>NC_134687.1:451922240-452584383 GCF_050947455.1 Rhinoderma darwinii
TGATCCTTGCCTGAGCATTGTTAGTCTATCCCAGTCTGTCTCGCAAATGGTCCCTTAGTGGTTCCCCATTCCAGTTGTTACCCATGCCCTGTTACCCGTTCCTGTATTCCGTATTGTTCTAGTTCTTGTGCCTACCAGCGTTGGAGTCGTGTCTACTGCACCTGCTGTTGTTTGCCACGTCCAGTGTCTTCTGCCACATCCAGTGTCTTCTGCCATGTCCAGTGTCTTCTGCCACGTCCTGTGTCTCCTGCCACGTCCAGTGTCTTCTGCCACGTCCAGTGTCTTCTGCTACATCGGATACTGCCCGCCACGTCTGGCGCCACCTGCCGCACCAGCCTCCATCCGTGCTGAAGCCACTGCCACCGTCTGGACTATTTCAGGTACCCAAGCATTACTGTCTGCCATTGACTTTCGCATAGACTGTGACCTGGTCAGCTGCCTCCCCGCTACGGCGGAGCGGCCTAGTGGGTCCACATACCCTGTGTCTGTGACAGTACGCTCAGGCCATGGAACTCGCTGGCCAGTCCAAGACCGCAGTCCAGAAGATACAGACAGAGATGCATGACCTACGCAAACGTCAGGATCAACTCCTTGAGGCGGTGAATTCTATCCTGGTCCGCCTGGATCTACTTGCTGTTCCACCTCCGGTTCTTCCTCCTGAAGCGGTTGCTGTGCCACTGCCCGTTGCTCCTACTGTTTGTTCCAGATCCACAGTTCCTCTGCCTCTTCCTCCTCGCTACGACGGTGATCCCAGAGTTTGCAGAGGATTTCTCAATCAATGCACGGTTCATTTCAGACTATGGCCTCATCTCTTCCCCTCCGAGGAGGCCAAAGTGGCGTTTATTATCTTCCTCCTCGCTGGCAAGGCCCTGGCATGGGCGAACCCAATCTTGGAGCAACAAGGACCTGTATCCTCGGACCTAGCCTTGTTCCTGCAGTCCTTTCGTGCCGTGTTCGAGGAGCCGGGTCGAACATCCTCTGCCGCAGCCACTCTGTTGACCCTCAAGCAAGAAGGCTCCACAGTAGGGGAGTATGCTATCTCCTTCCATACCCTAGCAGCCGAGCTGGCATGGAACAATGAGGCACTGGTGGCGACCTTCTGGCAGGGACTGTCCTCTCACATCAAGGACGAACTGGCGGCCCGCGACCTTCCTTCTACCTTGGATGCCCTCATCCTGTTAGCCACCTGGGTTGATATGAGAATCCGGGAGCGCTCTCAAGAGGTTCGACAGGAGAGCCGGGTCCACAGACCAGCACCCTCGGTCCAGAGACCACTATGGTCCTGTCCTAGTGCGCTACCTAATGAACCCATGCAGGTAGACAGAGTCTGGTTATCTGAACAGGAGAAGCAGCGCTGACGCTCCTCTGGACTATGTATGTATTGTGGCCTCAAGGGCCATTTTGTGCGCCAATGCCCACAGAAACCGGGAAACTCCAGTACCTAGGGTTGATTGGAGAGGCAACTCTAGGTGGAACGTCTCCAAACGTTAAAACCTCTTCCAGATTATCGATTCCCGTGGCCATCGTCACCGGAGAGACATCACATCCTTCCTCCGTCTGTCTTGACTCCGGAGCGGCTGCTAATTTCATCCAGCAGGATCTAGTGGATCGTTTTCGTCTACCCACAGTCCGTCTGGAGAGACCCCTGGCTGTTGCCTCTGTGAATGGTCTACCATTGCCTGATCCGATCATGCTCATCACAGAGCCGTTGACACTACGGGTCGGAGCTCTTCACTCAGAACAGATCACCTTCCTGGTACTACCTAAGGCTATCAATCCTAGCCTGCTGGGCCTGCTTTGGCTCTACACGCCCCGACCCTTGACTGGAATTCTGGAGAGGTTCTTCAATGGGGTTCCAGATGCCATAGCCATTGCCTGTCACAAGTCCGTCCTGTTGTGCCCCCTCTGCCTTAGTCACTTTCCGGTCTACCATCCCAGTATGCCAGTTTTGCAGATGTCTTTTGCAAACGAGAGGCTGAGACGTTGCCTCCACATCGGAATTATGACTGTCCCATTGAACTGGTTCCTAATGCTTCTCTTCCCCGTGGACGAGTATATCCTCTCTCCTTGCCAGAGACTTTATCGATGTCAGCCTATATCAAGGAGAACTTGGAGAGGGGTTTTATTCGAAAATCTTCCTCCCCGGCTGGGGCAGGCTTCTTCTTCGTTAAGAAGAGAGATGGATCTCTTCGACCCTGCATTGACTACCGTGGTCTCAATCAGATCACGGTCAAGAACAAATACCCGTTGCCACTTATTTCCGAGCTCTTTGATTGCATACGAGGAGCCAACATTTTTTCTAAGCTAGATCTGCGGGGGGCTTATAATCTAATCCGAATTCGCCGGGGTGACGAATGGAAGACGGCATTTAACACCCACGATGGGCACTACGAATACCTAGTGATGCCCTTCGGACTGTGTAACGCTCCCGCAGTATTTCAGGATTTCGTTAATGATATCTTCCGAGATCTTCTCTATATGTGTGTTGTAGTTTATCTCGATGATATTTTAATTTTCTTCCCAGATCTGATGACCCATCGGAGGCATGTTTGTCAAGTTCTTCTGCGACTAAGAGAGAATCGCTTATATGCCAAGTTGGAGAAGTGCGCCTATGAAAAGAGGTCTTTGCCCTTCCTGGGCTACGTCATGTCGGATCAAGGCCTTAAGATGGACCCTGAGAAACTAAAGTCTGTCCTGGAATGGCCCCGTCCTCAAGGCCTAAGGGCATTACAAAGGTTCCTGGGATTCGCCAATTTCTACCGGCAGTTTATTCCGAACTTTTCTTCTCTGACGGCTCCCATCTCTACCCTTACCAAGAAGGGTGTGAACGCCAAGGTGTGGACCCCAGAGGCAGAGTCCGCATTCATTAGCCTCAAGAAAGCCTTCACTTCAGCTTCAATCCTCCATCACCCTGACGTATCTCGGCAGTTCTCACCGGAAGTGGACGCTTCCTCTGTTGGTGCTGGTGCACTTCTGTTCCAGAGGAGCTCTAAAGGAAAGGCAGTGGTATGTGGCTACTACTCAAGACTGTTTTCTTCTGCTGAGCGCAATTACTCCATTGGAGATCGGGAGCTATTGGCTATCAAATTGGCCCTGGAGGAGTGGAGACATCTTCTAGAAGGCGCAGCTCACCCCATCCTGATCTTCACCAACCACAAGAACCTCACCTACCTTCAGTCCGCTCAAAGACTGAATCCTCGTCAAGCCAGGCGGTCGCTGTTCTTCACCCGTTTCCAGTTTCTGCTCCACTACCGTCCCGCTGAGAAGAATGTGATGGCCGATGCCCTGTCTAGATCAATTGAGACGGAAGACACGGTGGAGTCCCTTCAGACTATCATAGACCCATCCTGCGTTGTCACCGCTAATCCTCTGCAGCTTAGAGACATACCTCCGGGGAGAACTTTTGTTCGGTTGGCAGACAGAAAAATAATTCTCCGCTGGGGACACAGTTCTAAACTGGCGGGACACGCTGGTGTTCGTAAAACCCAATACCTGATTGCTCGTCACTTTTGGTGGCCCACGCTACCTAAAGATGTTCTGGACTTTGTCTCTTCTTGCACGGTGTGTGCCTCTAACAAAGTGACTCACTCCAAGCCTGCCGGCCTGCTTCAACCTCTGCCTGTACCCAGTGCCCCTTGGCAGCACATTGCGATGGACCTCGTCACATACCTTCCTCCCTCAGCAG
Organism: Rhinoderma darwinii; assembly: GCF_050947455.1. Taxonomy (NCBI): domain Eukaryota; kingdom Metazoa; phylum Chordata; class Amphibia; order Anura; family Rhinodermatidae; genus Rhinoderma; species Rhinoderma darwinii. The sequence goes on from NC_134687.1 coordinate 451,925,926, forward strand.
GATGCAACACCATCTGGGTGGTGGTGGACCGGTTCTCTAAGATGGCACATTTTATCCCGCTGACCGGCCTACCCTCTGCTCCCCGACTGGCGAGTCTCTTCATTCAGCACATCTTTCGCTTGCATGGCTTGCTTCTTCACATTGTGTCCGACCGGGGGGGGTGTTCAGTTGACCTCTAAGTTCTGGAGAGCCCTCTGTAGACTCCTGGATGTGAGTTTGGACTTTTCCTCTGCCTATCACCCCCAATCCAATGGGCAAGTTGAGAGGATCAACCAGATCATGGAAAATTATCTCCGCCACTTCATCTCTTCACAGCACGATAACTGGGTACAGCTTTTTCCATGGGCCGAGTTCTCATACAACAACCACACAAGTGAGTCCACCACTTCCACTCCGTTCCACATTGTGTACAGTCAACATCCTAGAGTCCCTCTTCCTGTGTCGACTTCATCTCAGGTACCCGCTGCTGACTCTGCATATGGGGACTTCCTGCAAATCTGGCAACAGACCCGGTCCTCTATTTTGCTGGCAGTAGATCGCATGAAGCGAAAGGCAGATACTAAGAGAAGAGAGCCGCCTCAGTATCTTGCGGGGACTAAAGTCTGGCTGTCCTCTTGGAAAATTCGCTTGAAGGTACCCTCATACAAGTTTGCTCCCAGGTTCCTTGGTCCTTTCGAGATTCTGCAACAGATCAAACCTGTCTCCTATAAACTGCGGCTGCCTCCTACCCTCAGAATCCCTAACTCCTTCCATGTGTCCCTCCTGAAACCAGTGGTCCTAAACCGCTATAGCAAGACTTCTAGTTCCTCAGTTGCTCCCAGCGGCCCTTCTGATGTATTCGAGGTAAAGGAGATCCTGGACTGCAAAAGGGAGGACTTTCTATTTGGTGGACTGGAGAGGGTTTGGTCCTGAGGAGAGGTCCTGGGAGCCAGAAGAGAACCTCAGTGCTCCTGCTCTCATTAAAAAGTTCCTCTCTCGCTCTGGTCCCAAGAAGAGGGGGCGTAAGAGGGGGGATACTGTAGCGTCCATGGCCGCGGGCCGTCGGGTTTACTCACCTCCCGACGCCCGCAGCCATGGATCCGTGAGCGCTGGCCCCAGTCTCCTTCCTAGGAGACACCAGCGCTCACTTCCGCTCCGTCCTGCTGTGTCCCTTAAAGGGCCAGCGCGCGCACAAAAGGATCATCATCATCATCAACTGCCATGATTTCCTGGTCTATAAAAAGGCCCCAGGCCTTCTGATCCTTGCCTGAGCGTTGTTAGTCTATCCCAGTCTGTCTCCCAAATGGTCCCTTAGTGTTTCCCCGTTCCAGTTGTTACCCGTGCCCCGTTACCCGTTCCTGTATTCCGTATTGTTCTAGTTCTTGTGCCTACCAGCGTTGGAGTCGTGTCTACTGCACCTGCTGTCGTTTGCCACGTCCAGTGTCTTCTGCCACGTCCAGTGTCTTCTGCCACGTCCTGTGTCTTCTGCCACGTCCTGTGTCTTCTGCCACGTCCAGTGTCTTCTGCCACATCCAGTGTCTTCTGCTACATCGGATACTGCCCGCCACGTCTGGCGCCACCTGCCGCACCAGCCTCCATCCGTGCTGAAGCCACTGCCACCGTCTGGACTATTTCAGGTACCCAAGCATTACTGTCTGCCATTGACTTTCGCATAGACTGTGACCTGGTCAGCTGCCTCCCCGCTACGGTGGAGCGGCCTAGTGGGTCCACATAACCTGTGTCCGTGACACTAGCGTAAGCTCTACATAGTGTGGCACCTACTATTCTTCTTTTTTTTTTAGACCCTCTTTACTCGGGCAAAGTTTGGCCTCTTGGACACAGTACTATACTTATACCTAACAATAGTACCTATTTAATGGACTATTTATGGTGGATTTAGCACGTTTCTACAAAGTCTGATTATTTTTGGATTAATATATGTGTGATTTAACGCATATCTCCAGTAAGACTTTCTTATATTGCTCTTCACATATTGGTTTGGACTGTACAAGTTATACTTGATTACATACTGAGCCACTAGGTGGAGCTGTACACCTTATAATTGCAATGTAATTGCTAACACTCCTAGTGACCTTTCACTTCTTTAAAGAGGGCTCGTATTACATCATTGTTTTATATACATCAGCTTCTTGCCTCCATCACTGAACGCTATATAGATAAACCTGGTTCGGCAGCTAAAGGCCCTTTTACGCTGGCCAATTATGAGGCAAACGAGTGTTCACAGAACACTGGGCCGTACCGTCTTGGCGATTTGGCAGCTGGCCAACAAGGTGCATGTCACAGTTCAGTTTGTATAAGGTACCTGTGGCAGCTCGGACAGTAGCAAGGCAGGCTCGACTGGGACTAGGCAGCGGGTAGACGTCGGGCGTGGAGCAGCAGGACAGGCATAGGTACAGCACAGCACAACTACAGCACAGCACTAGAACAGGATAGTACAGGATACAGGATACGGGATACAGGAACAGGGAACACTGGAACTGGAAAACAATGGAAGACCATTAGCTAGACAAACTAGGATATGACAAACAACGCTCAGGCATGGGAGGATGGGGCTGGAACCTTCTTATAGCCTAGGGTGCTCTGGGAGCAATCAGCTCAATCTCCCACATGCGTGCGCTTTGGCTTCTTAAGTCTGGACTGAACTCGCGAGCGCACTCTGGTGGTCACTGTAAAACAGGATGGCCGTATGTGCAGACATCTCTGGAGATAAGGACGTCGACTGGATGGAAGGAGTTCGTGGTCAGTGACCACGGATGTTACAGTATCCCCCCTCTTACGCCCCCTCCTCTTGGGACCAGAACAAGAGAGAAACCTCTTAATGAGGGTAGGAGCGTTGAGATTCTCTTCTGGCTCCCAGGACCTCTCTTCTGGACCAAACCCCTACCAATCTATTAAATAAAAGGTTCTTCCTCTTACTTTTTAATGTCCAGGATCTCCTTAATCTCGAAGGCGTCTGAAGGTCCACTGGAGGCAACCGCAGGGCTAGGAGTCAGCCAGACCTTTGTGCCAGGAAGAAACTGAGGAGGTTCTCTTCTTCTTGTGTCCGCCTTCTGTTTCACGCAGTCGACCGCCAGCAGGATGGAGGATCGAGTCTGCTGCCAGATCTGCAGAAAGTCCCTAAAAGCCGTGTCAGCAGCTGGTACCTCGGACGTATCAGGCACCGGGAGAGGAATTCGTGGGTGTTGGCCGTAGAGAATGAAGAACGGTGTCTTCTGTGCGGACTCGCTGGTGTGATTGTTGTATGAGAATTCTGCCCACGGAAGCAACTGCACCCAGTCATCATGCTGCTTGGAGATTAAATGGCGTACGTAGTTCTTCAAGATCTGATTGATCCTCTCGACCTGACCATTGGACTGAGGATGGTAGGCCGAGGAAAAGTCCAACTTCACACCAAGGAGTCCGCAGAGGGCTCTCCAGAACTTCAAGATAAACTGAACCCCCTGATCAGACACAATATGCTGCAGAAAGCCGTGCAGGCGAAAGATTTGTTGGATGAACAGCTTGGCCAGCTGAGGAGCAGAAGGAAGACCGGTCAGAGGAACGAAGTAGGCCATCTTCAAAAACCGATCCACCACCACCCAGACAGTACTGCATCCGGCAGAGAGAGGCAGGTCCATAATAAAGTCCATAGCTATATGCTGCCAGGGAGCATCGGGCACAGGCAATTGCTGGAGGAGGCCAGCAGGTCTGGAGTGAGCGACCTTGTTAGCTGCACACACTGAGCAGGACGAAACAAAGTCCAAAATGTCCTTGGGCAGCGTGGGCCACCAGAAATGACGGACAATCAGATCTCGGGTCTTACGGGTCCCCGCGTGACCTGCCAGTCTAGAGGAGTGTCCCCAGCGGAGGATTCTCCCTCGGTCAGCCAGGCGCACAAAAGTCCTCCCTGGAGGAATGTCCCCAACTTGCAGGGGGTTGACAGAGACAATGCAAGATGGATCAATAATGTTCTATGACATCTCCATGGTGTCTTCTGTCTCGAAAGACCTGGACAAGGCATCGGCCCTCACATTCTTGTCGGCCGGGCGATAATGGAGCTCAAACTGGAACCTGGTAAAGCACAGCGACCACCTGGCCTGACGAGGGTTCAGCCGTTGGGCCCTCTAGCAGATGTCTCCACTCCTCCAGGTCCAACTTCATGGCCAGTAACTCCCGATCCCCAATCGAGTAGTTGCGTTCTGCGGAAGAGAAGAGCTTAGAGAAATATCCACATGCCATTGACTTACCCTTGGAACCTCTCTGGAACGGGAGTGCACCAGCACCGACATAGGATGCGTCCACCTCCAGCGAGAACTGTAGAGAAATATCGGGATGATGGAGGATAGAGGCTGACGAGAGGGCACTCTTCAGGCTATTGAATGCAGACTCTGCCTCAGGAGTCCACACCTTCAGTGTTCATGCCCTTCTTAGTGAGGTTAGAGATAGGAGATGTCAGTGAGAAGAAGTTTGGAATAAACTGTCTGTAAAATTTGGCGAATCCCTGAAAGCCCTGTATGGCCCTCAAGCCTTGAGGGCGTGGCCATTCCAGGACAGACTTTACATTTTCAGGGTGAAAAGTGAAAAAGATTGTACCTCAAGTTTTGCTCACCTCATAACCAAGTTGCGTTTTTCCAATGCGTTTTTTCAATGCGTTTTGTGTAAAGCTTGATTGATACCTAAATAGGCATAAAAATCCAAGAAGCTGTGGGTGCTCGTAGATCCTCCTGAGCTTAATCCTGTGTCGACAGCAGGTTGTAGTAACAAAAATAGTGTGTAGGAAAGGCAGATCCAGCACTCAAATGATAAAAAATTCAATTTTATTAGGTCATATTAAAAGGGATAAAACAACAATCCCGGGACCACGCTTACGCGTTTCAGACCGCTAGGGTCCTTAATCATAGCTTGCTCTAAGCAGATAAAATTCACAAATATATAGTCAAGAAAATCTATCATGTGATTAGTTTGGGCTGGGTTTGAACATTTTAACCCTGTCTAGTCAGTACCAAAACTTGTGTCGTAGTTTTCTCTTGGTGTTTGAAATCACAGAATTATACTATAGGAATAGTGTAAATTCTCACAGATAACGCATGAATAAATGACTGTCACAAAAGAAGGAAAAAAAAAATTACATACATCAAGCAAGTGTATATGCATCTCTTAGTTACATTTCCTTGACAAAAGCCTGATATATAGGTGGACTTATTAATTAGATATCAGGTGTGTATTGACGTCAAACATGATTGTAGGGTGTTTTACTTATAAGCGGTTACAAAAATGTAGATATATGTTCGTAGATAACAGACTGTTACCATACTATTTTGCTGTCAAGAATGAAAAAACATCAAACATCAAGAATAATTAACAATCATTATTGGTATGGAGTTAACTTTATAAAAAATGTTGTTCTGAAATGAATAAACCTCCTAGTTTTGCAGAAGCAAAAAAGCAAAATTAACGCACCTCCGTTTTGTCTCGATCATTGTTTACAGTAAAAGATGCATGATATCTGCTGAATAAATGAGTATAGTACAAATAGAAGAGATGTTAGTATAAAAATGAAATAACTACCACAAACAGTGGAATTAACCAAGGTGTCGTATATGTGTGTATATGTCCTATTTGTGTGAACTCCGTGGTGCTGAATGAACAGCTCCAATTATTCTATTTAAATGTATTTATAAAAGTACTGTTTTTGAAATGGGAAATAAGAGATGGATTTACATTTTAATAGATATGTATAGACATCCTCTTATATGATTTGCTTAAAATGTGATATAATTAGAAAATGTAGAAATGGCTTTTCTAAATAATAAACAATCATTTTAACTGTGTCGAAGGTGCATTATTACGGTTACAACAGAAGTATGTCATGCAACAGTAACAATTTACAAATATTAGTGATCAATATAATACAATTTACAGCCATTAGTGATCCATATAATATAAATTTTACTAGTGTACCAAGGAACAGAGATTTTTCTCATATTTCGATTAATGGAAATGTATATATAACAATCGTTTAGCATTATTGAACAGAACACTAATCAGGTATATTCTAGATGCTGAGACATATCTATGATCTGAAATTAAATTGATTTAAACATATTAATTTATTATTTTTAGAGCAATTGGTTCGAGTATTATACATGTCTTTGAATTGCCTGTCACTGCTGTCTCCGTGGTGCTGAAAGGACAGCTCCCCTGTAAGCTTATTAACAGAGGTGCTGACAATAGACGAAAAAACAGCGTGTAATCTAAAAAAGTTTGTAGATATTTTTCAACATAATATAGTTTAACTAGAGTGAAGTATTGAGTCCATGATGTTGAAGGGAGAGTATCACTAAATAATTCTTTTGAAACTATCTTTTATAAAAAGGAAAACTGAAACAGTTTTTGTTATAAATGCATTTTTTGTACGTTGGTGTTTCCTAGTATATTTTAGTTTGACTTGGATATAATATTGATCTAGATAATAAATTGATAGTGACACTGTTTATAATTTAATCATTGATTTAGAACTTTGGTGGATTTAAAGATATATTTTGAGAAAGATATGTTCCGAGTTGTTTTAGTAGATATACATTAAATCATTCCTATAATTCATGCCCTCGGGAAAACGAGTGTCTAGTTTCAAAATCCATAGCGCTTCTCTATTGAGCAAAAGTTTTCTCCAATTTCCCCATCTTTTTGGACAGTATACTCTTTCCAAGCCACAAACTTTAAATGCACTAATATTTCCTTGATGTGTCTCTCGGAAATGTTTTGCCGCTCCTGAAATATTGATTTTATTCAAGTTCTTGATGTCTGCTATATGTTCAGCTATTCTTCTTTTTAAAGGTCTTATAGTGCATCCTACATATTGCGTATTGCAAGTGTTACAAGATATGACATATACCACATATGTAGTGTTACAATTGATGAAAGATTTTATAGGAAAAGAGATTTTAGTTGAAAAGGATGTTAAATTGTTAGAAATTATCATGTATTGACAAATGGTACATCTGCTGCCTCCACATTTACAGGAACCTGTGTATTTTAGCCATGTGTTTGTTTTATCAGAGGTTTTTGGAAAAATGCTAGGTGAAATTTTATTACCTATTGTGGTTGAATTTCTGGCCACAAAGTTACAACCTTTTTTTTAAAATTATCCTGAGATCCTGATCTTTGTCCAAAATAGGTAAATATCGTTTCATAATAGATATTATTTTATTATACTCATTACTGTAAGGAGTGGAGAAAGTTAAAGATTTAGTTTGATGATTACTTTTTTTAGGGTTTTTCATTGTAGGACACAATAGTTCGGATCTAGATTTGGCTGTTACTTTATTTTTTGCTTTTTGCAATAATTGTTTGGAATAGCCACGTGTCATGAGTCTATTGTCAATGACATTGCATTCAGCAAGAAAATCAGAACTATGGGTGCAAATTCGTTTTGCACGTGTATATTCTCCTATTGGAAGATTGTTAATGACATGTTTTGGGTGTGCACTCGACGCATGTAAGATTGAATTGCCAGAAGTAGGTTTACGGTATAAACTACTAACAATGTTAGGTTCTGAAGAGTCACCCGTTAGTGTGATATCAAGAAAGGATAAAGATGTTAAATTTTTATTATATGTGAACTTAAGATTATCTTCATTATTGTTTATATATATTACAAAGTCCTCAATTTCTCTATATGGACCTGACCAAATGATTAATATATCATCAATAAAACGACCGTAGTAGTGTATATTATTTGCAAATAGATTAGAATTATTATAGATGTAACGTTCTTCCCACCAAGTTACATATATATTAGCTAATGAAGGGGAAAACTTAGCCCCCATAGAGCATCCCAAACTTTGCAAATAAAAGGAACTATCAAACAAAAAGTAATTATGTTTTAATAGATGGAAAGTGACACTAAGAATATACTCTTTAAGATCATCTGAATAGTTGGTGTATTTTTGTAGTTGATCACTAAGGGCTATAATGGCTTTATCGTGTGGAATGGATGAGTATAAAGCACTGATGTCACATGTGACCCAACTAAAAGTATCTGACCACTTAAGTTTATCCATTATTTGAAGGACATTCGTACTGTCTTTAATATAACTCGGCGATCTTTTAACAAGAGGTTGCAGTAGATTGTCTAACCACTCCCCCAAACGTTCATTTAATGAGTCTATACTAGAAACTATTGGTCTTAAAGGTGGTGGAAAAATTTCTTTGTGAATTTTGGGGAGAGCGTGAAAGATAGGTATTACTGGAAAATTTTTATTCAGATATTTGCTCTCTTTTTCTGAGATAATACCCAAAGAAAAGCCCTCCTGAATAACTTTAGTTAATTTGCTTTTAAAAATGTTAGTGGGATCTGTATCTAGTTTCTTATATGTGTTTGTATCTTTTAATAATTCCATAACCAATTTTTTGTAGAGTTCAGAATCCATGATGACTACTGACCCTCCCTTATCTGCATTTTTTATTGTTATATTTTTGTTTTCATGTAATTCCTTTAAGGCTAAATTTTCCCCTTTCGAGAGATTATAAATGGGAATCTTTTTCTCTTGGTATAGAGATTTTAGAGCTTCCTCTATAGCCATTTGGAAGTCATCCATAACATTGGATCTGCATGTTAAAGGATAAAAATCAGGGTTAGATAAAGAAATTTGGTTAGTGGGAGAAATTAACAGTTCCATGGAAGTAGAGCTTTCTTTTTCCAAGGTTTGCAAATTCATTATCGCCATCTGTTCTTGGAATGTAAAGTTCCATGGAACTGTTAATTTCTCCCACTAACCAAATTTCTTTATCTAACCCTGATTTTTATCCTTTAACATGCAGATCCAATGTTATGGATGACTTCCAAATGGCTATAGAGGAAGCTCTAAAATCTCTATACCAAGAGAAAAAGATTCCCATTTATAATCTCTCGAAAGGGGAAAATTTAGCCTTAAAGGAATTACATGAAAACAAAAATATAACAATAAAAAATGCAGATAAGGGAGGGTCAGTAGTCATCATGGATTCTGAACTCTACAAAAAATTGGTTATGGAATTATTAAAAGATACAAACACATATAAGAAACTAGATACAGATCCCACTAACATTTTTAAAAGCAAATTAACTAAAGTTATTCAGGAGGGCTTTTCTTTGGGTATTATCTCAGAAAAAGAGAGCAAATATCTGAATAAAAATTTTCCAGTAATACCTATCTTTCACGCTCTCCCCAAAATTCACAAAGAAATTTTTCCACCACCTTTAAGACCAATAGTTTCTAGTATAGACTCATTAAATGAACGTTTGGGGGAGTGGTTAGACAATCTACTGCAACCTCTTGTTAAAAGATCGCCGAGTTATATTAAAGACAGTACGAATGTCCTTCAAATAATGGATAAACTTAAGTGGTCAGATACTTTTAGTTGGGTCACATGTGACATCAGTGCTTTATACTCATCCATTCCACACGATAAAGCCATTATAGCCCTTAGTGATCAACTACAAAAATACACCAACTATTCAGATGATCTTAAAGAGTATATTCTTAGTGTCACTTTCCATCTATTAAAACATAATTACTTTTTGTTTGATAGTTCCTTTTATTTGCAAAGTTTGGGATGCTCTATGGGGGCTAAGTTTTCCCCTTCATTAGCTAATATATATGTAACTTGGTGGGAAGAACGTTACATCTATAATAATTCTAATCTATTTGCAAATAATATACACTACTACGGTCGTTTTATTGATGATATATTAATCATTTGGTCAGGTCCATATAGAGAAATTGAGGACTTTGTAATATATATAAACAATAATGAAGATAATCTTAAGTTCACATATAATAAAAATTTAACATCTTTATCCTTTCTTGATATCACACTAACGGGTGACTCTTCAGAACCTAACATTGTTAGTAGTTTATACCGTAAACCTACTTCTGGCAATTCAATCTTACATGCGTCGAGTGCACACCCAAAACATGTCATTAACAATCTTCCAATAGGAGAATATACACGTGCAAAACGAATTTGCACCCATAGTTCTGATTTTCTTGCTGAATGCAATGTCATTGACAATAGACTCATGACACGTGGCTATTCCAAACAATTATTGCAAAAAGCAAAAAATAAAGTAACAGCCAAATCTAGATCCGAACTATTGTGTCCTACAATGAAAAACCCTAAAAAAAGTAATCATCAAACTAAATCTTTAACTTTCTCCACTCCTTACAGTAATGAGTATAATAAAATAATATCTATTATGAAACGATATTTACCTATTTTGGACAAAGATCAGGATCTCAGGAAAATTTTAAAAACAGGTTGTAACTTTGTGGCCAGAAATTCAACCACAATAGGTAATAAAATTTCACCTAGCATTTTTCCAAAAACCTCTGATAAAACAAACACATGGCTAAAATACACAGGTTCCTGTAAATGTGGAGGCAGCAGATGTACCATTTGTCAATACATGATAATTTCTAACAATTTAACATCCTTTTCAACTAAAATCTCTTTTCCTATAAAATCTTTCATCAATTGTAACACTACATATGTGGTATATGTCATATCTTGTAACACTTGCAATACGCAATATGTAGGATGCACTATAAGACCTTTAAAAAGAAGAATAGCTGAACATATAGCAGACATCAAGAACTTGAATAAAATCAATATTTCAGGAGCGGCAAAACATTTCCGAGAGACACATCAAGGAAATATTAGTGCATTTAAAGTTTGTGGCTTGGAAAGAGTATACTGTCCAAAAAGAGGGGGAAATTGGAGAAAACTTTTGCTCAATAGAGAAGCGCTATGGATTTTGAAACTAGACACTCGTTTTCCCGAGGGCATGAATTATAGGAATGATTTAATGTATATCTACTAAAACAACTCGGAACATATCTTTCTCAAAATATATCTTTAAATCCACCAAAGTTCTAAATCAATGATTAAATTATAAACAGTGTCACTATCAATTTATTATCTAGATCAATATTATATCCAAGTCGAACTAAAATATACTAGGAAACACCAACGTACAAAAAATGCATTTATAACAAAAACTGTTTCAGTTTTCCTTTTTATAAAAGATAGTTTCAAAAGAATTATTTAGTGATACTCTCCCTTCAACATCATGGACTCAATACTTCACTCTAGTTAAACTATATTATGTTGAAAAATATCTACAAACTTTTTTAGATTACACGCTGTTTTTTCGTCTATTGTCAGCACCTCTGTTAATAAGCTTACAGGGGAGCTGTCCTTTCAGCACCACGGAGACAGCAGTGACAGGCAATTCAAAGACATGTATAATACTCGAACCAATTGCTCTAAAAATAATAAATTAATATGTTTAAATCAATTTAATTTCAGATCATAGATATGTCTCAGCATCTAGAATATACCTGATTAGTGTTCTGTTCAATAATGCTAAACGATTGTTATATATACATTTCCATTAATCGAAATATGAGAAAAATCTCTGTTCCTTGGTACACTAGTAAAATTTATATTATATGGATCACTAATGGCTGTAAATTGTATTATATTGATCACTAATATTTGTAAATTGTTACTGTTGCATGACATACTTCTGTTGTAACCGTAATAATGCACCTTCGACACAGTTAAAATGATTGTTTATTATTTAGAAAAGCCATTTCTACATTTTCTAATTATATCACATTTTAAGCAAATCATATAAGAGGATGTCTATACATATCTATTAAAATGTAAATCCATCTCTTATTTCCCATTTCAAAAACAGTACTTTTATAAATACATTTAAATAGAATAATTGGAGCTGTTCATTCAGCACCACGGAGTTCACACAAATAGGACATATACACACATATACGACACCTTGGTTAATTCCACTGTTTGTGGTAGTTATTTCATTTTTATACTAACATCTCTTCTATTTGTACTATACTCATTTATTCAGCAGATATCATGCATCTTTTACTGTAAACAATGATCGAGACAAAACGGAGGTGCGTTAATTTTGCTTTTTTGCTTCTGCAAAACTAGGAGGTTTATTCATTTCAGAACAACATTTTTTATAAAGTTAACTCCATACCAATAATGATTGTTAATTATTCTTGATGTTTGATGTTTTTTCATTCTTGACAGCAAAATAGTATGGTAACAGTCTGTTATCTACGAACATATATCTACATTTTTGTAACCGCTTATAAGTAAAACACCCTACAATCATGTTTGACGTCAATACACACCTGATATCTAATTAATTAGTCCACCTATATACCAGGCTTTTGTCAAGGAAATGTAACTAAGAGATGCATATACACTTGCTTGATGTATGTAATTTTTTTTTTCCTTCTTTTGTGACAGTCATTTATTCATGCGTTATCTGTGAGAATTTACACTATTCCTATAGTATAATTCTGTGATTTCAAACACCAAGAGAAAACTACGACACAAGTTTTGGTACTGACTAGACAGGGTTAAAATGTTCAAACCCAGCCCAAACTAATCACATGATAGATTTTCTTGACTATATATTTGTGAATTTTATCTGCTTAGAGCAAGCTATGATTAAGGACCCTAGCGGTCTGAAACGCGTAAGCGTGGTCCCGGGATTGTTGTTTTATCCCTTTTAATATGACCTAATAAAATTGAATTTTTTATCATTTGAGTGCTGGATCTGCCTTTCCTACACACTATTTTTACATTTTCAGGATCCATCTCGAGGCCTCTATTCGAGACAATGTAGCCCAGGAAGGGTAGAGCATCTTTTTCAAACACGCACTTCTCCAACTTGGCGTACAGACAATTCTCTCTTAACCGCAGCAAAACTTGACGGACATGTCTCTGATGCGTCATAGGATCTGGAGAAAAAATCAAGATAGACTATTACACAAGCATAGAGGAGGTCACGGAAAATGTAATTAACAAACTCCTTGAAGACCGCGGGAGCATTACACAGGCCGAAGGGCATTACTAGATACCGATAGTGTCCATCACGGGTGTTAAATGCAGTCTTCCATTCGTCACCCTGGCGAATTCGGATTAGGTTGTAAGCCCCACGCAGGTCTAGTTTAGAAAAAATCTTGGCACCACGTATACGATCACACAGTTCAGAGATCAGTGGCGACGGATATTTAATCTTCAACGTGATCTGGTTGAGACCTCGGTAGTCGATACAAGGACGAAGAGAGCCATCTTTCTTTTTGACAAAGAAGAACCCGGCTCCTGCAGGGGAAGAAGACTTTCGTATGAAGCCATTTTCCAAGTTCTCTTTCACATAGGCGGACATGGACAGAGTCTCTGGCAAGGAGAGAGGATATACCCTACCACGGGGAACGGATGCACCAGGAATCAGTTCGATAGGGCAGTCATACGCCCGATGTGGAGGCAATGTTTCCGCCTCCCTCTTGCTGAAGACGTCAGAAAATGCAGCATACTGACCCGGCAATCCTGCCAATGACCGAGGTAGAGAAGGCTGAACTGAACGAATCTGCACCAGGCAACGGCTTAGACACTCAGGGCCCTACTGAAGAACCTCTCCAGAATTCCAGTCCAGGGAGATTCAGGTTCAGAACAACCTAGCGAAGATGAACAGACCACGGAAGTGAGGGACCTACCAGTCTCCAGGTCCTTGATGAAAAGGATCTTAGCTAAAACCCTGGAACCGCTAGCTAACGACCTATCTGATATCAAACAAGAACTTTTGCAAGTAGGTAACAGAGTTGATGCACTCGAAAAAACTCAAGAGGCGGTTATTGCTTCCTCCACCGATCTATCTGCTTGCCTCCAGTCACAAGAAGAACACATTAACAAAATGTATTTAATCCTTGAGGACCATGAAAATCGTGACAGAAGGAACAATATTAGAATTAAGGGCCTCCCTGAATCATTTGCCAACGAAGTGCTCCCCAAAGTCCTTGCTGAAATTTTCCAGGACATTCTAGATCCCGCCGAGATCCCAAACCTAGCAATTGAGAGAGCACATAGATCACTTCGGCCCAAACCTTCTCCGACAGAACCGCCGAGGGATGTAATTTGTAGAATCCTAGACTATAGGAACAAGGACTCTATTATGCAAAAAAGCCGACATTCCGAACACCTCCTATATGGAGATGCACAGATTTCTATCTATCAAGATCTTGCACCTTCTACGTTGTACAAACGGAAGCTTCTGAAACCATTCACGTTGGTGCTGAGACAAAAACAATTCCAATTCCATTGGCTTTTTCCATTTGGACTCTCTATTTCTGCTAACAGCAAACTATATACTGCCAGGACCTCAAAAGATATCCTGAATATTAGCACAGATCTGGGAATTGCTCTGAATGAATACCCTGACTTGGAGTCACTTCATAGGGCGTCACGCCTGCAGCCTCTTCCTCAACTGACACCATGGGAAACGGCCCATACACCGAAATCCCAAAGAACCAGACGACGTCTACACAAGACCCCTCAAGGACCTTCATCATCTGACCCAACCTGACTTGAAAAGTCTTCCATGTGGGACATTCTTCTCTTCTAATCCTGAGAAGGCGAGAGCAGTAATATCCTTTTAAATCCGTTGCGAATGTTAACAAAATTCCCTTATGTCTAATTTTTCTCCATGCAGTTAATGGTTAAAGACTCTCTGTCTAGACCCAGTACCCTAGGGTCAAGCTCCAACGAGGATTTATGTTTTGGTATAATTTTCCTTTGTTTATCTAATGTTTTTCCTGTATGATACTCAATTTTTTTTCAAAGGAGTTCTTCCTGCTCAGGATAATGTAAGTTACGTGAGTTTGACTGGAGTCATCAAGCACTCTCACTGTCATATTTTTGTTTATTGCTCTTTCTCACTTGATGACTTTGATAACCTGCTTTTCTAATAATGTTTCTCACCTTGAAATTCCTCTAGAGTTCTCTCATGTCATATGATGGTTTTTCAATACCATACAATGTTTACAGTGACTGGACTCACTGTTGTTATTATTTTAGTTATATTAACATCCATAACCATTAGTATTAGCTCCTCCCCAGCTTCTATCTACCCCCTCTTTCTGCAAAAATTCCCCTTGAGAGAGATACAACTGCTTGGCCCCGTTGCAAACTCTAAATGGCGAGTACCCCAACGTTTTGTTCCATAATCTCTTATAATATCAGAGGTTTAAACTCCCCGGTCAAACGCTCCCAGGTCCTAGCATACCTCAAAAAAACTAAAACAGACATAGTATTGTTCCAGGAAACCCATTTAAGGGCTCATAAATCTCCGGATTTCCATCGATCCTATTATAACCAGTGGTTTTATTCCTATACCCCAAAAAATAATTCCTGTGGAGTAGCAATCGCCTTCGCCAGAAATGTTCCCTTTGTGGTACACGACACATTATCTGATGACGAGGGGAGGTATATATTTGTTAAAGGGCTTTTGGCAGGGACACTAGTGACACTAGGGAATATTTACGTACCTAATACCAACCAAGCTGCATGGTTTCCCTCAGTTCTAGAAACTATCAGAGGTTTGTTGAGGGTACATTTCTATTAGGGGGGGACATGAATATCACGTTCCACCCGAGCCTAGACTCGTCCTCCAAAAAGTCCTCGCACTCTTATAGGGCGCTTTCTCTCATTAAGAATTCCCTCCACTCTTTCCCTCTAATAGGTGCCTGGCGTTATACTCATCCCTCTGCTATTGACTACACACACTTTTCACCTCCCCATAATTCCTACCAAAGGCTTGACTACCTGTTCTTACCTCCCTCGGTGCTGAAGGATATCAGGGACATACGAATACTTACATCTGTACATTCTGACCACTCTCCGCTGCTTTTGCGCGTCTCACTCACGCATAGCACAATTCAGGCTAAATCGTGGTCCCTTAACGAAACTCTCCTAAACTCTGAAGAGACTAGGAAACGTATTACTACATCCCTGACCTCCTATTTCCAAACTAATACCTCTGAACACTCCTCCATTCCGGTGATATAGGAAGCCCACAAGGCGGTGATCAGAGGAGAACTGATCTCTATAGGTTCTTACCATAACAAACTAAGGAAACGAACAATAGCGACATTATACAAAGAAAATTCGGAGTTGGAGACGAAACATAAACAATCACAATCCCTTGATACTTTGGGTTTGCTTACATCTAAGCGCCAATCCCTTAACCCCTTAGTGTCTAAGCCTGTTTTGGCCTTGTGGACAGCCGATTTTTGCAAATCTGACATGTGTTACTTTATGTGGTAATAACTCCAGAATGCTTTTGCCTATCCAAGCGATTCTGAGATCGTTTTCTCGTGACATATTGTACTTTATGATACTGAAAAAATTTGGTCGTTAAATTCAATATTTATTTGTAAAAAACACCAAAATTTAGAGAAAATTTGGAAAAATCTGCATTTTTCTAAATTTTAATGTGTCTGCTTGTAAAACAGATAGTAATACCACACAAAATAGTTACTAGTTTACATTTCCCATAAGACAACTTTATGTTTGCATCGTTTTTTGAACGTCTTTTTATTTTTCTAGGACGTTACAAGGCTTAGAACTTTAGCAGCAATTTCTCACATTTTCAAGAAAATTTCAAAAGGCTATTTTTCAGGGACCAGTTCAGTTCTGAAGTGGCTTTGAGGGCCTTATATATTAGAAAGTCCCCATAAATCACCCCATTTTAAAAACTGCACCCCTCAAAGTATTCAAAACAGCATTCAGAAATTATTTTAACCCTTTAGGCGTTTCACAGGAAATAAAGCAAAGTAGAGGTGAAATTTACAAATTTCTATTTTTTTTTTACGAAATTCATTTGTAATACAGTTTTTTCTGTAACAACAAAGGTTTTACCAGAGAAACGCAACTCAATACTTATTGCCCAGATTCTGCAGTTTTTAGAAATATCCCACATGTGGCCCTAGTGCTGTAATGGACTAAAACACAGGCCTCAGAAGCAAAGGAGCACCTAGTGGATTATGGGGCCTGCTTTTTTTGAGATTATATTTTAGGCACCATGTCGGGTTTGAAGAGGTTTGTGCTGCCAAAACAGTGGAAACTTCCCAAAAGTGACCCCATTTTGGAAACTACACCCCTCAAGGAATTTTTCTAGGGGTATAGTTAGCATTTTGAGCCCACAGGTTTTTTGCTAAATTTATTGGAACTGGTCTGTGAATATGAAAATCTACTTTTTTTCTGAAATAACATACAATGTTTTAGTTTTTACAAGGAATAAAGGAGAAAAAGCACCCCAACATTTGTAAAGCAATGTCTCCCTATTACGGCAATACCCCATATGTAGTAATAAACTGCCGTTTGGACCCATGGCAGGGCTCAGAATGGAACGAGCGCCATTTGGATTTTGGAATGCAGATTTTGCTGGAATGGTTTTCAGTGCCATGTCGTGTTTGCAAAGCCCTGGAGGGACCATAACAGTGGAAACTTCCAAAAAGTGACCCCATTTTGGAAACTACACCCCTCAAGGAATTTTTCTAGGGGTATAGTTAGCATTTTGAGCCCACAGGTTTTTTGCTAAATTTATTGGAACTGGTCTGTGAATAGGAAAATCTACTTTTTTTCTGAAATAACATACAATGTTTTCATTTTTACAAGGAATAAAGGAGAAAAAGCACCCCAACATTTGTAAAGCAATGTCTCCTGATTACGGCAATACCCCATATGTGGTAATAAACTGCTGTTTGGACCCACGGCAGGGCTCAGAAGGGAACGAGCGCCATTTGGATTTTGGAATGCAGATTTTGCTGGAATGGTTTTCAGTGCCATGTCGTGTTTGCAAAACCCTGGAGGGACCATAACAGTAGAAACTCCCAAAAAGTGACCCCATTTTGGAAACTACACCCCTCAAGGAATTTTTCTAGGGGTATAGTTAGCATTTTGAGCCCACAGGTTTTTTGCTAAATTTATTGGAACTGGTCTGTGAATATGAAAATCTACTTTTTTTCTGAGATAACATACAATGTTTTAGTTTTTACAAGGAATAAAGGAGAAAAAGCGCACCAACATTTGTAAAGCAACTTCTCCCGATTACGGCAATACCCCATATGTGGTAATAAACTGCTGTTTTAAGGGTATTTTTGTCATGCAAAATTCATGATACTGAAGGAATGCTCCCCAATATTTATTGCACCGTTTCTTCTGTGTTCAGTAATATCTCTACTTTGGCCATAGTCTGCTACCTAGCCACACGACAGGGCCCCAAAATATACATCATCCCCAGAAGTTACTCCATTTTGAAAACTATACCCCATAAACTATTCATCTAGGGATGTAATTTTTTCAAAGGGACTGGTTGTACAACGCCTCTTTAGCACCATCAATCACTATATGAGAGACGGACGTGCCAAGTGACGTTGGCACACCATAACAGGTCCCTGCATGGCAAGGTAGGAACTGAAATATGTGCAAAACAACCTGTCACCTGCAGAATATTTAAGGGGCAATGTCCAACTCCGTATATATGGATAGTAAAGGACCACCAGTCCCCAAAGTATTGTGAGCTTTACTAGATGTTTTGTCGGCTTTAAGAGGTCAGTGAAGAAACAGAATAGAACTATCTAGAGTCCATACTGTATTGATCATGAACAGCTTGATATCCTCCAAAAAAAAAAAAATGCAAGATGCCTATATCACCAGTTATGAGAATAAATATAACAGCGGAATGTGGCACAATATGGTCATAATAACAGGCAAAGACAAGCAAAAATATAAAAACCTCTGTTTTTCAAAAGATATGGTAATTATTCACTTCTCAAGGTATTCATCTAGTGGTGTAATAAGAATTTTTAAAGCACAAGGGGTTGTCAGAAATGTATGAGGTTGTACAGAGTAACAATTGTTATTTTTTTCAGATGTGTCAGTTAGTTACATTTTTTTGCAGTTGGTAACAATAGAGAAACAAATGTCTGTTCTGCTTTTTTCTGTAGTACAGAAATATTCTGTATGTTTTATTCATCTAGGGGTGTAATGAGAATTTTTAGTTTTGTTTAGTTATTTTGTGTTCAAGTTTGTAATGGGCAATAAAGCAAGTGGCATAAGGATACATTTATCAAATTAAAAGGGGCAAAAGTGGCAGTGAATAAATGTGAAAGATGGAAATAAATTAACAAAATTAATAATCTAAAGAGGAGTGGAAGGTTTTAAAGCAATCTATTATACAAAGGCCAGGTTTGGAGGGGCATGTTTCGCATTGATAGCAAGAATCTTTTCGGATTCCTCGTTTGTAGCACACGCGACATCTTTTTTGTGGCCGTATATTTTTGTCTGTGGGAGGCACCTCTGAAGGAAAATGTTGCCCTCGAACTACTCTTGAGGCTTCACTGGCTGATGTTGAAGGTTCTCCTTCCTCCTCACTGCCTTCAAAAATAAATTTTTGGATGATGTTTTCCTCGTATTCCAGGTATTTTTCGCGATGGCCAGCAGATCTGTACAATATGAACGAGTTGTACATCGCTACCTGAACAAGATGCATGACAATTTTTTTATACCAGGTCCTGGATTTCCTCATAGCATCATAGGGCTTAATCATCTGGTCGGCGAGATCGACCCCCCCCCCCCCCCCCATATATTTATTATACGCCTGTATACAAACGGGCTTTGGGGCCTCAGCAGATCTGCCTCGCACATGGACGAGAGTGCTTGCGTCATTGTGTATTGTGCTGAGCATATGGACGTCTTTCTTGTCCCTATATTTTAAGAAGAGCACCCCATCACTGCACATTGCCCTGCTCTCACCAATTTGTAGCCTTTGGCATAGGAGGGTCTTTGGGAGGCCTCTCTGATTTTTTCGTACTGTTCCACAGGCTACGTTTTTTTTTACACTCAGGCATTTAAGAAGTGAAACGCTGGTGTAAAAATTGTCTAGGTACAAGTGGTAGCCGTGGTCTAGCAGGGGGTGCAAGAGATCCCAAACAATTTTACCACTTGTACCTAGGACAGGAGGGCAGTCTGCGGGCTGAATCTTTGAGTCTTTGCCCTCATAAATCCTGAATGTGTATGTGTAGCCAGTTTCAGACTCACATAATTTGTAAATTTTGATGCCGTATCTGGCTCTTTTATTGGGGAGGTACTGCTTGAATTTTAGCCGGCCCTTAAAATGAACGAGGGATTCATCAATTGCGATCTCTTTTCCAGGGGTGTATATTTCACTGAATTTGTTGGTAAAATGTGTGATCACAGGCCGGATTTTATAGAGGCGGTCAGAATTGGGGTCACTTGGGGGTGGGCACTGCAGGTTATCATTATAGTGCAGAAATGTTATTATTGCGTCAAACCTTCCCCTGGACAATGTATTGCGGTACATGGGAGTATGGTGCAACACGTCTGTTGACCAATATGATCTCACAGAGGGTTTTTTTGTGATGCCCATATTTAACAGCAAACCCCAGAATTTATGCATTTCCACTGCATTAACAGGATGCCACCTGTTTGGCTTGGCATAAAATGACTGCGGATTAGCGGCAATAAATTGCTCTGCATATAAGTTAGTTTGCATGACAATAAAATTAACAAACTCATTTGAAAAAAAGAGTTTGAAAAAACGTATATCATCAAGACCCCCTGTGTCTACATGAGTCCCTGAAGTAGCGTTAAATTCTAGAACTTGGGGGGTATAATTAACGGTGGGAACCCAGAAATGTTCGCTATTATCAGGGTAGACTTGATGGCAGCCCACTTCGTGACTCTGAGGAATTTCCTCATCATCGCTGGAAGATGAGGAAAGAATAAATTCAGATCCGTCACTAGCTGATTCAGTATCAGAGCACCGCATTTCGTATGCCTCTTCCGCTGTATATGATCGCTTTGCCATACTGCCCTTTATAAATATATATATATATACACACGTGCAAAACTGATACAGCAAAGTGTGTGTGTGTGTGTGTATCTCTCTATAGTAAAATGAATCTGTTACAATAAACTGTATTGTAACAGTGAACTATATAATTTGAAACAATTTTTTTTATATATTTTTTATTTTTTATTTTTATAAAACCTCCCTAACTATTCCTAGCCAACTATCCCTATCTACTTATATAATTATATCTAACTAATCCCTAATAATCTAAACCTGTATGTTATCCCTAAATTCACTATCAGTAAAATTTCTATCTCTCTGTCTCTCTCTCTGTCTCTCCCTCTCTCTCTCTCTCTCCTATCTCTCCTCTCTATTCTATCCCTGTCTCTCTCTCTCTATTATTATTATTTTTTAAAAAAAAGAGAATCTCCCACAAGCTCCTGTTAAAAGCAGAAGCAGGGAGCAGGTAAACAGCGGCAGTAGAGGGGTTAATGTGGGGTTATCGCTGGTCTGACAGGTGTAAATTAACTGGCACGTCTGATCTCTACAATCTTCACTCTCGGACTGAAGAGATCAGATGCTGACAGCACAGTTACTGTTGTCATGCGCTGTAATTGGTCAGTCACAGAAGACTGGCCAATTACAGCGATCGTCGTCAGGGGACCGCTATTATTGGTCCCCTGCCGTGTTACTGTGTCGATCAACACTGTGTCATAAACAGTTGACGGCACAGTTCTGTAACCCTGTATTTTGACAGGGTGACAGAAATTAGCCAGGACGCGCCGGTACGTCCCTGTGCCTTAAAGCACTTCAATGCATGACGTACCGGTGCGTCCTGGTGCGTTAAGGAGTTAAAGATTTATTGAATAAAAATTCTGTCAAATTTTACTCTAATTGGAAAAATCTATTATTCATTCATGGAGACAAGGTCTCCAAACTCATGATTTTATTAAACAAAAAGAGGAAAACTAGATCGTACATTCATTCCCTAAAACTTCCTAATGGCTCAAAATCGAGCGACATTAAGTTAATATCAGAGGCATTCGTGCAATATTATTCTTCCCTTTATCAAATACGACTTCAAGAAACAGACGGCGGAAAAAAAGATCGAAAAAGAGATATTGACCTTTTTCTTACAAATTTGAAACTGCCACAACTCTCCCCATCGCAGCAAACCAACCTACATGCACCAATCACGACCTCGGAGCTTCAGTCCATCTTGTCGAAGTGTCCCTCAGGTAAGAGCCCAGGCCCGGATGGTCTTCCAATACATTACTATAAAACCTTTCAGAAGGAGTTGCTTCCTCACCTGCTTAGTCTTTGTAATAATATTTTGACTGGATCCAGTTTCCATAAGCAAACGTTGGAGGCACATATAACACTAATCCATAAAGAAGGAAAGGATCCAGAAATGTGTAGCAATTACCGCCATATTTCCCTGCTAAATACAGACCTGAAAATCTATGCGAGGGTTCTCGCTAACAGGTTAGGTCCACTTCCAACTCTTATTGCTCCAGAACAGGTTGATTTTGTGCAGGGAAGGGAAGGGAAACATAATTCTTTGCGACTCTTACATCTAATGCAATTGGCCAAAGTGAGGAAGCAACCACTAGTGTTTCTTAGCACCGACGCAGAGAAGGCCTTCGACAGGGTGGACTGGACCTTCATGGAGATGACTTTACCGCACTTCGGTATCCCAATGTTTTTTATTTAGGCGATTCTCCAAATGTATACGAACCCATCAGCTAGACTCCGGATTAATGGAACGCTGTTCCCATTTTTCCAAATTTTAAATGGTACCAGACAGGGTTGTCCATTATCACCGCTTCTGTTTGTCCTGGTGATGGAGACATTGATCCAGAAAATCAGACAACACACTGACATTAGGGGGTTCACTACACAATCCACTCAACACAAAACGGCTGCGTTTGCGGATGATTTACTTATTATTATGTCCAAACCGATAACAGAACTCCCGGTGGTCGCTGACATATTATCCGAGTTTAGCACTCTCTCCAAATTCAAAATTAATTTGGAGAAGTCCGAAGCCTTGGGGATTAACGTCTCTACCGCCACGATTAGTCTGCTTGAGTCTAGATATCCCTTCAAGTGGCCCCCAAAATACATCAGATACTTGGGAATTAAACTTTGCAAACACTGGCCAGATCATCTAGCCTTAAACTATTATCCACTACTATTGGCCTCTAAAAATATCATAACCTCCTGGTTGGCTCCTTTTATCTCCTGGATGGGTGGAAAGAATTTAATTAAAGGTCTGATATTCCCCAAATTTATATACCTGTTCCAAATGCTACCTATAGCTGTTCCACTACTTTTCTTTTCAAAGTTAAGATCCATGCTTTTTCGTTATATATGGAATAATGCACATCCTAAACTTAGTGCGGCTACATTATCCCTACCTAAGACCTTAGGGGGTATTGGGGTCCCCGACTTTCGAACTTATTACCACACAGCTACTCTCTCACGAACAGTAGATTGGTTCCGTAAACCAGAAGTTAAATTATGGATCACAGTTGAGGAATCCCTAACTCTTGTCCCTCTTAGAGTTATGTTACTCGCATCCCCTAAAAGTGTCTCTGAGCTTGCGGTTAAGAATGATCTCACGAAAAATGTAATCAAGATCTTTTCTCTAAATAGACATAGATTAATCCCGTCCCCATCTCCATTAACCTTGGTATCTGACTTGATTGACCTATATCTAGAAGGTCCAAGAGAGCAATATAGCAATCCCTTCATTAAGCTTCACGACACTTTCGACTCACTACTGATAGATGGGGCATTTTTGACATTTCAAGAATGGACAGACAACTATAATCTCCCGAAACTACATGTCCTACAATATATGTCCATGAAAAAGGCGGTTTCCCCATACCTTAAAGGTGGATCCCTGGATCGATCTTTGAGTCTCTTTTAGGACAAACCAAATACCCAAAGAAAATCCGATCCCACATATATTAAATATTACTGACTGGTGATGTACCATTGAAAACATCCTATGTGTTGCTTTGGGAGAAGGACCTTTCTCTGACTCTTTCTACACCTGAAATTAATACGCTATACAGAAACTTGCATGGTCCATCCCAATGTATTAGAATACAGGAAAACACTTACAAAATCGTATCCAGATGGTACACCACACCGGACAAAACACACCTCTGGTATCCATCCATCCCAGACACGTGCTGGAGATGCTTGAGTGATCTGGGATCCTATATTCACATTTGGTGGCTATGCCCCGAGATAAGGAGTTTCTGGGAATCTGTTTTAGATCTCATCAGATCTATATGTAACACAATAGACCAAATTGCACCATACACTATATTTTTGAATATCCCTATCCCGAATCTATGTAAACAGTCCAATAAATTGATCCAACGTCTTCTTTCTGGATCAAAACTCTTAATCCCCCCAAACTGGAGATCGACTCATTCGCCTACATTAACGCAATGGGTGTTTAAAGTAGACCAAATCTATCATATAGAAGAGACAGCTGCCCTCTCTAACCGCTGCCATGCTTGCTTCTCAGCATTTTGGGATCCATGAATTTCTTTCAGTGCCTCAGAACAATTCATCAAACTTGCTTCAGATTCCCAGTGATTTACTTGTCTTTGGAAGTTCCAAGACTGCTGCATACTATTATTATATCTTCCTTGTACTAGAAATTAGCCGCTGTAATGATATTTGAACACCCCTCTCTCTCTCTCCCCCCTCCCTTCCTCCTTCACTTCATATTATTCCCATCCCTATCATTCCCATTTTGCTCTTTATGTTTGACTTACTTCAAGACATTTCAACACCTTGTGTTACAGTGAAGGAAATAAGTATTTGATCCCTTGCTGATTTTGTAAGTTTGCCCACTGTCAAAGACATGAACAGTCTAGAATTTTTAGGCTAAGTTAATTTTACCAGTGAGAGATAGATTATATAAAAAAAAGAAAAAGAAAATCACAGTGTCAAAATTATATATATTTATTTGCATTGTGCACAGAGAAATAAGTATTTGATCCCTTTGGCAAACAAGACTTAATACTTGGTGGCAAAACCCTTGTTGGCAAGCACAGCAGTCAGACGTTTTTTGTAGTTGATGATGAGGTTTGCACACATGTTAGATGGAATTTTGGCCCACTCCTCTTTGCAGATCATCTGTAAATCATTAAGATTTTGAGGCTGTCGCTTGGCAACTCGGATCTTCAGCTCCCTCCATAAGTTTTTGATGGGATTAAGGTCTGGAGACTGGCTAAGCCACTCCATGACCTTAATGTGCTTCTTTTTGAGCCACTCCTTTGTTGCCTTGGCTGTATTTTTCGGGTCATTGTCGTGCTGGAAGACCCAGCAACGAGCCATTTTTAATGTCCTGGTGGAGGGAAGGAGGTTGTCACTCAGGATTTGACGGTACATGGCTCCATCCATTCTCCCATTGATGCGGTGAAGTAGTCCTGTGCCCTTAGCAGAGAAACACCCCCAAAACATAATGTTTCCACCTCCATGCTTGACAGTGGGGACGGTGTTCTTTGGGTCATAGGCAGCATTTCTCTTCCTCCAAACACGGCGAGTTGAGTTAATGCCAAAGAGCTCAATTTTAGTCTCATCTGACCACAGCACCTTCTCCCAATCACTCTCAGAATCATCCAGATGTTCATTTGCAAACTTTAGACGGGCCTGTACATGTGCCTTCTTGAGCAGGGGGACCTTGCGGGCATTGCATGATTTTAATCCATTACGGCGTAATGTGTTACCAATGGTTTTCTTGGTGACTGTGGTCCCAGCTGCCTTGAGATCATTAACAAGTTCCCCCGTGTAGTTTTCGGCTGAGCTCTCACCTTCCTCAGGATCAAGGATACCCCACAGGTGAGATTTTGCATGGAGCCCCAGATCGATGTCGATTGACAGTCATTTTGTATGTCTTCCATTTTCTTACTATTGCACCAACAGTTGTCTCCTTCTCACCCAGCATCTTACTTATGGTTTTGTAGCCCATTCCAGCCTTGTGCAGGTCTATGATCTTGTCCCTGACATCCTTAGAAAGCTTTTTGGTCTTGCCCATGTTGTAGAGGTTAGAGTCAGACTGATTAATTGAGTCTGTGGACAGGAGTCTTTTATACAGGTGACCATTTAAGACAGCTGTCTTTAATGCAGGCACCAAGTTGATTTGGAGCGTGTAACTGGTCTGGAGGAGGCTGAACTCTTAGGCTGGGTTCACACGTGGCGGAATTTCACTTAAATTCCGCTGCGGACACTCCGCAGCGTTAATCCGCAGCGGAGCCGTTTGTCCATTGACTTACACTTTAATTTAGCAGTGTTCGTTTAGACGAGGCGTAAAATTCCGCTGCGGAGCATAGGCTGCGGAGTGGAATTTGGTGTCCGCAGCATGCTCTGTCTGTTGCGGAGCAGTGGCGGACTCATGGCGGAATTTCTCCATTGACTTCAATGGAGATTCTAATTTCCGCAATGAAGTCCGCAGCTGTCATGCACATGTTATGTGTGCTGCGGATCCGTCTTGCTTTTTTAACTTGACATTTCTTCATTCTGGCTGGACCTATGTATTTCTAGGTCTACAGCCAGACTGAGGAAGTCAATGGGGCTCCCGTAATGACGGGAGCGTTGCTAGGAGACGTCTGTAAATAGTCACTGTCCAGGGTGCTGAAAGAGTTAAGCGATCGGCAGTAACTGTTTCTGCACCCGGGACAGTGACTACCGATCCCAATATACATGTATCTGTAAAAAAAAATGAAGTTCATACTTACCGAGAACTCCCTGCTTCTGTCTCCAGTCCGGCCTCCCAGGATGACGTTTCAGTCTAAGTGACGGCTGCAGCCAATCACAGGCTAATAACAGGCTGCAGCGGTCACATGGACTGCCGCGTCATCCAGGGAGATCGGGCTGGATGCCGAAGGAGGGACGCGTCACCAAGACAACGGGCGGTAAGTATGAATTTCTTTGACTTTCACAAGGGAAAGTGCTGTCCCTTCTCTCTATCCTGCACTGATAGAGAGAAGGGAAGTACTTTTACCGCAGTCCGCAGCAGCTAGTCCGCATCAATTTACTGCACATTTTGTGCAGATCCGCAGCAGAATCTGCAACGCAGATTCTGTGCGGCATTGATGCGGACAGTTGCGGAGGAAATCCGCCACGTGTGGTCATGCCCTAAATGGTTGGTAGGGGATCAAATACTTATTTCTCTGTGCACAATGCAAATAAATATATATAATTTTGACTATGTGATTTTCTTTTTTTTTTTTTTATATAATCTATCTCTCACTGGTAAAATTAACCTAGCCTAAAAATTCTAGACTGTTCATGTCTTTGACAGTGGGCAAACTTACAAAATCAGCAAGGGATCAAATACTTATTTCCTTCACTGTACATACAGCCTATGCTAACCCTCTTCATTCCCTTCACTTCCTATGCTATATACAAGTGAAGACAGATAAGATATTAATAGGCTGCATTATAGATAATTTCCTTGTTTGCTTTCTGTTTGAACTATCATGTAAAAAAATATATATATATAGTTTTTGTTTTTTTTATTCTATTTTTTTAATGATCCTTTGAAATGTCTGTAAACCAAGTTACTTACCGATTTCAAAATTAATAAAAAACAATTGAAAGAAAGAAGTGTCACCTAATGCTTTCATGAAAAGTTTTGATGTCCTGGTATCTTAGGATACTTGTCACATGCCTTATCTAGGCATATCAGTGCCTATGACAACGAGTTTATTGTTACTGCACTTTATTTGTTAAGTTGGGGAGGGGGGACTTGTCACCACCTGTTGCTAATTTTTCTAATACTTTTGGAGATGACACCTGCTCCCTGGGACAGGGCTATGTCTCCACGATTTCTATTTGTCAGTACTGCATTTTGCACTACAGGAATAGGTAATGATGTCATTACCTGATTTATATCCCAATTTTAATAACCTCTGTTGCGGAAGTCATGGCTCGCTCAAAATATGTTAGACTGAAATTTAGACGAGTGTTCCAACAGACACTCACGCCAGGAACTTTATCCAGCATCTTAATCAGGAGATTTCAAATCGATATATATCGAGAGAGGAGAAACAACACACAGACGCTGCTGATATGCTAAAAATACTTTTCTGGGGGTTTATTGCCAAACTCAATTACAATAATATCATTCAAAAGGGGTGTAGGCTTGTGGTTAACCAATCAGTGGAAATGTGACAATACCTCTGATTCAGCCAATAGCATACAATGGGAATATTTCATATTGAGCCAATCATGGACATATAATACATTAGATGCTTACGTCAGAATTGCACCTGGAGACAAGAATATAATAGCATCCTTATGAGCTGTTCTTTCTCATGGGGGAGTTATATTCACATACATATGAAAACATAACGACAAAGAGAAATAGTT
The DNA here is from genome assembly GCF_050947455.1 of Rhinoderma darwinii. Taxonomy (NCBI): domain Eukaryota; kingdom Metazoa; phylum Chordata; class Amphibia; order Anura; family Rhinodermatidae; genus Rhinoderma; species Rhinoderma darwinii. The sequence continues at coordinate 451,954,049 of NC_134687.1, forward strand.
GCAAATGTGATAACTATGTATGGACGTTCAGCCAGTCTGCTAATTGCAAGCGTGTCCAAGGCCGTAAGAAGAATACACAAAGATCACATATTTCTTGCAGACCAAGCAGAAATAAGGGGGGGGGCATTTGAGATGGAGGTTACATCTCTGCATGATTCGGGATCCAGCTTGATAGTTCATAATGTAATTTAATACAGAGAATATAAGAAAATTGACCATCCATCACACCTCTCTCAGTGGTGTTCCTGGAATATAGATGGTTTAAATAGCCCAATTAAACGAAAGAAAGCTCTTAACCATCATTCAAAACTGGGTTCTAAAATTGTCTTTTTAGGGTATGTGCACACACACTAATTACGTCCGTAATTGACGGACGTATTTCGGCCGCAAGTCCCGGACCGAACACAGTGCAGGGAGCTGGGCTCCTAGCATCATACTTATGTACGATGCTAGGAGTCCCTGCCTCTCCGTGGAACTGCTGTCCCGTACTGAAAACATGATTACAGTACGGGACAGTTGTCCTGCAGCGAGGCAGGGACTCCTAGCATCGTACATAAGTATGATGCTAGGAGCCCAGCTCCCTGCACTGTGTTCGGTCCGGGACTTGCGGCCGAAATACGTCCGTCAATTACGGACGTAATTAGTGTGTGTGCACATACCCTTACAAAAAACCCATTGGGTGAAAGATAAACATCCACCCTTGAGAAATAGACACTTTGTGGATTGTTATGGGGCCTCCTACATAAGCAAACATAGAGGTGTTGCCACTTTTTCATTCCTCCTTAGATCATGTGGTTCACGACTCATATACTGATCCAGCAAGCAGGTTTTTGATTCTTTCAGTCAGGATAGAATCCCGTCTATATTGCCTTGTGGATATATATTCTCCGAATGCCCCTAACATTTTCTTTTTCCGCAGGTTGCTTGTAACTTTATCTGGTTAGGACTGTTCCTTTCTGATTTTTGGGGGAGATTTGAATTGCATTCATAACCACGTCTTAGATCGTGAGGGCAAACCCCTACTCACCACGCCTACTGCTGGACACAATCCGGTTAAATTCTTAATGGATCATCTAGATGTCATCGATCCTTGGTGCCATTTTCATTCTACAGATAAGGATTTTACACACTTCTCACATGTTCATGACACGCATTCTAGGATAGATTATTGGTTGGTTTCTGCTTCACTTCTAAACTCTGTCAAGAAGGCTGAAATATCAAATATTGTTATTTCATACCATGCCCCAATATTGCTGTCATTCACATTATCTATATCTAGGCCGAACTTCACACGATGGTGATTTCCCTCATATTATTAGTCCTCTAAAGAGTTCAAAGGTTTTCTGCTAGGTATAGCGTCCATGGCCACGGGCCATCGGGTTTACTCACCACCCGATGCCCGCAGCCATGGATCAGTGAGCGCTGGTCCCCTTCTCCTTCCTAGGAGACGCCAGCACTTCCGCTCCGGTCTGCTGCGTCCCGTAGGGTGCGTGCGCACGCTCGTGCCCGACAATCATCATCAACTCACATGATTTCCTGGACTATAAGAGGGCCCCTGCCCTTCTGATGCTTGCCTGAGAGTTGTTAGTGTATCCCAAGTCTGTCTTGCAAATGGTCCCTTAGTGTTTCCCGTTCCAGTTGTTACCCGTGCCCCTGTTACCTGTTCCTGTATCCCATGCTGTGTTCTTGTTCCTGTGCCTACTAGTGTTGGAGTCGTGTCTACTGCACCTGCTATCGTTTGCCACATCCTGAGTTATCCGCCACGTCCTGTGTCATCTGCCACGTCCAGTGTCATCTTCCACGTCCAGTGTCATCTTCCACGTCCAGTGTTATTCGCCACATCTGGCGCAACCTGCGGCACCTCCTGTCATCCGCCACGTCTGGAGTTACCTGCTGCACCCACCTCCATCCATGCCAGAGCTGCGGCAACTGTTTGGACTATCCAGGTACCCTAGTGCGGGACTTTGTATTACTCGGGTGCTTGTTGTTTGGCCAGCTGCCTCTACGCTACGGTGGTGGGACCTAGTGGGTCCACATACCCACAAACCGTGACAGTTGGTCAATGGGAGAGGTTTATGGATGACAATATTTCCAGTATTGATGATATCTCCCTTTTTCTGGTTTGCTTCAAAGGCGGTAATGAGGGGACATCTTATTGCATATGTAAGTAGGAAACGTAAGACCTTTTTAAAATCTGGGAATGCGGCCAATTCGAGTCTGACTGATGCAAATCGTAATTACTTATTGAATGATATTCCATCTAATAGGCAATTATATTTAGAGGCTTAATCAGCTTTAGATGCCCTCTCCCAAGAAAAAGCATCTCTTCAAATAGATCAAATTAAAAATAGATATTTTCGCTGGGGTAAGAAAACTGGCCGTTTATTGGTATCCTTGACCAAGCCTTTTAGAAAGGCTTCTAGAGTACGTAGACTGCGCTCACGACAAGGAGTAACACTTACTAATCCTGACTATATATTGGAAGAATTCTGTAACGTTTATGAAAATTTGTACAAATAGGCACCTGATGATTTTGATAAAAATATCCCTTTATTGAGAACTGCCAATCCTCCTAAGTTGACAATAGAACAACAAGTAGCTTTAGACTCACCAATAACTAAAGAAGAGATTCTTTGTGCCATTACATCGCTTAAATGATCTAAATCCCCAGGACCAGATGGTTATTCTGGTGAATACTAAAAAAATTTGAGTCCACAACTTTTACCACATCTTCAGACTTTATTTAATGACATTCTCCTTCATAAAAATACTCAAGATATATTTAACGATGCATGCATCACTTTATTGTCGAAATCAGGAAAGGACCCAGAACATCTCACTTCATATTGTAAAGTCTGTGGCCGCGGACCGTCGTCCTGACTTACCATGTGACGGCCGCGGCCATGGACGAGCGAGTGGCCCGCGGCATCTCCCTCCTGGGAGACGCCGGCACTCACTTCCTGGTCCGGACACTGTCTCCCGCAGGGCGCGCGCTCCCGCGCATGCACGGCCATAAAGGGCCAGTATGCGCACAGTTGCATAATACTGCAATTAGCCCAGAATGCTGTGGGCTATAAAAGGGGCTCTGCCTTCCACATCCTTGCCTGAGCGTTGTTGTGTTATCTTAAGTTTGTCCTTGCAAATGGTCTCCTAGTGTTTTCCAGTTCCCAGTGTTACCCGTTCCTGCTGCCTGTACCCTGTATCCCTTTGTATCGTGCCTCTGTGCCTTCAAGATTTGGAGTCGTGTTGTGCCCTCCGCTGCATCTATTGTGTCGCACCCCGCCGGGTGTCTGTCTACTGTCGGAGCCTCATCTTAGCCTGAATCCACTGCTACAGTCTACATTGCCTCATGTACCCTTTCTGAACTATAGACATTGCATTATACCTCTCACAAAGGGTTTGTGGACCCACTGGGCCGTACCACCATGGCGGTAAGGCAGCTGGCCAACAGGGAGCAGGTGATAGTCTATAGTTCTTATAGGTACCTGTGGCAGCTCAGACAGCAGCAGGGCAGGCTCGGCTTGGACTAAGTATTAGGTTGTAAGTTGTAAAGAGAACGAAAATGGTAATTTGTTGAATTTGCAGCATCAAGAGGTCATATTTACAGAAATCAAAAGCTCTTTCAATCAAAAAAACTTAACATGCCAAGTTACATGTTAACATAGGACCCAGTCTTTGATATCACCTTCACAATTCTTACATCCATTGAATTTGTGAGTATTTGGACAGTTTCTGCTTGAATATCTTTGCAGGATGTCAGAGTAGCCTCCCAGAGCTTCTGTTTTGATGTGAACTGCCTCCCACACTCAGATGTTTTGCTTGAGGATGCTCCAAAGATTCTCAATAGGGTTGAGGTCAGGGGCACATGGGGGCCACACCATGAGTTTCTCTCCTTTTATGCCCATAGCAGCCAATGACACAGAGGTATTCTTTGCAGCATAAGATGGTGCATTGTCATGCATGAAGATAATTTTGCTACGGAAGGCACGGTTCTTCTTCTTGTACCACGGAAGAAAGTGGTCAGTCATAAACTCTACGTACTTTGCAGAGGTCATTTTCAGGGACCCTAAAGGGGCCTACCAGCTCTCTCCCCATGATTCCAGCCCAAAACATGACTCCGCCACCTCCTTGCTGACGTCGCAGCCTTGTTGGGACATGGTGGCCATTCACAAACCATCCACTACTCCATCCATCTGGACCATCCAGGGTTGCACGGCACTCATCAGTAAACAACACGGTTTGAAAATTAGTCTTCATGTATTTCTGAGCCCACTGCAACCATTTCTGCTTGTGAGCATTGTTTAGGGGTGGCCGAATAATAGCTTTATGCACACTTGCAAACCTCTGGAGGATCCTACACCTTGAGGTTCGCGGGTTTCCAGAGGCACCAGCGGCTTCAAATACCTGTTTGCTGCTTTGCAATGGCATTTTAGCAGCTGCTCTCCTAATCCTATTATCCCTGGCAGAAACCTTCCTCATTATGCCTTTATCTGAACGAACACGTCTGTGCTCTGAATCAGCCACAAATCTTTTCACAGTACGATGATCACGCTTACGTTTTCTTGAAATATCCAATGTTTTCATACCTTTCCAAGGTATTGCACTATTTCACGCTTTTCGGCAGCAGAGAGATCCTTTTTCTTTCCCATATTGCTTGAAACCTGTGGCCTGCTTAATAATGTGGAACGTCCTTCTAAAGTAGTTTTCCTTTGATTGGGCACACCTGGCAAACTAATTATCACAGGTGTCTGAGATTCATTACAATGATCAAAAGAGCCCTAAGACACAATACCATCCATGACTTTAATTGAAAAACTAATAATTAAATGTTTATGACAATTAAATCCAATGTGCATAATAATTTGGAACACGGTGTAGTAGGAGGAACGGCAGCTTGTGCCTCCTTAAAGGGAATGTGTTGCCAGAAAAACATGTTTTTTTTTTAAAAATTAAACATTTAGTGTGTGGGTGATTAAACATTGTTCAAATTTTTTTTATTTTTTTCGCGAGTCAGGAAATATTATAAATTTTTTCTAATTTATAATACTACCCATTTTTGGTCACTAGATGGAGCTAGTTCCCAAAATTGCAGCATTGCAACATTGGGTTAAAAGCCCTCGCTCTAGTGAGCTCTCAGCATCCCCCCCTCCTTTATCCTGGCTAGTGCCGGGATAAACGAGGGGTTTGAAAGGTTTAACCTCCTACACTGTGTGTCGCCATTTTTTGAGGTAACCCACAGTGTAGTAGGTTTACATACAGTAGTAAACACACACAAACACTAACATACATTGAAATCTCTTACCTGCTCCTGCCGCCGCGGCTCCCTCCGGCCCGTCCGCTCCCTTTGCTGCCGCTGTTCCATGTGCACAAGTCCGGAAGCCGCGACCGGAAGTAGTAATATTACTGTCCGGCCGCGACTTCCGGTCCACAGAAAAATGGCGCCGGACGGCGCCAATTTCGAATAGGACTGTGTGGGAGCGGCGCATGCGCAGTTCCCACACAGACGCCGTACACGGCAGTCAATGGGACAGGAGCCGTTCGCAGTCCCTATGGGACTGTGGCTGCCGTATTCCATGTCTGTGTGTGTCGTTAATCGACACACACAGAAATGGAACAAAAAATGGCAGCCCCCATAGGGAAGAAAAAGTGTAAAAATAAGAAACAGTAAAACACAAACACACAAATGAATATAAACGTTTTTATTAAAGCACTAACATCTTTAACATATAAAAAAATTATTTGTGATGACACTGTTCCTTTAAGAGCGGTGATGAGCGTGCGCGCGACACCCTCCGGGATTCGGCAGAGGTGAGTGGATGCGAGCGCTGGCGTCTCCTGAGGAGGAGGCTCAGGCCAGCGCTTGCCGACTGCGGCTGTCAGGGGGAGGTTGGAGCCAACAGCCCGCAGCCACGGACATTACAATACCTGTTTGGCCAGCTGCTATCCCGCTACACGGTACAGCCCAGTAGGTCCACACCCTGCGCCGTGACAGTACGCTCAGGCCATGGACCCCGCTGTTCAATTCAAGGGCCTATCACCTTCCCAAGCCATGCAAGCGGACCTGCAGGACCTGCGAACACGACAGGATCAACTCCTTGTGGCAGTAAACTCCATGGCACTACAGCTAGGGGTGCTAGCTGCTTCTTCCTCTGCTCCTGTTCTAGCTTTTCCGACTGATCCTCCTGCTACACCTCCTGTCAGCACCGGTTCTGATCCTCGGTCCTCGCTGCCACTACCCCCTCATTTCTATGCAGACGCAAACGCGTGCAGGGGATTTCTCAACCAGTGTCATATCCACTTCACCCTACACTCCAGAGCATTTCCTTTAGACGGCGCCAGGATCGCCTTCATTGGCGTGGGCGAACCCAATCTGGGAATGACACGGACCCAAGACTTCCAGGGGTTCGTGCGGTTATTCCGCACTGTGTTCGAGGAGCCTGGACGAGTTTCGTCAGCAGCTACTTCTATACTGAACCTTTGCCAGGAAGACACCTCCGTGTTCTGGACCCTGGCAGGAGAGCTGTCCTCGAAAAACGAGGCGTTAGACCATGCCAGAAGGAAGCTACTGTCACCCGAGATCAAGGACGAACTAGCTGCTTGTGATCTACCACCTACCTTGGACGACCTAATTTTACTTGCGACCCGGGCTGATATGAGGCTTAGAGAAAGATCCCAAGAGGTTCGTCGAGAGAGAAGGCTTCCTAGGTTGGCTCCCAATTTCCAGCAACCCCTCTTGTCCTCATCTGTTGCTCCATCCGAGGTCCCGATGCAAGTAGATCGGCTTAGACTATCTGTCCAGGAGAAACAGCGCAGGCCCACTTCTGGACTTTGTCTATATTGCGGCCTCGCTGGCCATGTCGTGCGTCTGTGTCCCCAGAACCCAAAAAACTCCAACGCCTAGGATTGGTTGGAGAGACAACCCTGGGCGACACAGCATTTGACAGAGAACTCTCCACCGAGTTATCTATCCCTGTGACTATTGTCGCTGGCGAGAGGCCCCATCTGGACTCTGGCTCTGCAACCAATTTTATCGGCGGAGACCTTGTGGATCTTCTTCACTTGCCCACTACCCTTCTAGAGAAGCCGTTGATAGTTGCCTCAGTAGATGGACTGCCGGTGCCCGACCCAATATTGTCTGTGACCAAACCGCTGAGGCTTCAAGTGGCAGCCCTTCATTCTGAGCTCATCTGCCTGTTTGTCCTACCCAAGGCCATCAACCCTGTGTTGCTGGGTTTGCCTTGGCTCCATCTACACGCCCCAGTCCTGGATTGGAACTCCAGAGAGGTTCTCCAGTGGGGTCCCAAATGCCTCAACCGCTGTCTGGGGCATATCTATCCGCTTCAGCCTCCTCCGCGTCAGTCATTGGCAGGGTTGCCCTCTTGCTACTCTCAGTTCTCGGATGTCTTCGACAAGAAGGAGGCAGAGACGTTGCCACCACATCGAGCGTATGATTGTCCTATTGACTTGGTCCCTGATTCGTCTCCTCCTCGCGGTAGAGTATACCCTCTCTCCTTACCTCAAACCCAGTCGATGTCTGCCTATATTAAGAAGAATTTAGAGAGGGGCTTCATACGCAAATCCTCATCCCCAGCCGGGGCCGGGTTTTTCTTTGTTAAAAAGAAAGACGGTTCCCTCCGATCCTGCATTGACTACCAGGGTCTCAACCAGATCACGGTAAAGAACAGATACCCATTGCCTTTAGTCTTTGAACTGTTTGATCGCATACAAGGGGACAATTTTTTTTTCAAAACTAGACCTGCGGGGGGCCTACAATCTAATCCGGATTCATCAGGGTGATGAGTGGAAGACGGCATTTAATACACGGGATGGGCACTACGAATACCTGGTCATGACCTTCGGCCTGTGTAACGCCCCGCGGTCTTTCAGGAATTCGTCAATTACATTTTTCGTGTTGTGGTCTATCTCGATGACATTTTGATTTTTTCCCCAGATCCAGTAACTCATCAGAGACATGTCCGCCAAGTTTTGCTTAGATTAAGGGAGAATTACCTATATGCCAAGTTGGAGAAGTGCATGTTCGAGAGAAAGTCTCTACCCTTCCTGTGCTACATCATCTCCGATCAGGGCCTCAAAATGGATCCGGAGAAGGTAAAGGCTGTCTTGGAATAGCCACGCCCTCAAGGCTTAAGGGCCATATAGCGCTTCCTGGGATTCGCCAACTTCTACCGGCTGTTCATTCACAACTTCTTCTCACTGACAGCTCCCATCTCTACCCTCACCAAAAAGGGCATGAATGCCAAGGTGTGGACTCCAGAAGCAGAGGCCGTGTTCAAGAGCTTAAAGAAGGCCTTCACGTCACCCTCAATCCTTCATCATCCTGATGTGTCCCTACAGTTTTCCTTGGAGGTGGACACCTCCTTTGTTGGTGGTGGCGCACGTCTGTTCCAGAGAGGTTCCAAAGGCATGACTGTGTGTACTCTAAGCTTTTTTTCTCCCGCAGAGTGCAACTACTCGATTGGGGATCGGGAGTTACTGGCCATCAAGCTGGCTCTGCAGGAGTGGAGACACCCACTAGAGGGCGCAGCTCATCCAATCCTAGTCTTCACAGACCACAAGAGCCTCACCTATCTCCAGACGGCCCAACAGCTGAACCCTCGTCAGGCCAGGTGCTCGCTGTTCTTCGCTCGGTTCCAGTTTGAGCTCCACTACTGCCCTGCTGACAAGAATGTGAGGGCCGATGCCTTGTCTAGGTTGTTTGAGACAGAAGACACTGTGGAGTCCCCACAGAATATCATTGACCCTTCCTGCATCATCTCTGTCAACCCTCTGCAAATTAGAGACATTCCTCCGGGAAGGAGCTTTGTACGTCTGGCAGACAGAGGAAGAATCCTTCGCTGGGGACACAGTTCCAAGCTGGCAGGTCACGCGGGTGCCCGTAAGACCCGAGACCTAATTGTCCGTCAGTTCTGGTGGCCCACGCTGCCCAAAGACATCACGGATTTTGTCTCCTCCTGCACGGTGTGCGCAGCAAATAAAGTTGCCCACTCCAGACCAGCTGGTCTGCTCCAGCCACTGCCTGTGCCCGATGCGCCCTGGCGACATATTGCAATGGACGTTGTCACAGATCTGCCTCTCTCTGCTGGATGCAGTGTGGTCTGGGTGGTGGTGGATCGATTCTCCAAAATGGCTCATTTTGTTCCACTGACTGGTCTGCCTTCTGCTTCCCGACTGGCCGGCCTCTTCGTCCAACACATCTTCCGTCTGCACGGCTTGCCTCTGCATATTGTCTTGGATCGAGGGGTTCACCTCAAAGTTCTGGAGAGCACTCTGCAGTCTCCTCGGTGTAAAGTTGGACTTCTCTTCGGGACTACCATCCCCAGTCCAATGGTCAAGTCGAGAGGGTTAATCAGATTATGGAGAACTATCTACGGCACTTTATCTCCAGGCAGCATGATGACTGGGTGCAGATGCTTCCTTGGGCTGAGTTCTCTTATAACAACCATACTAGTGAGTCCACCACCTCTAGCCCATTCTTCACTGTCTACGGCCAACATCCACGAATACCTCTTCCTGTTTCCACTATGTCCCAGGTACCTGCAGCTGACTCTACTTTCAGGGACTTTCTGCAGACATGGCAGCAGACCCGATCTTCTATTTTGCAGGCGGTCGACCGCATGAAGAGAAAAGCAGACACTAGAAGACGAGAACCTCCCCAGTTTCTTCCAGGTACCTAGGTCTGTCTTCCAAGAATATTCAGCTGAGGGTGCCATCTTGCAAGTTTGCTCCCATGTTCCTCGGACCCTTCGAGATTCTGCTGCAGATAAATTCTGTCTCTTGCAAGCTTCGGCTGCCTCCCACCCCCTTGATCCCAAACTCCTTCCATGTCTCCCTGCTGAAGCCTGTGGTCCTGAACCAATGGCTCCTGGCGGCTCGTCAGGGACATTCGAGGTGAGGGAGATCTTGGACACCAAGAGAGTAGGAGGAAGAACGTTTTATTTGGTGGACTGGAGAGGATTTGGTCCAGAGGAGAGGTCTTGGGAGCAAGAGCAGAGCATCAATGCTTCTGTCCTTGTGAAGAAGTTTCTCTCCCGCTCTGGCCCCAACAAGAGGGGGCGTAAGAGAGGTGATACTGTAACGTCTATGGCCGCGGACCATCATCCTGACTCACCCTCTGACGGCCGCGGCCATGGACGAGCGAGTGAACGGCGGCATCTCCCTCCTGGGAGACTCCGGCACTCACTTCCTTCTCCGGACACTGTCCCCTGTAGGGCGCGCGCACAGCCTTAAAGGGCCAGTACGCGCACACTTGCAGAATACTACAATTAGCCCAGAATGCTCTGGGCTATAAAAGGGGCTCTGCCTTCTCGATTCTTGCCTGAGCGTTGTTGTGTTACTTTAAGTTTGTCCTTGCAAATGGTCTCCTAGTGTTTTCCAGTTCCCAGTGTTACCCATTCCTGCTGCCTGTACACCGTGCCTCTGTGCCTACAAGAGTTGGAGTCGTGTTGTGCCCTCCGCTGCATCTATTGGGTCGCACCCCACCGGGTGTCTGTCTACTGTCGGAGCCTCATCTTAGCCTAAATCCACAGCTATTGTCTACATTTCCTCAGGTACCCTTTCTGAACTATAGATATTGCATTATACCTGTTTGGCCAGCTGCTATCCCGCTACGCGGTACGGCCCAGTGGGTCCACACCCCGCGCCGTGACACATATAGGCCTATTTCACTACTTTACACAGACTTTAAACTTTTCACGAAGATCCTAGCAAATAGGCTACACTCCTTCCTTCCAGACATATTAACTTCCTCACAAATTGGGTTTGTCCATGGAAAATCAATCACCTATAATGTCAGAACTGCACTTGGGGCCATAGCCTCAATTCGTTCTGCTAAAATAAAGAAACCAATACTTCTAAGCCTTGATGCTGATAAAGCTTTTGACCGAGTTGCATGGTCATATTTAATCTGCCTTTTGCAATGTCTTCATTTTGGAATAGACTTTATAACGACTATTAGATCCCTTTATCATGATCCCACATCTTCAATATATTTGAATAATTCTATGTCACGTTTCTTTTCATTTCAGAGAGGAACAATACAGGGGTGCCCATTATCCCACTTGCTCTTTAATTTAGCTTTAGACCCTTTATTCAGGTTGTTGGAATAATTACCCTTGTTGACTGGCATAAAAACCGGTTCGCATGAAACCAAAACCTTCGTTTATGCAGATGATATTCTAGTATGAATATCTGACCCAAAAGGGTATAGATATAATATAGACAGATATAATGCATAATTTAAAGAATTTTGGAGAAGGTTCTGGCTTTCTGATAAACTATGACAAATCAGAAGCCTTACCAACATTTAAATCAGCCTCAAGGGGGTGGGGTGACACGTTTCCGTTTAGGCTGGGTTCACACGAGCACATTAACGTCCGTAATGGAGGGACGTATTTCGGGCGGAAGTCCCGGACCGAACTCAGTGCAGGGAGCGGGCTCCGAGCATCATAGTTATGTACGATGCTAGGAGTCCCTGCCTCTCCGTGGAACTACTGTCCCGTATTGAAAACATGATTACAGTACGGGACAGTTGTCCTGCAGAGAGGCAGGGACTCCTAGCATCGTACATAACTATGATGCTAGGTGCCCGGCTCCCTGCACGGAGTTCGGTCCGGGACTTCCGGCCGAAATACGTCCGTCCATTACGGACGTTAATGTGCTCGTGTGAACCCAGCCTTAGATGGCAGATGTCATTCATAACATATGTGGGAATAAAGCTACCTTCTAATCTACACCACTTATATTTCGAACATTACACCAGTAGTCAGCAATGCTATATCTCTGCTCTGTCAAAGGAAACACTGTTCTGGAGGTTGCCATTTAATGAAAATGGTCGTTTTTCCCAAGATCCACTACGCTATACAAACAATCCCAGTTCTACTTAAATCTCTGTATGATAAACTTTCGCTTAAAAAATTTCAAACCTTTATTTGGAAGGGGGGGGGATGGGTTAATAGAATTAGTACTTACAAACTACAACAATTTAAAGCTGATAGGGGAGTTAACCTCCCAATTTTAAATTTGCAGTACATTTGCGACTCGTAGCCGATTGGTTTCGTGGAGTTTCTCGTTCCACAAATGTGCTAAAAACAGGATAAAACCGGTTTCCCTTGTTATAGATTAATGCCTTTTACATATTGGTTTGGATCAAGTTCCTTTAGCGGTCAGGGATAACCTTTCGTTATGCTCTACCATTCTAGCACGATGACAAATCAGAAAATGGTATAAATTTCCGTATACTTATTCTTTATTGCTTCCTTTTGTGAGTAACCCGGATTTCTTGGCAGGAAAACGACCATCAATGTTATTGATGTCACAAGGCTGTGTCTTAATAATAGATTTCCTTGACGTCAAATATGATATCTTGTCCTATACTGCAGCCTCTGAAAAATTTCCGATGTTAAGGGGACAACACTTTGTATATTTACAAATGCGCAGTTATATAACTCAAGTGTTAACACACATACAGGTAGACAGGTTAGATCACCGACTGCAACTTTTTTTTAAGAGGTGTCGAACCACTCAAACTTCAATGAGTGCGATCTACAGGATTATTAGACACAGGAAGCTGCCAGATGGTTTTTTCAACTCCTGGGTTATACCACAAAAGACCTTTGGGAGGCTACTCTTCATTTAAATAAGGCCATTCCTGTAAGTACTTACCAGGATATGGCTCTTAGAATCTTTAACATGGCCTATATCACACCACAACTACTGCTAGATGCAAACTACCTAATTCTGCCATTTCTTCAAAATTTTTGTGAATGTTCGCAAACTAAACTATTGTGGTCATCTGTCAAAACTCATCCGTGTCAACAATTTCAACTCTCTTTTTAAATGACTCCTCAATGTGCTATTTCTGTATTTTGTCAGAATCTGACAAAATTAACCTTTCACAATCTTCCAAATATATCTTGACTATTGGAGCATGCGCAACTCGGAAGAGTATACTTCAATATTGGGCAAATCCAGATGTGGTACCTTTTGCCTTGGTTTTATCAAAGGTGGAACACTTATTTCACATGGATTGGTTTAATAGAGCGTTACAGAAGAAAACGAACAAAACGATTCTTCTTGACTTGGCAAGCGTTTATCAATACTCAATCTTTAGTTATACATAAATCTGTTTTTTATTGCTTTAAATATACAGCATGGTATTCTTTAGAGCTACTACATGGATGAACACCTATACACTTGGTATGATATTCCCTATGCTTCACAGATTGTGACATGGGCTGGGTGGGCTGGGAGGGGAACAGTTTTTGGGTTTTTTCTAGATTGTAGTAATTATACATTGATATGACCTATCTTACTGTATACTCTGACTTTTTCATTGGATAGAGGATTATGTTACTCCTCTTGTATTATATCATTATATATGTTTCAAAAACTTTAATAGAAATGGAGTATTAAAAAAATAAAATAATAAATTCTGCTGGCTATAATAGAAAGGTGCAGAACATACAGTGCTTCACAGCTTTCTGCGTTTAGGGCTACGAAACCACAGACTGGTTAGCGTGCTTCTGACCCTTCGACGTGATTATCAGAACTGGACCATGGGGAAGAGATGACCCCAGGATGCACTATGGGAAGAAGGCAAGCCTGCGGAGGAATTTGTGATCGTCTGGGCGATGTTCCTCTGGGAAGCCTGGAATACACCTTCATGGCAACGGTATACCCTAATGCCAGTGGCCTCTTCCAGCAGGATAATGTGCCCTGCCACACTGCAAAAATTGTTAAGGAATGATTTAATGAACATGACAAAACGTTCAAGGTGTTGACTTGGCCTCCAAATTACCCAGATCTCAAGCCGGTAAAGCATGCATGTGGGATGTGCTGGAAAAACAAGTCCGATCCAAAGCGCACGTAAATTTTCAGAAAAAGCGGTCATTATGTGTACATGAGGAATAACACTATTTCTGCCTATTATATGACTTGTTTATGGAATATTTTAGCAGTTTTCTACTCTGCAGGCTCCCTCTAATTTTCAGTTTTCCCAGGGCTGGTAGGTGGAGCCTAACTTCTATCATGTCTTCTATACAATGCACACACACATCGAGAAGAATTCTGCTCTCCAATCTCTATCACATATATAGAAGCTGCAGCAGCATAGATGACATCATACAGCAGTAATGACCAGTGTAGTAGAGAATCCAGGCCTGGGGTGATATATAAATCTTAGCAGAAGCAACAGCGTCTGTGTGCGTCGGTGTCGGTGTCACTCACTCCGCTCCCTCCTCTCCAGACTTCTATGGGCAGCGTGTCTATGTGTCTCTCTCTGGTCCCCCCGCATAGACTTTTATGGGCAATGTCTGCATCTCTCTCTGTTCCCCCTCCCCATAGACTTTTATGGGCAGCGTTTGTGTCTCTCTCACTCTGCTGCCCTCCCCTAGGCTTGTGTTGGCAGGCAGCGAAGAGACAACCTCACTTTCTACAGTCAAACTGTTCTGTAACTAGAGATGGATTTACAGGAAGGGAGGCACCTAGTGGCAGTAACACAGAATTTGAATGGCTAAAACAACTACATTTTAACTGTCAATTACAAAGTTTATCTAGATCAGGCAAACGAGTCGATTAGCTTAAGTTGTTTGAAATGTTAGGCCTCATGCACATGACCGTAGTGTTTTTCTGGTCCGCAAATTCCAGGACCATGTTTGTGGCTTAAATGTCCTCCGCAGTTCATCCGTATGTAATCCGCAAAATGCGGACAAAAAAAAAAGGCTAGGTACAACATGATGTCAAAATCTTGTCGTGAAAACCACCGATGCATACCTACGACAAAAGGACCAAACATATCCCACTGTATGGCATACAGTGGGCTACGTTGCCAGGGGACCGTCCCTGTGAAAACTACTGAACTCATTGTGCATTTGTGGACAGTGACTTCAGGAGATCCCTATCGCTGGATTCGGCGAACATAGCATCACCGGATGCTGTACTCAGGAACTACAGCACCTCCTCTTGCCGTCACGGTCCATATATGAGTAATACAGTGACTTCAGGTATTTTCAGGAGACCGTAGTTCCAGACAGAGCTATGAAATAGCCCTCTGGCCAGGGACTACAACACCATGGCAGCTCCTGACTTCACTATCCCTAGATGTGTAATTTTATTATGTGGGAATCCACAGGATGGAATAGCGTAGTTTACTACACTACTCCATCATTCAAATATAAGGTATACCGACGTATACCAGCGACGGATGCCAAAAGGACACTGTTACGGTCTCCGTCAGGATAATGGAGGCCTATGGATACGTTTATCTTGTACGTCGGCAGCTGTTCCGATGTAAAAGATAAACAATGTAATGTGAATGGGGCATCATTTGTATTCACAGCACAAAGAGCACTGAAGCAATCACATTACTCCAAAGAAAAAATACAAAACACGTAATTAACTATTTAAACTTCTTTTAAACTTACACAAAACAGTGTCATGAAACAAAATCAAAACAATATAATAGTACCAAATTATAAATCATAAATGGATTGAGAAGGTGCTGGGTCGTGATGGGGTCGTGGAACAGCCTCCCCTTGCTGCATGTGACGATAATGCAGTGACGAAGGTCCTGGCATGCCATAGCCTGGACGATCTTGGCTGAATAACGGCATTGAGGTTTCTTATGGTGGCTGCTGGCTGGCTTGAGCAGTTGCTGCAGGGACACAGCGGAAGTTGCTACCATCACACCCCCGCCGATGGCTTGGTACAGGTCACGTGGGTCTGGGTGTGTGGCAAAAACTTCCACTACTCCTATTAGCGCGGATTGGCACCTCATCTGCCTCTCATTTGGCACTCTTTTTAGAATATTTGCAGGAGAGCGACAGAAAGTGCCCTCTTCCGTTTCTGTCGCTCTTTTTTCAAGGTGTTCTAGAACACGCAAGTCGACCTCCTGCCTTGGCTCTCTACATGTGGTACCTTGATTGGCTGTGCGGCGGCGTTTAGCTCGGGGTAGTTTGGGCTTCCGGTTCCGTGGCATAGACAGGGTTATCCACTTCTGCGTTTTTCACAGGAGTGGAAGTGGACCTAGCAATCCCCAAACATACAGCATCCTCTTCTATTAGGGTATGTTCACACGGCCTATTTACGGACGTAATTCGGGCGTTTTTGCACCGAATTACGTCTGAAAATAGCGCTGACAAACATCTGCCCATTGAAAGCAATGGGCAGACGTTTGTCTGTTCACACGAGGCGTAAATTTACGCGCCGCTGTCAAATGACGGCGCGTAAATAGACGCCCGCGTCAAAGAAGTGACCTGTCACTTCTTTGGCCGTAATTGGAGCCGCTATTCATTGACTCCAATGAATAGCAGCGCTAATTACGGCCGGAATTGACGCGGCGTTCAAGCGCCTGCACATGCCGGTACGGCTGAAATTACGGGGATGTTTTCAGGCTGAAACATCCCCGTAATTTCAGCCGTAACGGACGCCCTCGTGTGAACATACCCTTACAGTGACTTCTGACTCTTCATCAGTCTCCAGATTATCCTTGGTTCTGTTGGAAAATTAAAAAATAATGTAAGGGAATTTTAGTTGTAATTTAACGTCATGTCTACAGCAGGGCAAATACACTATGTAAACATATGCAGCTTATCCGATGGGCTGCCTAGAGGGAATTATGTGCTTGAATAGACCATATAATTGGGCACACCAACACGTACTCTTTTAACATACTCACATGCATCACTACATGCCCTGACTACAATGATCAAAGTATATAACCAATACTTACGGCCAACCTCCATGACATTCAGCAGGAACGCCAGCTGTTTCGTGAAGAGGTAGGGTCTTTTTTTCAGCCGTCCGTCTCCGCTCCTCCCCTTTTCATTTAGCTCCCGCTTAAATTGGTCACGGCACGTGTTCCAACGAGTTTTCACGTAGTCAACTATGAAATAAAATTAAAAAAATCACAGATCAACATATTTAAAGTGTAACATTACTCGAACTTCTGAAATGTAAGGGCACGACCATACGTGGCAGAGTTTTAACGCTGAAAATGTTGGTGCAGATTTGGGGCATTTACGCAACAAATCTGCACCAACATTTGCATATTTGACAGGTAATTCAGACGTTGCAGAAAAGACAGCAGACTTGACACAGATTTTAGTTTTTGCATTGCAAAGGCTGAAATCCACAGTGAAATTCCGCTTCTTCTCCGCAACAGTCAGTGCATGCTGCGGAGGGAAAATTCTGCTGCGGAGTTTTCCGCAACGTCTGAACTAACTTGCCTAAAAATGTATTGAAACTGTAAAAAACGGCTACAGGAGAATTCCGCTGCGGACTGTCCGCAGCGGAATTCAACAGCAATTCCACCACGTCTGGCCGTGCCCTAATAGTGACATGTCACGTTTTGATTGGTGGTGGTCCGAACCATGAGACCCCCACCAATCGCACAAACTAAGCAATCACACCGGCACTTCTGCAGCTTCGTTTCAGCGATTGGTGGGTGTCTCAGTGATCCAACCCCCACCAATCAAAACTTCAGACATGTCACTATGACATGACAGAAGTACCCTTTAAAAAATAACAAACAGCATGAGGCCTCATTTACACGAGCGTAATATACGCGCGTGCGACGCGCGTGCTTTTCACGCGTGTCGTACGCACCTATATTACTCTATGGGGCAGTTTAGACGATGCGTGAATTTTGCGCAGCGTGAGTGCGTTGCGTAAAACTCACGACATGTTCTATAATCGTGCGTTTTTCACGCAACACGCACCCATTGAAGTCAATGGGTGCGTGAAAACAACGCATGCCACACGGACGCTACTGCGTTGCATGCGCGAAAATCACGCAAGAGCTGTCAAAAGGATGAATGTAAACAGAAAAGCACCACGTGCTTTTCGGTTTACAAACATCCAAACGGAGTGTCAAATTAGAGATGAGCGCACCGAACTTCACCGGGTTCGGCCGAACTCGTTTCGACCGAACCCGGCAAAAAATGTTCGGGTACGCGACGTCAGGAGACAGTCACTGCCCACGGTGCTGAAAGACTTAAACTGTTTCAGCACCATGGACAGTGACTTTCGATCGCCATATACGTGTAAAAAAAAACAGAAGTTCGGACTTACCGATAAGTCCCGGCTCCTTCCTCCAGTCCGACCTCCCGGGATGACAATTCAGGCCAAGTGACAGCTGCAGCCAATCACAGGCCAAGCACAGGCTGCAGCCAAGCACAGGCTGCAGCGGTCTCATGGACTGCCGCGTCATCCTTGGAGGTGGGGCCGGATGACGAGAGGGACACGTCACCAAGGCAACGGCCGGGAGACCGGACTGGAGGAAGCAGGCAGTTCATGGTAAGTTTGAACGTGTTTTTTTATTCACAGGTTGCTGTATATTGTGATCGGCATTCACTGTCGAGGGTGCTGAAAGAGTTACTGCCGATCAGTTAGCTCTTTCAGCACCTTGGACAGTGACGGGCGTCGACTAGCCTCATCTCTATGATGGCGGCTGCGCGAAAATCACGCAGCCGCGCATCATACACGGATGACACACGGAGCTGTCAAATGCCTTTTGCGCGCGCAAAACGCAGAGTTTTTTGCGCGCGCAAAACGCACACGCTCGTGTAAATCAGGCCTCAAGGTGTGAAACTTACCCATGCATTTCTTTTGCGCTTTTGTTGCCTTCTCCCACTCTGCCAGATACAGTTCACAGCAGACCTCCTGCAGGGCAAGATCTTTTATATTCCTGTCAGAATACTCTTCCAGGCGCTTATCCCAGAGACAGGGCCTGTGCTGGACCAGGATTATTAACTTTTCAATACTGATCATAGAAGCCATGCTGCTCTCTGCTGCTTTCCAACACTCTCTCCAGCCTTCACGACGACAGAACTCATTCCCGGTCGTCGCCTAGCAACACTTCCGCAAACTGCGGTTGACCCACGGAGGTGTATCCGCATTTTCCACGGGCCCATTGACTTCTATGGGCATGTCCGAATCGAATTTGCAGGCCGTAATAAGACATGTCCTGAGTTTATGAGTCACGGATTTGCGGACATGCGAGGACCCGTGAAAACACGGATAGTGTGCATGGGCCCATAGAAATTAATGGGTCCTCAATTCTCCTGTGCATTTTCGGGGGAATTGCGGCCGCAAAAACACGTTCGTGTGCATGGGGCCTTAGTGTCCAATTTAAGGATTTGATGGAGGCCTTGTGGAGTCTATACCTCGACAGGTCAAATGTTTTAGTGGCAGGAGGGGGACCGACGAAATATTAGGCAGGTAGTTTTAATGTTAGCTTTAATTGAGTTATTCTGTTGTACAGAAAAACATTTTCACCTTTTTCCTTTTATTAGAAAAACAAAAAAGGTTTGAAATCTATGGGTATGTTGCAGTATACATCTGCATACCTTCTGGATGCATATGCCAAAGGTATTTGGCAAACGTGATGGGAACTGAGCCTAATTGTAGTGGAAAAGCATTTACCCCAGTAAGTGACACCAGTGGCATACAAAGATATTTAAATATGTAGCTTTAGTTGTTGCAAGCATGACATCTGTAAATTGTAAAGTTATTTTAAATGTTTGCATGGCGCTGTATATTCCCTACCTAAAATGTAAATTATAACTGTTCAAACATTCCTGTAAAGTTGAACAAATTAAAATTCCTAGCTCATAATTTTAATGACCATAAAACCATATTTCAGAGAAAAACGGTCTTAGGCCCCGTTCACACGTGTCGGATTAGACACAGCTTTCGGCTACAGATGCTGGCACGGAAGGGGTTTCTGAGGGCAGGCAGATGTCTCAGACAGTTGCTGTGAGTGAAATAGCTGGCCGTGTATGGCCATTTTGCACCTGCTTAAAGTGTATGTTTTACAGTAATTGTCCCTGCCAATAATGCAAATTCTCTCTAGGATAGAATGATACACTATTCAGCATTGTGAAATGATGAGTAGTATGACATCACTACACTCTACACAACAGACGAAGGTAGTAGGAAAAACACAATGTAGGAAAACAACATCTCAAACTTTCAACCACTCATGGATGACTCTGCCGTACTTAAGAGAAGAGGATACACAACTGGCATCATTTTAGGTCAAGGCTCATACGCAAAAGTTAAGTCAGCATTCTCAGAACGTCTAAAATGTAGTGTTGCTGTGAAGATCATTGATCGTAGAAAAGCTCAGCCAGATTTTTTACATAAGTTCCTTCCTCGTGAAATGGAGATTCTGTCTGTCATGAACCATCATTCTGTCGTAAAGACGTTTGAAATCTTTGAGACTTCTGTGGGCAAGGTCTATATTGTAATGGAGCTGGGTGCCCAAGGGGATTTGTTGGAATTCATCAAGAGCAGGGGACCAATGCCAGAAGACATGGCACGCAAATTGTTTCATCAACTAGCCACAGCTGTAAAATACTGCCATGATTTAGACATCGTCCACAGAGATCTCAAGTGTGAGAATATTCTTTTGGATAAAGAGTTCAACATTAAACTTTCAGACTTTGGCTTTGCTAGACGCTTAGGCCACGATAACAGTGGTAAGATGGCCCTCAGTAAAACATTTTGTGGTTCAGCAGCTTATGCTGCTCCAGAGGTCTTGCAAGGAATACCATATGAACCCAAGGTCTATGATATCTGGAGTCTTGGAGTGATACTTTTTATAATGGTTTCAGGTTCAATGCCTTATGATGATTCCAACATAAAGAAGATGTTACGTCTACAGAAGGAGCACTATATAAATTTCCCACGCACCAAACATCTTTCAAGTGACTGTAAAGATATAATTTATCAGATGCTTGAGCCAGATGCAAGTCGACGTCTAATCGTAGATGAAATTTTGAAGCATTGCTGGCTTCAATCTATCTCTAAAGGTAAAGGACCTGAATTTGCCCCCCCAAGGAAAAAACATGTAAGCTCTGCAGGCCAGCTTTCTGTTTTCAAACTAGATGCAACAAACCCAGATAAAGATACTCATAACTCAGAAACACAAAAGGAAATACAGGCAGCTTATGAGGTGGCAAATGCCCAAGAAAAAGTCCTGCAGCAAGAGGCAGCCAGGAAAGCAGCAGATACAAACGTCCCAAAAGAAGAAACCGCAATCGTCACTTAGAACCTACCAACATAAAATGGCATGCTGCAAGTTATTTGTTAGAAATGCAATAAAAAAATGTGTTTCTCATGGCTTAGTTTAACTGTTATTTTCCAAAGGGGAACAAACCGGAAACATTAATGTACAGTTACCTACTAAACTCAATTATTCATTTTTAAACTCCAACAATATAGTTTCCTAAAGCCATGATATCTTATCTGACCCTGGTTAGTAATTCTGTTTTAGTGTTGGCAGGATGAAAATGGACTCAAAAGAATAGGCCCCATTCACACGACCAAAGATTTCATCCTTCTGCAAATACTATCCGTAAGGCCCTATGCACACGACCGTAAAAAAAACCAGACCCATTCACTTCCATTGAACGCGGACACCTTTCCGTAGCGCTACGGATGGGTGTCCGTACCGTAGAAATGTTCTGAAAAATATGGAACATGTCCGTTCTTTTGCATTTTGCGGGCTGTGATCCGATACTTTGTATGAGAGCACGGCACAAAAATGCGGGTGGCAGTCGGCGGCGGACCGTGATTACGGATACGGCCGTGTGCAGGGGCCTAAATATGGATCTGTAGTCATTAGTCATCCGTACATCCTCCGCATATACAGAACGGCGTCTATAAACATGGTCCGTAGTGCATCCGTATTTACGGATCCGCAAAAAAAGAAAACCACAAATGATATGAAACATCTGTAATCCTGGCGTCGCCTAACAACGCTTCCGTAATTACAGACGGCTACACATCTGTGGCTGTCCGTAATTACGGAAGCGCCCACAGACTTCTATGGGGAGTCAAGAATTATGGACAATAGGACATGTTCTATACTTTACCGATCATTTTTACGGAACGGACACCCATCTGTTGAAATACAGAAAGGAGTCAGTAACCCATAGAAATGAATGGGGCCGTAATTACGAATGAAAAATACGGTCGTGTGCATGGGGCCTTCAAGTGAAGAGAAGTCACATTTTAACCAAACAAAAAATGTCATTGCTTACTGAGACAGGGCCATCCCATCCTCACTATTATGGCTTAAAAGGTAAGTCCAAATCTCCTGCTGCTGTACAGGATCTGTGCACTTTAACATACGTTCCTCTTCTAATGACACACAGTATTGGTGTTTGCAGCATCCCATTCACCATGTTGCTACAGTACCAATGATTTTACATATTACACAATAAAACAAGACGTTGTCCACCACCAAAAGAGAATTACAGAAACCTTTTCTAGTGCTTGACAGTATAATTCCAGATTGAACAAAATGCTTTCATAATAAGTGGGAATAACATTTGAAAAATTCTATCTGCCAGGCTGGGCGTACAATGAATTCAACATCTGACCAGGAAGGGCAATGCTGTTAGATGCCATTCTGTGTTTTATCTGCACTTCTGTATAGTCAGGTATTTGCCCTGCTTGTTCTCCTTTTAGGGTACTATAAGAGAATTTATAATGCACTTATACAACTTGGTGAGTTTATATTAAAAGGTTTGATTAGCACTCCTACTGAAAGTGGTGTCAAAGTAGTACTGTACTATTAGTACTACCTGGCAGTGATATCAGATAGCACAAGAATCCAAATGGCCTTATGTGTGATGAATGAAAAAGGGTATTATACGGTTTACATTCAAGCGCTGAATGTGTTGAAAAACCGAAGCTTTTGTTATAGGAGAGCAGAAAAATTATAGAATTAACTTGTAAACCCCCCCCCCCTCCCCCTACAGTGACAAAAGCATTTTATCATGTTCACACAAAATATTAAATTTGCATAATGCAAAAAGGTTTACTGCACAACCATTACGTCTTTGAGCAACATTTCATTGAAATTATTAAAAAGAAGCATATTAACACAAACAGTTGCTATTAAATTAGCATTTCCATCTTCATTCTCTATAGAGAGTAATATTTACAGTCTGGCCCCCTAATCTTCGCAAGGTTCCACCTAACATTCAGAGTTTGGCTCAGACAGTCAAGACAACACAAGGTCATGTATGCCAATTTCCCTCCCACCACTCAAAAGAAGTCTGATGCTTTTCTCCGTTTGGGCAAATGTAGTAAATCGTCAGTAATGGAGGTGGGATCAGGTACAGTAGGAGTTTGTGAAGCAGCTCCTGGAGTGGGGGTAACAGTAGGCGTTAGGCGTGAGCCTCCTGGGGTTTTATCGGCATGCAAGCCGGCGTGAGCAGGAGATGGGGTGTAGCTGGCTCTTAAAGCTTTATCTGTATATTTAGTTGAAGTTCGATTCACTAAACGCTGAAGAGCAGGAGACATGGATGGACTGAGTCCTTTAGGTGTCAAGCTGTTTAGGAAAAAAAAAAATCAAAAATCACTTACAGCATTAAGACAATCAATCTGAACTTGCATTACAATTTTCAAGCACAAATGATAATGTCACCTCAAAAAACTAGAATTACAGGCCGCACTTACCTGGCCAGGTTCTCCGTCACTCTCCTTAAAGCTTCCTGCTTCTTTGCTCTATTTTTTGCCGCAGCTTCATTTGCCATTTTCAGACCCAATCGTTCTCTACGACCTGGCTCCAGAATCTGTAACACAGACCAACGCCATGAAAAGAACAACATTTTAATTTGCACACTTACATTAACCCTTTCACTGTTGGGACAATTTTCACACTTTTGACACACAAATAAAATCTGAATTATAATATACAAAAAATAATATTGTACCCCAATTGGTAAAAGGGGTGAAAGTTGTTGTATCACCTCCTGGGGTCATTAAAGGCTGTACAGTGGGAGAGATAACAGTATCAGGCCGGATTCACACGAGTGTGTGCGTTTTGCGCACGCAAAAAAACGCAGTGTTTTGTACGCGTTTCAGTTCCGTGTGTCATCAGTGAATGGTGTGTGGCTGCGTGATTTTCACCGAAAAAGAAATGAAGGAAGTGCTTTTATTATTTCCTTCATTTCTTTATCTACTGTTGCGCGAATCACTCGCGACACACGGAAGTGCTTCCATGTGCCATGCGTGATTTTCACGCACCCATCGACTTCAATGGGTGCGTGATGCACGAAAAACGACCAAGTATAGGACATGTCGTGAGTTTTACGCAGCGGACATACACTGTGTGGAAATCACGGACGAGAAACACGTTCGTGTAAATAAGGCCTCAAGCTGTGATGGTTCTTCCTGATGCCACTTGTAGCTTCCCCCCTCTTTTAAGACAACGCAACAGTCCGACGTTGGAGTGTCTGCAAACCGCATTCGGTGGGCAGGGTTTTCAAACAGATTTCTCTTCTGTTCATTCACTTTGTAATTTGTCAATTAGTGAATGAAATCTAGTTAATTTTTGGGATTAGTTAACTAGGAACTAGTTCATTCAAAAGACGAGTTCATTGATAAAGAAAGCAGCGTTGTTATCAAAACAGTCAGATAGAGTGCAAAGAAAACTAGATAGGACACATGACCAGTATCCCACAATTCCAGTAGTTCCCCCAAAAAATTCAAGGCAGCACTTCCATAATTAGTGAAAAAGTAGAAAAATGTATACACCACATGCACGACGGTTCAGCGCCCTACTCCATGGGGCCTTTATCAAGCGATAATCGCTTGAGAAAGGCCCTCTAGAGTATGGCTGAAACATCACGCATGTGGTGTATACATTTTCTACTTTTTCCACTATCTATGAAAGTGCTTCTTGAATTTTTTTGAGTAAAATAAAAAAAATCTTGCTTCATTGGAGTGCTGTGGGATTTCTTCAAAAATATGATAGAATCTTTGTATCGGGATTACATATATATGTTCTCTCTCTCTGCGCCAAAAAACTGCCAAAATCGCCTCTCATTGATTTCAGCAAGCAGGAAAAAAATAAAATAGTCATGCTTTTTCTTCCCGCGATTCCGTCTCTGACCTCGCTTTGACTTCAATGGGAGGCAGAGAAAGCGGGTTTTTTTGCCCACGCCGCTCAATAGCCATGACCGAAAAACGCTGTGAAAGACGCGGCCAAAAAGTGCAGGCAGGTCAAAATTTGCCTCAAAATTCCTGAAGGAATTTTGAGGCAGATTTTTTCTGCCTGCAAAATACTCAGTTTGAACAGGGCCTGAAGGTTCAAACAGGATTTGTCCCACTTTGGATGTTGTAGGTTTATTCTCTCTGTAACTACTTGTACTGCTTTTAAAAATATTCTCTCACAGCGAACGGAAGAGGCCAATATGTCCTAAAGAGGTAAATAGGGAATGTATCATGTGACTTGTGAACTAACTGAACTTAATGAACTAATATGCTAGGAGAAGGAATCATGACAGTCCAGTTCATTAAGATGCATATGACACTGAATGAAGCAGCGCCATCTATTGTAGTTTACAGGTACTGACTCATGGTGAATGGGTATGAGACAGCTGTAAAGCAATGCAGCACAGAGAGGGGGGGGAGATACAGGAGCCAGTGTCAGCAGCAAGACTGGACCTCTGAACTAACCAGATAGTGATTTTATTCCAAAAACAGGTGAATTGCATGAACCTACACTCACACTCACATTTGGACTGTGTCTGGTCAGTGCAAGTTCAGGGTTTAGTTTCTTTTATTATAGTTGTATTTTCTGGGCTGTGTTGTGTTTTTCTTCTCTCCTTTTCCAGAATTAGGAACTAAAAAGCAAGTGGTGGTGTGACAGTGAGGAGCTGCTGTGCTCATTCACTCACTCTCTAACTCCTTCCACTTGCTCTAGTTGCTGATGAACTAATCTATGCCAGGTAAATGAGTTAATTCACTTTGGACTGATCGTGTGTGAACTACCCATCACTATTGTCAGTTGAATAGTTTTGTTTTTTAACTCTTCTATTTTTGAAAGCATTCTTACGTTGCATTTTTCTCACAACTGCCTAAAGCTTTTGCACAGTACTGTAAATTAATATATGATTATAAATGTGAAAATCAGGACAATCTCTTTCTATATGCCATAGAATGGAAAATGGATGTCATTGAGGGAAATCCCCTCCTCAGGACCCCCCCTCTTTTAGCGACAGCAGAGAGCCACTGGAAAAGGTGGCTCCAGGTAGGCATTAGGCCTCATGCACACTTCCGTTGGCCGTCGTACAGTCGTTAATGACGGATCCGTGAAACCTTGACCGCACATGGATGGCTTCCGTGTGCAGTCCGTTGTTTCACGGACCAGATCAATGAACAGGCTGAGACTGTTCCGTCAAAAACGGACAGGAGTAGGACCTGTCCTATTTTTGACAGAACGGCCACACGGTTCCGTTAAAACAACGGAAATGTGCATAGCCCTATCGAAATAAATGTGTCAGGGTGCTATCAGTTAAAAAAAACGAAAGCACCCTGACAAAAACAACTGAAGTGTGCATGAGGCCATAGTGTTGCATTTTTTTTTATTTATTTATTTTTGAAGTTCCTGTGCACTATTAGACCTATTCAAAGTAACCGCAATGCCTCTGTATTAGGAGGATGCACTTAGTGAATAGATCAGTACCTTAAATGATGGTCCAGGTGTCTTCTCTAAATATGGTGACTCTGATCCATCCAGGCGAAAAGGAGTGCTCTCAACTTCACCCCATGTCATAAGTGGGGAGTCATCAACACCTGCGATGGCGTGAAAAAATATATAGCAATTTGAAACAGACAACATGCAATATACAACAAATAGATGGCTTCATAAAATCAGCATACAAACCTGGGGCAGGAGATGGTGTTGCTACAAATCCAAAGCCATTGACTTTTGGGGACTCTTGTGGTATGAGTTCCTTTCCATCAGGACCGACTTTTCCTTGTTTGTACTGCGCACAAAAACAAATCTTACTGTAAATGGGAGTACTCAAATATTGAGCAGCAAGTATAGATCATATGATACAAGAAACTTACCTGTGCATTTAAGGCCGCTGCCTGCTGGAGCTGCGTTTTACTCAGGGCTTGACTGAAGGGGTCTTTCTGGAAACGAGTGTTTTTATAAACTACTTCCCGGGGTTTCTTAAATATAGCCTCATGGTCTGGTACACCTAGAAAAAAAGCAAACGTAAGGATCATTTTATTATTGACTTACACAACGATTGTAAAATAAAAAGGAATATAAACATTACTTAAATAGAACGTGTCTGGCCATGTGAAGCAGACTAGAAAGTCTCAAAAAGCAGCACATGATGCCACGTTCTAAAGAGATTCAAACACAGATGCGAAACAAAGTCATTGAAAACTACCAGTATGGAAAGGGTTACAAAGCCATTACGAAGACGGACTCCAGCAAACCACAGCGAGAGCCATTATCCACAAATAGATAAACTTGGAACAGTGGTGAAACTTTCCAGGGGTGACCAGCCTACCATAATTTCACCAGGAGCGAAAAAATGACGAATCCGGGAGGTCACAAAAGAAACCAAACGACCATCTAAAGAACTGCAGACCTCAGTTATGGTCAATGTACATGATTCCACAATAAGGAGGGGAAAAAAAATAAAAAATGGACAAAAATGGCATCCATGGGGGAGTTGCAAGTTGCAAACCACTGCTGTCCATAAAGAAAACACAGGCTTGTCTCGCATTTGCCATAAAACAGCTTTTGCGGGACCAGGACGACTTGTCATAATTGATAGAACCATAAATTCTGCTCTCCATCAGAAAATCCTGAAGGAGAATGTCCGCCTATCAGTTCATGACCTAAAGCTCAAACACAGTTGGGTTATGCAGCAGGACAATGATCCGACGTATACAAGCAAGTCCACCTCTGGCCCAAAAGAAACCAAATTAAGCTTTTGGAGTGGTCAAGTCAGTCCTGACCTAAATGCCATTGAGATGCTGGGGCAAGGCGCCCTGCTCTTTACTTGGCGCATGCGCAGTACGATCTTTCTGCTCTCTGTTCTAATAGACACTAACGCGCATGCGCCGAGTGAAGAGCAGGGACGCACACGCGTGCGAGTACATGAGTACGGGGCCAGGCATGAACGCGCCGATTACGCTGCCTGGCCCCTGTCAAACAATGTAACAAGGGAGGGAGGGGAGGTTGAACTGGGTAGCGACGTAAGAGCATTTAGGAGCAACGGTGATGCCCTCGTTGCACCTAAATGCATATTAGCATAAAGTTAATAAAACTGATTTCTCTACAAAGGAGGCAGTAAGCAGAAATTGAAAATAAACGTTAGAAACAGGTTAGTCTCCTCTACAATACAGTGCTACTAGTTTAATACGGACATTCTGGTGACAGACTCCCTTTAAAAACTTGGAGGAATTGATACAGAACATACATTGGAAATTGCATTAATTTCAATGGGCCCATGTTTCCACGGTCCGTGCATTGCCCGGAGCCCAGACCTCAAAAAGATAGGACATGTCCTATTACGGCTGCATTTTGCGGACCAGGCTTGTGGAAATGAATGCACACAGCAACGTGCACGGCCCATGATTTGCGGGAAGGCGCGGGTGACAATCCACGGCCGTCCGAGCCGCACATCACTGCTCGTGCTCACCACTACGGACGTGTGCATGAGGCCTTTGACTTCATTCTAGAAAAAATAACAAATTGCTTAAGACAGAACACCCTTTAAAGTCCTATTCACGCAAACAATGACAGGTTGTGGTTCTGGATAGCTGGGGATTTGGAATTTTTCAGAATTACAAATAAGACAGCAAAATGCACAAGCGTTCTGAAAAAATTACACAAATAATAATTACGGCAAAACTTATTACAATTAATGGAATGTTTAACCCGTTAGTGACCGGCCCATCGTGTTTCTACGTCGGTCACTAAGGGTATGTTCACACGCTGAGAGGCAGTTACGTGTGAAAAGACAGACTGTTAACAGCTGCCTCGTTTCACACGTAAAAGCTCCTCCTCGTAATTTACGAGGCGTCTGAGACGCTCGTAAACCTTAAGCCGTGCTTCATTGATTTCAATGAAGAACGGCTCAAATTACGTGGCAAAGAAGTGCCCTGCACTTCTTTGCCGAGGCAGTAAATTTACGGGTCGTCGTTTGACAGCTGTCAAACGACGACTCGTAAATTACAGGTCGTCTGCACAGTACGTCGGCAAACCCATTCAAATGAATGGGCAGATGTTTGCCGACGTATTGTAGCCATATTTTCAGACGTAAAACGAGGCATAATACGCCTCGTATACGTCTGAAATTTGGCCGTGTGAACATACCCTAACGGGCCTTATTCCGATGCCATAGACTTTTTACGTCGCGGCATCGGAATAAGTAAACAGAGCAGGGAACTGTCAGATCTCCCTGCTCTCAGCTGCTAGAGGCAGCTGAGGGCTGGGAGCGTCCCTGCTCTGCCGTGTGAGATCGATATTAGTATCGATCTCACACATTTAACCCCTCAGATGCGGTGCTCAATAACGAGCACCGCATCTGAGTGGTTTTGGAGAGAGGGAGGGAGCTCCCTCTCTCTCCCACCGACACCCGGCGATACGATCGCCGAGTGTCTGTGTCTCTAATGGCAGCCGGGGGCCTAATAAAGGCCCCCAGGTCTGCCTGGAGTGAATGCCTGCTACATCATGCCGCAGGCATGACCTAACACATGCCTGTCCGTGTTAAACGGACAGGCAGTAACACACTGCAATACAAAAGTATTGCAGTATATTATAATAGCGATCGGAGAATCGCATATTATAGTCCCCTAATGGGACTAGTAAAAAAGTGAAAAAAAAAAGTTTAATAAAGTTAATTTAAAAAAAAATGTGAAAAAAAATGAAAAACCCAGCTTTTCCCCTTACAAAATGCTTTACTATTAAAAAAAAAAAAATAAAGTTAAAAAGTTACGCATATTTGGTATCGCCGCGTCCGTAACGACCCCGACTATAAATCTATTACATTATTTAACCCGCACGGTGAACGCCGTAAAAAAAATGAATAAAAAACTATGGAAAAATTGCTGTTTTCTGTGAATACTGACTTTAAAAAAAATGTGATAAAAAGTGATCAAAAAGTCGCATCTACTCCAAAATTGTACCAATAAAAACTAGAAGTCGTCCCGCAAAAAAAAAAACCCTCACACAACCGCATTGGCAAAAAAATAAAAACGTTACGGCTCTTCAAATATGGAGACACAAAAACAAATCATTTAGAAAAAAAAGCGTTTTTACTGTGTAAAAGTAGTCAAACATACAAAAACTATACAAATTTGGTATCGTTGCAATCGTAACAACCCGCTGAATAAAGTTATTGTGTTATTTATACCACACGGTAAAGGGCGTAGATTTAGGACGCAAAAAAGGGTGGCGAAATTTCAGATTTTTTTCTATTTCCCCCCAAAAAAAGTTAATCGATAAATAATATGTCCCCCAAAATGGTGCTATTAAAAAATACAACTCGTCCCGCAAAAAACAAGACCTTATACAGCTATGTCGACGCAAAAATAAAAACTTTATAGCTCTTGGAATGCGACGATTGAAAAACGTAAAAAATAGCCTGGTCATTAAGGTCCAAAATAGGCTGGTCATTAAGGGGTTAAAGACATATGGAACATTAACAAATGACGCTCAATTATCATGTTACCACTCTAAATGGAGTGCTCTGTGAGTTTACTATATTATTCACTGGAAAACAATCCAAAGTGTTCAAGTAGCCTAATGCACGCATAACCCAAGTGACCAATCCGCCTATGTATCAGGATAATTCCAAACTAAATTATCTCATACGTTCTGCATTCTCAGGGTATGTTCACACATGCAAGACATTTCTGAGATTGAAATTCTGCTTTAAACATCCTTACATGTAAGAAACAGGCGCAGAAATTTCTGAACAAATCTGCCATGTGTGAACATAGGTAAAGATGGTGTAAAGAATCACATGTAAAAAAAGGTGTGCACATTGAATGGTGTTAGAAAGGAGTTAAGATATCGATTGGATTAGTAATTATACGTGTACAGGGGCTTGTTTAATGGTGGCATTGCCAAAG
Source organism: Rhinoderma darwinii (assembly GCF_050947455.1). Classification (NCBI taxonomy): domain Eukaryota; kingdom Metazoa; phylum Chordata; class Amphibia; order Anura; family Rhinodermatidae; genus Rhinoderma; species Rhinoderma darwinii. The sequence goes on from NC_134687.1 coordinate 451,984,973, forward strand.
CCATTATAGGTAACCTGCCATGTGGTCAGGGTTTGCCTGACTAATAAATGCAATTGTTTAGGAGTGCAACAAAAACGTACCTTCCGGATAGTACATGAGAGAGTTGTGGGTTTTATACTCCCACGTGTCCAGACCGGCTTTTACATCCTGAATAGCTTGCTGTTCAACAGAGGGGAGGGCCAGATTTTGCTGAAGCCGCTGTGGGGCCAAAAAATAAATAAATGCCAATTAACAGGCGAAGGCGTTTTTCCCTTGCAGCAGGCATAATACATGGCGCCAAGTCCACCAGAGAAGGAGCCACTCTTTTTTAGAAGTCGTCGGGTCTACATAATATGAATTATACCCCCATATTCTCCATCCATATGCCCTAATAAGTGAAATACGATGTTGTATTCAAGATTGGTTAAGCTACTACAACATACTAAAGGTGGCCATAATTGGGCAAATGTCCCCAAAACTACAGGGACTAAAACATCCCCTGATGTAACCAATATGCACGGTCAACAAGTTCTGACAAATGGCATTAAAGGATCAGGTTCTCCACACAATCTGTCAATCTAGTCAGTATATACCGCCACAAAGCGCACACAGGTGGCACTGAAGAGCATTGCTCCAACCAATATTGGAAAGTAACGTTGTAGAAGTCATGGGTGGAGGTGCAGCTCAGATTTATGGAATGAAATGAACCATAACAAATAGAGGAACGTCTTTCGGTTGGGCCACGTAGGCTTACATATGGAATTCTCTATTCACCTGTTTATACTCTTCCTCTGCTTCATACAGCCAGGAATTCTTAGCACGCTCCTTCTCTTTCGCCACCTCCATTATCTGTTCAAAAGAAGCGTTGTCCTCACTTGTGTGTTTTGCTAAAAAATTATCAAGACTTGGAAGGTCCTCGCCATCCTCCTCGTTTTTCTCATTGTCCCCTGCAAGATTTTATTTTCGTGTAAGAAATTTCATTTGTGTTGCCACGATTCATTGAGTCACAAAACAAAAAGACAACTATAGTTACAGAATAAAAACCCCAAATAATATATGGTCTTACTATCTAAAATATACCGTATCAGATTTACAGAAGTGTGACACTGTAGACAACTCTGTATCCCAAATCTATGTACAATTGTTCAATACTCCGTTCAATCATCCATGAGAAGTATTCGATCTAAAGGTTTCTAGTCTCTAGATTGAAACAAGAAAAAGTCCATTCACCAACAGCAAAAAGATGTTACCAATTGTGAAGAATTTAAACAAAGTATATTAGAGATTTGCAGAATGTTCCATTATACAACAATGAAAACACCCTATTTGGCCTCTTCTAAAGAAGGAGTTTGGGATATTTTGAAAAAAAAAAAAAAAATCTTTTTACATGATGTGCAATACAGGTATACAGAGTAGTGCTTGTTTTTGTTTTCCTTCCTCCAAATCACAGCAGGCGGTAGAAACACGTGGAACACATTGATGTACTGGTTTTTTTATTACTATAAAAAATAAAAGGAGACATTTTACATATATTTAAAAAAAAAAAAAAAGGAAGAAGAAGGTGTGAACCCATCCTCACCAGTAACTGCCAGGGGAAAAAGTTACAGTAGAAAGTCTTACCTTCTTCATCTTCTCTATGTTTAGTAGCAAATGAGGGTGTTCCAGGAAGACCAGCAGGAGTCTCGAAAGTGGCAGGGGTCACATCTGACGAAAGAGTGAAGATGGTAAAATAATAAATCAATATCAAAAGGACACAATGGAGAACCTATGTTTTTATATAAAAGAAAATTTCATATTTATTATAAATACACGAGCCATAGGGCATTGTGGTTGTTAATTAAAAAAAACTTACGCAGGTCGTATGTAGCTAAAATAAGTTAATTGACCGGCGGACCTTTAAAAATGTAAAGAGTGGAAAACATCCTTCAAGCAGTGGCTTGTGGGAAAACCTCTGCACGGAACTTGTGCCCTAGAACTTGTCCTGCAACAGCCCTGATAAGCCTGCCCGGCATGATTTTGTGCTTTCTCTCAGCTCTGCGTATGGGCAGATCGCTTTGTTGGTGAGACCTATCAATGTGTGGAGGATTTTCAGCTTTAAATCAGAGTCTTAGGCGGGATTCACACGACCGGGTCGTTCCCGAGCCCGAGTGTCGGCCGGTAAAATCGGCCATTTTGCCCGGCCGGTTTGCATAAAGTTATGCATCCGTGCCGGGCCGGGCAGATCCGGACAGTGACATCAGCGGCAGCTCCTGAAGGGGAATCCCCATGTGTTCGGGGATTCCGCTTCAGGAGTTTCCCCTGATGTCACTGCCCAGATATGGACAGAGACATCAAGCGCTCTGTCCAGGAGCGGAATCCCCGAAAACACGGGGATTCCGCTCCTTCAAGGAGCTAAAGTGCGGCTAGCACATAGCAGAGCGGGGAGATACCTCCCCGCTCTGCTATAGTGGCGTCGCTACAGTAGTAGCAGCCGCAGCAGCTGCTGCTACTACTACTAGCGGCGCCATCGAAGGTGTCGCCGAGCCAGGGTGCTTTTAACAAGCAGGGGAAGGGAGCCAGCGCAGCGCTCCCTCCACCTGCTGTACACCCCGGCCCTGCAACACAGTGTACAGCGATGCCATTCGTCAGAATGGCATCAACTCCTCCTCCTCACATGCACTCTGCGCTGTGAGGAGGAGGAGATAAGAGCGCAAGCGCCGGGAAACCCGGCCATCACTCGGAACACATTCCGGTGATGGCCGTGTAATACCCGGCCCCATAGACTTCTATGGGAGCCGGGCGGCCGGGTGTCCGGGCAAAGATAGAGCATGTCCTATTTTTTGACGGCCGGATTTTCCGGCCGTCAAAAAATCGGTCGTGTGAATAGCCCCATTAGGGGTCTATTATTCCTAATGCAGCCGGGTGCCGGCCGATTTATGAACGGCCGGCACCCGGCCGGGAAACCCTGCCGTGTGAATGAGGCCTTAATCTATGAAGATATTTTAGAGGACTCCATCCCATAGTAAAGCACTTAGAGGCTAGGACGTTTTTACTTACAGGGTAAAGGGGATTCCCGAGAACATCTCGCAGAGGTGCCAATCTTGATTGCTATTTGCCTCATTTTTTCAAGGTCTCCAGACTCTTCTGCTTCTAAATATTCTTTCTGAGACCGCAGCTTCTCCACATCTGGGAAGAAATCTCTTTGGATGATTTTTTGCACGTTCTGTAGAAAAAATATTGAGGGTTAGTCTGGAGAAGCCTAACTAAACATGGTGTTAAAGGGCTTTTCAACGGTACTCCACAGTATAGGTCATGAGTATATGATCGGTGGGGGTCCGACACCCAGACCCCACACCAATCAGCTGCTCCGGGAACCGGATGTCCATGCCGGGAGCAGATGGCTCCGGTCACGGAATAGCGGCCAAGCTGCAGACCAGCTCCTAGTCAAGTGCAGTTCTGCACCACGGCCACTATGCAATGTACAGAGCCATCTGCTTCCGACTCAGTACACTGCATAGTGTGCAATGACATCCGGTGCCCCGAGCATACTGATGACCTATCCTTTAAAGGGGTTGTACAAGACTAGAAATTTCTCGAAAATCCTCTTGATGGAAAATACGATATAACTACTGCAGCGCACCAGGCTTAAAAAAAGAAAAATCACCTGGACATCAAAGTCTAAATGTTTAGTAGCCAACTAATATTTTTTTGTTTCCCAATTTAAACAATTAACATTATTACATGTAAAATAAAAAAATAATTTACATTAGACTGTGGAATGGCGGACCGACCGGCGGCAGCGCTAGGCAGCGGACCGACCGGCGGCAGCGCTAGGCAGCGGACCGACCGGCGGCAGCGGACCGACCGGCGGCAGCGCTAGGCAGCGGACCGATCGGCGGCAGCGCTAGGCAGCGGACCGACCGGCGGCAGCGCTAGGCAGCGGACCGGCGGCAGCGCTAGGCAGCGGACCGGCGGCAGCGCTAGGCAGTAGAGCAGGACTATTCATGAAAATATGCAAATAAACAGTATAAATATGCGATACTGCCCTTCATCCCTCACTGCATATTTTGTAACAACCCAGCAACTCAGATCTAAAAAAAGCCAAAAACCTCGTAGACACCAGAGCACAGCGGGCCGTGACGACAGCGCTCTTCTCACCTGGATGTACGTCTCCTCACACAACACTTTTTTCTTCGGCTTAATGTCAAGATTCTCCGGGTTATGGCCGGGCACAGCAAGAGCAGTGGATCCCAGTTTTCGCGTTACTAGTGCCGCAGAGAGCACGCTCTCCGGTCCCGGGGTAGCCATCCTGGATTACGGCACAACAACGACACAACACTTGACTCACATAGCAGGAAAACACTACATTTGCGAAGGCGGAAGTGAAAGCAAATTGAGCCTCCTGGGACGCCGTCCGTTCGCAAGGGTTGTCGGGAGGTGTAGTTCAGTATTGTTTCGTGGAAAGCAATGTGGGGTTAATTTACAGCTCCTTGTTCCTGTCTGCATTTCTTTATTCTCCAAAACTCATTAGGGGATATGTACAAATGCCAGCACGCGGTTTTCTCTAATTACATTTGGACCTAATTCAGACGGCCACAGGACCTGGACCGAAACTGAGTTTAGAACCTATGGTGATATGAGTTCGGTTGGCTTGAATTGCGGGAGTTCGGGTCTACTCTTGCGGCATATTATGGACGAGTGGTGAACGTGTAAAATTTAGTGCAATGGAAAACTTGAGCAGTTGCCTATTTGGACCAATCAGTTTTAGTCTTATTTATTTTTTAAATGCAGGTGGTGGTACCCTTCCACAACCCCTTTTCTATATGGAGGTCTGCCGCTGTTAACGGTGGTCCTGCAGCCTGTGATTAGCTGCTATTGCAGGGGGATTGTGGTATTACATGGCAAATATCACACACATATTCAGGGTCCTGTACATATGCCAATAACGGAGTTCCGTGACCCCACCTTCACCCATATTCGTTGGTCTCCGGCCTCGCAGTTACGAGGAGTACAGAAACAGATGAACTACGTAGCTTCCTCAAAAGTACGAAAACAGCGAGCTGCAATGTTTCACCAGCTCCCAAGTTCCGGAAACAGCGTAGCTCACAGCGCTACGCTGTTTCCATAACTCCCATTCATTTTATAGTAGTTACGGAAACAGTGTAACTTAGCGAGTTTCCGTACTGCCGACCACCTAGTCAAAGTGGCCAGACAGCAGCAAGGGCCGGAGGACGGGTCAGATGGCCCCATTCAGGAGATAGGTGTAAAACCCACATCTATCAGACATTTATAGCAGATCCCGTGGACAACCGTGGTCGTGAAACAACCCCTTTAATATATCCCATCCCTTGGTTGAACTTGATGGACATGTGTCTTTTTTGAACTGTACTAACTATGTAACTCCTCCAGTGTGGGAGCCGCTGTGTAGAAGCGGCTCTGGCTAATAGAGAGTGGCGCCTAGCTTATCCCCCGCTATGATGTGCAGATGCCCAAGGGCAACATCTAATAAAGAAGTGATTCAATTGGTTGCGTATACATCTCCCATAATGTTTGTACCAAAAAGAGTTGAAGGGGTTATCCCACCAAACTCCCTAAAAATAAATAAATAACTGCAGACTATTAGGCGGGATTCACACGACAGGGTTTCCCGGCCGGGTGCCGGCCGTTCATAAATCGGCCGGCACCCGGCTGCATTAGGAATAATAGACCCCTAATGGGGCTATTCACACGACCGATTTTTTGACGGCCGGGAAAACCGGCCGTCAAAAAATAGGACATGCTCTATTTTCGGCCGGGTGCCCGGCCGCCCGGCTCCCATAGAAGTCTATGGGGCCGGGTAATACACGGCCATCACCGGAATGTGTCCCGAGTGATGGCCGGGTCTACCGTCGCTCGCGCACTCTCCTCCTCCTCACAGTGCAGAGTGCATGTGAGGAGGAGGAGGAGGGTCTTTTATTGCTCGCTGTAGGAGTCGGAATCCCCAATCCCCGGCCGGGGATTGGAGATTCCGCTACAGGAGAAGTGCGTGACTACACTGTCCAGATATGGACACAGCGAAGTCACGCACTTCTGCAGCGGAATCCCCGACTCTATGGCCGGGGATGCCGCTACAGGAGAAGTGCGTGACTACACTGTCCATATATGGACACAGCGAAGTCGCGCACTTCTGCAGCGGAATCCCCAACTCTATGGCCGGGGATGCCGCTACAGGAGAAGTGCATGACTACACTGTCCATATATGGACACAGCGAAGTCACGCACTTCTGCAGCGGAATCCCCGACTCTATGGCCGGGGATGCCGCTACAGGAGAAGTGCGTGACTACACTGTCCATATATGGACACAGCGAAGTCACGCACTTCTGCAGCGGAATCCCCAACTCTATGGCCGGGGATGCCGCTACAGGAGAAGTGCATGACTACACTGTCCATATATGGACACAGCGAAGTCACGCACTTCTGCAGCGGAATCCCCGACTCTATGGCCGGGGATGCTGCTACAGGAGAAGTGAGTGACTACACTGTCCATATATGGACACAGCGAAGTCACGCACTTCTGCAGCGGAATCCCCGACTCTATGGTCGGGGATTCCGCTACAGGAGAAGTGAGTGACTACACTGTCCATATATGGACACAGTGACGTCACTCACTTCTGAAGCGGAATTCCCGACCTGTGGCAGGGAATTCCTCTTCAGGAGAAGTCAGTGACTACACTGTCCATATATGGACATTGAAGTCAGTGACTTCTCCTGGAAGGGGGGGGGGGATGGGTGCAACCTACAGGGGGCTGTGTGGGATCACCTACAGGGGACTTGGTGGCATCACCTACAGGGGGCTGGGTGGCATCACCTACAGGGGGCTGGGTGGCATCACCTACAGGGGGCTGGGTGGCATCACCTACAGGGTTCTGGGTGGCATCACCTACAGGGGGCAGGGTGGAATCACCTACAGGGGGCAGGGTGGAATCACCTACAGGGGGCAGGGTGGAATCACCTACAGGGGGCAGGGTGGAATCACCTACAGGGGGCAGGGTGGAATCACCTACAGGGGGCAGGGTGGGTGGCATAGCCTACAGGGGGCTGGTGGGTGGCATCGCCTACAGGGGGCTGGTGGGTGGCATCGCCTACAGGGGGCTGATGGGTGGCATCGCCTACAGGGGGCTGGTGGGTGGCATCGCCTACAGGGGGCTGGTGGTTGGCATCGCCTACAGGGGGCTGGTGGGTGGCATCGCCTACAGGGGGCTGGTGGGTGGCATCGCCTACAGGGGGCTGGTGGGTGGCATCGCCTACAGGGGGCTGGTGGGTGGCATGGCCTACAGGGGGCTGTGTGGCATCGCCTACAGGGGGCTGTGTGGCATCGCCTACAGGGGGCTGTGTGGCATCGCATACAGGGGGCTGTGTGGCATCGCCTACAGGGGGCTGTGTGGCATCGCCTACATGGGGCTGTGTGGCATCGCCTACAGGGGGCTGTGTGGCATCGCCTACAGGGGGCTGTGTGGCATCGCCTACAGGTGGCTGTGTGGCATCGCCTACAGGTGGCTGTGTGGCACCGCCTACAGGTGGCTGTGTGGCACCGCCTACAGGGGGCTGTGTGGCATCGCCTACAGGGGGCTTGGTGGCATCGCCTACAGGGGGATGGGTGGCATTATCCACAGGGGGCTGGATGGCATTACCTACAGGGGGCTGGGTGGCATTACCTACAGGGGGCTGGGTGGCATTACCTACAGGGGGCTGGGTGGCATTACCTACAGGGGACAGGGTGGTATTCCTACAGGGGGCTGGGTGGCATCGCCTACAGGGGGCAGGGTGGCATCACCAACAGGGGGCTGTGTGGCATCACCTACAGGGGGCTGGGTGGCATTACCTGCAGGGGGCTGGGTGGCATTACCTACAGGGGGCTGTGTGGCATCACCAACAGGGGGCTGGGGGGCATTACCTACCAGGGGGGCTGTGGCATTATCTACAAAGGGCTGTGTGTGGCAACAAATTTAAATAAAATTCATCCGATTTTAAAACGGACAGGGAAAAAAACGGATGCAAATCGGGTCCAAATCGGCCGGTAAAAACGGCAACTCGGCCCGGAACGGAATCGGAACGGATGCAAATCGGATGCAAACCGGCCGGAAAAATCGTCCAAAAACGGCCGATTTTCCCGGCCGACACTCGGACCCTGTCGTGTGAATGAGGCCTTAGTATTCTTTGGCACAACATTTTCTTCAAAATCTCAAATTTAACTTTTTTTTTTTTCTGAGCCATTATAGACAATTTATTCACTATTGCTATTCTGTCTTCAGGCAGTGTCTATGGGCGGGCACCAGCATGCCCCACGTGACTCCTCTACCTATAGAACTCCCGGTAATCCTGTACGTGCAGCTCCCTAAAACTTAACACGCCCATTCCCTCTCGCTCAGCAGTCTTCTTTTCCGGCATTGCCCTGAAAAGTAATCCTTCTATGCCGATTCTTTGCTGACACGCTATTGGAGAGAGGACACTGGCCGCTTCACATCAGGATCAGCGAGCAGGGAAGAGAACCTAGATTGTACTGCACATGTGTGTCCACCAAGAGCCAATTCACCAGGTGGACAAAGAATCGGGAAAAGGAAACTCAAGGGGGTGCTACCACTGACACCAATGTAAAATATTGCATAAATCATAAATAATTTCTAATGATTTCATATTACAAACTTTTTTTGAAGGTAATGTAAGTTTAAAATAAATTATTTTCGTGGGATACCCCATTTTAATTCCAAATGCCATACACGTAACGGATTTGTTGCAGATTTCACCACTTCTACATTGAAACATCCAGAAGAAAAATTTTCAGCGTTTTGAAAAGTTCCGAAAATGTTCAGCAGTATGTGGATGAGAAATTTTAAAATCTCATCAACTTGCCTGCAACAGTTTCCTCCTGCGGATATTCCACCCGCAAGTCAAGACAGAAAATCTGCGACAAATCCGCTACGTGTGGAGAGGGCCTAAAGAGGTATTCTGGACAAATCTCCCAGACGTTTTTGCAAGTACTCGCGTTTTTCGCAGCGTCTTCTACGGACGTAATTGGAGCTGTTTTTTAATGGAGTCAATGAAAAACAGCTCCAAAAACGTCCCAAGAAGTGTCCTGCACTTCTTTGACGCGGGCGTATTTTTATGCGCCGTCTTTTGACAGCGACGCGTAAAATGACAGGTCGTCTGAACAGAACATCGTAAAACCCATTGAAAGCAATGGGCAGATGTTTGCAGAAGTAATGGAGCCGTTTTTTCAGGCGTAAAACTCCTGAATTATGTCTGAAAATAGGTTGTGTGAACGTACCCTTACTGAGATCCAATGCCGTTTTGGAAGCACCGTCCAGATATGCGGTCATGTAAAAGCTTTATAAACACCCAAGCTCTGAATAGCTAATGCTGGGTAATTGTTGCCAAAATAGCGACCCACAGAAATCTATAGGCCCATACCGTACCTCAAGAAGGTATTATACCACAGCACATGGAATGCTTACAGCTCTGTAAGGCCCTGTTCACACAGAGTTTTTTGACGCGGAAACCTCGCCAGAAAATGCCTCCCATTTATTTCAATGGGGGGGTGGACTCATTTTTTTACATCGAGTGGTAAAAAGAAGCGACATGCCGTATCTTCGGGCGTTTACGCCTCTGACCTCCCATTGACATCAATGGAAGGCAGAGAAAGCGTATTTCGTGGCATTTTTGCCTGTGGCACTCGATGGGCGCGAGCGAAAAACGCAGCATAACACGTGGCAAACGTTGTGCAGGCAGATGAAAATCTGCCTCAATATTTCAAACGGAATTTTGAGGCAGAATTTTCTGCCTGCAAAAAACTCTGTGTTTAACGTCCGTGATACGCGCGTGAAAATCACGCGCATCGCACGGACCTATGTTAGTCAATGGGGCCGTTCAGACAGTCCGTGATTTTCACGCAGCGTATGTCCGCTGCGTAAAACTCACGACATGTCCTATACTTGGCCGTTTTTCGCACATCACGCACCCATTGAAGTCGATGTGTGCGTGAAAATCATGCGCAGCACACGCAAGCACTTCCGTGTGTCGCGCGTGATTTGCGCAACAGTAGATAAAGAAATGAAGGAAAAAATAAAAGCACTTCCTTCATTTCTTTTTCTAAACTTCAAAACCGCGTGTCATAAGGATGGCATATGCGTGAAAATCACGCAGCAAACACTAATGACGCAATGAACTGCAACGTGCAAAATACGCAGCGTTTTTTGCGCGCGCAAAACGCACACGTTCGTGTAAATAAGGCCTGAGGGTATGTTTACACACAGTGTTTTCAGGCGTAATTCGGGCGTTTTAGGGTATGTTCACACAGCCTGTTTTCAGATGTAATTCGGTCGTTTTACGCCTCGAATTACGCCTGAAAAAACTGCTCCATTACACCTACAAACATCTGCCCATTGCTTGCAATGGGTTTTACGATGTTCTGTTCAGACGAGGTGTAATTTTACGCGTCACTGTCAAAAGACGGCACGTAAAAAGACGCCCACGTCAAAGTAGTGCATGTCACTTCTTTGGATGTTTTTGGAGCCGTTTTTCATTGACTCCATTGAAAAACAGCTCCAATTACATCCGTAATGGACACCGCAAAAAACGCGAGTACTTGCAAAAACGTCTGAAATTCAGGAGCTGTTTTCGCCTGGAAACAGCTTCGTATTTTCAGATGTAATTTGTTAAGACGTGTGAACATACCCTTACGCCTCGAATTTTGCCTGAAATACGCCTACAAACATCTGCCCATTGCTTTCAATGGGTTTTTACGATGTTCTGTTCCCACGAGCCTTTATTTTACGAGTCGCTATCAAAATATGGCGCGTAAAATAACGGCTCGTCAAAAGAAGTGCAGGACACTTCTTGGGACGTTTTTGGAGCCATTTTTCATAGACTCTATTGAAAACAGCTCCAAAAAGGGCCGTAAAAAACGCAGCGAAAACGCAGCGAAAAACGTCTTGTAAAAACAGCTCCGTATATTCAGACGTTTTTTGTTAAGCGTGTCAACATACCCTCAGGGTGAAGTCACACATGGCAGATTTTGTTGCAGAAATTTTCTGCACCTGAAAATCAGTTCCATTTATCTGAATGGACTTTGAAGAAATCCATGCACCTGCTGCAGAAACAACCTCATTCAGATAAATGGAACTGATTTTCAGTGGTAGAAATTCCTGCAACAAAATCGGCTGCGTGTGACTGCACCCTAAGGGTATGTGCACACGGTAGCAGGCTTTTACGTCTGAAATTACAGACTGTTTTCAGGAGAAAACCGCTGCCTCGTTTCAGACGTAAATGCTCCTCCTCGCATTTTGCGAGGCTTCTCTGACAACCGTAAATTTTGAGCTGTGCTTCATTGAGTTCAATGAAGAACGGCTCAAATTACGTCTGAAAGAAGTGTCCTGCACTTCTTTTGACGAGGCTGTATTTTTACGCGTCGTCGTTTGACAGCTGTCAAACGACGACGCGTAAATGACAGGTTGTCTGCACAGTACGTTTGCAGATGTTTGCCGACGTATTGTAGCCCTATTTTCAGACGTAAAACGATGCATAAAACGCCTCGTTTACGTCTGAAAATAGGTTGTGTGAACCCAGCATAATAGAGAACCATACTGTAGGTTCTCAGCGTGCCTATATACAGGCTCCATACACAGAGCTTGGGAAAGGAGATCCTATAGTAAAAAATAAAATACCCCCCACCCTTATTTCCACACATCTGCTGTGGTTGTTCGAAGCAGGTCCCTTTCAAGAAGGTCAGTGCTAACATTGAACTCCACAGTGTACTCAAATTCTGATTACGGGTTTAGAAATCTGTGCTTCGGGACATACAGTTTTGAGCTAGACCCCATAGGAATAGCATGGTCCCTGTGGTCAGACCCAGTGGCGTAGCTATAGGGGTCGCAGTTGCAACGTGGCTCCTAAGCCTGGGGGGCCCACGGGCCCCCGTTGCCATACTGCATGCTTGTGAAATTAATTTTCTGTGCCATCCTGGTTACGGTCACATGGTGCACTTAGTGTACCATGTGACCGTGTTGTCACGTGACACGTCTTCCAGCCAATGCAGTGGAAGAGTCGGTGCAGAGGACTCCAGGTGAGCTGCAGAGTCTGTATTGTGTTGTATTGTGTTGTCTTGTATTGTGTTGTGTTGTGTTGTCTTGTAATGTGTTGTATTGTGCAGTTTGCGGTGGAGGGGGGGCCCGTTAAATTACAGCCCCCCCTCTCTCCACCGCAAACTGCACAATACAACAAACAATACATTACAAACTGTGGGTCGCGTCCCCCTGGGGGGTCGTGTGAAGACCTCCGGGGGGGTCGCGAATCACTCACCGAGGTCCCGGTTCCATTCAATGCTGGAGCAAGGAGCTGACGTCTCCTTGCTCCAGCATTCACTGTGCCCTGAGCGGCTCGATGCAGGAAGGCGGGATGTAGCGACATCATCACGCCTGTCTGCGCCGAGTCACTCATAGCACACACGAGAGGAGGCGAAGAAACGGCGATAGGTAAGTAATTATGCTATATTTCTATTATGCACATATGGGGGCATTATACTGTATGGGGGGCTGATATGGGGGGGGGGCATTATACTGCATGGGGGCCTGATATGACATGGGGCTGATAAGATGGGGGCATTATACTGCATGGGGGCTGATATGGGGGAATTATACTGTATGGGGGGCATTATACTGTATGTGGAACTGATATGGGGGCATTATATTGTATGGGGAGCTGATATGGAGGGGCATTATACTGTATGGGGGGCTGATATGGAGGGGCATTATACTGTATGGGGAGCTGATATGGGGGGCATTATACTTGTATGGGAGCTGATATGGAGGGGCATTATACTGTATGGGGGGCTGATATGGAGGGGCATTATACTTGTTGGGGAGCTGATATGGGGGGCATTATACTGTATGGGGGCATTATACTGTATGGAGGCTGATATGGGGGGCATTATACTGTATGGGGGGCTGATATTGAGGGGCATTATTCTGTATGGGGAGCTGATATGGAGGGGCATTATACTGTATGGGGAGCTCATATGGGGGGCATTATACTGTATGGGGAGCTTATATGGGGGGCATTATATTGTATGGGAAGCTCATATGGGGGCATTATACTGTATGGGGGCTGATATGGGGAGCATTATACTGTATGGGGCATTATACTATGGGGGCTGTTGGGCAAGGCGTCTGGGCATATGCGCGCGCAGGGATCTGATGATGGTGGTGTTGGGGAGGGGTAGGGGTAGGGGGGCCCAAGCTGAATTCTTGCACCCGGGCCCATGAGCCTTTAGCTACACCCCTGGTCAGACCCCCACCTATTAAACATAAGTGGCCTATCCTAAGGCCATCAATGGATAGTGTCACATAAATTGCTTCCCTTGTTAATACAAACAAACATTTTAAAATGAATTGGGATTTCAAGAATGAGCAGGTTTTACTTGCATTTTTCTTTAAGTTTCTCACCTTTGGTAAAAAGTCATTGAAAAATATTTTCACACAAATTTAAGATACTTAGCAGATTGTAGCAAAAAAAATAAATAGGTAATTACTCAATACACAAATATGAAGATTTTGGTTGCATGGGAGCAATACACCATGTGCAGCCAAAAGCAGCATGGCTTAAATGTAGTAGTTGTGTGTGATTATTTGGTGGTGTGGATTGAATCTTATGAAAATTTAAATGCTCGTCATATCTTGGCCAAATCTGTATATCTATGGCCAGCTTTAGGCTCTGTTCACTATATGTTTGTCCCATATGTCAGACATATACAGTGCCTTGTGAAGTTTTGTACCATTCAATTTACACCACATCCCTACCACTTTGAAGGTGCAAAGTATTTTTTACTGTGACACAAACAATAATTAAAAAACTTTAATGTGTATAAGTATTCACCCCCTGAAGGTCAATACTCTGTGGAGTCGCCTTTTACTACAATTACAGATGAAAGTCTCTCGTGTTGTGTCTCTATTATCTCAGCACATCTGGGCACTTGGATTTTCACCCATTCTTCCAGACAAAACTGCTCCAGCTCCTTCAGGTTAGATGTGTGTTGTGTTGGCGTCCAGCAGTCTTCATGTCATGCCACAGATTCTCTGGATTGAGGTCTGGGCTGTGATTCGGCCATTCCAAGATATATAAATGGTTCCCCTTAAACCCCTCCAGTGTAGGTTTAGCAGTAGGTTTAGGGTCATTGTCCTGCTGGAAGGTGAATCTCCGTCCCAGTCTCAAATCTCCGGCAGACAAACAGGGTTTCCTCAAGTATTGCCCTTTATTTACTTGTTGTAAAAATAATACATTATTGGGGTGTTGGAAACTACGGGAGTAATTTAGCATAATCCTGTCATCTAGAGTAGGTGGGCGTGGATTTATGTGGTAAATTAATAAACTCTGTAGTGTAGTTCACCCCTGTGATGTGACCTGAGATCGGCGATCGGCACAGATTGTATTTACTTCCATCCATCTTTCCTTCAATCCTGACCAGTTTTCCAGTCGCTGTCGATGAAAAACATCCCCACGGCATTATCCCGCCACCACCGGGCTTCACTGTGGGAATGCTTCCCTGTGGGAATGGTGTTCTTGGGGTGATGGGAGGTGTTGGGTTTGCACCACATATAGCATTTCCTATAATGGGCAAAAAGTTAAATTTTAGTCTCATCTGATCAGAGAACCTTCTTCCATGTGTTGGGGTTGTCTGCCATGTGCTGTTTGGCCAACGCAAAACATGTTATCTTATGGGTTTTTTAAGCAATGACTTTTTTTATAACCACTCTGCCATAAAGCCCTGCTCTGTGGAGTGTACGGCTTATAGTGGTCCTATGGACAGATACTTTCATCTCCGCTGTGGATCTTTGGAGCTCCTGCAGTCTTATCGTTGGTGTCTTTGTTAAATTTCTGATGCCCTCATTGCCCGATCTGTGAGTTTTGGTGGGCGATCTTCTCTTGTCAGGTTTGTAGTTGTGCCCTATTTATTTCACTTTGTTATAATATATTTAATGGTGCTCTGTGGAATGTTCAAAGTTTGGGATATTTTTTTATGACCGAACCCTAATCTATACTTCTCCACAACTTTGTCTCTGACCTGTTTGGAGAGCCCCTTGGTCTTCATGTTGTAGACTCAGGGTTCTTTCCGAACAGGTGTATTTATACTGACATCATGTGACAGATCATGTGACACTTTGAATGCACACAGGGGACCTTATTCATCCATAATGTGACTTCTGAAGTTAAAGAAGCACTCCACTTTTTTTTTTTCCCCCTCCATTTGTACATTGGTGTTTCAGTGGGGTACTATGTAGAAATACCTACCGATCCCCGCATCTTGTCGTTTTTCGGGTCCGGCGACGCTCACGTGGACTTCATATTGACCTGGTATGGAATCACTGCTGTTCAGAAAACCGGAAGTAAGGCTCTCAATGCATTCCTATGGAGCCTCGTTCTGACTCCCATAGGAATGCATTGAGAGCATGAGTTCCGGTTTATTCAAAAGCACCGTGACTCCAGACAAGTCAGAGGGAAGATAACGTGAGCGGCGCTGGACCCGAAAAATACAAGATGCGGGGATCTGTAAGTATTTTTGCACACAGCACCCCACTGAAACACCAATGTACAAATGGAGGGTGCAATAAAAAAAATTAAGTGGAGTGCTACTTTAATTGGTCTGACATTGTTCACAGTGTGCTTTTTTTTGTTGCGTTTTCAACATGCATTTTTTTTGTTTTGGGAGTTCAACAACCCAGCCCTCAGGGTTTTTCTTAGCAAAGGGGGTGAATAAATATGCACTCACAAATGTTCCGTTTTTAGTTATGTTTTTTTTATAAACAAGGTATTTTTTTTTAAATAAACTGTTTCAATTTGGACTATTCTGTCTTGTCCATTACATAAAATCAAATTTATAATCCATTTTAATTCCAGGTTGTAATGCAACAAAACAGGAAAAACACCAAGGAGATGAATACTTTCACAAAGGCACTGTACGTTTGTATACAAAAAAAAAACCTATACAAACATATACTTTAACCCAGGGGTCTCAAACTCGGCCGGGTAAGTGGGCCACATATAGAAAAAATGGGAAGTAGACGGGCCGCATTACTTTCAAATTTGATACAATACAAAATTATTGTTAATCAATTAGTTAATTGAACTACTATAACACTACATTACTATAATAATAATACTACATTACTATAATAATAGCGCTAGGTTTAAAATTTGAGAGAATTCTCCACGTGCTTATTTCAACAATCCAGTTTTCCAGTTTAAGTGTCGCTAAATGCAGTCCGGAGACTCAGTTGGCAGTGTTTGGCAGACACACATGTCAAGTTTGGCCAGCCCCTTTTTAGATAATGCCACAGTGCCCTCTGTGGATGCTGCCACAGTGCCCTCTGTGGATGCTGCCACAGTTCCCTCTGTGAATGCTTCCACAGTGCCCTCTGTAGATGCTGCCACAGTGTCCTCTGCAGATAATGCTACAGTGCTCTGTAGATAATGCCACATTGCCCTCTGTAAATAATGCCACAGTGCCCTCTGTAGATACATCCACTGTGCCCTCTGTAGATAATGCCCCAGTGCTCTCTGTAGATACTGCCACACACCCACCCCTAGATAATGCCACAGTGCCCTCTGTAGATGCTGCCACAGTGCCCTCTGTAGATGCTGCCACAGAGTCCTCTGTAAATGCTGCCACAGTGCCCTCTGTAGATGCTGCCACAGTGCCCTCTGTAAATGCTGCCACATTGCCCTCTGTAGATGCTGCCACAGTGTCCTCTGCAGATAATGCCACAGTGCTCTGTAGATAATGCCACATTGCCCTCTGTAAATAATGCCACAGTGCCCTCTGTAGATACATCCACTGTGCCCTCTGTAGATAATGCCACAGTGCTCTCTGTAGATACTGCCACACACCAACCCCTAGATAATGCCACAGTGCCCTCTGTAGATAATGCCACAGTGCCCTCTGTAGATAATGCAACACACCCCTAGATAATGCCACAGTGTCCTCTGTACATACTGCCACAGTGCCCTCTGTAGATGCTGCCACAGTGCCCTCTGTAGATGCTACCACAGGGCCCTCCGTAGATGATGCCACAGTGCCGTCCGTATGATGCTGCCACAGTGCCCTCCATAGATGCTGCCACAGTGCCCTCCGCAGATGCTGCCACAGTGCTCTCTGCAGATAATGCCACACACACCCCAAGTAGATAGCTCCATTGGGGCTCCCTCTAGGAGTGGAATCCGCAGCCAGAGCGTTGCCGACGCTTTGGCTGGGGATTCCTCTACTGTTGGAGCCCCTGACGTCACTGTCCATACACAGTGACGTCAGGGGATCCTCCTGGACCGGAATGTGATATCAGGGGCAACCCCAGAGCTGGAGTCCCGGAGCAGAGCATTAGTATAGGCTCTGCGCCTGAACTCTGGGGAAGCCATTAACATCAGTGTCCATATATGAACACTGATGTCAGGGGCTTGCCCAGAGCTGGAGTCACGGCAGAGCGCTAGTAGGCTCTTCCTGGGACTCCAGCTGTGCTCCTGACATCACTGGGACTCCTGCTTTGGGGAAGCCCCTGACATCATTGTCGATGTATGGACAGCGATGTCAGAGGCTACCCCAGAGTCCCGGAGCAGAGCCGATACTAGCGCTCTGCACGGGACTCCGGCTCTGGGGAAGTCCCAGACATCGCTGTCCATATGTGAGTCTGTATTAGCGGCTCTGTGTCCCGCGGGCCGCAGATGTCAGCCCCAGGGGCCGCATGCGGGCCGTGTGCTTGAGACCCCTGTTTTAACCCCTAAGGCCTCGTGCACACTTCCTTCACCGTTTTAGCAGCCGTTTTTGACGGATCCGTGTGCCCGTTTTAGCGGCCGTGTGGTTTCCGTGTGCACTCTGTGTTTCCGTTTCTGAGCGCCGAGCATGGTACTGTCCAGGGTGCTGAAAGAGCTGGGTTGTTCAGCGCTAGTCACTGTACAGGGTGCTGAAAGAGTTAATGGGCTGCACTGATCGGCGGTAACTCTTTCAGCACCCTGGACAGTGACTAGCGCTGAAGAATGACCATGCTTGGCGCTCGCAAAATACAATTTTAATTAAATAAAAAATATCAGTTCATACTTATCCAGAACTCCCTGCATTTTCCTCCTGTCAGGCCTTCTGGGATGACTTTTCATCCCATGTCATCGCTGCAGGCAATCACAGGCTGTGGTGGAGGTCACGCAAGTCTGGATGACGTCAGAAGGCCGGCCTCCAGGGATGATGCTTCATCCCACGTGACCGCCTCTGCAGCCAATCACAGGCTGCAGCAGCCACATGGACTGCCACGTCATACAGAAAGGTCGGACTGGAGGAAGAAGAGGGACTCGTCACCAAGACAACGACCGGGGTACATATGAACTGCTTTTTATTTTATTTTTATCAGCAGCCTCTTCTCTCTATCAGTGATGAATAAAGAGAAGTGGCTGCCGATTAGTGTAATATATCTGTAATGTACTTCTGCCCGCCCGGCCATTGCTAGGCAACGGCTCCGACACATACGGACAGCACACGGATGCCTTCCGTGTGCCTTCAGTTTTTTTGACGGCCCCATTGACTTGCATCTCATGGAATCTCGGACCAAAGTAGGACATGCTCTACTTTTGTCGGAACGGAGCAACGGGACCGTCAAAAAAACTGAAGTGTGCATGGCCCCATTGAAATGAATGGGTCAGGGTGCTAGCCGTCAGAAAAACGGCTAGCACCCTGAAGAAAAAGATTGAAGTTTGCACGAGGCCTTAGTGACCGGCCTATTTTAGACCTTAATGATCAAGCTATTTTTTAAGTTTTTCCATTGTCGCATTCCAAGAGCTATAACTTTTTTGTTTTTGCGTTGACATAACACTATAAGGACTTGTTTTTTTGCGGGACAAGTTGTATTTTTTTAATAGCACCATTTTGGGGTACATATAATTTATTGATTAACTTTTATTAACTTTTTTTGGGGCGTAATAAAAAAAAAACAGCAATTTCGCCACTTTTTTTGCGTCTTCAATTTACGCTGTTTACCGTGTGGTATAAATAACACAATAACTTTATTCAGCGGGTCGTTACGATTGCGACTATATCAAATTTATATAGTTTTCTTATGTTTTACTACTTTTACACGGTAAAAAACTAATTTTTTTCAAAATTATGTGTTTTTGGGTCTCCATATTTGAAGAGCTATAACTTTTTTATTTTTCCGCTGATGCAGCTGTGTGAGGGTTTTTTTTTGCAGGACGACTTGTAGTTTCTATCGGTACCATTTTGGAGTACATGCGACTTTTTGATCACTTTTTATCAAACTTTTTTGAAGGCAGGATTCACAGAAAACAGGAATTCTGTCATTGTTTTTTATTTTATTTTTTACAGCGTTCACCATGTGGGTTAAATAATGTAATAACTTTATAGTTAGGGTCGTTATGGACACTGCGATACCAAATATGTGTAACTTTTTAACTTTTTTTTTCCATAATAAAGCATTTTGTAAGGGGAAAAAGTGGGTTTTTAATTTTTTTCACTTATTTATTAATAACTTTATTACACCTTTTTTTTTAACTTTTTTACTAGTCCTACTAGGGGACTTCACTATGCCATCGTCCGATCGCTTTTATAATACACTCCGATACTTCTATATTGCAGTGTATTACTTACTGCCTGTACGTTTACAACGGACAGGCATCTTCTAGGTCATGCCAGAGGCATGGCCTAGCAGGCATCCACTACAGGCAGACCTGGGGGCCTTTATTAGGCCCCCGGCTGCCATAGAAGACACTGGAACCCTGCGATCTCAGTGTGCCAGTGGGGTGAGAGCGGGTGCTCCCTCCCTCTCTCCAAAACCACATAGATGCGACGCTCGCTATTGAGCCATACCTCCCAACCGTCCCAGATCCAGCGGGACAGTCCCGGTTTTTCTCCGCTGTCTCGCCATCCCGGGCGGTCTGTAAATGTCCTGCTGGGCACTGCATCAGAAAAGCTGATCGCTGCTGACTGCAGCAGCGATCAGAAGAAGGCAGGGGTCTTGCGGCGGTGTTCTCACTGGGATCGATGCCGGCCCGTGAGTGGACCAGTCCAGTCACCTGACCTGTCACCTGACCTGTCATCTGACCTCACCGGTCATGTGACTGGACTGGTTCACTCCCGGGCCGGCATCAACACCAGTGAGAACGCCGCTGCAAGACTCCTGCCTTCTTCTGACGGTGAGTGACAGCAGTAGGTCCGGCTAAGCCCTTATTCACAGGACAGGGTTTCCTGGCCAGGTGACGGCCGTTCATAAAACGGCTGTCACACGGCTGCAGTAGGAACAATAGACCCCTAATGGGTCTATTCACACAACCAATTTTTTTGACGGCCCGGGAAACCTGGCCGTAAAAAAATGGTACATGCCCTATTTTCGGCCGTTCACCCGGCAGCCCGGCTCCCATAGAAGTCTATGGGGCCGGGTAATACACGGCCATCACCGGAATGTGTCCCGAGAGACGGCCGTGTCTTACGTCGCTCGCGCTCTCTCTCCTCCTCCTCCTCACAGTGCAGAGTGCATGTGAGGAGGAGGAGGGTCTTTTTTTGCTCCCTGTAGGAGTCGGAATTCCACTACAGGAGAAGTGAGTGACTACACTGTCCATATATGGACACAGCGACGTCACTCACTTCTGAAGTGGAATCCCCGACCCTGTGGCCGGGGATTCCGCTACAGGAGAAGTGAGTGACTACACTGTCCATATATGGACTCGGTAACGTCACTCACTTGTGAAGCGGAATCCCCGACCCTGTGGCCGGGGATTCTGCTACAGAAGAAGTGAGTGACCACACTGTCCATATATGGACTCGGTAACGTCACTCACTTGTGAAGCGGAATCCCCGACCCTGTGGCCGGGGATTCTGCTACAGAAGAAGTGAGTGACCACACTGTCCATATATGGACACAGGGACGTCACTCACTTCTGAAGCGGAATCCCCGACACTATGGCCGGGGATTCCTCTCCAGGAGAAGTCAGTGACTACACTGTCCATATATGGACATTGAAGTCAGTGACTTCTCCTGGAAGGGGGGGATGGGTGCATCCTACAGGGGGCTGGGTGGCATTACCTACAGGGGGCTGGGTGGCATTACCTGCAGGGGGCTGGGTGGCATTACCTGCAGGGGGCTGGGTGGCATTACCTACCAGGGGGGCTGTGGCATTATCTACAGAGGGCTGTGTGTGGCAACAAATTTAAATAAAATTCATCATTTGATGTGTTTATTCGGGATATTGGGCGTGGTTAGGGGGCATGGCTTAAAAATGTCCCTCTTTTCCGAATTCAAAATTTGGGAGGTATGATTGAGCGCCGCATCTAAGGGGTTAAACTGGCGGATTTTCATCCACCCGCTCGAGCAGCGATGCCCCAAGTTCTTAGCTACCTCCGGTAGCTGAGAACAGGGAGTTTTAACTGCTCCCGGCGCCTTAGATTTATTCTGATGCAGCGCCGTGAAAAGGTGTATGCATCAGAATAAAGCCTGTAAGTGGCCGCCGTGAAAAGGCGTATTGGTTGTCACTAACGGGTTGAAGTCCACAGCTTTCCATGGGGCTGTACTAAAAGCGTAGCCTGCTATATGATTATGTACTGCAAAAAATGTACCTTTTTATTATGAAAACCTTATAGCATACGTTTTTTAAATACAATTGACTATCCATCTAACAAAAAAAAAAACAACAACATGTCAATGGTATGTCAAATTTAAGTAAGGCTGGGTTCACACGACCTATTTTCAGACGTAAACGAGGCGTATTATGCCTCGTTTTACGTCTGAAAATAGGGCTACAATACGTCGGCAAACATCTGCCCATTCATTTGAATGGGTTTGCCGACGTATTGTGCAGACGACCTGTAATTTACGGGTCGTTGTTTGACAGCTGTCAAACGACGACGAGTAAATTGACTGCCTCAGCAAAGAAGTGCAGGGCACTTCTTTGCAACGTAATTTGAGCCGTTCTTCATTGAACTCAATGAAGAGCAGCTCAAGATATACGAGCGTCACAGACGCCTCGTATATTACGACGAGGAGTATTTACGGCTGAAACGACGCAGCTGTTTTCTTCTGAAAACAGGCTATCATTTCAGCTGTAAATGCCTGCTATCGTGTGAACATACCCTCAGGCTGGGTTCACACTACCTATTTTCAGACGTAAACGAGGCGTATTATGCCTCGATTTACGCCTGAAAATACGGCTCCAATACGTCGGCAAACATCTGCCCATTCATTTGAATGGGTTTGCCGACGTACTGTGCCGACGACCTGTAATTTACGCGTCGTCGTTTGACAGCTGTCAAAAGACGACGCATAAAATTACAGCCTCGTCAAAAGAAGTGCAGGACACTTCTTGGGACGTTTTTGGAGCCGTTTTCTCATAGACTCTATTGAAAACAGCTCCAAAATCGGCCGAAAAAATGGTGCGAAAAACGCCGCAAAAAACGTGAGTTGCTCAAAAAACTTCTGAAAATCAGGTGCTGTTTTCCCTTGAAAACAGCTCCGTATTTTCAGACGTTTTTGGCTCAGCGTGTGAACATACCCTAAGGGTATGTGCACACGGTAGCAGGCTTTTACGTCTGAAATGACAGACTGTTTTCAGGAGAAAACAGTTGCCTCGTTTCAGCCGTAAATGCTCCTCCTCGCATTTTGCGAGGCTTCTCTGACAGCCGTAAATTTTGAGCTGTGCTTCATTGAGTTCAATGAAGAACGGCTCAAATTACGTCTGAAAGAAGTGTCCTGCACTTCTTTTGACGAGGCTGTAATTTTACGCGTCGTGGTTTGACAGCTGTCAAACGACGACGCGTAAATGACAGGTCGTCTGCACAGTACGTCGGCAAACCCATTCAAATGAATGGGCAGATGTTTGACGACGTATTGTAGCCCTATTTTCAGACGTAAAATGAGGCATAATACGCCTCGTTTACGTCTGAAAATAGGTCGTGTGAACCCAGCCTAAGTTTTTATTCCACAGTAACGCAATGAAACACATAGGAAAACTAAACACGCAGAAAGTAGAAAAAATATTTGGTATGAATGCAAAGCAACCCTGACCAAAGCCCGAGTCTTGTAAATTTTAATAGAGAATGAAAGTTTTTTTCTATTTATTCCTTTTGCAGGCCATTATGACTTGTTAACAACGAGTCATCTCTGTTTTTGTTTCCTTGGAGGATGACGATAGATGATGTGACTCTTTTTTGCCTTCTCCACTTAGCTCTTCGGTTTTTAAACCATACCTGTGCCACAAAAAGCAATGGTGTTAATACATCCAATACACCAGGCATTTATTGAAGACCCAACACTGTTAGACACTCTATACGTGGTATGTTTTATATATTATGTAGACTGTCTGGTGTGCACTCCTACCGCCTTCAAAACTGGCACAGGAAAATAATAATAAATCCTTTCCCTATTGCCACCACTATGAGGAGCTTAGGACATACTGATTTTTACACCTCCCAGTGAACTCAATATTAAATATGTATTCACTATGCTCCCCCAATGATTTCTGCAGGCATCCAGCATTTTATCATACTAGTCTATGGCTGTGTCACGGGATGCAGGGGATTTGAAGCGCTATACACTTTAAAATGCAGCTGTCCCAGTACCTCATATACATTTATAATTTAGTGGAAATATAATGCACAGCCACATGGAGAACTTATACTGTTCATATATAGGAAGCATTATGCTAGTCCAGATGTACACCAATTTCGCCTTTAAATTTATACTCATATTTTACTTTTCTAATTTTCAGCTGTTTCTGATCTTCTAATAGAGTACCGGCAGTGCTGATACCTGACCCATGTTCTCTCTGAGGGTATGTGCACACGATGAGAGGCTTTTACGGCTGAAATGACATAATGTTTTCAGGAGAAAACAGCTGCCTCGTTTCAGCCGTAATTGCTCCTCCTCGCATTTTGCGAGGCTTCTCTGACAGCCGTAAATTTTGAGCTGTGCTTCATTGAGTTCAATGAAGTACGGCTCAAATTACGTCTGAAAGATGTGTCCTGCACTTCTTTTGACGAGGCTGTATTTTTACGCGTCGTAGTTTGACAGCTGTCAGGCTGGGTTCACACGACCTATTTTCAGGCGTAAATGAGGCGTATTATGCCTCGATTTACGCCTGAAAATAGGGCTACAATACGTCGGCAAACATCTGCCCATTCATTTGAATGGGTTTGCCGACGTATTGTGCAGACGACCTGTAATTTACGCGTCGTCGTTTGACAGCTGTCAAACGACGACGCATAAATTGACTGCCTCGGCAAAGAAGTGCAGGGCACTTCTTTGCAACGTAATTTGAGCCGTTCTTCATTGAACTCAATGAAGAGCAGCTCAAGATTTACGAGCATCACAGACGCCTCGCATAATACGAGGAGGAGCTTTTACGGCTGAAACGAGGCAGCTGTTTTCTCCTGAAAACAGTCTGTCATTTCAGCCGTAAAAGCCTCTCATCGTGTGCACATACACTCAAGCGACGACGCGTAAATCACAGGTTGTCTGCACAGTACGTCGGCAAACCCATTCAAATGAATGGGCAGATGTTTGCCGACGTATTGTAGCCCTATTTTCAGACGTAAAACGAGGCATAATACGCCTCGTTTATGTCTGAAAATAGGTCGTGTGAACCCAGCCTTAGGTTCCTTCCATATGACCTAGAGAAGAGGTCTGTAACCAGCTGCACTCCAGCTATTGTGAAGCATGCTCTGACATGTGTTTAACGCCGGCTACGGGTGCCACCGGGTCTTGTACCTTCCCCACCAGCAGTCTGGTCCTGCTCACCATTCAGGCTGCCGGTGTCCGCTGCCTTCCTCTGCTCGCAGCCGCATGCTGTCGCAGCTGCGCATGCTTGCGCTGTGGCCGCCCTTAAACGCCATTGAAAAATGTATCTACTAATCCCTGTTTGTTCCTGGACTATTTAAGCCACCTCCACAATCCACCTGGTGCTTGAGCAACATTGGAACAACCTAGTTGTGTCCTGCAAAGGTTCCTGTTTGCTGCTGATTCCAGACCGTTATTGCTATATGTTATCAGCCTGTATCCAGTTATCCACTATCAACTTTTGTCCAGCTACCAGCCTGCAACCAGCCGCCCACTGCCAGTCTGCCTCCTGCTGCCTACTACCTGTACGTATCCTGTTGTCCGCCTTCAGTCTTCATCCCGCTGTCTGCTGCCAGTCTGCACCCAACTGTCTGTGACAAGACTCAAGCATCCTGTCTTTTACAAACTGTGTTATCTGGTCTGCATCCACCTGCCAAGGTACCATCTGCCTGTGCCTGTGCCCTTGGTGTGCTACACGGGACAAGCCAGTACTCTCACCGGGAGCACCCCAAAAGGTAGCAAACTGGTGGCGTCCTCGCAGCGAAGTTCAGATGCCTGTATGGGGGTTAAAGGGTGAACACCAGGGAGGCTACTTTGATAACGCCTTTAGATGTGGCCCCAAGCTAAACTGGTGGAGTAGCCCAGTGGGTACACAACCCGCTGGTCGTAACAAGGGGCAGTTTCACAACAGCTGGCGTGCCACTGGCTGCAGACCCCTGATGTAGAGAACATTTATATTTAATTTTAGATCAAAGGGAGCATCCGGTTGTGGCGAGAGAGAGAGGGGATAAGGAAAAGTGGCATTATATTAAAGGGGTATACTGGTTTCATCTAATAAATGTTATTTTCTGGATAATGAAAATGTATACACTTTCCCAATATACTTTTCTGTATCAATTTCTCACGATTGTCAAGAGCTCTGCTTGCAGTCATTCAATAAGAACCTTCCAGTTTATAATATCTGTCCTGATCATGTGATGGACACACAGCTGCAGGAGTGATTAGTTACAGTATGTGTATTAGAGCTGTGTCTTCTAACATACCGAGCACCTATGTGATCATCACATGACCAGGACAGATTTTTTTTTTATCCCCGGGAGTAAACAATGTAAGTTCCTCATGAATAACTGCAAGCAGAGATCTTGAAAACTGTGGGAAATTGGTGCAGAAAGAATATTGGAAAATTGGAATCACTTTTCATTATTCAAAAGACAACATTTATTTGATAAAATGTGGAATACCCCTTGATACGATAGTGGAGAAAAAAAAGGAAAATGAATAAAAAAAGGTATATGGGGAGCAGTGAGAAATCTATGAATTAAAATTACAAAAAAGCAGCAAGGTAAGGGTGATTAGATGATCAGTATCCAGGACAACATTAATCAATAAAAGACTGCTTCAATCCTGTAACTGGTACCATACGTCCACCATCACGGAAAGCGGTAATAGAAATCATAGAGATCATACCACCATCAACATAAATATGAAGACAAAAATATGGGAGAGCGCCTTTACTTGATTCAACAGATCGCAGATCGCTGAAAAACCTCTGACACCCCCTAATCCAGGTCCAAAAATCAAAATCCTTTCGGAAAAGATTTGATCTCTTAAGTGATCTACAATTACTCGAAAGTAAAGACATATTAAAACTAATTTATTTTATAATATTTATATAATATTATAAACATTCATATAAAAAAAATATTAGACCAATACAAAATATTCAATGCATTTCCGGATATTGCATATAACTACTTTCATCAGGAATTTAAAGAGGCTCTGTCACGAGATTTTGCAACCCCTATCTGCTAGATCGGCGCTGCAATGTAGATTACAGTAACGTTTTTATTTTTAAAAAACGAGCATTTTTGGCCAAGTTATGACATTTTTGTATTTATGCAAATGAGGCTTGCAAAAGTACAACTGGGCGTGTTTACAGTAAAAGTACAACTGGGCGTGTATTATGTATGTACATCGGGGCGTTTTTACTTCTTTTACTAGCTGGGCGTTAGGAATGGGAGTGTATGATGCTGACGAATCAGCATCATCCACTTCTGTTAGTTAACACCCAGCTTCTGGCAGTGCAGACACACAGCGTGTTCTCGAGAGATCACGCTGTGACGTCACTCACTTCCTGCCCCAGGTCCTGCATCGTGTCGGCCACATCGGCACCAGAGGCTACAGTTGATTCTGCAGCAGTATCAGCGTTTGCAGGTAAGTAGCTACATCGACTTACCTGCAAACGCCGATGCTGCTGCACAATCAACTGTAGCCTCTGGTGCCGATGTGTCCTCGCTCGTCCGACACGATGCAGGACCTGGGGCAGGAAGTGAGTGACGACACAGCGTGATCTCTCGAGAACACGCTGTGTGTCTGCACTGCCAGAAGCTGGGCGTTCTGAAGAGAAGTGGATGATACTTCTCGTCAGAACGCCCAGCTAGTAAAAGAAGTAAACACGCCCAGATGTAACACACATAATACACGCCCAGTTGGACTTTTACTTTAAACACGCCCAGTTGGACTTTAGCAAGCCTCATTTGCATAAATACAAAAATGGTCATAACTTGGCCAAAAATGCTCGTTTTTTAAAAATAAAAACGTTACTGTAATCTACATTGCAGCGCCGATCTGCTGCAATAGCCTCTTTAAGAAAGACCAATACATAAAGGAGTACATACAGTGAAGGAAATAAGTATTTGATCCTTTGAGTTTGCCCACTGTCAAAGACATGAACAGTCTAGAATTTTTAGGCTAGGTTAATTTTCCCAGTGAGAGATAGATTATAGGAAAAAAAAATATAGAAAATCACATTGTCAAAATTATATAAATTTATTTGCATTTTGCACAGAGAAATAAGTATTTGATCCCTTTGGCAAACAAAACTTAATACTTGGTGGCAAAACCCTTGTTGGCAAGCACAGCAGTCAGACATTTTTTGTAGTTGATGATGAGGTTTGCACACATGTTAGATGGAATTTTGGCCCACTCCTCTTTGCAGATCATCTGTAAATCATTAAGATTTCGAGGCTGTCGCTTGGCAACTCGGATCTTCAGCTCCCTCCATAAGTTTTCGATGGGATTAAGGTCTGGAGACTGGCTAGGCCACTCCATGACCTTAATGTGCTTCTTTTTGAGCCACTCCTTTGTTGCCTTGGCTGTATGTTTCGGGTCATTGTCGTGCTGGAAGACCCAGCCACGAGCCATTTTTAATGTCCTGGTGGAGGGAAGGAGGTTGTCACTCAGGATTTGACGGTACATGGCTCCACCCATTCTCCCATTGATGCGGTGAAGTAGTCCTGTGCCCTTAGCAGAGAAACACCCCCAAAACATAATGTTTCCACTTCCATGCTTGACAGTGGGGACGGTGTTCTTTGGGTCATAGGCAGCATTTATCTTCCTCCAAACACGGCGAGTTGAGTTAATGCCAAAGAGCTCAATTTTAGTCTCATCTGACCACAGCACCTTCTCCCAATCACTCTCAGAATCATCCAGATGTTCATTTGCAAACTTCAGATGGGCCTGTACATGTGCCTTCTTGAGCAGGGGGACCTTGCGGGCACTGCAGGATTTTAATCCATTATGGCGTAATGTGTTCCAATGGTTTTCTTGGTGACTGTGGTCCCAGCTGCCTTGAGATCATTAACAAGTTCCCCCCGTGTAGTTTTCGGCTGAGCTCTCACCTTCCTCAGGATCAAGGATACCCCACGAGGTGAGATTTTGCATGGAGCCCCAGATCGATGTCGATTGACAGTCATTTTGTATGTCTTCCATTTTCTTACTATTGCACCAACAGTTGTCTCCTTCTCACCCAGCACCTTACTTATGGTTTTGTAGCCCATTCCAGCCTTGTGCAGCTCTATGATCTTGTCCCTGACATCCTTAGAAAGCTCTTTGGTCTTGCCCATGTTGTAGAGGTTAGAGTCAGACTGATTAATTGAGTCTGTGGACAGGAGTCTTTTATACAGGTGACCATGTAAGACAGCTGTCTTTAATGCAGACACCAAGTTGATTTGGAGCGTGTAACTGGTCTGGAGGAGGCTGAACTCTTAATGGTTGGTAGGGGATCAAATACTTATTTCTCTGTGCACAATGCAAATAAATATATATAATTTTGACTATGTGATTTTCTGTTTTTTTTAAAATATAATCTATCTCTCACTGGTAAAATTAACCTAGCCTAAAAATTCTAGACTGTTCATGTCTTTGACAGTGGACAAACTTACAAAATCAGCAAGGGATCAAATCCTTTTTTCGTTCACGGTATTAATAGTGTCCCCTGACACTTATATGCCAGGTTGGAATAAACTAGAGGGGATGCATGGGTGGTACATGTTCTCCCAGAAGAGAGAGGCCTCGAGAAAGATCCCAGTAAGCCGAATATATATATATATATATATATATATATATATACATACACGCACACACACACACACAGTATATATATATATTTATATACAGTGTGTGCATATATATATATATATATATATATATATATATTTATTATTATTTTTTTCTGTATTACAAGATAAATCAGTTTTAATAACTTTAGGCCAGGGGTAGGCAACCTTTTTTGTATGGTGTGCCGATTAAAAGAAAAAAATCGATGAAGTACTCTGTGTGCCATGTAAACATGAACACCTACGAACCCATGAACGGCTACTGAACGCCAACAGGGATAGGGGTGCACATAGGGGAGACCACGGCTACTGAGCACCAGCTAGGGGGGAACTGCACACAAAAGAGACTGGGGCTACTGAATACCAGCTTGGGGGGTGCTGCACACAGAACAGAGAGAGCGACTACTGAACACTAGATTTGGGGGTGCACATAGGAGAGTCCGTGGCTACTGAACACCAGCTTGGGGGGGGGGTGATCATAGGAGAGAGCTGCTAACTTTTTCATTTATAG
Organism: Rhinoderma darwinii; assembly: GCF_050947455.1. Lineage (NCBI taxonomy): Eukaryota > Metazoa > Chordata > Amphibia > Anura > Rhinodermatidae > Rhinoderma > Rhinoderma darwinii. The sequence goes on from NC_134687.1 coordinate 452,014,682, forward strand.
AGTGGTTACTGAACTCTGTCCTTGCGGCGCTGATCACCAGGAGAGGGCAACGCTTTGTTATGCACTTGGCGACGCTGAACACAAGGAGAGCAGTACTGCATTGTGTGCTTACCAAGTGTTCAGCAGCGACAAACATGATGAAGCCCAGCTCTCTCCTCTTCATCCTCGCCACCAAACGCAAAATTAAGCGCTGCTCTCTCTCCATGTGTTCAGTGCCGCTAAGCGCACAACAGCGCTGGACACGAGGAGAGAGTAGTGTGCCAGCAAACCATGCCCCAGTTGCCGGCTGTGGCACCGGTGCCACAGGTTTCTGACCCCTGCTCTAGGCTATGTTCAAATTTGCGCTAGGCATTCCATCAGGATTTCTGTCACTTTTAATTAAAAGTATAGTGCAGCATGCAGTGCTATTCTTGCCGTCAAAATGACAGATCGCTGCTTTGATCTGTCCAACCCACCGTTATGGCTTTCATTATAAACAAAAGCCATGATGCTAGTGAGACTATGGAGTCTTTGCTACTATCACCTAAGAGGTTTACAAAGTTTCTGCCTGAAGGATTCTGGGTTTTCAGCTGCCTCCAACATTGGTGAGTGGATGCGATCTGTTGAATTTAGTATTTTTACCTTCAAGTTTATGTTGATAGTGGTATATTCTCTATGACTTTCTATCTTTATATGCTTTATCTATTAGCCGTCCATTAGATGCATTCCCAGATTTTCATCATATGCATTATGGCTATTTCGTAGATTGTGTTTTGCTTTGTTTTGTATTTTTAGAGTTTACCTTACCTCTACTCTCTCCTCTCTGAGATGGATTCGGCCAGCTAGCTGTTCTCGAGCAATCACATCTGGATACTGGTTTTGGTGGAAAGTTTCCTCCAGGGCCTGTAATTGGTCTTCTGTGAATATTGTACGGTGACGACGAGTCCTGCGCTGAATGACTGGCATACTGTTGATTGCTTGAACCGCATTATGGATCAGTTTTCCTCCATCTTCAGGGATTGCATGGACTATCTGTATGGGCCAGTGCAACTGAGAGTCTATGTTACAGTTGTAGTTAGAGAAAATGAAAAGAAAAAAGTTGAAAATACAACGTTAATTATGTAATATAAGTCACGAGGCTGAAGGTACCTCTAATATAATGAGATTATTTCAGTGCAACATCCCTAAGTGCAACTTCATTGTGAACTAATCAGAATTTAACCAGAAGGGAAATGATGTAACTTATATTCATCCTCTGCTCTTTCTCCTTTCTAGCTCAGTCTACTTAACGTAAACTAAAATGTTTATTTTCCTTATCACAATTATTGCTGCCCTAGCCCTGAAACTCAGAGATCTGTCAAACCTACCAGCAAAGAACTATTTATCTCTACCTCCCTTCTATCCACTCACCTGACTTTCACTGCAGACATTAAAATCTTTCTCTCCAAACACAAATAATGACCCCATTACCCATCCTACTCACACCTATCCCTCTCTCTAGTTCTCTTCACTGCTGGCTGGTGACACATCTCCTAATCCTGGGCCCCCTTAGCAAATCCCTACTATCATATCTCCCTGCCATCACCCATCCACCACCACAAACTCTTGTAACCCCTTCTCAAATTTCAATTTACTCAGCAACCCCCCCCCCCCCCCCCCCGCAACAAACATGGTGAACAAGTCAACATTCTCTTATCGGAGAACTGCTCCTTCTGCCAAACTCGACTTCTATCTGCATCTATTCTCCCTCCAAGCGGCCATCACCTACTAACCACCAGGGCCTACCACCACCTTTATCGACCACTTCACTACCTGTCTCCTGCACTTCCTATCAACTGACATCGCCACCATCATCATGGGTGGCTTTAACATCTCCATTGGTTTTCCACAGACACTCACAAAGACCTTATTTTTACCTGCCTCTGTTCCCGATCTAACATCTAAAATTTTATTCTACCACATGTGACTACAATTTACTTTCATTCTCTTCAACTGCCCCCCCCCCCCAGTCCAGAGACTAGCACACCTTCGTAGGATCCTCAAAAACATTTCTTCAACGTGCTATTTTGTTAACCTCAAGTGAAAGAGAAGGCTAGTATATGCCCTCATCATCTCCTGCCTAGACTACTGCAACATCCTTCTCTGTGGCATCTAGCACTCTTTCAAGCCTCCAATCCATCCTCAACTCTGTTACCTCTCCTGTCTAGATTCAAACCCAGAAACTTCTCTGTCCCAGGCAGTAGCTCTTCTTGTTGAGCTGCTGGTGCTGCTGCATAGCTCCAGTGCTAAATCTGTTGTCTAGGTTCTCTTGATTCTTGCCTCCTGAGATTCCTTGTCTCGCTAACTTAATTACTTCCACCCTTTTGTCTTCCTGCATAAGCCTGACCCTTGCATTTCTTTCTTGCCAGACTCTTGAGCTGCCTGCCTCTAATCTAGTTCACTGCTGCCTAAGGCTGGGTTGACACACACTATTTACGGACGTAATTCGGGCGTTTTAGCCCAGAATTATGTCCGAAAATGCGGCTCAATAGCGTCAGCAAACATCTGCCCATTCATTTGAATGGGTCTTACGATGTTCTGTGCCGACGGTCATTTTTTTTACGCGCCGTAAAAAAGACGCCCACGTCAAAGAAGTGCCTGTCACTTCTTCAGACGTAAATGGAGCCGTTTTCCATTGACTCCATGGAAAAACAGCTCCATTTACGTCCGTAATGGACGCAGCGAAAAGCGCCTCAACATGCCATTACGGCTGAAATTACGGAGCTGTTTTCTCCTGAAAACAGCCCCGTAATTTCAGCCGTAACGGACGCTGCCATGTGAACATACCCTAAAGCTACATTCACACGAGTGTGACAGATTTTACATGCGTAAAAAACACACGTAAATCTGTCTGTGTGCGTTGCGTTATGCATCAGTGTGCTTTTCATGTGGCATGTGTTTTTCACGCACTCGCAAGCACTTCTTTTTTTTTTTCAATGTAATTGATGCATAAAACACGGACAGCACACGGATATGCATCCGTGTGCTGTCCGTGGTTTTCACGCACCCATTGACTTTAATGGTTGGCTAGGTGTGTGGAGACGCACCAATATATGACATGCAGTGAGTTTCACGCAACTGACACTCGCTGCGTGAAAACTCCTGCATGTGTCAATAGCCCCATTGAACTCAATGGGTCCGTGTGCTGTGCGTTATTTCAACGCACAGCACATGGACGAGATTTACGCTCGTGTGAATGAGCCCTTACACTACAAACTGTTGCCGCTTATCCGTGTACCAAACCTGGACAGTTACTTGACTACTCTTGCTATTATCACCCACCTTTCAGGTTGTTTTAGCCGCTGGACTTTGAATCTGCTTCCAGAACCTAACATCTCCCCTCGTGCCACCTCTGCCTTTCACCTCTGCCAATCCCTTCACTGGCTACCCATTGCACAGTGAATTCAGTTCAAAATATTAACAATGACATACAATGCTGTCCACAACATTTTCCCTCCATACATCTCTGACCTAGTCTCCTGTCTTAACAAGACCTTCTTCTTTGCTCTCCTCGTGTCTACTCGTCACATCATCGTCTTCAAGATTTCTCCCATACATCCCCCATACTCTGTATCTCGCTATCCCAACTGTAAAAAAAGCTTACATCCTACAATAACCCTATTGCCACTACACTAATATATGAGCAGCTTCTACCCTCACCTACAGTTTCCTCTCTTGTATATTGTAATCCCTACTGGGCAGGGTCCTCTCTGCTTCTGTACCAATCTGTCATTCAATATTGTACTATTGATTTTAATTGTCTCACGTTATGTACGTAAACCCTTTTTCCATGTGTACAGTGCTTTGAAATTAATAACACTTTAAAAAAAAATAATGATAATAATAATAATAATAATTATTGGAATAGATTTTTTTACACGTTTTTCTTACAAGTATCTGCTACTTCTATGGGGGGTGGGAAGGGGGGTCATCAGCAGAATACATTGACTAGTTGCAGAAGCTATATTATGTCAATGGTGGTTTGGGGCACTATGACAGCCCTTGTAAGAACGCTATAAATTGAATGCAGACTGCAGTAAAGGGAGCCCATTTTCTGATGATGGCACCTGAATAGATTCTGCAGGGGATTTCACTGCATCCTCACAGGCTTATTATTTCAATTGTTCCTTCAGAGTGATTCAGATAATCTCATTATGTTCAGGGATCGCTATTATTGCATAATGTTAAAGTTAGAAGTTTGGCGTTATAATAGCTTAATAGAAGTAATAGGCTAATTCTATAAGCATAAAATGATTACTAATACAAATTAATCTCATATACTCACAATATAGGTGTATCTGCATATGAATTTATTAAGTGCATTGTCACTGTATACTGCTATCTAGCCTATATATTAATAAAAGTAGCGGTAGTAGTAGAAGTAAAAATAATAATAATAATAATAATAATACTATAATATTTTCTAAAGGTGATAAATTGTAGCCAAACCAAATATGTTTCTAATTTACAATGTTTGTGATACTGGAGCATAAAATACAGTAAACATAAGCAATATAAAGGTTTAGATAATAATAATAATAATAATAATAATAATAACAACAACCATAATAACACATAATAATCTATTTTTAAAATTCCATTATTTTCAACAGCACATGAGAAGAGAAAACAGAAATAAAAATAATGACAGACAATGTAAACAAAATAGCATCAAAGTTGAGTTCTCTGACTGAAAAAAATCTATAATATATAATAAAAATAAAACAAGAGTATATAAAAAAAATACATAGAAAATGAGACAAAAACAGAGAAGATATGTGATAATGTGTACAACACAATAAGCACATAGTACTGATTTTCTACAGATGACCTGCCAAAGATTAGTACAAATGGGTGCTGTGATAGTAAACGTATGTCTAATGTACAAGAGTAGTGGCAATGTACTCACTGAGCCATGATGGATCCTGTCCAGAGTGGTGGTTGGAATGGGCACAGCAGCAACAGTTGCAGCAAGGCACAGCGGAGTCATTTTGACATGTAGTCACATGGCATTGCCCATTCTGGGCCCATGCTGATCCCTGCTGAGCACTGTTAGGCTTTTGCTTTATTTTGGGTGAAGGAAGAGAGAGGATGCTTTCAATAGAGAAGGAACGCTGTGTCTTCTTTTTAACACTTTCCTTACTGGATGACATACCTTGAGTGCGCCTCTGCAGTGCTCTCTCTACACTGTCTCTCTCTGATATGATTGCTTGCCTTATAAAACATCTCATCTTGTACAAGAGACCCCCTTTACCTTTAATACTTTTAGCTTAAAGTATTTTCTTTTCATTCCTTGACTTGTCTGTATTTTAAATACCTTTATTTCTTTCCTCTAAAGCTGCCACTTTATAACTCAAACTATTTTATGGGAGAGAAAAAAAAAGCCTCCATAATCCCCGGACAGAAATGCTAAACCTCAGTGAATACGATAACTGGCCCTCTAATCTCAGGGGGTTTTGTTCACTCTGAGTTGTGCATCTGAGATCTCGTTAATCCAAGCAGAGCTTGGGAAAAAAAAATCTGCTTTTTACATCTGGGGCACCAGGCAGATTGTGTGATGGGCATTGTGTATGGGGAGAAAAGGTCTGATATCAAAACTGCCTTCACACAACAGAGAGGGATTACAAAGAACAATTATCCCATCTTAGCTCGGCACCAAAATACCTGCAAAATCTGACAGACCTGTCATACTGAGTTCAATAACATATCACTGGACAATGTTTATCTCACATAGGAAGCTGTCCCCTGGAATCATAGCTGGACTTTCTTCCATTTTTCTGTTGACTACATTTTTTTAGATACATTCTCTTTACACATACCTCCACTACTTTTTATGTATAAACATGTTTAGAGTAGGATCAACCGTGATTTAAGTAGTTTTTATCTCTATGCTTCATCCTATATAAAACAATACAATACCACATATCTGGATATGCTCTCAAACCCATTTCAAGGGGCAAATTGTACTTGGAGAATTCCCATTAAACATACAACTGTCTATATTTGCACTTAGTTGGCATGAAAAGGTAAACCAATACACTATAAAGTACAGTATTATTTAAAATTACCACCTTTATTGAATGAGGCACTCCACTTTAACCGTTAAAGCCAAAACAATTTTTGTCTTCCAGACCAGAACCACATGCTTTTTTTTTTTTTGCTTTTTTTTTTTTGTCTCCCCGCATTCTGGCAGCTATAAGTTTTTTATTTTTTGTTGATGCAGCTTCATAAATCTTGTTTATTTGTGGAATGAGTTGTAGATATTTAGGAATTATTTTGGGATACTTATAGTTTCGTGCTTAATTTATAAAAACAAATTAAAATGGCAGAATGCATAAAAAAGCAATTCTGTCATTGTTATATTTTGATTTGTAATTTATTGGAATATCTGTACAGTATATTCTAATACATTAGTGCCTGCGGAAATAGAAGGGGGCAGAGGGAGTAGAGTAACACATGACTGCAGGGTCAGATTTCACATAAAGCAATACAAAAGGGAAGTGAAATAAGGCTCGTTTCACATGTTATATGGGTAATTAAAATTGATGGCCTATCCTTAGGATAGGCCATCAATATTAGATCGGTGGGGGTCCGACTGTCGACACTACCACTGATCAGCTGTTTGAAAGGCCCACGGCGCTCGTACGCTCTTGTTTACATTGTTCTTCTCTCCGTTCGTACTTAGATCTGTAGCGGCCATGCAAGTTATTGCACCACTGTCCCATTCAAGTACGAGCGCCGCGGCCATTTCAAATAGCTGATCGGCGGGGGTGTTGACAGTCAAAGGATAGGCCATAAACTTTAATAACACGAACAACCTCCTTGAATTGTAGGGTCTATTCACACTATGTTTGAAGTGTACATCAAAAGTATACGTCGGGAATATTTATTGATTTATATTTCCGATAGATGCCACTGTATATGGCATATGTCACCAATAGGCTCCCATGTTAAAAAAAAAAACGTATACCGTACTTTTTTTGTGGGATGCCTCTGTATGGAATAGCGCAGCCTGACACTTTCTACACCTACCCCCCCCCCCCCCACCCCCACTTGTTGCTCTGATGCACTGGCATTCATAGTCTTAAAGACAACATAGATATTACAACATTTTCTTCGTATGATAATATACTGTACCTCTAAATTATAGTCATAAAGTTACCAAAAAAATACTACTAAACAAAGGCTAAATATCACTATAATGAAGAAAACCCAGCATACCAAGGCCAATATTACCAATGACACCACTATACAAGAGACAAATAATACTGCCACGCCATGACATGCCAACCCATCAGTACCCCGTGATAACGTTGCAGGGACGATGATAGGTTGACAGGGACCCCCCCCCCCCCCCCACTTGTCTAACTGCTGCTGCAGTCGCTATTGACAGTGACATCTAAGTGTTGGAGCCGGGTGTCAGTTGAAATATACAGCTGACACCCATGGGGTATGGAGCGGGTGAACACATTCCATACCCCCCTCCGGACTATGTCGTACATGTACATTTAATGTCGGGTAGAGGTTAATCTCCATATGTAGAATATAACTTTTCCTCTTTATTATTTTTGTATTTATTTATTTATTTCCTTTTTTTTTTTTTGCCAGATAACCTCTCAAGCACAGGTAACTTTGAAATAGTTTTATTCTGTTGAAGATAACTTCTCTGGATCGCCACACTTAAACTGACCGTATCATTACTTCATCAAATCCATCCTTACACAGCACATGTGCAGCAGCGTGTGTATCTAGACTCCTCCTCCTCTCTTTTGCTCTGAGGCACTTGATTGGAAGAGACAGGGGAGGAGGAGTCTAGAGACACACGCTGCCACACGCTGTGTAAGGAAGGAGCTCATGTTGTCTCAAACCAGCTCATTTCCCCCAACATCTATGTGAGTGCAGGACAGGCATTATTCACGTAGTTACATTGTCTTATTCTTTAGTTATTTTCCCCCCTAAGGCTTCGTTCACATCTGCGCTAGGGCTCCGTTCCGACGTTCCGTCTGAACGGACTGGAGCCCTCACAGACAAACGGAAACCATAGGTTTCTGTTTCCATCACCATTTATTTCAATGGTGACTGCTCCGGTGCCAATGGTTTCCGTTTGTTCCGATGTGCAAGGGTTCCGTCATTTCTCCTCACTGTGAGCAGGACATTGAATGGAGCGGCGGTCATACATGCGCGCTATTGCACCATTCAAAGTCTATGAAAATGACAGAGCGATGTACACGGCTGTTTCCGTCATTGTCATAGACAGTGAATGGAACGGCGGGCGCATGCTCAACTGTAGCTTTCTTCAATATCCTGCTAACAGTGAGGAGGAATGGGGGGTTTGGGACCCCTGTTCTCACAATCCCCTCCAGCAATAAGAAAATAATGATAAAAGGTGATAATTTATGATTCTGCGAAAACCCTTTTAAATAGGTTGCAACTAATAAAATTATCAACTTGACCAGGTGGAATTTATCCTGTGTAGGAGGACATAGGTGGCAGCAATATCTTTGTGGGGGCAAAAAAGTGGGTATTATTACAGTATAAGGCACAAAGGAGGGATCTATTACTGTGGGGAACAAAGAAGGCATTATGATTTTGTGGTGAGGCACTATTACTCTGTAGGGCACAAAAGGGAGCACTAGTACAGTCTGGGGAACAAATAGGGCACCTTTACTGTGTGGGGCCACTATTACTGTGTAGGGGGCACTAAGAGGGGCATTGGGGCTAGCAGCATAATGAGCAGTTTGTGTGAAGAGACAAGTCATGGCTGGAAGAAGTCATCATGGCGGTCTGGACCTGGATAGAAAAGAAAAGGTAAAGTGGAGAACATGTCTTCTGTGAGTCACTGGATACAACTGTAGTGTTTTCACTGTGTAGAGCTGGTATATGACCATTATTTGGTGACTTCATTATTTAGGTATACTATCATAACAAAGAGCTGCGCCGCTGAAAGCCTGTCGTGTTATAAAAGTTGTTTTATTCTGTCTCCGATTTATATATTTTTGTTTTGAGGGGAAAGCAAAACATATGAGTTGGGGCTTGTGCCCCTGATCTTTTAAGACTGTAACAACCACACTGGCTGCTAGTGCTGCATCGATGGATTACTTTATAGACCCAGTAATGCAGCTGAAAGTTAGAGGGAAGTTGCATAGGGGGGCCCAAACTGAACTTTTGCACCTGGGCCCATGAGCATTTAACTACGCCCCTGACCCAGGGGTACACATTTAGCTGCTGCCTTAGGCTGGATTCACTCGAGCGTTGCGCATCTCGGACATGAAAAACTGCAGTTTTTAACGTCCGAGGTGCATCCGTGCTCTGCGCTGCGGGACGCAATGTCACGCATCCCCCATAGATTAGAGTCTATGGAGGGATGCGTGAAGCCTGAAAAAATAGGACATGTCCTATTTTCTCACGGACCCTTCACACGTGTGGACCGTTCACACTAACCCCGCCTTAGTAATAGATGTCGTCAAACAGACAACAGGCAGAGCAGCTGTACGTCAGGCTGCTCTGCCTGATTCACCTTGCTGCAATTCTGGGAAGTGCTCCCGCTGGTGGCCAACACAGGAAAACATGTCAAATTATTATTTCATTTTTAATACTTTCCACCTTGTGGGAGAAAAAAACGTACTTAAAAATATTTTTTTAATTCGCGACACATTCCTTTTAAGAAGTAATGGAAAGGGTGGGTCAGGAACAACTGCTTGCTCAAGAACTCTCCTGCTAAAGGCCAAACCCTCTGAGAAAGTGACATCCAGCCTACAACTTGATGAAGGTGAACATAAAGGACCATGTGGCTTAGCTGCAGATTTGCTCTAATGGAACATGAGCCTGTTCCGCCCAGGATATTGATTGGTAATGCGTGGAGTAAACCCTATGTTCACACAGAGTTTTTTTATGAGTTTTTTTACGTGGAAACGGCAACAAAAAACTCGTCAAAAACGGCCCGAAAATGCCTCCCATTGATTTCAATGGGAGGCGGAGGCGTCTTTTTCCCGCGAGCGGTAAAAGCGCCTCGCGGGAAAAAGAAGCGACATGCCCTATCTTCGGGCGTTTACGCCTCTGACCTCCCATTGACTTCAATGGCCGCGGGCAAAAATCGCAGTGAAAAACGCCATGAAAATCGGCGTGCAGGGAGAGGAAAATCTGCCTCAAACCTCCAAACGGAATTTTGAGGCAGAAATTCCGCCTGCAAAAAACTCCGTGTAAACATAGCCTTAGGGTAAATCCCGCTAATGACTGAGATAGAGGAGGCTAGACAGGATGGATCTGTAACAGACAGCGGTGGGAACATTTGCGGCTCCATTGGAGTACTACTCCGGAATTCCAATCCAGGACTGGAGCATGCAACCGGAGCTAAGGCAGGCCCAGTAGAACAGCATACTCGCCCACGGAGATGTCTCCCTGGTGTAGGGTCAGCAGGGATGCAGCAGCAGAAGAAACTCTCCCAGGTTTCTCGAATATAGAAGGAAAAGTCTGTAAAAAGCACAGCAAGTCACGAGTCTCTGGTCCCTGACGTTCCCAAATGGGGTTCGCCCATGCCAGGGCCTTGCCAGTAAGGAGAGAGATTATGAAGGCGATCCTTGCATCATCAGAGGAAAAGGCCTTTGCATGTAGTCTGAAGTGGATCTGGCACTGGTTTAGAAATCCCCTGCAGAACCTTGTGTCTCCGTCATAGCGAGGAGGTAGCGGCAGGAAATATAGGGAGTTGGCACTCGTACTGACAGGAGGTGTAGCAGGAGGAACAGTAGGAACAGGTGCGGTGACGACTGCGGCTTGCGCATCCAGCCGATGTGCAATGGCGTTCACCGTCAGGAGGATTTGGTCTTGTCGTGATTGAAGGTCTCGCATGTCTGCTGGCATGGCTTGTGATGTCGTCACGGTCTTAGGTATAGGTCCATGGCCTGAGCGTACTGTCAAGATCTGTGGGTATGTGGACCCACTAGGCCGCACCGCTGTAGCGGGGAGGCAGCTGGCCAAACAACAAAGTACCCAATTAATACAAAGTCCAGCACAAGGGTACCTGAATAGTCCAGACAGTCGCAGTGGCTAGGCACAGATGGAACTTCAGACGGCAGATGATGCAAAGCGTGGCATATGACACCAGACGTGGTGTTAGGGTATGTTCACACGGAGTGTTTTCATGCGTATTTTGGGGCGTTTATGCCTCGAAAAACGCCTGAATAAACAGAAGCAGAACGCCTCCAAATATCTGCCCATTGATTTCAATAGGAAATGCGGCGTTCCGTTCCGATGGGGTGAAATTTTTACGCCTCGTTTTCCAAAAACGGCACGTAAAAAGACACCTCGAAAAAGAAGTGCATGTCACTTCTTGGGATGTCTTTGGAGCCGTTTTTCATTGACTATAGAAAAACAGCTCCAAAAACGGCCGTAAAAAACGCTGCGAAAAACGCGACTTTGATTAAAAAACATCTGAAAATCAGGAGCTGTTTTCCCTTGAAACAGCTCCGTATTGTCAGACGTTTCTTGCTAAGCGTGTGAACCCTAACACAGCAGACGTGGTAAACGGCACAACACGACTCCAACACTACAGAGGGCACAGGAACAAATACAGAACGGGACACGGGATACAGGTAGCAGGGCACGGAAACACTGGGAAAAGGAAACGACTAAGGGACCATTTGCAAGACTAACAGAGGAATACAAACAATGCTCAGGCAAGGAGTGAAAGGGCAGGGCCCTTTTTATAGTCCAGGGATCTGGGACTAATTAGTTCATTCTTAACATGTGCGCACGCTGGCCCTTTAAGGCCGTGCGTGAGCTCGCGCACACACCCTAGTGCAGGACAGGAAGGCCGGATGTGCTGGCATCTCCAGAGAGGAAGATGTCGGCAGGATGAAAGTGATCTGTGGTCTGCGACCGTTACACATCTCCCGGGAGGACTTTTGTGCGGTTTGCAGACAGGAGGAGAATCCTTCGCTGGGGACACTGTTCCAAACTGGCAGGACACGAGGGTGTTCGTAAGACTCGACACCTGATAACTCGTCATTTCTGGTGGCCCACGCTGTGAACTTTGTCTCCTCCTGCACTGTGTGTGCTTCTAAGAAGGTTGCTCACTCCAATCCTGCCGGTCTGCTCCAACCTCTACCTGTGCCCAACGCCCCCTGGCAGCATATTGCAATGGACTTTGTCACTGATATTCCTCCCTCAGCGGGATGCAATACGGTCTGGGTGGTGGTGGATCGGTTCTCCAAGATGGCTCATTTTGTTCCGCTCACTGGTCTACCTTCTGCTCCTCGACTGGCTCATCTCTTCATTCAGCACATCTTCCGCTTGGCTTGCCCCTTCACATCGTGTCCGATTTGGGGGTTCAATTCACCTCAAAATTCTGGAGAGCCCTCTGAAAAACTCCTGGATGTGAGATTGGACTTTTTCTCAGCCTATCACCCCCAGTCCAATCGTCAAGTTGAGAGGATTAACCAGATAAAGGAGAATTATCTCCACCACTTCATCTCCATGCAGCATGATGACTGGGTTCAGCTTCTTCCATGGGCCGAATTCTCGTACAATAAGCACACAAGTGAGTCCACCATTCTACATTGTGAATGATCAACATCCTAGAATCCCTCTTCCTGTGTCGACTACATCTCAGGTACCCGCAGCTGATTCTGCATTTGGGAACTTTCTGCAAATCTGGCAACAGACCTGGTCTTCTATTCTGCTGGCAGTCGATCGCATGAAGCGAAAGGCGAATACTAGAAGAAGAGAGCCGCCCCAGTATCTTCCGGGTACCAAAGTCTGGATGTCCTCTAGGAATATCTGTCTGAAGGTGCCTTCATGCAAATTTGCTCCCAGGATCCTCTAACCTTTGGAGATCCTGCAACAGATTAATCCTGTCTCCTATAAGCTTCAGCGGCCTCCTTACCACGTCTGCTGTGTTACACCACGTCTGGTGTCATTTGCCACGCTTCGCATCTGCCATCTGAAGTTCCATCTGTGCCTAGCCACTGCGACTGTGTGGACTATTTAGGTACCCTTGTGCTGGACTTTGTATTAATTGGGTACTTTGTTGTTTGGCCAGCTGCCTCCCTGCTACGGCGGTGCGGCCTAGTGGGTCCAACATACCCATAGATCGTGACAAAATGTTACTTGATCTGCACACCAAAAGTTAAATATCTTCCAATCCCGAGAATATATCTTAACAGTAGAAGGCTTCCTAGATGCAATAAGTGTAGAAACTAGATTTTCTGACAGGCCGTGACTTCTTTTTTTTTTTCTAATTAAATCATTTTTATTGAACATTTTACACAGGTAAAACATATACAAACAATATAACCCCCCCCCCCTCCCAACCCCCTCCCCTCACAAGAATTTGTGTGCAGCAATTTCTCCTCTTATTTTTCCAATGTAATCATGGTTATTACAATCATCAATAATGTTTGGTATACATAATTTGGCACAAATTGACATACAACCATTGTGAATCTTGACCATAACATAAGTGTTGTTTGTATTGAATTCGTACATTTAGCTAGAAACAACAAATGGGGATCATTGTGCATGTGGTGAAGGTAGTCCCGGAGTATCCACCCAAGGACCACAGATTCTTTCAAACTTAGCGTCTGCTTTTCTTTTATGGTACACTCCCTTTTCCAGTATAACAATGTTATTAATTTTAGCAACATAATCTGTAGTCGTCTGGGTGGGGGCATACTGTATCCAATGTTGGGCGATTAGCTTTCTCGCCTGGTATAACATTCCAAGAATTCCTAGGGAAATTCCCTAATCAGTGTCACGGCCGTGGTCGTGGACCGCCGCCGTTCCTTACCTTGCGACGGCCGCGACCACAGACCGCTGGCATCCTGCCAGCGACTCACGGTCGTCAGGCCCTGCTCTTAATGTTAGGGTTAAAAATTCCATAATGTATTCCTGATCATCCTCGACTATAAAAATGACTGCGCCCTTCCACTCCTTGCCTGAGCATTGTTTGTATTCCTATGTTAGTCTTGCAAATGGCCCCTTAGTCGTATCCTGTTTCCAGTTTTCCCGTGCCCTGCTACCTGTATCCTGTGCTGTGTTTTGTTCCTGAGCCTTTCTAGTGTTGGAGTCGTGTTGTGTTGTCTGCCACGTCTGTTGTTATACACTACGTCTGGTGTCATATGCCACCCCTGGTGTCTACCTGCCACGTCTAGTCCCATATGTGCCAAAGCCTCTGCCACTGTCCGGACTATCTCAGGTACCCTTGTGCTACAAACGCTTGTAAAGACTTTGCATAGACTGTGACTTGGCCAGCTGCCTCTCCGCTACGGCGGAGTGGCTTAGTGGGTCCACAGTACGCTCACATCGTGGAACCCGCTGGCCAATCTAAGACCGCAGTTCAGGCGATACAAATAGATATGCATGACCTACGTGCACGCAAGGATCAACTCCTTGTGGCTGTAAACTCCATCATCGCCCGACTGGATCAACCTCCTGCTCCTCTTCCAGATGTTGCTGCCGTTCTACTGCCCGTTACTTCTCCTAAATATGCAACTCAGCTCTCTACTCACTGAAATATCTCAACAAGGAGATCAACAACCGGAGCAGGTAAAAAAGAGGTGAAATCCTCAACACCACAAAAAACAGAGACAAAATGATAGTTTTTTACCGCTCAGACGGTTGTAGATGTACAGTCTGAAGTGTCCATCAAGGGTTTGACCTTCCCCCAGCTAGCATGCAGAAAAAACGATCCAAATTTCCACTGGTGTGTATATCTCGCTGGTACTTGTGGTTCCACACAGAAGTGAAACTGCAGAAATGCAACTGCTTGCTGTGTATATCCTCGTACGTGATGTTCTAAATCTCCAAGAAGGGAGAGAAAGGAGATAGTGCACTACCTTTTGGAAACTACAAATTCCACGACTTTATTCCATACTTACCAAAATGGATATAGATAAAAGCATAAGATAAGCTCTTGTAACACGCCAAATAATGCAACCCATCCCTGGGTTTCGCCCTTCTGGCTTCCTCTGGGATGAAATATACACACCAGTGGAAATTTGGATCGTTTTTTCTGCATGCTAGCTGGGGGAAGGTCAGACCGTTACTTCTCCTGTCTGTTCCGGCTCCACAGTTTCGCTGCCTCTTCCTCCCCGCTATGACGGTGAACCTAGATCCTGTAGAGTGTTCATCAACCAATGTAGTATTTATTTTAGACTCTGTGCTCACCTCTTCCCCTCTGATGAGACCAAGGTAGCGTTGATCATTTCCCTTCTCCCTGGCAAGACCCTGGCATGGGCGTATCCCATCTTGGAACGAGACGGACCTGAATTCTCGGGTCTAGCTTTATTCTTACAGACTTTTCGTACTGTGTTCGAGGAGCCGGGTCGAACATCTTCTTCAGCGGCCACTCTGCTAACCCTGAAGCAAGGAGGGTCCACAGTAGTAGAGTATGCTATCTCCTTCCGTACCCTGGCAGCAGAATTGGCATGCAACAATGAGGCATTGGTGGCGACCTTTTGGCAGGGACTGTCCTCGCACATCAAAGACGAGCTAGCAGCCGGCGATCTTCCTTCTACTCTGGATGCTCTTATCCTGTTGACTACCTGCGTCGATATGAGGATCCATGCTAAGGAGGAACGGGGAGAGAGACGTTTCCACAGACTGGCACCCTCGTTCCAGAGTCTCCTTCTGTTGCTCTACCTGAAGAACCTATGCAGATAGACAGAATCAAATTGTCAGAGCAGGAGAAACAGCGCAGACGCTCTTAAGGTCTGTGTCTGTATTGGGGACTTAGAGGCCATTTTGTGCGCCAATGTCCACAAAAAATGGGAAACTCCAGCACCTAGGGTTGGTTGGAGAGACAACCCTAGGTGGGACGACGCCAAACGTCAAAGCCTCTCCCAAGTTATCTATTCCTGTGACCATCATCTCTGGAGAGACATCACACTCCTCCTCTGCCTATCGGGATTCTGGTTCTGGAGCAGCTGCAAATTTTATCCAGCAGGATCTAGTGCATCGTCTACATCTACCCACAGTTCTTCTGGAGAGACCCCCTGGCTGTGGCCTCTGTGAATTCACTACCATTGCCCGATCCTATTGTGTCCGTCACTAAACCACTGATACTACAAATCGGAGTTCTTCACTCGGAACAGATCGCCTTCCTCATTCTACCTAAAGCGATCAACTCTGTCCTGCTGGGCCTGCCTTGGCTTCGTCTACATGCTCCGGTTCTCGACTGGAGTTCTGGAGAGGTCCTCTAATGGCGGTCCAAATTCTTTTGCTGCTGCTTGCCACAGGTTCGCCCTGTTTTGCCTCCACTGCCTCAGTCACACTCCGATCTACCGTCACATAATGCTAATTTTGCGGACGTCTTTAGTAAGAAGGAAGCAGAGACCCTTCCTCCTCATCGCATCTATGACTGCCCTGTTGAATTACTTCCTGACGCCTCGCTACCTTGAGGTCGAGTTAATGGTCTCTCCCTGCCTGAGACCCTAGCCAGGTCCGCCTACGTTAAGGAGAACCTCGAGAGGGGGTTCATCCGGAAGTCATTCTTCTTAGTGAAAAAGAAGGATGTATCTCTTCTTCCATGTATCGACTACCTGGGTCTGAAGAAAATTACGGTTAAGGATAAGTATCCCCTGCCACTTATCTCAGAACTTTTCGATAGAATTTGTGGTGCCAAGGTGTTCACAAAGCTGGATCTACGCGCAGCTTATAACTTGATCCGTATCCACAAAGGTGACGAGTGGAAAAGCGCATTTAACACCTGAGATGGCCATTACGAATACCTTGTGATGCCCTTTGGACTATCTAATGCTCCAGCTGTGTTCCAGGAGTTTGTCATTTACATTTTCCGAGACCTGCTGTATGTTTGTGTGGTGGTCTAACTGGACGACATCCTGATTTACTCACCTGATTTGATAACACATCGGAAGTATGTTCGCCAAGTTCTCTCGCAGTTAAGGGGGAATCACCTATATGCTAAACTTGAGAAATGTGTGTTAGAGAGGAAATCTCTGCCCTTCCAGGGCTACATCGTATCTGACCATGGTCTCAAGATGGACCCAGAGAAGGTGAAATACGTCTTAGAATGGCCACGACCACAGGTCCTTCGGTCCATACAACGATTTCTGGGTTTTGCAAACTTCTATCGGCAATTCATCCCGAACTTCTCATCTCTGACTGCTCCAATCTCGGCTTTCACCAAGAAGGAGGTGAACGCCAAGGTTTGGTTTCGGAGGCAGAATCATCATTTACTAATCTCAAGAGCGCTTTCCCCTCAGCATCTGTTCTCCACCACCCTGACGCTTCTCAGCAGTTCTTTCTGGAGGTGGACACTACTATGCCAAAAGAACTCTAAAGGCAAGATGGTGGCTTGTGGATTTTTCTCACAATTATTCTCTCCAGCAGAATGCAACTATTCCATCGGGGATCAGGAGTTGCTGTCCGTCAAGTCGGCATTAGAGGAATGGAGACACTTGCTGCAGGGTGCTATCCATCCTATTATGATATATACTGATCACAAGAACCTGACGTACCTACAGTCGGCTCAACGACTAATCCACGCCTAGCCAGATGGTCGTTGTTCTTCGCCCGATTTCAGTTTTTGCTTTACTTCCGTCCTTCAGACAAGAATGTGAAGGCTGACGCTCTGTCTCGCTCCTTTGAAACCAATGACTCTGAGGAAACTCCTCAATACATAATTGATCCTTCTAGGATTATTGCCGCCAACCCTTTGCAAATTAGTGACATTCCTCTTGGAAAATCTTTTGTCCATCTTGCTGACAGGAAGAAAATTCTCAGCTGGGGACACAACTCTAAACTAGCTGGGCACTCTGGTGTCCGTAAGACACAGGACTTGATTGCTCGTCACTATTCGTGGCCTACTCTGCCTGGAGATGTTGCGGACTATGTCTCCTCATGTATAACCTGTGCCTTGAACAAGTCTATTCGTTCAAAACCTGCTGGTTTGCTACTACCCCTGCCTGTTCTTGATGCCCCTTGGCAGCATATCGCTATGGACTTTATCACTGACCTTCCCCCCTTAGCTGGATGTACTATGATCTGGGTAGTAGTGGATCGTTTCTCTAAAATGGCACATTTTATTCTATTGACTGGTCTTCCGTCTGCTCCTTGCCTGGCAAATCTGTTTATTCTGCACATCTTCTGGCTACATGGACTTCCTCTGCATATTGTCTCGGATCGGGGTATACAATTTACATCCAAGTTCTGGAGAGCCCTGTGCAACCTGCTAGACGTAAAACTGGACTTCTCTTCTGTCTATCACCCACAGTCCAATGGTCAAGTGGAGAGGACCAATCAAATTTTGGAGAATTATCTCTGTCATTGCGTTTCCGCCCAACACGACAATTGGGTGCAATTCCTGCCCTGGGCGGAATTCTCTTACAACAATCACACAAGTGAGTCTACTGCCTCATCTCCTTTCTACATTGTGTACAGTCAGCATCCTCTAGTTTCTCTTTCTGTGCCAGCCATGACTCAGGTACCAGCAGCAAAATCTTCTTTTGGGACTTTTATTCACATCTAGTAGCAAACTAAGTCTGCGATCCTCCAGGCAGTGAACCGCATGAAAAAGCATTACGATAAAAGAAGAAAAGTTCCTCCTCGGTTCTCTCCTGGAGTCCAAGTCTGGCTATCCTTGAGAACATTCGTCTCAAGATGCCCTCTCACAAATTTGCTCACAGGTTCCTCGGTCTTTTCGAAGTTCTACAACGAATTAACCCTGTATCCTATAAACTTTGGTTGGCTCCTACTCTCAAGATTCCCATCTCATTCCACGTGTCCCTCCTTAAGCCTGTGGTTCTGAACCGCTTCAGAAAAGCTCCTAGGTCTGCAGTCGCTCCCAGTGGTTCTTCTGATGTGTGCGAGGTGAAGAAAATTCTGGACTATAAGAGAGTAGGAGGAAGAACTTTTGATCTAGTGGACTGGAGAGGGTTTGGTCCTCCGGAGAGGTCCTGGGAGCCAGAAGAGAACCTCAATGCCCCTACCCTCATAAGGAAATTCCTCTAATGCTCCGGATCAAAGAAGACGGCCGTGGTCGCGGACAGCCGCCTTTCCTCACCTTGCAATAGCCGTGACCACAGACCTCCCTCCTAGGAGACACCGGCACTCACGGCCGTCCGGCCCTGCTCTTAACGTTAGGGTCCCGGCTTTAAAGGGCCAATGCGCGCACCTGTTAAAAATTCCCTAATCTATCCCTGATCATCCTGGACTATAAAAAGGGCTCTCCACGTCCACTCCTTGTCTGAGCGTTGTTTGTATTCCTATGTTAGTCTTGCAAATGGTCCTTTAGTTGTATCCTGTTCCCAGTGTTCCCTGAGTCTCCAACCATGCAAGCCAATGGTTCAATGGCCAAGATAAAGAGAAATGGGGATAAGGGGCAACACTGACGGCTCCCCCTCCTCAGAGCAAATGGTTCCGATAGTCTGCCATTTTGCCCGAATCGATGCCCTCGGATTATAATACATTAACTAGATCCAAGAGCAGCTTTACATCAGCACATAAGAAAGAGATTGTTCGGTAGGAGTCCGGTCGTTTCAGGTCTTTTGCCGGCTTTAGTAAAACTACTACTACCGTTTCACCCACAGAATTTGGTAATTTCCCTACACTTTCTGCCTCACTAAAGACCTCCAGTAGTTCAGGCAGTAATAAGCCCTGGTATAGTTTACAAACTTCCCCTGGTGATTTTTCATTAGGAAAATGTTTTAATGCTGCCTCTAGTTCCTCAATGGAGGCCGGTTTGTCTAGTTCGGACTGTTGGGCTGTTGTTAAAGATGGAAGGGAGGCCTGGTCTAGAAATTTCCCGAATATGTATCCCTATAAAAGTCATAGGGGATTGTTAGAATCTCCTGGTCTTCCACCACCTCCCTGCTCACCGTGTCCCTTAATGCTGTAATACCCTCCTACACTGTGTGTCGCCATTTTTTGAGCTAACACACAGTGTAGAAGGTTTACATACAGTAGTAAACACACTGAAACACGAACATACATAGAAATCACTTACCTGCTCCTGCCGCCGCCGCTCCCTCCGGTCCGTCCGCTCCGTCTGCTGCCGCTGCTCCAAGTGCACAAGTCCGGAAGCCGCGACCGGAAGTAGTAATCTTACTGTCCGGCCGCGACTTCCGGTCTACAGGAAAATGGTGCCGGACGGCGCTTAGTTCAACTTGGACTGTGTGGGAGCGGCGCATGCGCCGTTCCCACACAGACGGCGTACACCATAGTGGATGGAACGGGCCCCGTTCGCATTCACTATGGGACTGTAGCTGCCGTATTCCATGGCTGTATGTGTCGTTAATCGACACATACAGAAATGGAAAAAAAAATGGCAGCCCCCATAGGGAAGAAAAAGTAAAAAAATAAAAAAAAGTAACACACAAACACACAAATAAATACAAAAGTTTTTTATAAAACACTAACCTCAAACTGATATAAAAAAAATTTTTTTGGCGACACTATTCCTTTAATGATAGTTGCCAACAAATGGCCAGCACCCTCTCCTTCCTAAAAATATTTCTGTTTAAGGAAAAAGCGCTTGAGCTCTGAGGATTGCAAGAAATGATCTTTAAAGTGAAGGTGTCATAAATTATTTTTCATTATTATTATTATTATATTGCTTTTAATAAAATATAAACAAATTTTTAATTTAGTTGTGACTAAACTTTTTACTGTGTTCTTACTTTTACTTCTCTATGGGGGCTGCCATTTTTTTCATCTCTGTATGTGTCGATTAGCGACACATACAGAGATGGAATACGGCACATACAACCCCATAGAGAATGCGAACGGGAGTTGTTCCATTCACAGAAGCGTACGCCGTCTCCGTGGAAACGGCGCGTGCGCCGCTCCCACACAGACCAAAACGAAGCTCATTCGTAGAGCGAAATCCGGCGCCATTTTCATGTGGACCGGAAGCCGCTGCCAGACAGTAAGATGACGACTTCTGGCCGCGGCTTCCGGCCATATGTTCAACTAAGCGAAGGCGCAAGGAGCGTAGACCAACGGAGGTGGCGGTGGCAGGAGGAGGTAATTTATGTGATGTGTGTATTATGTTCGTGTATGTGATGTGTGTATTATGTTCATGTATGTTCGTGTGATACTGTCTGCTGAGCCCTGTATCTAATCCTCCTACACTGTGCAGTCGCTCAGAAAATGGCGGCACACGGTGTAGGAGGTTTGAAGACCTTCCATCCCCTCCTTCTCCTGGCACTAGCCAGAAGAAGGGAGGGGGGATTGTGTGAGGACACTAGAGGAGAGTGTGTCCACCCCAAATTCGCATCATAAATCAATGAGGTTAATTTACCACAGTGACCATTCTGCAATTTTGGGAACTGCTCCCTCTAGTGACCAGCACATGGAAATGTTATAAATTAGAATCTAATTTATAATATTTCCTGACTTGTAAAAAAATTCAAAAAATGAAATCAATGTGTAATCACTCAAATACTAATTGTTTAACTGAATAAAAAATAAATAATTTCTAGCGATACATTCCCTTTAAGCAACTTTGAGCTTCTCCTCCCTAGGATCATTAACAAACCGATCTTCTGTGTCCATTACTCGTGACTGAATGTCTAGAAGGAGTTCTTTGCTTTTGGACTTATATCTACTAATATTCCCTATAAAGTGCCCCCTGGCATATGCCGGTAGGGCATCCAAGACAACTAAAGGAGAAGAGGACCCCTTGTTATTCTGAAAAAATCTTTACAACTCTGTCACCACGTTGTCGACCGGGCTGAGAACGTGAAGCCAGAAAGGGTTTAGCTTCCAGAGACCTCCGTTTCTCTGAGCTCCCGTATCAAAGGTCAGTGACAACAAGATGGGAGAATGGTCAGCTATATATCTTGGCAAGTATAATATAACTTTTACATAACTGAACATAAGATCATTTCCTACCGCAAGATCAATTCTAGATAGTGAATTATGTGAGTTTGAATAACACGGATAGTGCCCTTTAATTACGAGCCCGCCAAATATCTGAGTCCCACCGCGTCAAGAACTCTAGCAAGCGCTGTGTGCGGAGTCCGAGGATGTATATTAACCCCATGGAATTTATCTAAATACAGGTCCAAGTAATTATTAAAGCCTCCTAAAGTCTCCTATAACAATGACCGGGAGAGTAAGGTTGTGGAATATAAACCGCCTCCAGTACAAGCGGGACATTGGGAACCCTGCATCTCAAACATACATACCGGCCGTCAACAGATGTTTCCCCACATTGAAATGGAATCGAGTTATGTAGCATGTAGCAGTGCAGCTGCTAAAGGGCAGGATTTGGGCTCAGAATGTAGTGGTCAAAAGGAATGTTACTGGGGAGAGGGTCCTTTATCGTTATTTATTATGTAGGAAACCTGGAAAAAGGTATGGTTTGCTGGAGTGGAAAAGTTCCACTTCGTCTTCAGGACAGTCCAGGGTTTAGGCTGCCTTTGGAGTCTCATTAGCTGCCAGCTGAGAAGGCTCCTATAAAAAAGGTGAGATCTATTCACACGAGGCTCCCAGTCTGAGGAAGACAAGCTGTAATGCCCATTGCCGCGGGCCGTCAGGTTCACTCACCTCCTGAAGGCCGCAGCCATCGATCAGTGAGCGCTGGGCCGCATCTCCTCCTCAGGAGACTCCAGCGCTTACTTCCGCTTCACTCGGCCGGGTCCCGTAGGGTGCACGCTCACGCTCGCGCTGGCTCTTAAAGGGCCAGCGCGCGCACCTGAATTTGGTGCCAAATTAACCCATGATCACCCTGGACTATAAGAAGGGCTCTGCCCCTTCCTGCATTGCCTGAGAGTTGTTGTCATTTACCTATGTTTGTCTCTGCAAATGGTCCCTTAGTGTTTCCTAGTTCCCAGTGTTCCCGTTCCTGCTACCTGTATCCTGTGTCCCGTGCCATCCAGAACCAAGTGCCATATAGAGTCGTGCTGCGCTAAGTACTATGCCTGTCCTGTTGCACCACGCCTGGTGTCTGCCTGCTGCCAAAGTCTCATCCGAGCCTGTCTTGCTGCTGTGTGAAGTTGCCCCAGGTACACCTATTTGAACTATAGACTTTGACCTGTGTCCTGTTGGCCAGCTGCCATACCGTTAAGGAGGTACTGCCCAGTGGGTCCACGCACCCAACGTGACAGTACTGATGCCAGATTTTTTCTGCCGCTACCTCATCGCTATGATGGAGACGCGAAGACCTGCAGAGGATTTTTGAACCAGTGCCACTTCAGTCTGTATGCTAGGGCATTTTCTACTGATGGCGCAAGGGTCGCTTTCATCGTCTCTCTCCTCACTGGCAGGGCCCTAGCATGGGCGAACCCTATCGGGGAGAGACAAGGACCAGAGACCCGTGACTTCCAGGGGTTCCTATGGAAATTTCGCCTGGACGAGTCTCATCAGCAGCTGCCTTCTTGCTGAAACTTCGCCAGGGAGACACTTCCGTGGGCGAGTACGCCATTCCCTTCCACACCCTGGTGGGAGAGTTGTTGTGGAACGAGGCCTTGGTGGCTACATTCTGGCAGGGACTGTCCCCTGACATTAAGGTCGAACATGCCGCCCGAGATCTGCCATCCACCCTGGATGACCTCCGCCCGGATTGACATAAGGATCCTAAAACGGTTCCAAGGGGCCAGTCGAGAGGGAGGACGCCCTAGCCCAGCTCCCACTTTGCAACAACCCCTGCTGTCCTCATCAGGTGTTCCTCCAAAGGAGTCTTTGTGAATGGACCATTTCAAGCTGTCTACCCAGGAGAGACAACGCAGACGCACTTCGGGACTCTGTCTGTATTATGACTTCGGAGGCCATCTTGTGCGTCTGTGCCCCCAAAAGCCCCAGAGCCTAGGGCTGTTTGGAGAGAAAACCCTGAGTGAAGGACTTTCTCTAAATTGTCCATTCCCGTGACCATAGTGTCCGGCGAAAAAACGCACCGGGTCTCTGCTTATCTAGACTCTGGATCCGCAGCTAACTTTATTAGGAGAGACCTGGTGGATCTTCTCCAGTTGCCCACAACCCCTCTGGAGAGGCCTTTGAAGGTTGCATCTGTGAATGGACTACCTCTGCCTGACCCGGTTGTATCTGTGACCAAACCACTGAAGCTCCAAGTGGGAGCCCTCCATTCCGAGCTCCTCTCTTTCTTTGTCCTGTATAAGGCCGTCAACCCTGTGCTGCTGGGCCTGCCCTGGCTCAGACTACATGCCCCAGTCCTGGACTGGAAATCTGGAGAGGTCCTCCAGTGGGGCCCCGAGTGTCTGAACCGTTGCCTGGTACAGATTAATTCGGCCCAGCCTCCTCTGCCTCAGTCCTTGGAAGCATTGCCTTGTCATTATTCTACGTTATCGGATGTCTTCAGCAAGAAGGAGGCGGAGACGCTGCCCCCACACCGGGCGTATGACTGTCCTATCGAGCTGATTCCTGGTGCATCCCTTCCCCGTGGTAGGGTATATCCTTTCTCCTTGCCAGAGACTCAGTCCATGTCCGCCTATGTGAAGGAGAATCTGGAGAGGGGCTTCAGACGGAAGTCCTCCTCTCCGGCAGGAGCTGGGTTCTTCATCAAGAAATAGGATGGTTCTCTGCGACCCTGCATCAACTACCGGGGTCTCAACCAGATCACAGTAAAAAATAGATATCCGTTGCCATTGATTTCAGAACTGTTTGACCGTATACGAGGAGCCAAAAAAATTTCTAATCCGGATTCGCCGGGGTGACTAATGGAAGACGGCATTTAACACCCGTGACGGACACTATGAATATCTAGTAATGCCCTTCAACCTGTGTAATGCTCCCGCGGTCTTCCAGGAGTCTGTGACATCCTCTATGTTTGTGTTGTGGTCTATCTTGATTTTTTCTCCAGATCCGATGACTCATCAGAGACATATTCGTCAGGTTTTGCTGCGATTAAGGGTATGGTCACACGTACACGTCCGATACGCTTGAAATTACGGAGCTGTTTTCAGGAGAAAACAGCTCCTGAATTTCAGACGTAATGGCATGTGCAGGCGTTATTCGCTGCGTCCACTACGGACGTAATTACAGCTGTTTTTCTATGGAGTCAATGAAAAACGGCTCTAATTACATCCCAAGAAGTGACAGGCACTTCTTTGACGTGGGCGTCTTTTTCACGCGCCGTCTTTCGACAGCGGCGCATAGAAAAAATGACCGTCTGCACAGTACATCATAAAACCCATTCAAATGAATGGTCAGATGTTTGCCGGCGCTTTGGAGCCGTATTTTCAAAAGTAATTCGAGGTTAAAACGCCCGAATTACGTTCGTAAATAGTGTGTGTGAACCCAGCCTAAGGGAGAATCGCCTGTACACCAAGTTGGAGAAGTGCGTGGTAGAAAGAAATGCTCTACCCTTCCTGGGCTACATCATCTCGGATCAAGGCCTCAAGATGGATGATGAGAAGGTAAAGGCCATCCTGGAATAGCCACGTCCTCAAGGCTTGAGGTCCATACAACGTTTCCCGGGATTCGCCAGTTTCTACAGACAGTTCCTTCCAAACTTCTCACTGACATCTCCTATTTCCACCCTCACCAAGAAAGGCATGAACACCAAGGTGTGGACTCCAGAAGCGGAATCCGCATTTAATAGCCTGAAGAGTGCCTTCATGTCAGCTTCTATACTCCATCATCCAGATGTATCTCGACAGTTTTCGTTGGAGGTGGACGCCTCCTCTGTTGGTGCTGGTGCACTCCTGTTCCAGAGAGGTTCCAAGGGCGAGACAATGGTATGTGGCTATTACTCTAAACTCTTCTCTTTCGCAGAACGCAACTACTCGATTGGGGATCGGGGGTTACTGGCCATCAAATTTGCTCTGGAGGAGTGGAGACATCTTCTAGAGGGCACAGTTCATCCTATCTTGATATTCACTAACCACAAGGATTTCACCTATCTCCAGACGGCCCAACGGCTGAACCCTCGTCAGGCCAGGTGGTCGCTGTTCTTTGCCCGGTTCGAGTTTGAGCTCTACTACCGTCCGGCCGACAAGAATGTGAGGGTCGATGCCTTGTCCAGGTCGTTCGAGACAGAGGACACCATGGAGTCTCCACAAGTATTGACCCGTCTTGCATTGTCTCGGTCAACCCTCTGCAAGTTAGAGACATCCCTCCGGGGAGGACTTTTGTGCGCCTGGCAGACAGAGGGAGAATCCTAAGCTGGAGACACAGCTCCAGACTGGCAGGTCACACGGGTACCCGTAAGACCCGAGACCTGATTGTCCATCATTTTTGGCGGCCCATGCTGCCCAAAGACATCATGGACTTTGTTTCATCCTGCTCAGTGTGCGCAGCTAACAAGATTGCTCACTCCAAACATACTGGCCTGCTCCAGCAGCTGCCTGTGCCCGATGCTCACTGGCAGCATATAGCAATGGACTATGTTACGGACCTGCTTCCCTCTGCGGGATCAAGTACGGTCTGGGTGGCGGTGGACCGATTTTCAAAGATGGCTCACTTCGTTCCGCCGACCGGTCTACCTTCTGTTTCTCAACTGGCCGCCCTCTTCATCCAACACATCTTCCGCCTGCATGGCTTGCATCGGCATATCGTGTCTGATCGGGGGTTCAGTTCACCTCAAAGTTCTGGAGAGCCCTCTGTAAACTCCTCAATGTAAAGTTGGACTTTTCCTCAGCCTACCATCCTCAGTCCAATGGTCAAGTCGAGAGCATCAATCAAATCATGGAGAACTACCCACGACACTTCATCTCCAAGCAGCATGATGACTGGGTGCAGCTTCTTCCTTGGGCCCTAGTTCTCGTACAATAATCATACAAGCGAGTCCACAAGAAATACACTGTTCTTCATCGTCTATGGCCAACACCCACAAATTCCTCTCCCGGTGTCCATTATGTCTGAAGTGCCCGCAGCTGATTCTGCTTTTAGGGACTTCCTGCAAATCTGGCAGCAGACCTGATCCTCCAATATGCTAGCGGTGGACCGCATAAAACGTAAGGCAGACACAAGGAGAAGAGAATCTCCCCAGTTTTCTCCAGGTACCAAGGTCTGGCTGTCCTCCAGAAATATCCGACTGAGGGGGCCATCATACAAGTTTGCTCCCAGGTTCCTCGGACCATTCGAGATCTTGCAACAGATCAACCCTGTCTCCTACAAGCTTCGGCTGCCTCCTACACTCAAGATCCCCAACTCCTTCCATGTCTCCCTTCTGAAGCCTTTGGTCCTGAACCGCTACTCCAAGATTCCTAGTCCTTCAGTGGCTCCCAGCGGTTCATCAGATACATTTGAGGTTAAGGAGATCCTGGACACCAAGAGAGTGGGTGGAAGAACCTTTTATTTGGGGGATTGGAGGGGGTATGGTCCTGAAGAGAGGTCCTGGGAGCCAGAGGAGAACCTCAATGCTCCTACCTACCTGAAGAAGTTTCTCTCTCGCGATGGCCCCAAGAGGAGGGGGCGTAAGAGGGGGGATATTGTAATTCCCATGGCCGCGGACTGTCAGGTTCACTCACCTCCTGACAGCCGCAGCCATCGATCAGTGAGCTCCTCAGGAGATGCCAGTGCTCACTTCCACTTCACTCGGTCGGGTCCCGTAGGGTGCACGTGCACGCTCATGCCCCGCTCCTAAAGGGCCAGCGCGCGCACCTGAATCTGATGCCAAATTAACCCATGATCACCCTGGACTATAAGAAAGGCTCTGCCCCTTCCTGCATTGCCTGAGCGTTGTTGTCATGTACCTATGTTTGTCTATGCAAATGGTCCCTTAGTGTTTCCTAGTTCCCAGTGTTCCCGTTCCTGCTACACGTATCCTGTGTACCGTGCTATTCAGAACCAAGTGCCGTATAGAGTTTGAGTCGTGCTGCGCTAAGTACTACGCCTGTCCTTTTATACCACACCTGGTGTCTGCCTGCTGCCAAAGTCTCATCCGAACCTGTCTTGCTGCTGTCCGAAGTTGCCCCAGGTACACCTATTTGAACTATAGACTTTGACCTGTATCCTGTTGGCCAGCTGCCATACCGTTAAGGTGGTACGGCCCAGTGGGTCCACGCACCCAACGTGACACAGGCATTGCCAGCCTGTGGGAATCAAAAGTTCTGGTAAGAACACGTTTGTTGTGACGTGCTGGGCAGAAGGCCTTTAACCCTGATAGCTAGGGAAGCTATATGTTTAGTTAGAGGCTGGACGGCCTAGGGTTTATTTTGTACTGTTTTGTAAAAAAAAACGCTTTTTAAGTATGAAGACAATAAAGCTGGTTGTGGCCAGTTTCAAACTGAATCCACTGTGCTGGAGATTAAATTTTCAAGTGTACCAACCATGTAGACCCCGGAGATGGCGATCCTGTGAGCTAACTTACCCCAAGTTGTTACAACCAATACGCTAACTCCTCTTGCATGTGTGGAATATGTGGATTGACATGCATATCCGATCCACGCTCTATGAAGCGCTGGGATAGATTCAGTTATTAAATGTGTTTTAGAGAGACACAGTATAACAGGCTGGTATTTTTTCAAAATATTTGGTACTGCATATCGTTTGGCAGCATCCCTTAACCCCCTTAAATTCAAGGCCACCACATTGCACATATACAGTTAGGTCCAGAATTATTTGGACAGTGACACAATCTTCATGATTTGGGTTCTGCATGCCACCACATTGGATTTGAAATTAAACAACTGAGATGCAATTGAAGTGTAGACTTTCAGGTTAACCCCTACCCGCACCAGGACGTAACTGTACGTCGTTGCGGGAAGTTACTTCCCGCACGAGGACGTACAGTTACTGAGTTAATCCCGGTGCACACTGTCGGCGACAGTGTGCACCGGGAACCAGGAGGTCAGCTGTCGCCGACAGCTGACACTCCCCTCTTGCCGGCCAGCGGTCCTTTGCCGCTGATTTCGGCGCATTAACCCCTTAAATTCGGCGATCGGGTGCAATCGCCGAATTTTAGGGGTTTCTAACATATCGGCAGACCCCCGTCCGAAATCGCGGGGTCTGCCGATAGTTAGTATGGCAAACGGAAGCCAAACAATGGCTTCCGGGTCTGCCATGGACAGAAGCCCATCAGGACCAACCTTCGGCTGGTCCTGATAGGCTTCCTGTCAGAGTGACAGAAAGTCACTGTGCCGTTCCCGATGCACACTGTCGGCGACAGTGTGCATCGGGAACTTGGAGATCAGCTGTCCCCGACAGCTGACACTCTCCAGTGTTGCCGATCAGCGGCTCATCGCCGCTGATTTCGGCAATTAACCCGTTACATGCGGGGCTCGATTGCGATCTCCGCATGTAGCGGGTTTGTAGCGCATCAGCAGCCCCCATGCAATCGTGGGGGCTTCTGATGCTTGTGATGGCACCCGGGGGCCAGACAACGGCCCCCAGGTCTGCCATGTATGTCAGCCTATGAGGATCAGCCTCTGTTGATCCTCGTAGACCAACTGTCAGAGTGACTGTGACGTCACACTGACAGTTGGAATACGTTACACTACCTAGGTAGTGTAATGTATTCCAGCAGCGATCAGAGCTGCAGGTCAAAAAAAGAAAGTGTAAAAAGTAAAAAAAAAGTTAATAAACAAAAATATAAAGTGTAAAAAGTAAAAAAAAGTTAATAAAAATGTTTTATAAAAGTGTAAAAATAAAAGGTTTTGTTTTCCTATAATAAGTCATTTATTATAGGGAAAAAATGAAAACGTTAAAAAAAAGTACACATATTTGGTATCGCCGCGTTCGTAACGACCCAATCTATGAAACTATAATGTTAATTTTTCCGCACGGTGAACGCCGCAAACAAAATAAACGGAAAACTGTCAGCATCGCTATTTTTTGGTCACCACCCCTCCCAAGATATAGAATAAAAAGTGATCAAAAAGTCGCATTTACCCCAAAATGGTACCAATAAAAACTACAACCCGTCCCGCAAAAAACAAGACCTCCCACAGCTTTTTTGCCGAAAAAATAAAAACGTTACGGCTCAAAATAGCGTGTCCCAGAAAATAAATTATTTTATAGAAACTTAATTTTATTGTGCAAACGCTGCAAAACGTAAAAAAATCTATACACATATGGTATCGCCATAATCGTACCGACCGGCAGAATAAATTAAAACGTAATTTATTGCGCACGGTGAACGCTGTAATAAATAAAGAATTTAAAGCGCCAAAATCGCTGTTTTTTGGTCACCTTAGCTCTAAAAAAGATCCTGAGGGGCCAAAATCTCACTATACCCCTAGAAAAATTCCTTGAGGGGTGTAGATTCCAAAATGGGGTCACTTTTGGGGGGTTTACACTGTTTTGGTCCCTCCGGGGCGTTGCAAACCCGACATGGCACTGAAAACCAATCCAGCAAAATCTGCGCTCCAAAATCCAAAAGGCGCTCCCTCCCTCCTGAGCCTTGCTGTGGGTTCAAACATCAGTTTACGACCACATATGGGGTATTGCCGTAATCGGGAGAAATTGCTTTACAAATTTTGGGGTGCTTTTTCTCCTTTATTCCTTGTAAAAATGAAAAAATTCTATGTTTCCACAGAAAAATAGGTGATTTTCATCTTCACAGACTAATTCCACTAAATTCTGCAAAAAAACTGTGGGGTCAATATGCTATCTATACCCCTAGAAAAATGCCTTGAGGGGTGTAGTTTCCAAAATGGGGTCACTTTGGAGGGGTTTCGGCTGTTTAGGTACCACAAGACCGCCTCAAACCTGACATGGTGCCTAAAATATATTCCTAAAAAAAGGAGGCCCCGAAATCCACTAGCTGCTCCTTTGCTTCTGAGGCCTGTGTTTCAGTCCATTAGGACACTAGGGCCACATGTTGGATATTTCTAAAATCTGCAGAATCTGGGCAATAAATATTGAGTTGCGTTTCCCTGGTAAAACCTTCTGTGTTACAGATTTTTTTTTATTACAAATGAATTTCGGCAAAAAAAATGAAATTTGTAAATTTCACCTCTACTTTGCCTTAATTCCTGTGAAACGCCTAAAGGGTTAAAATATTTTCTGAATGTGGTTTTGAATACCTTGAGGGGTGCAGTTTTCAAAATGGGGTGATTTATGGGGACTTTCTAATATATAAGGCCCTCAAAGCCACTTCAGAACTGAACTGGTCCCTGAAAAAATAGCCTTTTGAAATTTTATTGAAAATATGAGAAATTGCTGCTAAAGTTCTAAGCCTTGTAACGTCCTAGAAAAATAAAAGTACGTGAAAAAAAATGATGCAAACATAAAGTAGACATATAGGGGATGTTAACTAGTAACTATTTTGTGTGGTATTACTATCTGTTTCACAAGCAAATACATTTAAATTTAGAAAAATGCAAATTTTTGCAAATTTTTGCTAAAATTTGAAGTTTTTCACAAATAAATATTGAATTTATCGACCAAATTTTTTCACTAACATAAAGTACAATATGTCACGAGAAAACAATCTCAGAATCGCTTGGATAGGTAAAAGCATTCCGGAGTTATTACCACATAAAGTGACACATGTCAGATTTGAAAAAATAGGCTGTGTCCACAAGGCCAAAACAGGCTGTGTCCTAAAGGGGTTAATTCAAGGGGTTGAACAAAAATATCCTGTGAAACGTTTAAGAATTACAACATTTTTTCACAGCCTCCTCATTTCAGGGGCTCAAAAGTAATTGGACAAATTAACATTACCATAAATAAAATGTTTTGTTTTTTTAATACTTTGTAGTGAATCCTTTGCAGGCAATGGCTTCCTGAAGTCTGGAACCCATAGACATCACAAAACGCTGGGTTTCCTTCTTTGTGATGATTTTCCAGGCCTTTACTGCAGCTGTCTTCAGTTGTTGCTTATTTGTGGGTCTTTCTGCCTTACGTTTTGTCTTAAGCAAGTTAAATGCATGCTCGATCGGGTTGAGACCTGGTGGTTGACTTGGCCATTGCAGAATATTCCACTTCTTTGACTTAAAAAAACTCCTGGGTTGCTTTCGCAGTATGTTTTGGATCATTGTCCATCTGTACTGTGAAGCGACGTCCAAACAACCTTGCTGCATTTGGTTGAATCTCAGCAGAAAGTATATTCCTGAACACTTCAGAATTAATCCGGCTGCTTCTGTATTCAGTCACACTATCAATAAACACTAGTGACCCAGTGCCTTTGGCAGCCATGCATGCCCATGCCATCACACTCCCTCCACCATGTTTTACAGAGGATGTGGTGCGCTTTGGATCATAAGCCGTTCCAAGCCTTCTCCATACTTTCTTCCTCCCGTCATTCCGGTACAGGTTGATCTTAGTTTCATCTGTCCAAAGAATGCTGTTCCAGAACTGGGCTGGCTTCTTTAGATGTTGTTTGACAAAGTCTAATCTGGCCTTTCTATTTTTGAGGCTGATTAATGGTTTGCACCTTGTGGTGAACCCTCTGTATTTGCTCTCATGAAGTCCTCTCTTTATGGTAGACTTAGATACTGATACACCTACTTCCAGGAGAGTGTTCTTCACTTGAGTTGATGTTGTAAAGGGATTTTCTTCACCATGGAAAGGATTCTGCGATTATCCACCACTGTTGTCTTCTATGGACGTCCAGGCCTTTTGGAATTCACGAGATCACCAGTCCGCTCTTTTTTTCAAAAATGTACCAAACTGTTGATTTGGCTAACATTTGTGATATCTCTCTGATGGATTTATTCTTTTTTTTTCATCCTAACGATGGTCTGTTTCACTTGCATTGAGAGCTCCTTTGACCACATGTTGTGGGTTCACAGCAACAGCTTCCAAATGCAAATGCCACACCCAGAATCAACTCCAGACCTTTTACCGGCTTAATTGATGATGGATTAACAAGGGAATAGGCCATGCAGGACATTAAATAGCTTTTGAGATAATAGTCCAGTTATCTTTGGTACCTTGAAAAAGAGGCAGCTATATATTAAGGAGCTGTAATTCCTAAACCCTTCCTCAAATTAGGATGTGAATACCCTCAAATTAAAGATGAGATTCTGCACTTTAAGCCCATATTGATTATATAACTGTATATTCAATATGTTTTGGTAAACAGCTAAAATGCCAAAACTTGTGTCACTGTCCAAATAATTCTGGACCTAACTGCATGCCATGAGTAGTAGAGTAACATATTTGACAGTTAAATGCTATCTCCCCCCCCCCCCCCCCCCAAAAACAAGAAAAACGGGCAAACCCTGCAGTAGTGAGGCACGGTAGTACAACATCCTGAGGTATTATGCCACTTTTCCAGAGTACTGATGTTTGCCGCACACTTCCCAAAAATACCCATTAGAACATAACCCCTAAACATTCCCCCAACCCACACAAACAAATTATACATGTACAAAAACACATACATAATAGCATCCCTTCATAAGGAAGGGTGGGGGCAGAGAAATAGAGCCCCGTCTAGTTACCAGCAGTAGAATGTATCAGCCAGTTATTACCACAGCGAAGCATCTAAGTAACAGTAAGCCACTCTTAACCCACTGGCAAGCGCACCAGTTACACGACCGGATTGCTCTATTAGGTCCTTCGCCCCGCCGTCTCAATATACAGAATCCCACTCTGTCCCCCCATCTTTAAAATCCTCCTTCTGTAACTTAAACATCTCTGACATCATAAGTCAGAATATCTATCAAGGCACTATCAATCGTCATATTTTCTCTGAGAGAGTGGAATCTGTACCTGTCATTTACATATCATATCTACTAATATGGCAAATTTAGCTAGTTGACAATATTATAACACAAAAAAGAACATATATCAGTATCCGATCTCATAGAATATCAATTAACTTATCTCAATACAAAGGTAGTATAAAAAAGTAAGTTGATTTAAACTTGTAATTTGTGTAAGGAAGTCCATCCAGAAGTTCGTCAGCGACATTCCTCTCTCCAGTGAAGCTCCTCTCAGGGTATTCCAGCCTTAGGCTCATGAGGCCCCTCTGTCTGCGTGTCTAAATTGCTGCTCATATCTTTCAAGCCAGGACACAGCCTCTGTCGAAGTATTAAACAAATGAGTATTTCCCAGTGCTGCTACCCTTGGCTTGGCTAGGTACAACATTGAATAAGGGACGTTTAGTTGGCGCAGCTTGACCTCCACAAATGTTATTCTCTTGAACGGCACCTCTGCACAATAGTTAGGAAAGAGTGCGATCAGGATGGTCTCTAGCCCTGAGGAGGACAATGTCTCTGTCTCTGGAATGCAGGAGCTTTATAAATATCGGTCAGGGTGGGGCACCTGGAGGCAAGATGTCTGGTGGGGACTCTAAGAGCCTGTTCTATGGCGAATAAAGGCGTCAGGTTAGTGTTGCCAAATTTGTCCTTAATCCAGGATTCCAAACATTCATCACAATTGGTACACTTAGCTTGCTCCACCACCCCCACCAAGCTAATATTGTTGCGCCGTTACCTATTTTCCAGGTCGTCAGCTTTGGCTCTCAGCTCTGCTATTTCCTTTGCCTGTCTGCGAGTGTCTCTAGCAATTGGGATTACACTGTCTTTTAGTTCAGAGACTCTGCCCTGTACAGCAGTTGTGCACTCCTGCTAATGGCAAGAGATTCCAATATGCTGCCAACTTGCGCTTGGTGCATGCATAACGCAGAGCTACATTGTTTTACAGTCATAAAAACATCTTTAGGCTGGATTCACACGAGCGTGCCGTTTTTGCGCAGGCAAAAAACGTGGCGTTTTGCCTGCGCAAAAGGCACTTAACAGCTCCGTGGGGCATCAGCATATGATGCGCGGCTGCGTGCTTTTTGCGCAGCCGCCATCATTATGACACTCCATTTGGATGTTTGTAAATAGAAAAGCACGTGGTGCATTTCTGTTTTCATTCATCCTTTTCACAGCTGTTGCGCGAATAACGCTGTTCGCACGGAAGTGCTTCCATGTGGCATGCGTGGTTTTCACGCACCCATTGACTTCAATGGGTGCGTGATGCGCGAAAAACGCCCAAAGAACAGACATGTCGTGACTTTTTTTCAGCGGACTCACGCTGAGTAAAAATCACGCACATGTCTGCACGGCCCCATAGACTAACATAGGTCCGTGCAACGCGCGTGAAAATCAGGCGCGTTGCACGGACGTATTTCCCGTTCGTCTGAATAAGGCCTTAAGGGTAGGTTCCTGGAGTAGTGTCAAGGTATGTTCTGGAGTAGCGCGTGCACTCAACCGGACATAGCGGTTCACTCTCGTCTTGACTACTGTAACTCATTACTAGTCGGTCTTCCCCTCACCAAACTCTCCCCTCTCCAATCTATCCTCAGTTCAGCAGCCAGGCTCATCTTTATGACCAACCGCTACACCAACGCCTCTACCCTGTGCCAGTCACTGCACTGGTTGCCCATCCCCTTCCGAATAAAATTCAAACTTATTACTCTCACCCACAAAGCTCTCCACAGTGCTGCACCTCCTTACATCTCCTCCCTCATCTCTGTCTACCACCCTACTCGGGCTCTACGTTCTGCCAACGACCTTAGCTTAAAATCCTCCATAATCCGAACCTCCCACTCCCGTCTCCAAGATTTCTCTCATGCAGCATCCGTCCTCTGGAATGTGCTACCCCAGACAATCAGATTAATTCCCAATATCCACAGTTTTAAATGTGCCCTGAAAACACATCTATTTAGACAGGCCTATAACATTCCCTAATCTGACTCCTTTCCATGGCCCTCCTTTTAGATTAGCCATCAGAATAAGATTCCCTCACACTCCTTCTCTTCATGTCCGTCATACACGGATACTGGCTGGTGACCGGCTCATGCAGCTTTAGGTTACCACCGCATTTGTATAAAAATGGCCGGACCATTGTACAGAACAAACACTGTTACACTTTGTGTCTCCCTTATTTCCTCATAGATTGTAAGCTCTTGCGAGCAGGGTCCTCACTCCACAGATTTGAATTGTAAATGAACTTTGTCACTATGTAATGTCTGATATTGTTTGTTTCATGTTCCCTCTAAATTGTAAAGTGCTGCGTAATATGTTGGCGCTATATAAATAAAGATTATTATTATTATAGCGGAAGCGGACCGTAAGTGAGCGCTGGCGTCTCCTGGGGAGGAGATAAGGGCCAGCGCTCACAGATCCTTGGCTGCGGCCGCCGGGGGGGGGGGTAAGTAATCCCGAAGGCCTCCAGCCATGGACGATACAGTACCTCAGAGCGTGGTGGGTATATCTCATGATAAAAGGTCTGAATAGGGCCAGCGCGATCTAGGCCCAAAGTGGCGCCATATTACATGTGTGACCTTGGCAAAACTCTTCCCTCCATTGATGCTGAGTAGAGCAGGAAAACTGCGGCCTGTCAGGGACCGGAGGAGTGGATTAGGACCTATGTGATTGTGGGGTCTCCGCCCCATGAGAGCGCAAAGCGGGCGTCCTACCTATGAGGGAGTATACTGGAGGAGAGTCCAGGATCTGAGACGATTACGGCAATGAGCGGGTGGTGCGGGTAGGCCGCAAGACAGTGGCGTAGCTACAGGGGTTGCAGCGGTCGCAATTGAGACCGGGCCCCGAAGCATGGGGGGCCCGCTGCCCCCCACACCACATCAATAAAAAGTTACCATAGTAACTGAGGCCGTGAGCCCCCGTTACTATAGTAACTTACAGTACTTACCCGCCTGGTTCCGGAGCGCCGCGCACAACATCCCGACCCTGGATAAAGTCAGGACAGAACCTCCGCTGCGGCTGAAGAGGAGGGTAAGATTAATATCCCTGTCTGCTGAAGCTAACAGTTCGGGGTCCGACTCCCGGGACCCCGCCAATCAGCTGTTTTGAAGGGGCCGCAGCGCTTGTATGAGAGCTGCTTCCCCTTCATTCCAGTCACTTGCTCACACTGTGAATCCGTGTCGGTGACTCACAGTGTGAGCAAGTGAGGGAAATGAAGGGGAAGCTGCAGCCCCTTCAAAACAGCTGATTAGCGGGGTCCCGGTAGTCGGATCCCGACCCATCAGCTATTGATAGCCTATCCTGAGGATAGGCCATCAATGTTTAGGGACTGGACAACCCCTTTAAGTCTATGATGTAGCAGGCTTAGAGGGCACATGAGACAGGATCACAGATTGTGTGATGCTGTCTGCTGGGCCCTGTATCTAAGCCAATCACATGGTAGGCTTAGATACAGGGCCCATGTGTGATCCTGTCTGATGGGCCCTGTATATAAGCCTACCACACGGTAGGCTTATATGCAAGGCTCCAGCA
The DNA here is from genome assembly GCF_050947455.1 of Rhinoderma darwinii. Taxonomy (NCBI): domain Eukaryota; kingdom Metazoa; phylum Chordata; class Amphibia; order Anura; family Rhinodermatidae; genus Rhinoderma; species Rhinoderma darwinii. The sequence goes on from NC_134687.1 coordinate 452,051,734, forward strand.
GACAGTAGTCTTATGCTGCATAAGATTACTTTTTGCTGGGGCCCTGTATCTAAACATCTTACATAACCACTTGTAAGCTTAGATACAGGACCCATATGTGATACTGTCTGTTGGACCCTGTATCTAAGCCTTCCACATGGTAGGCTTAGATACAAGGCTCCAGCAGACTGTAATCTTATACTGTATAAGATTACTGTCTGCTGGACCCTGTATATAAGCCTACCTTGTAGTAGGCTTAGTTAGATACGGGGTCCAACAAACAGTATCACACTTGGGCCCTGTATCTAAGCCTACCACATGTGTTACTAATCATCTTTTTTGTGTTTGTGTTTTTTTTCAGGTTCGGTCGGTGGACTAATTCGGAATCGAGGACTACTTCGATGACGGCTTTTATTTATTATCAATAAAATGGTTAATGAGGGTTGTGTATTTTTTTTTTATTTCAATAAAATATTTTTTCTGTCTGTGTTTTTTTAAAACTTTATTACTACCGCCTTAGTAATGGCCGCCGGCTGATTGACAGAGTCCATTACTGACGCTAACACTAACCCCCATTATTACCCTGGTACCCACAGCCACCGGGGGTGCCGGGAAGAGCCGGGTACGATCCAGTACTTGACCATCCGTAGTGATGGTCAGATACTGGGCCGGCTGCGGGCTGGTATTATCAGGCTGGGAAAGGCCAGAAACAGGGCCCCCCCTGGAAAGAACGTTGTGGGGCCCCTCCCAATTTTCATAACCAGCCAGATACAACATAGCAGCAGGCAGCATTACCAGGGTGGGAAGGGCCACTGTTTTTGGCCTTCCCCAGCCTAATACTACCATCCTGCGGCCACCCCAGTGCCCGACCATCATTACAGATGGTCGGGTACTGGTTCGTACCCAGCTCTTCCCAGTACCCCTGGTGGCGGTGGGTACCGGGGTAATAATGGGGGTTAGTGTTGGCCTCTGCTCCGGCATAACATTAAGCCCCGCCTTAGTAATGGACGTTGTCAATCAGCCAGCAGCTATTACTAAGGTGGTAATAAAAAAGTTGAAAAAAAAAATACAAGGACATAGAAAAAATATTTTATTGAAATAAAAAAGCCCACACAACCCTCATTAACCATTTCATTGAGAATAAAAAAAACGCTGTCATTGAAGTAGTCCTCGAATCCAACATAGTCCAATGACCGAACCTGTAAAATAACACAAACACACAAAAATAATTAGTAACACATAAAGAAGCAAAACAATTATTATTCTTACCTTTCCTGGCTCCAGCGCTGGAGCTGCAATGTCAGCGAGCTGGGCCCTATATCTAATCCAATCATGTGTGATACTGTCTGCTGAACCACTGTACTTAATCGTATCATGTGTGATACTGTCTGCTGAACCACTGTATCTAATCCTATCCATAGTTTGTAGGGTCGTAGTGCTATAGATATGCTGTCTCCTATACACACATATACAGATACACACACATACATCTTCTTGCGGGGGACACATATGTATTGGGGCTATTTCTCCTGACGTTTTAAGACCTTAGTGACACCCCTGGCTGCTAGTGCTGCATTATTGGGTCACTTAGGAGACCCAGCGATGCAACTGAAAGCTGCGAGCTGTCGGCCATGAGAAGTTTGCGGAGGGGGGGGGGCCATGTAAGAACTTTTGCATCGGGGCCCATGAGCGTTTAGCTACACCCATACCTCCCAACTGTCCCAGATCTGACGGGACAGTCCCGGTTTCTCACCGTGGTCTCGCCGTCCCGGACGGTCTGCAAAATGTCCCGCTGGGCGCTGCAGCTGTATCAAAACAGCTGATCGCTGCGGACAGGCGCCCTGCATGCCAGATGACTGCAGCAGCGATCAGCGTCAGAAGAAGGCAGGAGTCTTGCGGCGGTGTTCTGACTGGGATCGATGCCGGCCCGGGAGTGGACCAGTCCAGTCACCTGACCTGTCATCTGACCTCACCGGGGCATTGACACCAGTGAGAACGCTGCTGCAAGACTCCTGCCTTCTTCTGACGGTGAGTGACGTCAAAGCAGAGCGGAGAGTGGCAGCAGTAGGCTACCTCTACCTCTCCGCTCTGCCAGCATTGTGGCACAAAGTATAAGGGGGTTGTGTGGCACTATGTACAAGGGGGAGGGGGGTTGATGGCACTATGTACAAGGGGGGAGGGGGGTTGTGTGGCACTATGTACAAGGGGGAAGGGTGGTTGTATGGCACTATGTACAAGGGGGAGGGGGTTGTGTGGCGCTATGTAGAAAAGGGGGGCTGTGTGTGGCGCTATCTACAGGGGGGGCTGTGTGTGGAGCTATCTACAGGGGGGCTGTGTGTGGAGCTATCTACAGGGGGGCTGTGTGTGGAGCTATCTACAGGGGGGCTGTGTGTGGAGCTATCTACAGGGGGGCTGTGTGTGGAGCTATCTACAGGGGGCTGTGTGTGGAGCTATCTACAGGGGGGCTGTGTGTGGCGCTATCTACAGGCGGCTGTGTGTAGAGCTATCTACAGGGGGCTGTGTGTGGAGCTATCTACAGGGGGGCTGTGTGCAGAGCTATCTACAGGGGGGCTGTGTGTGTAGCTATCTACAGGGGGGCTGTGTTTTGAGCGATCTACAGGGGGCTGTGCGTGGAGCTATCTACAGGGGGGCTGTGTGTGGAGCTATCTACAGGGGGGCTGTGTGCGGAGCTATCTACAGGGGGGCTGTGTGCGGAGCTATCTACAGGGGGGCTGTGTGTGGAGCTATCTACAGGGGGGCTGTGTTTTGAGCGATCTACAGGGGGCTGTGTGTGGAGCTATCTACAAGGGGGCTCTGGTGGATGATTTTTCCATTGACCGGTAGCAGAGTTATACAACTGGAAAAAAAAATCCCCATCATGTAACTCTGCTACCTGTGAATTGAAAAGTCATCAACCACAGGGTCTCCCTCTTGACTTTCATTATTCTTAGCCTTTTGGTTTGACCTGCAGCTGCTGCCGCCGTGATGAGCATATGTTACACCCAAGTTAGGAAAAGTAACATAAAGACGATATAACCTGATCCATAATATTGGTGATAGCCATAGTTTTTTTTTGTAATTGTAAGTCTAGGGATCCGCAGTGAGAATATGATCTTGTTATTTGATGAAGGATCTGGCCGTGATTTGATGTGTTTATGCGGGATATTGGGCGTGGTTAGGGGCGTGGCTTAAAATGTCCCTCTTTTCCGAATTCAAAAGTTGGGAGGTATGGCTACGCCCCTGCCGCAAGACAAAATCATCCATGAAGCTGCAGGAGAGAGGCTCAGAATGCAGTAAGTCCAGCTGAGCAGCCTTCTTGTGTTGCCTTTTCCCCATCAGCCAATATGTAGCAGGCTCTCATAAGCATCCAGGTCAAGCCCTCTTCCATCTAACTCTGTTTATGTTAGTCACATAATTGAAAGTTTGTCCTATAACCAGGACGGCTCTACTGGCAGCTTTTAGCAATGCCACTTTATACAAGAAGTGCTTTAACGTTCGTCTCATTACTTATTTCCAACTATTATCCCCCACACTCCTTGCACCTTAAAGAGGCTCTGTCACCAGATTTTGCAACCCCTATCTGCTATTGCAGCAGATCGGCGCTGCAATGTAGATTACAGTAACGTTTTTATTTTTTTAAAACGAGCATTTTTGGCCAAGTTATGACCATTTTTGTATTTATGCAAATGAGGCTTGCAAAAGTACAACTGGGCGTGTTGAAAAGTAAAAGTACAACTGGGCGTGTATTATGTGCGTACATCGGGGCGTTTTTACTTCTTTTACTAGCTGGGCGTTCTAGCGAGAAGTATCATCCACTTCTCTTCAGAACGCCCAGCTTCTGGCAGATCACGCTGTGACGTCACTTCCCCAGGTCCTGCATCGTGTCAGACGAGCGAGGACACATCGGCACCAGAGGCTACAGTTGATTCTGCAGCAGCATCAGCGTTTGCAGGTAAGTAGCTACATCGACTTACCTGCAAACGCTGATGCTGCTGCAGAATCATCTGTAGCCTCTGGTGCCGATGTGTCCTCGCTCGTCTGACACGATGCAGGACCTGGGGAAGTGACGTCACAGTGTGATCTGCCAGAAGCTGGGCGTTCTGAAGAGAAGTGGATGATACTTCTCGTCAGAACGCCCAGCTAGTAAAAGAAGTAAAAACGCCCCGATGTACGCACATAATACACGCCCAGTTGGACTTTTACTTTTCAACACGCCCAGTTGTACTTTTGCAAGCCTCATTTGCATAAATACAAAAATGGTCATAACTTGGCCAAAAATGCTCGTTTTTTAAAAATAAAAACGTTACTGTAATCTACATAGCAGCGCCGATCTGCTGCAATAGCAGATAGGGGTTGCAAAATCTGGTGACAGAGCCTCTTTAATGCACTTTGTCTGTACATACACGGATACTTACTGGTGACCGGCTCATGCAGCTTTATGTGTACTACACTATGTTTATAAAAGATGTATTTTCCATTGTACAAAACAAGCACTTTTTACATTTTGTGCCCCCCCTATTTCCTAATTTCCTCATGGATGGTAAGCTCTTGTGAGCAGGGTCTTGACTCCTCTTGTTGGAATTGTGAATTAGTTTTGTCACTATGTAATGTCTGTTATTGTATGTAGATGAACCCTCTGAATTGTAAAGTGCTGCAGAATATGTTGGCACTATATATATATATAATAATAATATAAACTCCCAGAGTTTGTAAGTGTTTTAAGTAGGCCTGCAGTACACAACAAATGATAGGGACATATTCTCCGAGCATATTAACAGCAATATGTACATACATTCCATATTACCGGTTATTTCTATGTTTCTAAACCATTTTCCAATATGTGGCTGCAATAAAAAGCAATAGTAGGTGAGCAGAGATCACACTCTGTTACAGATTTCAGTGCTGGAAAATAGAACAAATGTCTCTTCCTTTGTATAAGGAATTAAGGGATTTAGAAGCAGATCTATCAAAAGGATTTGAGTTATCTCAGGGTAATAAAAGCGAAAAGGAGGGGGCAGGATTAAGTTAGGAGCTGTTTACTTTGATAAGATCATTGTAATATTCCAGCAAAACAAGAAAGATGTGAAACCGTGTAAGGTGTTACACATGTGCAAACATTTTGTAACATACATAGGTGTCCTAATATAATGTAAATATTTACAGGCTACATACACAGGGTATGTGGTGGAATTCAATTCTCCCAAACAATAACTCATGCTATTGGGCTATGGGATTTCATGACTATTCTCATGAAAATGAGAGATAATGCATGTAGTTCTTGTTTAATGAATAATGCATTTTTATTATCCAAAATTAAATAGTACCAAAAATTTGCCGCCGATTCACAGCAGATTTGTGGCAAAATTTGTGGCCCCATCCGCCCATGAAATGCACCACACAATGGTGGCGCAGGGAGCCATTGGCTCCCTACTCTGCGGTTTACTCTCTTAGGCAATGACCTGGATTAAACTTGCAGCCTACGAGTAACCAGGAGCACGCTAATGACGTCAGCAGCCCAGCACAATGACATCACTGTATCACGCTGTCTGCGCTGCGCCACTGAACTCATAGGAAGCAAAACGTCCAACCAAGTTGGTAGTATATTAGGTTAGTGTAATTTTTTTTGTGGTGCAAAGAAGGCACTATTGATGGGGGGGTCATCAAAGGACTAAGTGGGGGCTTACAAAAAGGGGCATCCTCACTGTGGGGACATATAAAAGGGGCATTCTAACTTTGGGACATAAAAAAAGAGGCATTATTACTGTGGGGCCATAAAAGGAGGATTATTACTGAGTGCAGCAGAAAAAAGGGGCATTAGTACTGAGTGGGGGCATAATAGGGATATTATTACTGAGTGGGGACATAAAAGAGGGCATTATTACTGTGAAGCATAAAATGGGGCATTATTACTGTGGGGCATAATAGGGGGGATAATTGAAACTCACTGAGTCATTTTTTTTCCACATGGGACAGTTTTATTTCCATTCTCCCACAGCACACCAAGGACGCAATAAGAGACAGTTTCCAAACCACTATTTATTTCTAGGAAATGTGCTTATAGGGTCACCGCCGTTATGACACTCTTTTAATACATATTGGATGACTATAGGGAGGTATTGTGTAGAACCCGGTTGGCAGGACCACCAGCCTTTAAATTCAGAACCCCTGGTCGTTTTGAATTTAAAATCCCAAAGAGTATTGGGGTAAACTGTGAAGTAGGTGGTCATATATGTGGAGGCATAGAGAGCATGGCTAGCTTCAAGTTCCCACTTGCAACTCACAGTTCTCATTAACTGGCTTGGTTGTACAATTTAGACTTCTATTTTTTTTGAGATTTTGATTTGTAATGTCCCCCCTTCCCCTTGACGCCTTTTCCCCTCCACTCCCCTTTATTGTTTTTGTTTTCGCTTTCCTTTCCATTTCTTCCTTATTCGATTCGGTTTCATATGCTAGGTGAACAATTGATAAATATATATGGACCCATTATTGAACTGAATGTTAAGAGAGCTGTGAATGTTTTCCCGAAACAATATCCGTTGCCATTCCTCACCTAGATAATGAATTGTCTGTTTCCTTACCTAGTTTTTCATGTTTTATTGTTAAGGATCTGCCAGGCACAGCTTCTGTATCCACACCCATATGTAATCAGTCTGCACCTGCTTCTATGTCTGTGAGACTGACTCCATCTTCCACCACTCAGGATGGCAGGCTTAGGAGTGGGAGAGCCTATCACAGCCTGGCCAGACGGAGCTAGCTCCCGCCCTCTGTCTATTTATACCTGCCTTTCCTGTTCCTCCTTGCTTGTGATTCTTCTCTGTTGGTTTCCTGGCCCTGCTGCAGCTTCTTGAACTTCTTGTCCCTGCTTCATATTGACCCTGGCTTACTGACTACTCTTCTGCTCTGCGTTTGGTACCTCGTACACTCCTGGTTTGACTCGGCTTGTTCACTACTCTCCTGCTCTACGTTTGGCACCTCGTACTCTCCTGGTTTGACTCGGCTCGTTTACTACTCTTGTTGCTCACGGTGTTGCCGTGGGCAACTGCCCCGTTTCCCTTTGTTCTGTGTTTCCTTGTCTGGTTGTCTGTCGTGCACTTATTGAGTGTAGGGACCGTCGCCCAGTTGTACCCCGTCGCCTAGGGCGGGTCGTTGCAAGTAGGCAGGGACTGAGTGGCGGGTAGATTAGGGCTCACTTGTCTGTTTCCCTATCCCTGTCATTACACCCATGTTTGACTGGAATACTGGGGAGCTTACCAAATGGGGTAATGAATGCTTGACGTCATGTTTTTCTGTTAATTCCATTTCTCCCCCTGAGGAGGTGAACACGCTACCTGAGTTTGTTCAGGACTTCGCTGATGTTTTCTCTAAGGAGGCCTCCGAAGTGTTACCTCCTCATAGAGAATACGATTGCGCTATCGATTTGGTACCAGGAGCTAAACTCCCTAAGGGTAGGATATTTAATCTCTCTTGTCCCGAACGTGAAGCCATGAGAGAGTATATCCAGGAATGCCTGGCCAAGGGTTACATTCGTCCCTCTACTGCTCCGGTAGGTGCTGGCTTCTTCTTCGTAGGGAAGAAGGATGGTGGTCTTAGGCCGTGCATCGACTACCGGTACTTGAATAAGGTCACTGTAAGGAACCAGTATCCCCTTCCTTTGATTCCTGATCTCTTTAATCAGGTTCAGGGGGCCCAATGGTTCTCTAAGTTTGATCTACGGGGGGCATATAACCTTATCCGCATCAAAGAGGTGGATGAGTGGAAGACCGCGTTTAACATGCCCAAAGGTCATTTCGAATACCTCATCATGCCCATTGGGTTGTGTAACGCTCCAGCGGTCTTCCAGAATTTCATAAATGAGATTTTAAGAGATTACCTGGGGGTATTTCTTGTAGTGTACCTTGATGACATACTTGTGTTTTCCAAGGACTGGTCCTCCCACATTGAGCATGTCAGGAAGGTGCTCCAGGTCCTTCGGGAAAACAAACTGTTTGCGAAGACCGAAAAATGTGTGTTTGGGGTGCAGGAGATACCATTTTTGGGTCAAATCCTCACTCCTCATGAATTCCGCATGGACCCCGCCAAGGTCCAGGCTGTGGCGGAATGGGTCCAACCTGCCTCCCTGAAGGCGTTACAGTGCTTCCTGGGGTTCGCTAATTATTACAGGAGATTTATTGCTAACTTCTCGGTCATCACTAAGCCTCTTACGGATCTCACTCGCAAAGGTGCTGATCTCCTCCACTGGCCTCCTGAGGCCGTCCAGGCTTTTGAGGTCCTTAAGAAGTGCTTTAGCTCGGCCCCGATACTGGTTCAGCCCAACCAAATGGAGCCATTTATCGTGGAGGTTGACGAGTCCGAGGTGGGAGTGGGGGCTGTCTTGTCCCAGGGTACCAGGTCACTCACCCATCTCCGTCCCTGTGCCTACTTCTCCAGGAAGTTTTCGTCCACTGAGAGTAACTATGATATTGGCAACCGCAAACTCTTAGCCATTAAATGGGCATTTGAAGAGTGGCGCCACTTCCTGGAGGGGGCTAGGCACCAGGTAACGGTCCTTACCGACCACAATTATCTGGTTTTCCTAGAATCTGCCCGGAGGCTAAACCCGAGACAAGCTCGATGGGCGTTATTTTTTACCAGATTCAACTTTTTGGTTACCTATAGGGCTGGGTCTAAAAATGTTAAGGCTGATGCACTGTCGCGTAGCTTCATGGCCAGCTCTCCTTCGGAGGAAGATCCTGCTTGTATTTTGCCTCCAGGTATAATAATTTCCTCTATAACTAATGGTCTCTAAAGGCAAAAGAGTTATTGGGCTAGGTATTGCTCCAAGGAACATCCTCCCGAGTGTATTGGTAGGGCAACTCTATAATATATATATATATAGACATAGAGGAAACAGAGTCTGTAGCCAATATATTATCAGAAAATGTCAATACAAAACTTTATTTAAATATGCACGATGACAAAACATTTAAAAAAGGTATGTATAACAGGAGAAACTCAATAAAAGATGACATAGAGACACATCATTGAGAGCCAGAGTTTATGTATTAAGCCCTTATTGTATAGATTTACAGTAGGACTAACGCTGGTATAACATATGGTAGTTTAGTCTTAATGCATATAATGATACTATTAAGGGACATAAATAGTCCAGAGAAAAAGCATCAAGTAATGAAAAAAGTGTATCTAAACCATACCCTGAAATACAGGAATAGCCAGGATAGTCTTACCCATAGAAAGTCCTTGGCTGGGTCCCGATGGTCACTGTGTGCGCCCCGACGCGCGTTTCGCAGATGTCCGCTTCCTCAAGGGGGTGTAGCGTGTCTATCCAGGAGGCACCCTTTAAATATCCTATCTATAATGTGGCCCAGGTGTGATCTACCTAAGTTCTGTTCTGTTCAAAAATTAACTTGGCGCGCATCCGACGGCGAAACCGGAAGTGTGGCAGGCCCCACTTCCGTCCTCCAGTGCTGCGGCGCACATCCGGTCTCTGGACGCGTTCCAAGAGATCCGGACATGCGCACTGCACTATCGGAGGTTCGGGCGTGGCCAAACCCACGTCAGGAGCGCGCACCCAATTGGACAGCACAGAATAGTGTATATAGGTAAGTATATTAGGGCATCTAATAGCCTGTTTAGTGCTTTATAATCTTTCATTTTAACAAGTAAGTATCGTTGTACTGTCCAGAAAGGCCCAGATGATTACATATGATCCGTTTTGACAAGAATTCATTTTTATGCCCAAATGAGAACAGATCTCAAAGAAAAGGGGCGTGGCCCTCATAACATAATGTTTGACAAGATAAAGAAAAAAAGAAACATTTGATAGTTAAGATGGCAATGCCAAAATAAATTAATAACCTAATGATTAGGTAAATATTCAGTTATATATATTATAATGCAATAATAAATATATATATATATATATATATATATATATATATATATAAAATTGGTGTGTTACTATAATATATCATTTACGAACATACCAATACCTCACACACATTGATATAAGGCCCTAGGCATCGGAGATGCATAGATCTCCAAATAAGAGCATACACCTATAGAAAACATTAATAAAAATGTGCACAGAAATTATATAAGAGACTGCTGCCGTTAGGGTACAGTCATGTAAGGTTGTCTGTGAGAGAGACAGACAACTGTAAAGTGCTTGTACAAACATATATATGAGAGCAAAATCGAGAGCAGGTTACACAGGTAGAGTCCCGGGTATGCATAATCCACATCATGATTCATAACATAAAGAGTCGTCCAATTGTACGGAGTTATTGATCAAGGATATACGAATGCCTCACTGGATAATAGCCGGTATATCACATACCTACTAAAAGAATATATACATTAAAAACTGAACACACAAACAATCCACAGTTTAAAATTCATAAAATAATATCATGCTGGTAGTCTGGTGGTTCCGGCTTCCTCATAGGAAAGGTGCAAAACTTAACTGTTCGTTAAGTCCAGCCGGTGCCATAGATCCTAATTGCACAATCCACCTACATTCCTTTTGTGCCAGGACCTTCTTCACATTGCCCCCCCTGATGCCACAATGAATACGTTCAATCCCCCGAATTTTGAGGGATCTTGGGTTGCACCCGTGATACATTTTAAAATGTCTGGGCAAGGTTTTGAGTTCAATCGGGTCGTCGATAGCCCCTGCTCCAATAATGTACGCGCAGTTCCCTCGATGTCAATCCTATGTAAATCTTAGGGCACCCACATATAGCGTAGTACACTACATGTGTGGTACTACACAATATGTAGTCTTTGATCTCAAAAGACTTAGTACCATCCACTGATTCGAACCTGTTTGTTCTACTAATGTTGGGGCACGCAACACAGTTGCCACATGGGTAGCAACCTTTTCTTTGCCCCTGGGATCCGAAAAAATTGATTTTTTTGGGGGTATAATGGCTATTGACCAGGATATCGCGGAGATTCCTCCTCCGCCTGGCCGTCATTGTGGGTTTGTCACTGAGACAAAGGGCCAAAGTGGGTTCGGACCTTAAAATTGGCCAATGTCGCCCTAGGATAGTCCTCACTTCGTCCCATCTACTATTGTAGGTGGAGATGAACCTAACAGCTGTTTTTCCCACTGCAGGGATTTTACTCCTCAGCAGGTTTGCACGAGGGGTCTTTTTGGCTCTCCGGTACCCTGCCTTGATGGACCTATTGCTGTACCCCCTGTCTTCGAATCTATATCTGAGGTCCTCAGACTGGTGTTCGAAAAGATGGTCAGTAGAGCAGATCCGCCTCATCCTGAGGAATTGACCAACCGGGATGGCTTTGATGGTGGAAGGAGTGTGAGAGGAGGATGCATGCAGCAATTAATTGACGGAGGTCGACTTGCGGTAGACGTCCGTCTGAAGAAAGCCACCTACATCTGTGAATATTAATAAATCCAAGAACTCAATCTTGGAAGGGTGTAATGAGTAGGTCAATTTAACATTCACCTGATTAATATTAAGTTGCTGCATAAAATTCCTCGGCTCACACTCCGAACCCTGCCACACAAACAGTATATCATCAATATAACGGAGCCAGCACTGTACATGGTCCGCGGCGCGAGCGCCATCCCCAGGAAAAACCTGCCTCTCCCAAAAACCGAGAAACAGGTTCGCATAGGATGGCGCACACGCCGCGCCCATGGCAGTGCCTTGAGTCTGTAGATAGAAATTGTCCTTGAATACAAAGATGTTATGGCTCAAAACATACTGGAGTAGCTCCACAATGAGTCACATAGTTCGTCATCCCAGTTGCTGGTCCCCAGGAAGAAGCGGACCGCCTCCAGACCATCCCCATGTCTTATGCATGTATATAGACTCTCAACATCCGCGGTTACAAGGTACATATCGGGTTCAATCTGAATCCTGTCAATTCTTCCCAGGACATCCGTTGTGTCCTTTACATGTGATGGCAGTTCTGTTACCAACGGCTTTAAGTAATGATCTATAAATTTACATGTGGCTTCACATAAGCCTCCTATACCTGACACAATAGGACGTCCTGGGGGTTCCATCAGGTTTTTGTGAATTTTTGGCAGAAAATAGATTGTAGGTATTTTAGGGTCCTCAGTCAATAGCCCCTCACAAATCTTCTTAGTAATAATCCCTTTATCCAGAGCCCTATTCAAGATCTCCTTCAGTTCCAAAGAGAATTTAGATACAGGATTAAACATAAGTTTAGCATAAGTTTGCTTATCTCTTAATTGTCTAAACGCCTTTTTTTCATATTTATCTATCGGCCATACAACAATGTTGCCCCCCTTGTCAGCGGCTTTGATAACCACATCCTCCCAGGATTGTAGTTCTCTTAATGCTTGTCTCTGAGGGACTGTGAGATTATCCCTATGTCCAAACTTAGGTATTTGTTTGAGATCATCTACTACCAGTTTGGTGAATATTTCCACCTGAGGGCACAGTGACAAGGGGGGAAACCTCGTGGATTTGGGCAGGGCCGACATGGGGAACTTACTTATTACGGTGCTCTGTTCGCATAGTAGTTCTTCCAATGCTGACAGGGCCTCCCTTTCCATCTCACTGTCAATTGTAAGTGCACCACATCCCCTGTTATGCAGTTTTTGGAGGACAAGTTTCCTAGAGAACAGGTGCACATCCTTTAAAACTGTAAAAAAATCAAAAGGGGCAGTAGGTGAGAACGTCAACCCTTTACTCAGAACCTCACGTTGGGCATCAGAGAGGGAATGTGAAGATAGGTTAATTACCTCCAAGTTGTTACCGGGTCTCTTCTCCTGTTGTGGAATCGTTGGTTTTTTGCGCTTGGCGTTCCTATCGTATGGTCTTCTTGGCATATAGGAACCCGGGTTATTGCCAGTACTGCTAGCAGTCAACATATCCCTTGTTCTACCTGACTCATCACCAGAGGTGCGTGAAGACATTGAAGAGGATCTTGAGCATGATATAGGTCTTAGTCTCTCATAATTAGACCGCCATTTATAGACCCTATTTGATTTATAATCTTGCACATCTCTCTTAAATTTGCCTGCTTTGAGTGTACATATCTCTTTTTCCCATTTGGCATAATCTTTATCCAGCTCTTCCTGCCAATTGGCCAGAGTCTCAGTAGAGAACTCCTTTTTGAGCTCCAATTGCATCCCATCTATTTCTCTTTCTATTTCCAACAGAGTATTACAGTTGGATTGAATTAAGAGATTCATGAACCCTATGGAACAGGTATCTGCCAGCTCCTCCCATTTCTTTTTAAACATATCGTTCTCTATTTCAAAGGAGGGAAAAACCTGGACCCTTAAGCCCCTAGGTATTAGCCCTCTAGATATGTATTTTTCCAGGAAAGCCTTGTTCCACCATAACTTAGTTATTTTACTAAGGAGTGATTTAAGTTTAACACTACGTTCCCTAATATTAACACTACCAGCATCTAAAAACAAATTTGAGTCCTCCTTAAAAATCATGTCTAATTGCGCGAGCCATGACTGATCACGTGCTCGAAAATCCATGTTAAGTTGGATACCAATCGCTGTGAAAGTCACAGAAAATTAATTATAACTAATGGTCTCCAAAGGCAAAAGAGTTATTGGGCTAGGTATTGTTCCAAGGAACATCCTCCCGAGTGTATTGGTAGGGCAACTCTATAATATATATATAGACACATAGAAGAAACAGAGTCTGTAGCCAATATATTATCAGAAAATGTCAATACAAAACTTTATTTAAATATGCACGATGACAAAACATTTAAAAAGGTATGTATAACAGGAGAAACTCAATAAAAGATGACATAGAGACACATCAGGAGAGCCAGAGTTTATGTATTAAGCCCTTATTGTATAGATTTACAGTAGGACTAACGCTGGTATAACATATGGTAGTTTAGTCTTAATGCATATAATGATACTATTAAGGGACATAAATGGTCCAGAGAAAAAGCATCAAGTAATGAAAAAAAAGTGTATCTAAACCACACCCTGAAATACAGGAATAGCCAGGATAGTCTTACCCATAGAAAGTCCTTGGCTGGGTCCCGATGGTCACTGTGTGCGCCCCGACGCGCGTTTCGCAGATGTCCGCTTCCTCAAGGGGTGTAGTGTGTCTATCCAGGAGGCACCCTTTAAATATCCTATCTATAATGTGGCCCAGGTGTGATCTACCTAAGTTCTGTTCTGTTCAAAAATTAACTTGGCGCGCATCCGACGGCGAAACCGGAAGTGTGGCAGGCCCCACTTCCGTCCTCCAGTGCTGCGGCGCACATCCGGTCTCTGGACACGTTCCAAGAGATCCGAACATGCGCACTGCACTATCGGAGGTTCGGGAGTGGCCAAACCCAGTCCCGGCCGCGCACGTCAGGAGCGTGCACCCAATTGGACAGCACAGAATAGTGTATATAGGTAAGTATATTAGGGCATCTAATAGCCGGTTTAGTGCTTTATAATCTTTCATTTTAACAAGTAAGTATCGTTGTACTGTCCAGAAAGGCCCAGATGATTACATATGATCCGTTTTGACAAGAATAAATTTTTATGCCCAAATGAGAACAGATCTCAAAGAAAAGGGGCGTGGCCCGCATAACATAATGTTTGACAAGAAAAAGAAAAAAATAAACATTTGATAGTTAAGATGGCAATGCCAAAAGAAATTAATAACCTAATGATTAGATAAATATTCAGTTATATATATTATAATGCAATAATAAATATATATATATATATATATATATATATATATATATATATATATATAAAATTGGTGTGTTACTATAATATATCATTTACGAACATACCAATACCTCACACACATTGATATAAGGCCCTAGGCATCGGAGATGCATAGATCTCCAAATAAGAGCATACACCTATAGAAAACATTAATAAAAATGTGCACAGAAATTATATAAGAGACTGCTGCCGTTAGGGTACAGTCATGTAAGGTTGTCTGTGAGAGAGACAGACAACTGTAAAGTGCTTGTACAAACATATATATATATATATATGAGAGCAAAATCGAGAGCAGGTTACACAGGTAGAGTCCCGGGTATGCATAATCCACATCATGATTCATAACATAAAGAGTCGTCCAATTGTACGGAGTTATTGATCAAGGATATACGCAGCACTGGAGGACGGAAGTGGGGCCTGCCACACTTCCGGTTTCGCCATCGGATGCGCGCCAAGTTATTTTTGAACAGAACAGAACTTAGGTAGATCACACCTGGGCCATATTATAGATAGGATATTTAAAGGGTGCCTCCTGGATAGACACACTACACCCCCTTGAGGAAGCGGACATCTGCGAAACCCGCGTCGGGGCGCACACAGTGACCATCGGGACCCAGCCAAGTAAGACTATCCTGGCTATTCCTGTATTTCAGGGTATGGTTTAGATACACTTTTTTCATTACTTGATGCTTTTTCTCTGGACCATTTATGTCCCTTAATAGTATCATTATATGCATTAAGACTAAACTACCATATGTTATACCAGCGTTAGTCCTACTGTAAATCTATAAAATAAGGGCTTAATACATAAACTCTGGCTCTCCTGATGTGTCTCTATGTCATCTTTTATTGAGTTTCTCCTGTTATACATACCTTTTTAAATGTTTTGTCATCGTGCATATTTAAATAAAGTTTTGTATTGACATTTTCTGATAATATATTGGCTACAGACTCTGTTTCTTCTATGTCTATATAATCATTTCCTCTATTGATTCTGATTTAGTCTCTGAAATTGCGGCTGATCAAGGTTCAGCTCCCGGGAACCTTCCTGAGAACAAGCTGTTTGTTCCCCTGCAATTCCGGCTAAGGGTACTTAGGGAAAATCATGACTCCGCACTATCTGGTCATCCAGGCATCCTGGGTACCAAGCACCTCATTGCCAGAAACTATTGGTGGCCTTTGTTGCCTAAGAACGTTAAGGCCTACGTCGCCGCTTGTGAGGTTTGTGCTAGGTCCAAGACTCCCAGGTCCCGACCAGCGGGCTTACTATGTTCTTTGCCCATTCCCCAGAGACCTTGGACCCATATCTCCATGGATTTTATCACCGATTTGCCTCCATCTGAAGGCAAGTCGGTGGTGTGGGTTGTAGTAGACCGCTTCAGTAAGATGTGCCACTTTGTGCCCCTCAAGAAACTACCCAATGCTAAGACGTTAGCTACCTTGTTTGTCAAACACATCCTGCGTCTCCATGGGGTCCCTGTCAATATTGTTTCTGACAGAGGGGTACAATTTGTTTAATTGTTTTGGAGAGCCTTCTGTAAAAAGTTGGAGATTGATCTGTTCTTCTCCTCTGCCTTCCATCCTGAAACTAATGGCCAAACTGAGAGGACTAATCAGTCTCTAGAACAATATTTAAGGTGTTTTATCTCTGACTGTCAATATGATTGGGTCTCATTCATTCCCCTCGCCGAATTTTCCCTTAATAACCGGGTCAGTAACTCGTCAGGGGTCTCCCCCTTTTTCTGTAATTTTGGGTTTAATCCACGGTTCTCCTCCGTTTCACCTGGTAGTTCTAACAATCCCGAGGTAGAGGTCGTTCATCGGGAACTGTGCACAGTCTGGGCCCAGGTTCAGAAGAACCTAGAGGCGTCCTAGAGCATACAGAAAACTCAGGCAGATAGAAGACGTTCTGCTAACCCCTTGTTTATGGTCGGGGATCTGGTGTGGCTATCGTCAAAGAACTTGTGCCTTAAAGTCCTGTCCAAGAAGTTTGCTCCCCGGTTTATAGGGCCATACAAGGTCATTGAAGTCCTCAATCCTGTCTCCTTCCGACTGGAGTTGCCCCCATCTTTTCGAGTACATGACGTGATTCATGCCTCCCTCCTTAAACGCTGCTCCCCGTCCTTGGCTCCCTCGAGGAAACCTCCTGTCCCCGTTCTCACCACTGAGGGGGTAGAATTCGAGGTGGCCAAGATTGTGGACAGCAAGATGGTACAAGGCTCCCTCCAGTACCTGATCCATTGGAGAGGATACGGGCCTGAGGAGAGGACTTGGGTACCCGCCCGGGATGTTCACGCTGGGGTATTGGTCAGGAGGTTCCACCTTCGTTTCCCCAATAAACCAGGTCCACCTAGAAAGGGTCCGGTGGCCCCTCATAAAAGGGGGGGTAATGTAAAGGATCTGCCAGGCACAGCTTCTGTGTCTACGCCCATAGGTAATCAGTCTGCACCTGCTTCTATGTCTGAGAGACTGACTCCATCTTCCACCACTCAGGAAGGCAGGCTTAGGAGTGGGAGAGCCTATCACAGCCTGGCCAGACGGAGCTAGCTCCCGCCCTCTGTCTATTTATACCTGCCTTTCCTGTTCCTCCTTGCTTGTGATTCTTCTCATTTGGTTTCCTGGCCCTGCTGCAGCTTCTTGCACTATTTGACCCTGCTTCATATTGACCCTGGCTTACTGACTACTCTCCTGCTCTGCGTTTGGTACTTCGTACACTCCTGGTTTAACTTGGCTTGTTCACTACTCTCCTGCTCTGCGTTTGGTACCTCGTACACTCCTGGTTTGACTCGGCTCGTTCACCACTCTTGTTGCTCACGGTGTTGCCGTGGGCAACTGCCCCATTTCCTTCAGCTTCTGTGTACCCTTGTCTGTTTGTCTGTCGTGCACTTATTGAGCGTAGGGACCGTCGCCCAGTTGTACCCCGTCGCCTAGGGCGGGTCGTTGCAAGTAGGCAGGGACTGAGTGGTGGGTAGATTAGGGCTCACTTGTCTGTTTCCCTACCCCCGTCATTACAGACGCAGTGTATAATACTATTATATTGAGGAGTACAGTGTATAGTACTATTATATTCATTGTATGATACTATTATATTTAGAAGCTTAGAGTTTGGCATCATGAGAATTTTATCTTCGTTTACACGTGCGGAAATGTTGGAAAAGTGAGAAGCCAAAGACATCTGAGCTGTGAACTGCATAAATGGGCCGTGCCCGAGAGAAGTCATCATAGAGGTCTGGACCGGATGGAGAAGAATGTAAATGTTTATTCTCCCTGTGACTGATCAGTACTGTAGTCACTGTATGATCTGCAGTGAGGTGATGGATGGTAGCATTCTTTTTTGTTAAACAACAACTCCCAGCATATCCTAACCATTGTTCAGGCTATACTGGGAGTTGTCATTTTATGTCGTACAAATTTATACAGCAGGGGTTAAACTGAATTTGCAAATGATCTCTGTACTGAACTGTATTTGTTCTGGTGCTGTATATATGTACTGAACTTGGTTCTGGTGCTGTGTATATATATATATATATATATATATATATATATATACAGTATATTGTGACAGACAATGTGGAGAGGTTGTGGATGGGGTCTATATTTCCCCAAGATTTCTGTCTTCTGCTATCTGAGAACAACCAGGAAAAATTCAGCAGAGAATGTGGTTCTCCCTCTGCAATAGGTTTTATCTAAAACCTGGAAAAGGGCCTGGTTGTTGGAGTGGGGAGAGATGGGTGGGTCCCCACTCCATCCACACAGTCCTGGTCTTGGGCTGTCTAGCTATTAGTCAGGGGTCAGGTGTGACAGCTGCAGTTCAGTCACACTCTCAGCCATGGGAGAGGAGCTTGTGAGAGCAAACCGCCTGCATTCATAACAGATTGTATGGTCTGCATGGTTTATGGTGCCAGGCATTAGGCCTGCACTGTGTTAGTTAGAATACCTGACTGTATAGTTAGTGGCGGACGGGCATAATGTTTTCTATTATTTGTTTTGTTTTTATTCATGTAAAACCTGTAAATAAAACTGGCTGAGGCCAGTAGTACCACATCTTTGCTGTGCGGACTGAAATTTACTGGCGTGTTTGATACAGAGTGCCCGTCTACCCCAGGAGACGACTGTCCCGCTACCTAATTCTCTTACTATATATATATATATATATATATATATATATATATATATATATGTATGTATGAAGAGCTTGGTTCTGGTGTTATATATATATGTATATTTGTACTGAGCTTTGTTCTGGGGATGTATATGTGTACTGAGCTTGGTTCTAGTGCTGTGAATATGTACTGAGCTTTGTTCTGGTGCTGTATTTATGTACTGAGCTTGGTTCTGGGGATGTATATATGTACTGAGCTTTGTTCTAGTGCTGTATATATGTACTGAGCTTTGTTCTGGTGCTGTATTTATGTACTGAGCTTGGTTCTGGGGCTGTATTTATGTACTGAGCTTGGTTCTAGTGCTGTATATATGTACTGAGCTTAGTTCTGGTGTTGTATATATGTACTGAGCTTGGTTCTGGGGCTGTATATATGTGCTGAGCTTGGTTCTGGGTCTGTATATATTTACCTTCTCTTAAGGTAAAAGTATATGTTAAATCTACTTTTACCTTAAGAGAAGGTAAATATATACAGTAGAAGCTAAACCCAAAAAACCATGGAGGAATCGCAGTTTTTTCAAATTCACCCATTATATGGTACTTTACATGGTGCCAATAAAAACCATAACTCCTCCTGCAAAAAAATAATCCTTCACACACCACTCCATTGACGTAAAAATAAAAAAGTTATAAAGCTCCTGAACACTTCAGTGTCTCAAAGTATTCTGCTTTATTTATTCTATATGGCTCATTCTGCTTTTATAACTAAATTAAAACTGTGCCAGATCTGTGGCCGCCTAAACAGAAATCTGCAAATATATACAGTACAGCGTCTTTGGAGTTCGGGGGGGCCCAGACCTGAAAAAGTGCCCGGGGCCCAAGTTACCATTAATCCGACCCTGGGAGGAGTGGAGACATCTTCTAGAGGTCGCAACTCACCCCATCTTGAGCTACACTGACCACAAAAACCTTACCTACCTTCAGTCCGCTCAACGACTAAATCCTCGTCAAGCCAGGTGGTCGCTGTTCTTCACCCATTTCCAATTTCTACTCCACTACAGTCCTGCTGACAAGAATGTGAGGGCCGATGCCCTGTCCAGATAGTTTGAGACGGAAGACACGGTGGAGTCACTTCAGACTATCATAGACCCGTCATGCATTGTCACTGCTAATCCTCTGCAGATTAGAGACATCCCTCCGGGGAGGACATTTGTTCGGTTTGCAGACAGGAGAAGAATTCTCCGCTGGGGACACAGTACTAAACTTTCCTCGGCCTATCACCCCCAGTCAAATGGGCAAGTTGGGAGGATCAACCACATCATGAAAAATTATCTCCGCCACTTCATCTCTTCACAGCACGATAACTGGGTACAGCTTCTTCCATGGGCCGACTTCTCATACATCAACCACATAAGTGAGTCCACCACTTCCACTCCATTTCACATTGTAATAAACCAGAGAAAGAGAGTCCGTATATATCCACATGTAAAAAACTTTTTATTACATAACTTTATTAATAATAAATACACAAAATTACAAAGAAGAGAATCTAAAAATGAGTCCTTGACTAAGTCACAAATATCAATATTAAACAAAATATTACATTACATCAAAGTATACAGTTTATGTTGATAATCGAAATTGCTCCTATACAGGGTACATCTATAAAAAATAATAAGATGCAAATGCAAGAAGTACAGCAGACCAGACCGTTAGACCATTTGCCTAAGGCAACTAGTGTTCCTAAAAAAGTAGCAAGTGTCCCTATTGATCCAGTAAATGCACTTACCCATAATTTAAGGAGAATCGTGTGACCCAGAGTATGGAAGTGCGCCCCGACGCGCGTTTCGCTTGTAGCTTTCTCAAGGGACCCCTTGAGAAAGCTACAAGCGAAACGCGCGTCGGGGCGCACTTCCATACTCTGGGTCACACGATTCTCCTTAAATTATGGGTAAGTGCATTTACTGGATCAATAGGGACACTTGCTACTTTTTTAGGAACACTAGTTGCCTTAGGCAAATGGTCTAACGGTCTGGTCTGCTGTACTTCTTGCATTTGCATCTTATTATTTTTTATAGATGTACCCTGTATAGGAGCAATTTCGATTATCAACATAAACTGTATACTTTGATGTAATGTAATATTTTGTTTAATATTGATATTTGTGACTTAGTCAAGGACTCATTTTTAGATTCTCTTCTTTGTAATTTTGTGTATTTATTATTAATAAAGTTATGTAATAAAAAGTTTTTTACATGTGGATATATACGGACTCTCTTTCTCTGGTTTATTATGTATTGTTAGAGTCTTTATCTCTAATTGTGTTAATGGGTGGTTGAGATTTTTCTCCCACCTCTACACTTATGCCCTGTGAGACTTCGTGTCTATCCATTTCACATTGTGTACAGTCAACATCCTAGAGTCCCGCTTCCAGTGTCAATTTCTTCTCAGGTACCCGCTGCTGACTCTGCATATGGGGACTTTCTGCAAATCTGGCAACAGACTCGGTCCTCTATTTTGCTGGCAGTCTATCGCATGAAGCGAAAGGCAGATACAAATAGAAGAGAGCCGCCTCAGTATCTTCCGGGTACTAAAGTCTGGCTGTCCTCTCGGAACATTCGTTTGAAGGTACCCTCATACAAGTTTGCTCCCAGGTTCCTTGGTCCTTTCGAGATTCTGCAACAGATAAACCCTGTCTCCTATAAGATGTGGCTGCCTCCTACCCTCAGAATCCCCAACTCCTTTCATGTGTCCCTCCTGAAACCCGTGATCCAGAACCGCTACAGCAAGACTTCTAGTTCCACAGTTGCTCCCAGCGGTTTTTCTGATGTATTCGAGGTGAGGGAGATCCTGGACTGCAAAAGGGTAGGGGGAAGGACTTTCTATTTGGTGGACTGGAGAGGGTTTGGTCCTGAAGAGAGGTCCTGGGAGCCAGAAGAGAACCTCAGTGCTCCTGCTCTTATTAAAAAATTCCTCTCTCGCTCTGGCCCCAAGAAGAGGGGGCGTAAGAGGGGGGATATTGTAGCGTCCATGGCCACGGGCCGTCGAGTTTACTCACCACCCGACGCCCGAAGCCATGGATCCGTGAGCGCTGGTCCCCGTCTCCTTCCTAGGAGACGCCAGCGCTCACTTCCACTCTGTTCTGCTGTGCCCCGTAGGGTGCGCGCGCACGCTCGTGCCCGTCTTTAAAGGGCCAGCGCGCACACATCAGGAAATCGTCATCATTAACGGCCCATGATTTCCTGGTCTATAAGAAGGCCCCAGCCCTTCTGATCCTTGCCTGAGCGTTATTAGTTTATCCCAGTCTGTCTTGCAAATGGTCCCTTAGTGTTTCCCGTTCCAGTTGTTACCCGTGCCCTGTTACCTGTCCTGTATCCCGTACTGTTCTTGTTCCTGTGCCTACCAGTATTGGAGTCGTGTCTTCTGCCACGTCCAGTTTCTTCTGGCACGTCCAGTGTCTTCTGCCTCGTCCAGTATTATCTGCCACATTCGATACTGCCCGCCACGTCTGGCGCTGCCTGCTGCACCGGCTTCCATCCGTGCTGAAGCCACAGCCACCGTCTCGACTAGTTCAGGTATCCAAGCATTACTATCTACTATTGACTTTCATATAGACTGTAACCTGGTCAGCTGCCTCTTTGCTACGGCGGAGTGGCCTAATGGGTCCGCATACCCTATGACTGTGTATCCTGGTCAAGTGCCGTATCGAGTTGGAGTTGTGCTCTGCTGTATACCACGCCTGTCCTGTTACACCGCGCCTGGTGTCTGCCTGCTGCCAAAGTCCCTTCCGATTCTGCCTTGATACTGTCCGAAGCTACCTCAGGTACACTCATACGAGCTATAGACTTTGACCTGTGTCCTGTTGGCCAGCTGCCATACCGTTACCCAACGTAACAGTAAGCTCAGGCCTGGTCCCCGCTGGTCAATCCAAAACCATGATGACGTCACAAAAGATGCAGGTGGATATGCTTGACCTCCGGTCTCGACAGGACCAACTCCTCTAGGCATTGAACATTATTGCACATCGGCTGGATGTGCAAGCTGTCGTTTCTCCTACTACACCTCCTGGCAGTACATATCGTCCGACTACACCTCTTGGCAGTGCTGATCCCCGATTCTCTTTGCCGCTTCCTGACCGTTATGATGGAGATGCGAAGACCTGCCGTGGATTTTTGAACCAATCCACTTTAGCCTGTATGCAAGGGCATTTTCGTCTGACGGCGTAAGGGTCGCTTTCATCGTCTCTCTCCTCACTGGCAGGGCCCTTGCATGGGTGAACCCTATCTGGGAGAGAAAAGGACCAGAGACCCATGACTTCCAGGGGTTACTTCGGACATTTCGCACAGTGTTTGAGGAGCCTGGTCGAGTCTTGTCAGCAGCCGCCTCCTTGCTGAACCTATGCCAGGGGAACACCTCTGTGAGCGAGTACGCCATCCACTTCCGCACCCTGGCGGGAGAATTGTTGTGGCACAATGAGGCCATGGTGGCTACATTCTGGCAGGGACTCCTAAGATTAAGGACGAGCTTGCCACCCGAGATCTACTGTCTACCCTAGATGACCTCATCCTTCTGGCCGCCCGGATTAATATAAGGATCCGAGAACGGTTCCAAGAAGCTCGTCGGGAGGGACGACTCCCTAGCCCGGTTCCTACTTTGCAGCAACCCCTGCTGTCCTCAGATGCTGATCCTCCAAAGGAGTCTATGAGGACGGACCAGTTTAAGCTGTCTACCCATGAGAGACAACGCAGATGCACCTCGGGACTCTGTCTATAATGCGGCCTCGGAGGCCATCTTGTGCGCCTGTGCCCCCAAAAGCCCCAGAACCTAGGGTTGGTGGGAGAGACAACTGTAACGGCTGCCACGCCGTTCCCTGCCTCTTCCACGGCCTCTGCTCCGGTTCCTGCAACCTCCATTCCCTCATGCTCGTCCCGAGCTCCACTTGCCCAATCCGGACGCTCTGCAGGCTCTGGGCGGCGTCAGGTAAGTGCAACTCTTACCTCCCTCCGCGGCTGTCATCCACGATGTGCGGCTGCAGCCACTAGAGGGCGCGCGCGCTGACTCTTCCCTTCTTAAAGGGCCAGTGAGCGCCAAAATTCAAGACTTCCTATTTAAGGACCCTCCTCCCTCAGATTCTTGCTTGTTCAACCAAGTTCCCTGTGAGCTTCTCTGTACCCTGGTTCCCTGTTACCTTACCTTCTGCCTTTGTCTGTATTTCCTGTTGTGACCTCTGCCTGAACATGACTATTTTTAAAGAAAAACAGATGTGGTTATTACAAACCATACCTAAAGAACCCAAAAATGCAATATAATATAGCACGGTGCCATTCCTGATATAAATTAATGAAAAGAAGAAAAAAAGAAAAAGTTTCAGAAATATAACTAAGCACTCTTGGGCTCAATAAAAGTAAATAATTATTTTATTTTTTGAATCCAGATAATACCGGAAAAGATAAATTTATACATACACCAAAATACAATTTAAAAAGAGAATTCTCCTGGCCAGGAAAAGGAACGTACGAATAATCTTCAACACATTGGTAATATTACCTGATGGTTATATAGTATAGTATATGTGTACCACACAATTATACAAAAAGATTTCCAAATGGAGAGCCGCTGGACTGTGTTCACATCTGCGGTTTCCAAACATATGTATAATTTGTATCACATATTGCTAAAGGACCTGTTTGGAGTAGCTGTAAATAATATAAGAGTTTTCCAAATGGAAAACCGCTGAACTGTGTTCACACCTGCGTTTTCCAAGCATATATATAATATATATCATAATATTACCATAGGACCTGTTTGAGGTAGCTGTTAATAATATAACATACAATAAACCTTCAAAGGCGTAAGTGATATTGCCAGATGGATATATAGCATGATGTATATGTATTAAACGATTTTACAACAAGATTTCCAAATCTAAAACCGCTGGACTGTGTTCACACCTGCGGTCTCCAAACATACATGTAATTTGTATCACAATATTACCAAACATGTATGTAATTTGTATCACAATGTTGCAAAATAACCCCATTCGAAGTGGCTGTTAATGCTATTTATAACGAGATTTTTCCATGCATATACAATATGACAACTCTCAAAAATAGAAAAATAGCCTCACGATTTGAAGGAATGTGGTTATGAACGTGCTTTTTTCTCTCATCAAGTAGATAAAAAATTCCAATTCAAAACTGATGATAATAGGAAGTCTTTTCACAGACCCTTAGGTCAATGTATAGCCTACAGGCAATTGAATTTTGGAGTAGAGTATAAGCTTGAATGGATTTTTACCTTCATCTCTGAAATCAAAAAAATGCCAGGGAGACCATGCAGGGAGATAATTAACTCCGATGTAAAAGATAGATCTCCTCAAGAGGAAAATTCGCCTGTGTGGCCACACATTTAATTGCAAAGCATCCACATCTCCACCGTTACTTCCCTTGGCGTCTTCCTCTATAGATCCATACTGGCAAAGGCCGCTGTATTCACTGAGATAGGGGCCCAGCAAGGCAGGATCGCACACTGAAATTTCAGGTGAATTGACCAGGCACTCCAAGAGGAACGGACCGGACAGGATCGCACGCCGGCAACCAGGTAGGTAATTATTCCAACATATGTTCCTTTCCACAGAGCTCTTCAAAACTGGACAGGTATTCTCTGGGCAGGGTTAGGACGTCACTACCCGCCTCATTGATTAGGACAGCTGACGCGTTTCATCCCTGAACGGGATTTCTTCAGAGCAGTTTGACAATTACTGCCAAACACACCATATATATATAGTGTCCCAAATTCATTCATTGGTTCCATGATCAAAAACATAATGTTTCACACAAAGACATTATGGATATTATATATTTAACTCTTGCATGAGATGCCGCATGAAATATATCTCTCAATTTTAATAGTAAGCTAAAATATTTTTATGTTCAAACAAACAATTAGAATATCCAAAAAATCAAATTCATAAGAGTATTCAGTATTTATCCGGAGGAGGGTAATCAGTGATGTGTCTCAACTTGGTCAAAATAAGACCAATTGTTAAATTTTATATAGCGATACCATTGATACCTAGATTTAATTAATAAAATAAATAAATTCTTCCGTTAATACGGTTAACTATTAATATCTAGACTTTATGATAGATTTATGGAGGAAAAAAGTTTTTCTTCAATAGGGGAGCCCCCCTTGTATTATTTTAACATAAGATAAAGTCTATTCAATTCTTTTAACATATTTGTATATAGAGTATATTCACTCATACATATAAGCATATGAAATCCAGATAATACCTTAGGGGAGGCAGGGACGGAGAACTACTACCAATTAAGGCATCAGGACCCGGGTCCCCACCACCCCCAAAGCAGAATCAAAATCGGTTAATTTTGCTACTGGATTACATCATATTTCGCATATGCGTATAAAAGACTCTGATGAATAATAGGAGCCATCATGAAATTCCAAGCGAAGGCACGAATTCAGGATCCAGTGTCTATAAGACAGCAGATCCCCAATTCCCACCCATTAGATATTATTAATCCAATTAATTGATCATTCTATATTGGAAATAAAGTAACTCATAGTCATACCACTAAAACAAATTATAATGAAAAAATTATTATATGATATTCGGATAGAAGGCAAATTAGGATTTAACTATCAGGTTTCCAAAATTAAAACCAGAAGGTGTGTATATTTAAATCCAAATTTTAAACAACCAATTTTCCTAGATCATTCTCCAGGGATGACATACGAAAAAAAAAAAAAAAAAAAAAAAAAAAAAAAGGGGGGGGGGGAGGTCCCTTTCTTTAATCTAATATTCTTGTATCAGGAATTATTTATATCCAATACCAGCTAACTCCAGAATACCGAGAATTGAGGGAAATACAGGACAGTCTCTCAAACCCCAACCATTCAAAGAAACATATTAAATTTAATTTCATTATTCAATCCCCTGGGATTCAAAGTTCTTAATGTATAGATCCACATAGTTTCCTTCTGGAGGAGTATTCGATTGAGATCACCTCCCCTTCTATCTTGAAAAAGTTGGTAAATCCCCATAAATTTTAAGCCAGTTGGTGATTGGGCATGGTATGTTTTGAAATGTGCAGCTAGAGGATTCATCATTTCACCCTTAAATGATATCTCTAATATGTTCACTAATGCGAACATGTAATTCTCGTTTCGTTTTCCCTATATATTGTTTCCCACATGGGCAGATAATAGAGTAAACAACCATGGTTGAGCGACAGTTGATGAAATTATAGACTTTAAATTCCCTTTTATGTTCACTATCCAGAAAAGTATCTGATTTTAAAACGTACTTACAGCATTTACAAGAGCCACACATGAACATTCCTTTTGGACGTTTCTGTAGCCATTTCTCATTATTTGGGGTCCTTCTCTTGAACTCAGAACTCACCAATAGATTCCTCAAAGTAGGGGCCTTTCTTGGGACCATGCTCGGTACATTCCCCACTATTGAATTGATTCTTTTATCCAAGGTTAAGTGTGGCCAGTTTTTAATCATCAGATTCCGAAGTATGTTCCAATGGGACCCATACCTTGAAATGAATCTGACTCTATTATCACCGTTATCTTTTTTACCTCTCTTAAGGATTTCCTCTCTATTCTGCCTAGATGCTCTATTGTATCCTTTCTTGATCATCTTCTTGGGGTAACCCCTATCTTCAAAGCGAGATGATAAGTCTTGTGCTTCGCTTTTAAAATCCCTGAAATCTGTGCAATTACGGCGAATTCGAAGAAATTCGCTTATCGGTATCCCCTTAATTTGAGATGGAAAGTGATGGCTACTTGCTGCCAAAAGAGTATTACCAGATGTTGGTTTCCGATATGTAGTCGTTTTTAATTTGTTTCCTTCCCTATAAATATTAAGATCTAAAAAGCTAATATGATCTTTACTATGAGAAAAGGTCAAAAGGATATTTAGTTCATTTGAGTTTAAATCCCCAATAAAACTTTCAAGTAAGTCCAACGGTCCCTTCCAGCACAAAAGGACATCGTCCATGTATCTGAGCCAAACGGATGCGCATTTTCTGAAAAGAGGATGAGGGTATACTATGAACTCTTCCCACCAGCCCAAGTGCAAACAGGCATACGATGGTGCACAAGAAGATCCCATGGCCGTTCCACGAATCTGACGGTAGAATTTACCATCAAAAGAGAAGCAGTTATAATTCAAAACGAATTCCAACATTTCAATAATAAATTCATTTTGATGGGCCCAGTCTCCCCCTCTCCTCTCCAGAAAATGCGCAGCCGCCTTGAGGCCAACATCATGTGGGATGGAGGTATACAAAGACTCCACATCCAATCCCACCAGGATAAAGTCTTCCTCAAAATTCAAATTATCAATTTTATTTAGAAGATCCCCCGTGTCTAATACAAAGGATGGAAGTGTACGGACAAAAGGTTTCAATTTTTCGTCTATGTATTTACCAAGATGATCTGTTGGGCCATCACACCCTGAAATAATGGGTCTGCCTGGGGGTGTGTTCCTATTTTTATGCACCTTAGGAAGTACATATATCGTGGGCATACGGGGTTCTTTTACCTCTAAAAATTGAAACTCATTTTTGTTAATTAAGCCTTCATCCAATGCAAAAGTCAATTTTCTATTTAAAGTTCCCATTATGTTATCCAGTGGGTTATCCTTCAAAAGGGAATATGTGTCTGTTTCCAATTGTCTTTTAATCTCACCGACATAGTCATCCTCTCTGAGGAGGACAACATTCCCACCCTTGTCACTGGGCTTAATTACAATATTCTCAATATTTTGTAATTCTTTTAGGGCTTTTCGTTCCCTTTCAGTTAAGTTGTCCTCACACAGAAAGGAGGACCAGTCGATGACACTTATATCCCTAAGCATGGCCTCCAAAAATGCATGTGTGTATCTGTTAGAATGTATGCTTGGCATAGTACTACTTTTTTTCCGCAGACCTGTGTACTCTGGGATAATATCCGTAAAGTTCTCTCCAGGAGTGTCTATATTCTCCAATACGTTACCTTCCCTCCATAATTCATTTAGATCTGCTAGAGTATTTAGATCAGACATTTCCAGATTAGGGATCATTCCAAATTCCATTATTTCTCTCTGTGACTCAGACATCACATTCTCATTTTGAGTATTCCTCTCATTTTTTTCCCCATGCCAAAGTCTCAAGAGAATTTTTCTAAGAAAAAGGTGAAGATCCTTACATATTTCAAATTCCTTTCCAGGGGTAACTGGTGAGAAACCCAATCCACGGTTTAATAGGGATATATGATGTATTGATAGAGGGAAATCGGTTAGATTGATTATATTATTCAAATTATTATCTATCTTCCCCTGCGTTGTCTTGTATTGGGTCCTCCTTTTTTCTCTACTATTCTTTCCTCTCCGAATTTCCCTCTGTTTCGGTCCCCTAAAAAAGAAACCTTGGATTGTGATTCCTCAATTCTAATATGTTTCCCCATTTCATTATCACTAGATGGGTCACTTGTAGTTTCCCCATCTGTTGACATGAAAGTATTCCTTCTCATCCGTACCCTATTCCTATTCTGTCTTTCTCTGTTTTTTATTGTAAAGGAGAAAATTTGTTTCTGTTCAAAATCAAAAGTATCCCTTTGAAATTTTCTCCTTTTTCGTACTGATATTTCACGAAGTTCCACTTCTACCTCTTTCTTCAGACTATTATTTAATTTTTCAAATTCCTGATCCTTACAAAATATATCCAATTTTTTAACACTCTCCTCAATTTCCATATTGAGCGAACTAAGCATATTTTTCTCCTCTTCTATTAGTAAGTCCATCAAATTCATTGAGTGTCTCAGACACTCATCATCCCATTTTTCCAAAAATACTTCGCTCTTAAAATGTGATGCGGGTGTTGTACGTCTACGTAATCCTCTTGGGACAATTTTAGACAGCTTATATGCCTCTAAACTCTGAATATCCCACTTGCGTCTCAGATGGCTCAAAATAAGTCTCCGATGATTTTTAAATAGACCATATATATCTCCTCCAATATCCTCTGCACTTCTATTCCTTTCACAATTCAAAAGTGCAGCAATCTGTGCATCAACCTCCAAATCTAGACAATAAGCCATAATCGAGACACACCACTGATACCCTCACAGTTCAAGAAAGAAAATACTTTCCCTTGAAAGGTATATAAGCAAAAACAGGAAGGAAAAACACCCTCCAAAAATTAATTTTAAAGAAAAACAGATGTGGTTATTACAAACCATACCTAAAGAACCCAAAAATGCAATATAATATAGCACGGTGCCATTCCTGATATAAATTAATGAAAAGAAGAAAAAAAGAAAAAGTTTCAGAAATATAACTAAGCACTCTTGGGCTCAATAAAAGTAAATAATTATTTTATTTTTTGAATCCAGATAATACCGGAAAAGATAAATTTATACATACACCAAAATACAATTTAAAAAGAGAATTCTCCTGGCCAGGAAAAGGAACGTACGAATAATCTTCAACACATTGGTAATATTACCTGATGGTTATATAGTATAGTATATGTGTACCACACAATTATACAAAAAGATTTCCAAATGGAGAGCCGCTGGACTGTGTTCACATCTGCGGTTTCCAAACATATGTATAATTTGTATCACATATTGCTAAAGGACCTGTTTGGAGTAGCTGTAAATAATATAAGAGTTTTCCAAATGGAAAACCGCTGAACTGTGTTCACACCTGCGTTTTCCAAGCATATATATAATATATATCATAATATTACCATAGGACCTGTTTGAGGTAGCTGTTAATAATATAACATACAATAAACCTTCAAAGGCGTAAGTGATATTGCCAGATGGATATATAGCATGATGTATATGTATTAAACGATTTTACAACAAGATTTCCAAATCTAAAACCGCTGGACTGTGTTCACACCTGCGGTCTCCAAACATACATGTAATTTGTATCACAATATTACCAAACATGTATGTAATTTGTATCACAATGTTGCAAAATAACCCCATTCGAAGTGGCTGTTAATGCTATTTATAACGAGATTTTTCCATGCATATACAATATGACAACTCTCAAAAATAGAAAAATAGCCTCACGATTTGAAGGAATGTGGTTATGAACGTGCTTTTTTCTCTCATCAAGTAGATAAAAAATTCCAATTCAAAACTGATGATAATAGGAAGTCTTTTCACAGACCCTTAGGTCAATGTATAGCCTACAGGCAATTGAATTTTGGAGTAGAGTATAAGCTTGAATGGATTTTTACCTTCATCTCTGAAATCAAAAAAATGCCAGGGAGACCATGCAGGGAGATAATTAACTCCGATGTAAAAGATAGATCTCCTCAAGAGGAAAATTCGCCTGTGTGGCCACACATTTAATTGCAAAGCATCCACATCTCCACCGTTACTTCCCTTGGCGTCTTCCTCTATAGATCCATACTGGCAAAGGCCGCTGTATTCACTGAGATAGGGGCCCAGCAAGGCAGGATCGCACACTGAAATTTCAGGTGAATTGACCAGGCACTCCAAGAGGAACGGACCGGACAGGATCGCACGCCGGCAACCAGGTAGGTAATTATTCCAACATATGTTCCTTTCCACAGAGCTCTTCAAAACTGGACAGGTATTCTCTGGGCAGGGTTAGGACGTCACTACCCGCCTCATTGATTAGGACAGCTGACGCGTTTCATCCCTGAACGGGATTTCTTCAGAGCAGTTTGACAATTACTGCCAAACACACCATATATATATAGTGTCCCAAATTCATTCATTGGTTCCATGATCAAAAACATAATGTTTCACACAAAGACATTATGGATATTATATATTTAACTCTTGCATGAGATGCCGCATGAAATATATCTCTCAATTTTAATAGTAAGCTAAAATATTTTTATGTTCAAACAAACAATTAGAATATCCAAAAAATCAAATTCATAAGAGTATTCAGTATTTATCCGGAGGAGGGTAATCAGTGATGTGTCTCAACTTGGTCAAAATAAGACCAATTGTTAAATTTTATATAGCGATACCATTGATACCTAGATTTAATAAAATAAATAAATTCTTCCGTTAATACGGTTAACTATTAATATCTAGACTTTATGATAGATTTATGGAGGAAAAAAGTTTTTCTTCAATAGGGGAGCCCCCCTTGTATTATTTTAACATAAGATAAAGTCTATTCAATTCTTTTAACATATTTGTATATAGAGTATATTCACTCATACATATAAGCATATGAAATCCAGATAATACCTTAGGGGAGGCAGGGACGGAGAACTACTACCAATTAAGGCATCAGGACCCGGGTCCCCACCACCCCCAAAGCAGAATCAAAATCGGTTAATTTTGCTACTGGATTACATCATATTTCGCATATGCGTATAAAAGACTCTGATGAATAATAGGAGCCATCATGAAATTCCAAGCGAAGGCACGAATTCAGGATCCAGTGTCTATAAGACAGCAGATCCCCAATTCCCACCCATTAGATATTATTAATCCAATTAATTGATCATTCTATATTGGAAATAAAGTAACTCATAGTCATACCACTAAAACAAATTATAATGAAAAAATTATTATATGATATTCGGATAGAAGGCAAATTAGGATTTAACTATCAGGTTTCCAAAATTAAAACCAGAAGGTGTGTATATTTAAATCCAAATTTTAAACAACCAATTTTCCTAGATCATTCTCCAGGGATGACATACGAAAAAAAAAAAAAAAAAAAAAAGAAAAAAAAAAGGGGGGGGGGGGAGGTCCCTTTCTTTAATCTAATATTCTTGTATCAGGAATTATTTATATCCAATACCAGCTAACTCCAGAATACCGAGAATTGAGGGAAATACAGGACAGTCTCTCAAACCCCAACCATTCAAAGAAACATATTAAATTTAATTTCATTATTCAATCCCCTGGGATTCAAAGTTCTTAATGTATAGATCCACATAGTTTCCTTCTGGAGGAGTATTCGATTGAGATCACCTCCCCTTCTATCTTGAAAAAGTTGGTAAATCCCCATAAATTTTAAGCCAGTTGGTGATTGGGCATGGTATGTTTTGAAATGTGCAGCTAGAGGATTCATCATTTCACCCTTAATGATATCTCTAATATGTTCACTAATGCGAACATGTAATTCTCGTTTCGTTTTCCCTATATATTGTTTCCCACATGGGCAGATAATAGAGTAAACAACCATGGTTGAGCGACAGTTGATGAAATTATAGACTTTAAATTCCCTTTTATGTTCACTATCCAGAAAAGTATCTGATTTTAAAACGTACTTACAGCATTTACAAGAGCCACACATGAACATTCCTTTTGGACGTTTCTGTAGCCATTTCTCATTATTTGGGGTCCTTCTCTTGAACTCAGAACTCACCAATAGATTCCTCAAAGTAGGGGCCTTTCTTGGGACCATGCTCGGTACATTCCCCACTATTGAATTGATTCTTTTATCCAAGGTTAAGTGTGGCCAGTTTTTAATCATCAGATTCCGAAGTATGTTCCAATGGGACCCATACCTTGAAATGAATCTGACTCTATTATCACCGTTATCTTTTTTACCTCTCTTAAGGATTTCCTCTCTATTCTGCCTAGATGCTCTATTGTATCCTTTCTTGATCATCTTCTTGGGGTAACCCCTATCTTCAAAGCGAGATGATAAGTCTTGTGCTTCGCTTTTAAAATCCCTGAAATCTGTGCAATTACGGCGAATTCGAAGAAATTCGCTTATCGGTATCCCCTTAATTTGAGATGGAAAGTGATGGCTACTTGCTGCCAAAAGAGTATTACCAGATGTTGGTTTCCGATATGTAGTCGTTTTTAATTTGTTTCCTTCCCTATAAATATTAAGATCTAAAAAGCTAATATGATCTTTACTATGAGAAAAGGTCAAAAGGATATTTAGTTCATTTGAGTTTAAATCCCCAATAAAACTTTCAAGTAAGTCCAACGGTCCCTTCCAGCACAAAAGGACATCGTCCATGTATCTGAGCCAAACGGATGCGCATTTTCTGAAAAGAGGATGAGGGTATACTATGAACTCTTCCCACCAGCCCAAGTGCAAACAGGCATACGATGGTGCACAAGAAGATCCCATGGCCGTTCCACGAATCTGACGGTAGAATTTACCATCAAAAGAGAAGCAGTTATAATTCAAAACGAATTCCAACATTTCAATAATAAATTCATTTTGATGGGCCCAGTCTCCCCCTCTCCTCTCCAGAAAATGCGCAGCCGCCTTGAGGCCAACATCATGTGGGATGGAGGTATACAAAGACTCCACATCCAATCCCACCAGGATAAAGTCTTCCTCAAAATTCAAATTATCAATTTTATTTAGAAGATCCCCCGTGTCTAATACAAAGGATGGAAGTGTACGGACAAAAGGTTTCAATTTTTCGTCTATGTATTTACCAAGATGATCTGTTGGGCCATCACACCCTGAAATAATGGGTCTGCCTGGGGGTGTGTTCCTATTTTTATGCACCTTAGGAAGTACATATATCGTGGGCATACGGGGTTCTTTTACCTCTAAAAATTGAAACTCATTTTTGTTAATTAAGCCTTCATCCAATGCAAAAGTCAATTTTCTATTTAAAGTTCCCATTATGTTATCCAGTGGGTTATCCTTCAAAAGGGAATATGTGTCTGTTTCCAATTGTCTTTTAATCTCACCGACATAGTCATCCTCTCTGAGGAGGACAACATTCCCACCCTTGTCACTGGGCTTAATTACAATATTCTCAATATTTTGTAATTCTTTTAGGGCTTTTCGTTCCCTTTCAGTTAAGTTGTCCTCACACAGAAAGGAGGACCAGTCGATGACACTTATATCCCTAAGCATGGCCTCCAAAAATGCATGTGTGTATCTGTTAGAATGTATGCTTGGCATAGTACTACTTTTTTTCCGCAGACCTGTGTACTCTGGGATAATATCCGTAAAGTTCTCTCCAGGAGTGTCTATATTCTCCAATACGTTACCTTCCCTCCATAATTCATTTAGATCTGCTAGAGTATTTAGATCAGACATTTCCAGATTAGGGATCATTCCAAATTCCATTATTTCTCTCTGTGACTCAGACATCACATTCTCATTTTGAGTATTCCTCTCATTTTTTTCCCCATGCCAAAGTCTCAAGAGAATTTTTCTAAGAAAAAGGTGAAGATCCTTACATATTTCAAATTCCTTTCCAGGGGTAACTGGTGAGAAACCCAATCCACGGTTTAATAGGGATATATGATGTATTGATAGAGGGAAATCGGTTAGATTGATTATATTATTCAAATTATTATCTATCTTCCCCTGCGTTGTCTTGTATTGGGTCCTCCTTTTTTCTCTACTATTCTTTCCTCTCCGAATTTCCCTCTGTTTCGGTCCCCTAAAAAAGAAACCTTGGATTGTGATTCCTCAATTCTAATATGTTTCCCCATTTCATTATCACTAGATGGGTCACTTGTAGTTTCCCCATCTGTTGACATGAAAGTATTCCTTCTCATCCGTACCCTATTCCTATTCTGTCTTTCTCTGTTTTTTATTGTAAAGGAGAAAATTTGTTTCTGTTCAAAATCAAAAGTATCCCTTTGAAATTTTCTCCTTTTTCGTACTGATATTTCACGAAGTTCCACTTCTACCTCTTTCTTCAGACTATTATTTAATTTTTCAAATTCCTGATCCTTACAAAATATATCCAATTTTTTAACACTCTCCTCAATTTCCATATTGAGCGAACTAAGCATATTTTTCTCCTCTTCTATTAGTAAGTCCATCAAATTCATTGAGTGTCTCAGACACTCATCATCCCATTTTTCCAAAAATACTTCGCTCTTAAAATGTGATGCGGGTGTTGTACGTCTACGTAATCCTCTTGGGACAATTTTAGACAGCTTATATGCCTCTAAACTCTGAATATCCCACTTGCGTCTCAGATGGCTCAAAATAAGTCTCCGATGATTTTTAAATAGACCATATATATCTCCTCCAATATCCTCTGCACTTCTATTCCTTTCACAATTCAAAAGTGCAGCAATCTGTGCATCAACCTCCAAATCTAGACAATAAGCCATAATCGAGACACACCACTGATACCCTCACAGTTCAAGAAAGAAAATACTTTCCCTTGAAAGGTATATAAGCAAAAACAGGAAGGAAAAACACCCTCCAAAAATTAATTTTAAAGAAAAACAGATGTGGTTATTACAAACCATACCTAAAGAACCCAAAAATGCAATATAATATAGCACGGTGCCATTCCTGATATAAATTAATGAAAAGAAGAAAAAAAGAAAAAGTTTCAGAAATATAACTAAGCACTCTTGGGCTCAATAAAAGTAAATAATTATTTTATTTTTTGAATCCAGATAATACCGGAAAAGATAAATTTATACATACACCAAAATACAATTTAAAAAGAGAATTCTCCTGGCCAGGAAAAGGAACGTACGAATAATCTTCAACACATTGGTAATATTACCTGATGGTTATATAGTATAGTATATGTGTACCACACAATTATACAAAAAGATTTCCAAATGGAGAGCCGCTGGACTGTATAATAATTTTTTCATTATAATTTGTTTTAGTGGTATGACTATGAGTTACTTTATTTCCAATATAGAATGATCAATTAATTGGATTAATAATATCTAATGGGTGGGAATTGGGGATCTGCTGTCTTATAGACACTGGATCCTGAATTCGTGCCTTCGCTTGGAATTTCATGATGGCTCCTATTATTCATCAGAGTCTTTTATACGCATATGCGAAATATGATGTAATCCAGTAGCAAAATTAACCGATTTTGATTCTGCTTTGGGGGTGGTGGGGACCCGGGTCCTGATGCCTTAATTGGTAGTAGTTCTCCGTCCCTGCCTCCCCTAAGGTATTATCTGGATTTCATATGCTTATATGTATGAGTGAATATACTCTATATACAAATATGTTAAAAGAATTGAATAGACTTTATCTTATGTTAAAATAATACAAGGGGGGCTCCCCTATTGAAGAAAAACTTTTTTCCTCCATAAATCTATCATAAAGTCTAGATATTAATAGTTAACCGTATTAACGGAAGAATTTATTTATTTTATTAATTAAATCTAGGTATCAATGGTATCGCTATATAAAATTTAACAATTGGTCTTATTTTGACCAAGTTGAGACACATCACTGATTACCCTCCTCCGGATAAATACTGAATACTCTTATGAATTTGATTTTTTGGATATTCTAATTGTTTGTTTGAACATAAAAATATTTTAGCTTACTATTAAAATTGAGAGATATATTTCATGCGGCATCTCATGCAAGAGTTAAATATATAATATCCATAATGTCTTTGTGTGAAACATTATGTTTTTGATCATGGAACCAATGAATGAATTTGGGACACTATATATATATGGTGTGTTTGGCAGTAATTGTCAAACTGCTCTGAAGAAATCCCGTTCAGGGATGAAACGCGTCAGCTGTCCTAATCAATGAGGCGGGTAGTGACGTCCTAACCCTGCCCAGAGAATACCTGTCCAGTTTTGAAGAGCTCTGTGGAAAGGAACATATGTTGGAATAATTACCTACCTGGTTGCCGGCGTGCGATCCTGTCCGGTCCGTTCCTCTTGGAGTGCCTGGTCAATTCACCTGAAATTTCAGTGTGCGATCCTGCCTTGCTGGGCCCCTATCTCAGTGAATACAGCGGCCTTTGCCAGTATGGATCTATAGAGGAAGACGCCAAGGGAAGTAACGGTGGAGATGTGGATGCTTTGCAATTAAATGTGTGGCCACACAGGCGAATTTTCCTCTTGAGGAGATCTATCTTTTACATCGGAGTTAATTATCTCCCTGCATGGTCTCCCTGGCATTTTTTTGATTTCAGAGATGAAGGTAAAAATCCATTCAAGCTTATACTCTACTCCAAAATTCAATTGCCTGTAGGCTATACATTGACCTAAGGGTCTGTGAAAAGACTTCCTATTATCAGTTTTGAATTGGAATTTTTTATCTACTTGATGAGAGAAAAAAGCACGTTCATAACCACATTCCTTCAAATCGTGAGGCTATTTTTCTATTTTTGAGAGTTGTCATATTGTATATGCATGGAAAAATCTCGTTATAAATAGCATTAACAGCCACTTCGAATGGGGTTATTTTGCAACATTGTGATACAAATTACATACATGTTTGGTAATATTGTGATACAAATTACATGTATGTTTGGAGACCGCAGGTGTGAACACAGTCCAGCGGTTTTAGATTTGGAAATCTTGTTGTAAAATCGTTTAATACATATACATCATGCTATATATCCATCTGGCAATATCACTTACGCCTTTGAAGGTTTATTGTATGTTATATTATTAACAGCTACCTCAAACAGGTCCTATGGTAATATTATGATATATATTATATATATGCTTGGAAAACGCAGGTGTGAACACAGCTCAGCGGTTTTCCATTTGGAAAACTCTTATATTATTTACAGCTACTCCAAACAGGTCCTTTAGCAATATGTGATACAAATTATACATATGTTTGGAAACCGCAGATGTGAACACAGTCCAGCGGCTCTCCATTTGGAAATCTTTTTGTATAATTGTGTGGTACACATATACTATACTATATAACCATCAGGTAATATTACCAATGTGTTGAAGATTATTCGTACGTTCCTTTTCCTGGCCAGGAGAATTCTCTTTTTAAATTGTATTTTGGTGTATGTATAAATTTATCTTTTCCGGTATTATCTGGATTCAAAAAATAAAATAATTATTTACTTTTATTGAGCCCAAGAGTGCTTAGTTATATTTCTGAAACTTTTTCTTTTTTTCTTCTTTTCATTAATTTATATCAGGAATGGCACCGTGCTATATTATATTGCATTTTTGGGTTCTTTAGGTATGGTTTGTAATAACCACATCTGTTTTTCTTTAAAATTAATTTTTGGAGGGTGTTTTTCCTTCCTGTTTTTGCTTATATACCTTTCAAGGGAAAGTATTTTCTTTCTTGAACTGTGAGGGTATCAGTGGTGTGTCTCGATTATGGCTTATTGTCTAGATTTGGAGGTTGATGCACAGATTGCTGCACTTTTGAATTGTGAAAGGAATAGAAGTGCAGAGGATATTGGAGGAGATATATATGGTCTATTTAAAAATCATCGGAGACTTATTTTGAGCCATCTGAGACGCAAGTGGGATATTCAGAGTTTAGAGGCATATAAGCTGTCTAAAATTGTCCCAAGAGGATTACGTAGACGTACAACACCCGCATCACATTTTAAGAGCGAAGTATTTTTGGAAAAATGGGATGATGAGTGTCTGAGACACTCAATGAATTTGATGGACTTACTAATAGAAGAGGAGAAAAATATGCTTAGTTCGCTCAATATGGAAATTGAGGAGAGTGTTAAAAAATTGGATATATTTTGTAAGGATCAGGAATTTGAAAAATTAAATAATAGTCTGAAGAAAGAGGTAGAAGTGGAACTTCGTGAAATATCAGTACGAAAAAGGAGAAAATTTCAAAGGGATACTTTTGATTTTGAACAGAAACAAATTTTCTCCTTTACAATAAAAAACAGAGAAAGACAGAATAGGAATAGGGTACGGATGAGAAGGAATACTTTCATGTCAACAGATGGGGAAACTACAAGTGACCCATCTAGTGATAATGAAATGGGGAAACATATTAGAATTGAGGAATCACAATCCAAGGTTTCTTTTTTAGGGGACCGAAACAGAGGGAAATTCGGAGAGGAAAGAATAGTAGAGAAAAAAGGAGGACCCAATACAAGACAACGCAGGGGAAGATAGATAATAATTTGAATAATATAATCAATCTAACCGATTTCCCTCTATCAATACATCATATATCCCTATTAAACCGTGGATTGGGTTTCTCACCAGTTACCCCTGGAAAGGAATTTGAAATATGTAAGGATCTTCACCTTTTTCTTAGAAAAATTCTCTTGAGACTTTGGCATGGGGAAAAAAATGAGAGGAATACTCAAAATGAGAATGTGATGTCTGAGTCACAGAGAGAAATAATGGAATTTGGAATGATCCCTAATCTGGAAATGTCTGATCTAAATACTCTAGCAGATCTAAATGAATTATGGAGGGAAGGTAACGTATTGGAGAATATAGACACTCCTGGAGAGAACTTTACGGATATTATCCCAGAGTACACAGGTCTGCGGAAAAAAAGTAGTACTATGCCAAGCATACATTCTAACAGATACACACATGCATTTTTGGAGGCCATGCTTAGGGATATAAGTGTCATCGACTGGTCCTCCTTTCTGTGTGAGGACAACTTAACTGAAAGGGAACGAAAAGCCCTAAAAGAATTACAAAATATTGAGAATATTGTAATTAAGCCCAGTGACAAGGGTGGGAATGTTGTCCTCCTCAGAGAGGATGACTATGTCGGTGAGATTAAAAGACAATTGGAAACAGACACATATTCCCTTTTGAAGGATAACCCACTGGATAACATAATGGGAACTTTAAATAGAAAATTGACTTTTGCATTGGATGAAGGCTTAATTAACAAAAATGAGTTTCAATTTTTAGAGGTAAAAGAACCCCGTATGCCCACGATATATGTACTTCCTAAGGTGCATAAAAATAGGAACACACCCCCAGGCAGACCCATTATTTCAGGGTGTGATGGCCCAACAGATCATCTTGGTAAATACATAGACGAAAAATTGAAACCTTTTGTCCGTACACTTCCATCCTTTGTATTAGACACGGGGGATCTTCTAAATAAAATTGATAATTTGAATTTTGAGGAAGACTTTATCCTGGTGGGATTGGATGTGGAGTCTTTGTATACCTCCATCCCACATGATGTTGGCCTCAAGGCGGCTGCGCATTTTCTGGAGAGGAGAGGGGGAGACTGGGCCCATCAAAATGAATTTATTATTGAAATGTTGGAATTCGTTTTGAATTATAACTGCTTCTCTTTTGATGGTAAATTCTACCGTCAGATTCGTGGAACGGCCATGGGATCTTCTTGTGCACCATCGTATGCCTGTTTGCACTTGGGCTGGTGGGAAGAGTTCATAGTATACCCTCATCCTCTTTTCAGAAAATGCGCATCCGTTTGGCTCAGATACATGGACGATGTCCTTTTGTGCTGGAAGGGACCGTTGGACTTACTTGAAAGTTTTATTGGGGATTTAAACTCAAATGAACTAAATATCCTTTTGACCTTTTCTCATAGTAAAGATCATATTAGCTTTTTAGATCTTAATATTTATAGGGAAGGAAACAAATTAAAAACGACTACATATCGGAAACCAACATCTGGTAATACTCTTTTGGCAGCAAGTAGCCATCACTTTCCATCTCAAATTAAGGGGATACCGATAAGCGAATTTCTTCGAATTCGCCGTAATTGCACAGATTTCAGGGATTTTAAAAGCGAAGCACAAGACTTATCATCTCGCTTTGAAGATAGGGGTTACCCCAAGAA
Source organism: Rhinoderma darwinii (assembly GCF_050947455.1). Lineage (NCBI taxonomy): Eukaryota > Metazoa > Chordata > Amphibia > Anura > Rhinodermatidae > Rhinoderma > Rhinoderma darwinii. The sequence goes on from NC_134687.1 coordinate 452,093,011, forward strand.
GATGATCAAGAAAGGATACAATAGAGCATCTAGGCAGAATAGAGAGGAAATCCTTAAGAGAGGTAAAAAAGATAACGGTGATAATAGAGTCAGATTCATTTCAAGGTATGGGTCCCATTGGAACATACTTCGGAATCTGATGATTAAAAACTGGCCACACTTAACCTTGGATAAAAGAATCAATTCAATAGTGGGGAATGTACCGAGCATGGTCCCAAGAAAGGCCCCTACTTTGAGGAATCTATTGGTGAGTTCTGAGTTCAAGAGAAGGACCCCAAATAATGAGAAATGGCTACAGAAACGTCCAAAAGGAATGTTCATGTGTGGCTCTTGTAAATGCTGTAAGTACGTTTTAAAATCAGATACTTTTCTGGATAGTGAACATAAAAGGGAATTTAAAGTCTATAATTTCATCAACTGTCGCTCAACCATGGTTGTTTACTCTATTATCTGCCCATGTGGGAAACAATATATAGGGAAAACGAAACGAGAATTACATGTTCGCATTAGTGAACATATTAGAGATATCATTAAGGGTGAAATGATGAATCCTCTAGCTGCACATTTCAAAACATACCATGCCCAATCACCAACTGGCTTAAAATTTATGGGGATTTACCAACTTTTTCAAGATAGAAGGGGAGGTGATCTCAATCGAATACTCCTCCAGAAGGAAACTATGTGGATCTATACATTAAGAACTTTGAATCCCAGGGGATTGAATAATGAAATTAAATTTAATATGTTTCTTTGAATGGTTGGGGTTTGAGAGACTGTCCTGTATTTCCCTCAATTCTCGGTATTCTGGAGTTAGCTGGTATTGGATATAAATAATTCCTGATACAAGAATATTAGATTAAAGAAAGGGACCTCCCCCCCCCCCTTTTTTTTTTTTTTTTTTTTTTTTCGTATGTCATCCCTGGAGAATGATCTAGGAAAATTGGTTGTTTAAAATTTGGATTTAAATATACACACCTTCTGGTTTTAATTTTGGAAACCTGATAGTTAAATCCTAATTTGCCTTCTATCCGAATATCATATAATAATTTTTTCATTATAATTTGTTTTAGTGGTATGACTATGAGTTACTTTATTTCCAATATAGAATGATCAATTAATTGGATTAATAATATCTAATGGGTGGGAATTGGGGATCTGCTGTCTTATAGACACTGGATCCTGAATTCGTGCCTTCGCTTGGAATTTCATGATGGCTCCTATTATTCATCAGAGTCTTTTATACGCATATGCGAAATATGATGTAATCCAGTAGCAAAATTAACCGATTTTGATTCTGCTTTGGGGGTGGTGGGGACCCGGGTCCTGATGCCTTAATTGGTAGTAGTTCTCCGTCCCTGCCTCCCCTAAGGTATTATCTGGATTTCATATGCTTATATGTATGAGTGAATATACTCTATATACAAATATGTTAAAAGAATTGAATAGACTTTATCTTATGTTAAAATAATACAAGGGGGGCTCCCCTATTGAAGAAAAACTTTTTTCCTCCATAAATCTATCATAAAGTCTAGATATTAATAGTTAACCGTATTAACGGAAGAATTTATTTATTTTATTAATTAAATCTAGGTATCAATGGTATCGCTATATAAAATTTAACAATTGGTCTTATTTTGACCAAGTTGAGACACATCACTGATTACCCTCCTCCGGATAAATACTGAATACTCTTATGAATTTGATTTTTTGGATATTCTAATTGTTTGTTTGAACATAAAAATATTTTAGCTTACTATTAAAATTGAGAGATATATTTCATGCGGCATCTCATGCAAGAGTTAAATATATAATATCCATAATGTCTTTGTGTGAAACATTATGTTTTTGATCATGGAACCAATGAATGAATTTGGGACACTATATATATATGGTGTGTTTGGCAGTAATTGTCAAACTGCTCTGAAGAAATCCCGTTCAGGGATGAAACGCGTCAGCTGTCCTAATCAATGAGGCGGGTAGTGACGTCCTAACCCTGCCCAGAGAATACCTGTCCAGTTTTGAAGAGCTCTGTGGAAAGGAACATATGTTGGAATAATTACCTACCTGGTTGCCGGCGTGCGATCCTGTCCGGTCCGTTCCTCTTGGAGTGCCTGGTCAATTCACCTGAAATTTCAGTGTGCGATCCTGCCTTGCTGGGCCCCTATCTCAGTGAATACAGCGGCCTTTGCCAGTATGGATCTATAGAGGAAGACGCCAAGGGAAGTAACGGTGGAGATGTGGATGCTTTGCAATTAAATGTGTGGCCACACAGGCGAATTTTCCTCTTGAGGAGATCTATCTTTTACATCGGAGTTAATTATCTCCCTGCATGGTCTCCCTGGCATTTTTTTGATTTCAGAGATGAAGGTAAAAATCCATTCAAGCTTATACTCTACTCCAAAATTCAATTGCCTGTAGGCTATACATTGACCTAAGGGTCTGTGAAAAGACTTCCTATTATCATCAGTTTTGAATTGGAATTTTTTATCTACTTGATGAGAGAAAAAAGCACGTTCATAACCACATTCCTTCAAATCGTGAGGCTATTTTTCTATTTTTGAGAGTTGTCATATTGTATATGCATGGAAAAATCTCGTTATAAATAGCATTAACAGCCACTTCGAATGGGGTTATTTTGCAACATTGTGATACAAATTACATACATGTTTGGTAATATTGTGATACAAATTACATGTATGTTTGGAGACCGCAGGTGTGAACACAGTCCAGCGGTTTTAGATTTGGAAATCTTGTTGTAAAATCGTTTAATACATATACATCATGCTATATATCCATCTGGCAATATCACTTACGCCTTTGAAGGTTTATTGTATGTTATATTATTAACAGCTACCTCAAACAGGTCCTATGGTAATATTATGATATATATTATATATATGCTTGGAAAACGCAGGTGTGAACACAGTTCAGCGGTTTTCCATTTGGAAAACTCTTATATTATTTACAGCTACTCCAAACAGGTCCTTTAGCAATATGTGATACAAATTATACATATGTTTGGAAACCGCAGATGTGAACACAGTCCAGCGGCTCTCCATTTGGAAATCTTTTTGTATAATTGTGTGGTACACATATACTATACTATATAACCATCAGGTAATATTACCAATGTGTTGAAGATTATTCGTACGTTCCTTTTCCTGGCCAGGAGAATTCTCTTTTTAAATTGTATTTTGGTGTATGTATAAATTTATCTTTTCCGGTATTATCTGGATTCAAAAAATAAAATAATTATTTACTTTTATTGAGCCCAAGAGTGCTTAGTTATATTTCTGAAACTTTTTCTTTTTTTCTTCTTTTCATTAATTTATATCAGGAATGGCACCGTGCTATATTATATTGCATTTTTGGGTTCTTTAGGTATGGTTTGTAATAACCACATCTGTTTTTCTTTAAAATTAATTTTTGGAGGGTGTTTTTCCTTCCTGTTTTTGCTTATATACCTTTCAAGGGAAAGTATTTTCTTTCTTGAACTGTGAGGGTATCAGTGGTGTGTCTCGATTATGGCTTATTGTCTAGATTTGGAGGTTGATGCACAGATTGCTGCACTTTTGAATTGTGAAAGGAATAGAAGTGCAGAGGATATTGGAGGAGATATATATGGTCTATTTAAAAATCATCGGAGACTTATTTTGAGCCATCTGAGACGCAAGTGGGATATTCAGAGTTTAGAGGCATATAAGCTGTCTAAAATTGTCCCAAGAGGATTACGTAGACGTACAACACCCGCATCACATTTTAAGAGCGAAGTATTTTTGGAAAAATGGGATGATGAGTGTCTGAGACACTCAATGAATTTGATGGACTTACTAATAGAAGAGGAGAAAAATATGCTTAGTTCGCTCAATATGGAAATTGAGGAGAGTGTTAAAAAATTGGATATATTTTGTAAGGATCAGGAATTTGAAAAATTAAATAATAGTCTGAAGAAAGAGGTAGAAGTGGAACTTCGTGAAATATCAGTACGAAAAAGGAGAAAATTTCAAAGGGATACTTTTGATTTTGAACAGAAACAAATTTTCTCCTTTACAATAAAAAACAGAGAAAGACAGAATAGGAATAGGGTACGGATGAGAAGGAATACTTTCATGTCAACAGATGGGGAAACTACAAGTGACCCATCTAGTGATAATGAAATGGGGAAACATATTAGAATTGAGGAATCACAATCCAAGGTTTCTTTTTTAGGGGACCGAAACAGAGGGAAATTCGGAGAGGAAAGAATAGTAGAGAAAAAAGGAGGACCCAATACAAGACAACGCAGGGGAAGATAGATAATAATTTGAATAATATAATCAATCTAACCGATTTCCCTCTATCAATACATCATATATCCCTATTAAACCGTGGATTGGGTTTCTCACCAGTTACCCCTGGAAAGGAATTTGAAATATGTAAGGATCTTCACCTTTTTCTTAGAAAAATTCTCTTGAGACTTTGGCATGGGGAAAAAAATGAGAGGAATACTCAAAATGAGAATGTGATGTCTGAGTCACAGAGAGAAATAATGGAATTTGGAATGATCCCTAATCTGGAAATGTCTGATCTAAATACTCTAGCAGATCTAAATGAATTATGGAGGGAAGGTAACGTATTGGAGAATATAGACACTCCTGGAGAGAACTTTACGGATATTATCCCAGAGTACACAGGTCTGCGGAAAAAAAGTAGTACTATGCCAAGCATACATTCTAACAGATACACACATGCATTTTTGGAGGCCATGCTTAGGGATATAAGTGTCATCGACTGGTCCTCCTTTCTGTGTGAGGACAACTTAACTGAAAGGGAACGAAAAGCCCTAAAAGAATTACAAAATATTGAGAATATTGTAATTAAGCCCAGTGACAAGGGTGGGAATGTTGTCCTCCTCAGAGAGGATGACTATGTCGGTGAGATTAAAAGACAATTGGGGACTTCCGGTTCCGGCGCTGGGATGTGAGGACGGCGTGAGGTGAGCTCCCGAGACCCGATCCCCTGAACCTCCGCCGCCACACACACCCGCAAAATAAACCTACCTCGGCAGTTAGCTGGAGGCACGGTGAGAGGGCACAGATAGTGCATGGAGCGGTACCTCCTCAGGAGCGGCAGCCGCGAGAACACCCGTCCGTCCGGACACACGAGGCAGGGAGAGGAGATATCCAAGATGGCGACGTTGCAGCATGTCTCTCCGCCGGGCAGCAGGCCACAGAGTCCAGAGCCCCCTGTAGAGCAAATATCACAGCCGGAGGTGGCAAAACTGGATTATAGGAGATTGGCGATAGAAGTTGCCACACATCTAGCTCCCGACATCAAAGATTCGCTGGTGGCTACGGTAACAACGACATTGCAGAAACTGCAAAATGAGGTTACGTCACATGGCACACGGCTGGATGAACTGGAGCAACGAGTCAGCCTTATGGAGGATGAATCAGCGGGGGCACACACACACATCCAAGGCCTATTGCAAGACAACTCCAGGCTCAGAGACCGCCTGGAGGACTTGGAAAACCGCTCCAGGAGGAACAACCTCAGAATTGTCGGCCTGCCTGAGCACATTAAACCCCAGCACTTACAGGGGATATGCGAAATGGAGCTTCCAGAAGCCCTAGGCCTGAACAGGTCTTGCAGAGTGGAGAGAGCGCATCGGGTCGGCCCACCGGGTGCAGTAAAGGCCAACACAGGAGAACCGCACAACAGGCCACGTCAAGTGATTATGCGATACCTAGACTACAATGACAAAGAGGAACTCTTGCGAACCTTTAGGAATCGAAATACACCATTACAGCTTCGAGGAGCTAAAATAATTTTATTTGCCGACTACTCTGCAGATGTCACGCGGAGACGGAGATCATTTGGAGGAGTATGCACTACTTTATACAAGAGCAAAGTTAAATTCCAGCTGCAATACCCGGCAACATTGAGGGTTACAAGACCAGACGGTTCAGTCAAGGTTTTTCATACGCCGGAGGAGGCGACGCTCTTCGTGGACAAGATGGTGAGACATGAGAACTCCGACGCAACAATAGCGAACACCCGGCAGAGCTCAACGACAAAGAAAAAGACCTCGATGGACTCAGCATTAGCACGGGACAGTTCCTGGTCCTCCATTGCCCGGGTTCCATCACCCAAGCAACAACGCACAGAGTCCTCCAAATCCTTGCAAGGATCCCGCATTGATAGGATGATGGAGGCGCTACCGGACTGATGAGTATAACTTGCAATATGGAGGGTGTATACATGTCTCATGTCACGCACAAATGTGGTTTTACTGTGGGGTACGAAGGCTAGACATATAAGGCATTATAATTGTATCTAAAGGGTAGGATATTGTACATTAATGACACCCTGGCAAAAGGAATGGTCCAGAAACACCCGAGGGTCATTAAAATCACAAAAATAAGGAGGGGGGGGGGAGGGGGAAGGGCCTTCACCCAGAAAAAAGTGAAGTCAGGCATACCAATATGACGCGAGACACACAAGAGAGAGTGTGGACTTTGCTGGTCGGGTATTATGTTGATACTGGTTATAATACTGTTTTTTTACTGTTTGCACATGAAAATGTTATGGGTTTAGGAGCAACGTGGAGCAGGAACCTCCGAGCAGCCACCATAGGAACGGGGCGCACATGCCCGGAAATAGATATACAAAATAACTCAAATTTGATCCTTATAGAGAAATTTAGAATATGCAAGTGACCTCATGGAATGTTAAGGGGCTCCGTTCCCCCAATAAACGGATGATGGTTCTTCGTCACCTAAAAAAATTACACACTGACATCGCTCTCCTACAGGAGACCCATTTGGAGGAGAGCGACTTCCACCGCATGAAAAAAATGTGGGTGGGTGCAGTTTACGGCTCTTCAGCTTGTGGTCGTAAAGCAGGTGTACTCATTTTGATCAATAGAAATATGATACACAAGGTACTACGCACAAATTCCGACTCGGCAGGTCGCTTGCTCCATGTCGTTCTTGACACTCCGTGTGGGGTCCTAAGCATATACAACATCTACGGACCCAATGATGATAACGTTAAATTTTATAATGAATTGGAAAGGGCGTTGCTAACAGATGATATTCCACATAAATTGGTAGGGGGTGATTTCAATTCTGTCTTAGACCACAGAGAGGATAGGAGGTCACACAAAATTCAAGAGTCGGGATCCATTTTTGCAGGGACCCCCAGAAAGCACGATAGGGTATTGGGACCTTTACTAGAGAGCACTCATCTAATAGACGCATGGCGGGAGGGCAACCCGGACGCAAGGGAATTCACACACTATTCGCATTCTCAGCAGTCATGGTCAAGGATAGATTACATTTTCATATCGGCACCCTTGAGGCAACGAATAGGAGTTTCTACTGTGGGGGACTTGGTGATATCGGATCACGCACCTATAATGATATCCCTTCAAGAGGTGTACCCGAGAGGGACAGATTTTATTTGGCGCTTTCCGGCTCATCTAGCGCTAGATGATACATTCAAAAGACAGTTGCAGGGATGGTGGTTGGAATACGCATCCGAGAATGACGGGCACAGGGATAATACCTCCCTCTTTTGGGACACAGCGAAGGCAGTATTGAGGGGTAGGATTCTCGCTTACTCTGTAAGCAAAAAAAGGGAAATAGCAAGACAATTTAAAGCAGCAAGCAGTGCGTTGAGGTCAGCATACACAACATATCTCTCCCAACCAACGGAGGGCAATAGACAAACCTGGGTACAGGCCAAACACAACTTTGATGAGTGGACTTCTCAGAAAGAAATAACCCGCAATTACGAGTTTGAGGCAACAATACACAGATTTGGAAATAAGGCGGGAAGATTGCTAGCAAATGTAGCTAGGGGACAACGCCCGGCACAACACATAGCCAAACTTAGGGATCACACGGGACAAATCACGGGAGATCCTTCACATATAAATTCCATTCTGGCCAGATTCTACGAGGAGCTGTATTCCGATGAATCAGTCTCACCGTTAGAGGCTACACTCCTGGACAGCACCACTCTTCCTGTCATCTCAGAGGATCAACTGCAAATACTGAATGCGCAGGTTACTAGGGAGGAGGTAGATAGGGCTATCAGAAACCTGAAAAACTCCAAAGCCCCAGGCCCAGATGGCTTCTCAGGAGAATTTTACAAAGCGATGAGAGAACAGGTGACCGAAACCCTGGTTTCGCTCTTTAACAATGCCCTGGGTAGTGAAGGTCTGCCACCATCGGCAAACACGTCCTATATCAAACTTCTGTTGAAACCAGGAAAAGATCCCCTGCTACCAGGGTCTTACCGACCCATATCCCTGATAAACGTCGATGCGAAACTTCTCTCTAAAATCATAGCAAATAGATTAGCGGATATAATGCCGCACCTCATAGCTCCTGAGCAGGTGGGGTTCATTAAGGGGAGATCGGCGGTCACCAATATTAGAACGGTATTGGCGGTGCTAGACAGGGTGCAGCACAGTCCAGGACAGGGGGAACACCCAGCACTGCTTTTGCTGGATGCTGAAAAAGCATTCGACAACGTTAGATGGAAGTGGCTGGATGCGGTTCTGGACAGAGTAGGGATTACCGGGGCTTTTCGAAACCTACTGCGACACATTTATAAGTCCCCTAATGCTAGGATCTGCACCACAGGGTTTCTATCTCAGCCGTTTCGCTTATATAAAGGCACAAGACAAGGCTGCCCGCTGTCTCCATTGCTGTTTAATCTGGCATTGGAGCCACTGGCAAGACATTTGAAATCTTCAGAGGTATTCAGAGGCATCTCGGTGGGGGAAATGGAGGTTAAGGAAACACTGTTCGCAGATGACATACTTTTATTCCTAGCAAACCCCTCACGGGACGTTCCACGGGTATTTCAGACGCTAAGTGACTTTGGGGAATATTCAGGATATAAAATTAATTATTCAAAGTGCCAACTGCTAGATTTGGGACCGAAGGAGGGTAGTCATGGTCGACTATTGGATGCTCTAGATGTGGAGATAGTGCGGTCACAGATCACGTATTTGGGCATCAAGGTGGGGCGAGCACCTAGCTCCCTATATGATCTAAATTATCCCCCTTTGATACGGGACATACAGGCGGATCTTCTGAGGTGGCACGGACTGCCCCTTTCACTCCTGGGAAGGTGTGCCTTGGTCAAAATGTCGGGATTTGCAAAACTACTATACCCCTTACAAACCATTCCATTACTAATCAAACACGGGGATATCAATACACTAAATTCGTCCTTCACTAAATTCATATGGGGGGGAAGAAAACCGAGAATAGCACTGGCAAAACTTATGTTAAGAAAAGAAGAGGGGGGCATTAACTTCCCTAACATACGGGGATACAACCTGGCATGCTTGAGCAGACACTTGCTGGATTGGCAACATGGCACCGGATGCCATTCCAACATCAACCTAGAAAGGCAGCTAGCAAAACCATGGGATCTTATGGCTTTAGTGCATACAGCATTTGCGTCCCTGCCCACTAACATTAAGAGATCGGCCCTACTACGGGATACCATTATCACATGGAAAGTATTGCGTAAGCATTATGGTCTTCCATATCGCATTTCAAAACACATGCCTATATGGAGACATCCAGATTTGTGGGCGGGAAGGCATAGTCAGCTACTCCAGAGATGGAGAGAGAGAGGGATAGCGACTCTGGGTGACATGTTCCAGGAACAGGAAGGGAGATGGCTGACCCTGCAGGAAATACAGACAAAGTACAATTTTGACCATCCCCAACATCTACAATATTATCAAATATTATCTTCATGCAAAGCAAAACTGGCGGACATATCCGACGAGACCCACCCCAACCTGTTTGACTCATGGTTCCTAAGCACACACCACAGGTCCATATCGCAACTGTATAACACCCTAAAGCCAGTGCTATTAAAGGTGACACCAGCTCAGGCATTTATGAAATGGGAAAAGCTATTTGGCTTGCCTAATATTGCCAAACATGTGGAAATGGGGTTGGTGGATCTCAGAAAACATATAACAAGCGAGAAATGGAGAGAAACCCACTTAAAAATCCTCCATCATGCCATATATGCGTTCACCTTGCCCCCTTCCATAACTAAACCAGATAGAAAGACTTCATGCCCGAGGTGTGGATCACCTCGCACAGACATGTACCATGGGTTTTGGGCATGCACCAAAATACAGCCATTTTGGAAAGAAATGACATCTTTAGTGCAACAAATAAGCAAATTTAAGGGGCTCCTGGGGCCAATGGAAGTTCTTTTACATGTCCAGCATGATGGAGGGTCAGATGACACAGAAGTAACCCACTTGCCCCCCATTACACATGCGGCATTGATGGTGGCAAAACGATGCATACTCCAGAAATGGTTGGTACCAGATATCCCGCAATCAAGTGAGGTTGTACAGGGGATGAAAAGCCTATTCTATTTAGATAGAATGGATGTTCTAAAACACAAAGATGCACAAGGGGGGAGATTTTTTGGGAAATGGAAACTATTCATAACAGAGCATTTCTCGGGGGAGGAGATATGCAAAATGATCGATCCATTCACGGGATCACCTTGGTACCTGATAGAGGATCTTAAGGGCACCTTAGGAGTGTTGAGAACACGTAGAACATAATATCTATAACTTTGAAATGATATCTAGGCCAACTCGGTTAGGAATGTAGCTTCATGTGGCTCCAGTTTAGGTTATTCATGTTTATACGTATATTAAATAAGTTTTGTATGCATTGTTTCTCAGGGATATTCATTGTTAACGCTGTTCACCAAATGTTATGGAAATTTCTGTAATGACCTTCAATAACTGTCACATAATGATGTAAACAACTATGAGCTTAGTGTCATTGTAGGAATGTGTTTTTTTCATACCATCAACAATAGGTGACTATATTCCTGTAACAGTTTATTGCATATCATGTTATGTGAAAAATTTTCAGAAAATCAATAAAAATATGTTTTAAAAAAAAAAAAAAGACAATTGGAAACAGACACATATTCCCTTTTGAAGGATAACCCACTGGATAACATAATGGGAACTTTAAATAGAAAATTGACTTTTGCATTGGATGAAGGCTTAATTAACAAAAATGAGTTTCAATTTTTAGAGGTAAAAGAACCCCGTATGCCCACGATATATGTACTTCCTAAGGTGCATAAAAATAGGAACACACCCCCAGGCAGACCCATTATTTCAGGGTGTGATGGCCCAACAGATCATCTTGGTAAATACATAGACGAAAAATTGAAACCTTTTGTCCGTACACTTCCATCCTTTGTATTAGACACGGGGGATCTTCTAAATAAAATTGATAATTTGAATTTTGAGGAAGACTTTATCCTGGTGGGATTGGATGTGGAGTCTTTGTATACCTCCATCCCACATGATGTTGGCCTCAAGGCGGCTGCGCATTTTCTGGAGAGGAGAGGGGGAGACTGGGCCCATCAAAATGAATTTATTATTGAAATGTTGGAATTCGTTTTGAATTATAACTGCTTCTCTTTTGATGGTAAATTCTACCGTCAGATTCGTGGAACGGCCATGGGATCTTCTTGTGCACCATCGTATGCCTGTTTGCACTTGGGCTGGTGGGAAGAGTTCATAGTATACCCTCATCCTCTTTTCAGAAAATGCGCATCCGTTTGGCTCAGATACATGGACGATGTCCTTTTGTGCTGGAAGGGACCGTTGGACTTACTTGAAAGTTTTATTGGGGATTTAAACTCAAATGAACTAAATATCCTTTTGACCTTTTCTCATAGTAAAGATCATATTAGCTTTTTAGATCTTAATATTTATAGGGAAGGAAACAAATTAAAAACGACTACATATCGGAAACCAACATCTGGTAATACTCTTTTGGCAGCAAGTAGCCATCACTTTCCATCTCAAATTAAGGGGATACCGATAAGCGAATTTCTTCGAATTCGCCGTAATTGCACAGATTTCAGGGATTTTAAAAGCGAAGCACAAGACTTATCATCTCGCTTTGAAGATAGGGGTTACCCCAAGAAGATGATCAAGAAAGGATACAATAGAGCATCTAGGCAGAATAGAGAGGAAATCCTTAAGAGAGGTAAAAAAGATAACGGTGATAATAGAGTCAGATTCATTTCAAGGTATGGGTCCCATTGGAACATACTTCGGAATCTGACGATTAAAAACTGGCCACACTTAACCTTGGATAAAAGAATCAATTCAATAGTGGGGAATGTACCGAGCATGGTCCCAAGAAAGGCCCCTACTTTGAGGAATCTATTGGTGAGTTCTGAGTTCAAGAGAAGGACCCCAAATAATGAGAAATGGCTACAGAAACGTCCAAAAGGAATGTTCATGTGTGGCTCTTGTAAATGCTGTAAGTACGTTTTAAAATCAGATACTTTTCTGGATAGTGAACATAAAAGGGAATTTAAAGTCTATAATTTCATCAACTGTCGCTCAACCATGGTTGTTTACTCTATTATCTGCCCATGTGGGAAACAATATATAGGGAAAACGAAACGAGAATTACATGTTCGCATTAGTGAACATATTAGAGATATCATTAAGGGTGAAATGATGAATCCTCTAGCTGCACATTTCAAAACATACCATGCCCAATCACCAACTGGCTTAAAATTTATGGGGATTTACCAACTTTTTCAAGATAGAAGGGGAGGTGATCTCAATCGAATACTCCTCCAGAAGGAAACTATGTGGATCTATACATTAAGAACTTTGAATCCCAGGGGATTGAATAATGAAATTAAATTTAATATGTTTCTTTGAATGGTTGGGGTTTGAGAGACTGTCCTGTATTTCCCTCAATTCTCGGTATTCTGGAGTTAGCTGGTATTGGATATAAATAATTCCTGATACAAGAATATTAGATTAAAGAAAGGGACCTCCCCCCCCCCCTTTTTTTTTTTTTTTTTTTTTTTTTTTTTTTCGTATGTCATCCCTGGAGAATGATCTAGGAAAATTGGTTGTTTAAAATTTGGATTTAAATATACACACCTTCTGGTTTTAATTTTGGAAACCTGATAGTTAAATCCTAATTTGCCTTCTATCCGAATATCATATAATAATTTTTTCATTATAATTTGTTTTAGTGGTATGACTATGAGTTACTTTATTTCCAATATAGAATGATCAATTAATTGGATTAATAATATCTAATGGGTGGGAATTGGGGATCTGCTGTCTTATAGACACTGGATCCTGAATTCGTGCCTTCGCTTGGAATTTCATGATGGCTCCTATTATTCATCAGAGTCTTTTATACGCATATGCGAAATATGATGTAATCCAGTAGCAAAATTAACCGATTTTGATTCTGCTTTGGGGGTGGTGGGGACCCGGGTCCTGATGCCTTAATTGGTAGTAGTTCTCCGTCCCTGCCTCCCCTAAGGTATTATCTGGATTTCATATGCTTATATGTATGAGTGAATATACTCTATATACAAATATGTTAAAAGAATTGAATAGACTTTATCTTATGTTAAAATAATACAAGGGGGGCTCCCCTATTGAAGAAAAACTTTTTTCCTCCATAAATCTATCATAAAGTCTAGATATTAATAGTTAACCGTATTAACGGAAGAATTTATTTATTTTATTAATTAAATCTAGGTATCAATGGTATCGCTATATAAAATTTAACAATTGGTCTTATTTTGACCAAGTTGAGACACATCACTGATTACCCTCCTCCGGATAAATACTGAATACTCTTATGAATTTGATTTTTTGGATATTCTAATTGTTTGTTTGAACATAAAAATATTTTAGCTTACTATTAAAATTGAGAGATATATTTCATGCGGCATCTCATGCAAGAGTTAAATATATAATATCCATAATGTCTTTGTGTGAAACATTATGTTTTTGATCATGGAACCAATGAATGAATTTGGGACACTATATATATATGGTGTGTTTGGCAGTAATTGTCAAACTGCTCTGAAGAAATCCCGTTCAGGGATGAAACGCGTCAGCTGTCCTAATCAATGAGGCGGGTAGTGACGTCCTAACCCTGCCCAGAGAATACCTGTCCAGTTTTGAAGAGCTCTGTGGAAAGGAACATATGTTGGAATAATTACCTACCTGGTTGCCGGCGTGCGATCCTGTCCGGTCCGTTCCTCTTGGAGTGCCTGGTCAATTCACCTGAAATTTCAGTGTGCGATCCTGCCTTGCTGGGCCCCTATCTCAGTGAATACAGCGGCCTTTGCCAGTATGGATCTATAGAGGAAGACGCCAAGGGAAGTAACGGTGGAGATGTGGATGCTTTGCAATTAAATGTGTGGCCACACAGGCGAATTTTCCTCTTGAGGAGATCTATCTTTTACATCGGAGTTAATTATCTCCCTGCATGGTCTCCCTGGCATTTTTTTGATTTCAGAGATGAAGGTAAAAATCCATTCAAGCTTATACTCTACTCCAAAATTCAATTGCCTGTAGGCTATACATTGACCTAAGGGTCTGTGAAAAGACTTCCTATTATCATCAGTTTTGAATTGGAATTTTTTATCTACTTGATGAGAGAAAAAAGCACGTTCATAACCACATTCCTTCAAATCGTGAGGCTATTTTTCTATTTTTGAGAGTTGTCATATTGTATATGCATGGAAAAATCTCGTTATAAATAGCATTAACAGCCACTTCGAATGGGGTTATTTTGCAACATTGTGATACAAATTACATACATGTTTGGTAATATTGTGATACAAATTACATGTATGTTTGGAGACCGCAGGTGTGAACACAGTCCAGCGGTTTTAGATTTGGAAATCTTGTTGTAAAATCGTTTAATACATATACATCATGCTATATATCCATCTGGCAATATCACTTACGCCTTTGAAGGTTTATTGTATGTTATATTATTAACAGCTACCTCAAACAGGTCCTATGGTAATATTATGATATATATTATATATATGCTTGGAAAACGCAGGTGTGAACACAGTTCAGCGGTTTTCCATTTGGAAAACTCTTATATTATTTACAGCTACTCCAAACAGGTCCTTTAGCAATATGTGATACAAATTATACATATGTTTGGAAACCGCAGATGTGAACACAGTCCAGCGGCTCTCCATTTGGAAATCTTTTTGTATAATTGTGTGGTACACATATACTATACTATATAACCATCAGGTAATATTACCAATGTGTTGAAGATTATTCGTACGTTCCTTTTCCTGGCCAGGAGAATTCTCTTTTTAAATTGTATTTTGGTGTATGTATAAATTTATCTTTTCCGGTATTATCTGGATTCAAAAAATAAAATAATTATTTACTTTTATTGAGCCCAAGAGTGCTTAGTTATATTTCTGAAACTTTTTCTTTTTTTCTTCTTTTCTGAACATGACTATGCCTGCCGCCTGCCTTGACCTATTGCTTCCGATACCCGTTACGACGTCTGCTGCCTGTCGTGACTTGTGGCCTATACATTCGACTGTCTCTAAACCCGCTGTGCCAAGCATTGCCCTGGGTTACAAGTACCATCTCCCAGACAACACAGAGGATCCACAAACAAACTGGTGAGAACCGTTATAGTTTGAACAAGCCATGGATCCCCTTGACACAGCCCTGCCTGACGCGGCTGATATGGCTCAGGAACTTTCTAGACAACGAGTCCGCCAAGATCAGCTTTTTCAGCTTCTGCAAAATGTGTCCACTCGTTTGAACGAACTAGCGCCTCCGATACAGCCACCACCACCGCAAGCTCCTGTCTACAGTCCAGGACTACATTTACCTACGCCTGCCCGCTATGAGGGTAACCCCAAAACCTGCAGGGGATTTGTTAATCAATGCATCCATTGTGAGGTTATGGTGCATAATTTTTCTTTAGACCGGGCTAAGGTGGCCTACATCTTGTCTCTGCTTTCTGGCGAAGCGCAGGCTTGGGCATCGCCCTTGTGGGAAACGACCCCATCATGAGAAAAATTATGGTATTGGAGATAAAGAACTTTTGGCTATTAAATTGGCCCTGGAGGAGTGTAGACATTTGCTAGAGGGTGCGCGGCATCCTATGATCATCTGCACAGATCATA
This sequence comes from Rhinoderma darwinii, assembly GCF_050947455.1. Classification (NCBI taxonomy): domain Eukaryota; kingdom Metazoa; phylum Chordata; class Amphibia; order Anura; family Rhinodermatidae; genus Rhinoderma; species Rhinoderma darwinii. The sequence continues at coordinate 452,109,031 of NC_134687.1, forward strand.
AAAACCTCCTTTACCTGCAATCTGCTCAACGCCTGAATCCTCGCCAAGCATGGTGGGCACTATTCTTCTCCAGATTTGATTTCCATTTTCACTACAGACCTGCTGGAAAGAATACCAAGGCTGATGCCTTATCTCGCTCTTTTAACTCCACAGATCAAGAGCACAGTCCTCAGTTCATTATAGATCCAGAACCCATTATGATCGCTGCGCCAGCTGAAGTGGTACACATTCCCCGAGGGAAGACCTACGTACCCCCTAAACAAAGGGATTGTGTTCTTCGCTGGGGTCATGCCTCCAGGGTTTCTGGGCACCCTGGCATTAAAAAAGACTCTCAATTTGATTAGCCGTCAGTACTGGTGGCCTTCCATGTCCCAAGATACTAAAGACTTTGTTTCAGCCTGCTCCACCTGCTCTCAGAATAAAGTCTCCCATTTAAGACCTGCCGGTCTTTTGCATGCTCTACCCGTGCCTGACACTCCCTGGTCGCACATTGCCATGGACTTCATTACCGATCTGCCTAGTTCTGCTGGGTGTACCGTGATCTCGGTGGTTGTGGATCGCTTTTCCAAAATGGCGCATTTTGTACCCCTTTCAGGCCTTCCGTCATCTTCCCGACTGGCAACAACACTGTTTATCAAGCACATCTTTTGCCTTCATGGTCTTCCTAAACATATTGTTTCTGACAAGGGAGTACAGTTCACATCCAAGTTCTGGAGAGCCTTGTGCAAACTGCTGGAGGTCAAACTTGACTTCTCTTCCGCTTACCATCCTCAATCCAATGGTCAAGTAGGGCGGATTAATCAAATACTTGAAAGTTTCCTCAGGAATTTTGTGTCTCCACGACAAGAAGACTGGGCAAGCCTACTTCCATGGGCCGAATTTGCCTACAACAACCATACGGGGGAATCTATCACACTCTTCTCCTTTCTTCTTGGTGTATGGCCAGCACCCAGGAATACCAGTTTCTGTACCTTCTGAGGTTCCAGCTGCTAACATGATCCACCGTGACTTTGTACGTATATGGCAGGAGGCCAAGGACTCCATCCACAAAGCCGTAGCTAGGTTCAAGAGAAACGTGGATAAAAAACGAATGATGACGCCGCAGCTCTTTCCTGGGGATAAAGTCTGGCTGTCCACCCGGTACATAAGTCTGAAGACTCCTTGTTACAAGCTGGCTCCTCGTTTTCTCGGCTCTTATGAGATAACAGAACAAATCAATCTAGTAACTTTCAGACTTCGCCTTCCTCAGTCTCTGAAAAATCTCTAATTCCTTCCACATTTCTCTGCTGAAACCTACTATATGCAACCGATTTTCCCAAAAAATTCCTGCCCATCCTGCTCCTGCGGCTGATGCTGAATTCGAGATTAAAGAGATCCTGGATGTCAAACGTACACGGGGGAGATTATGGTACCTAGTGGACTGGAAAGATTATGGTCCTGAGTAGAGATCATGGGAGCCCATGGAGAATGTCAACGCCCCAGCTCTCATCAAGGACTTTGAACGAAGGTTCCCAAGCAAGCCTAAAAAGAGGGGGCATAAAGGGGGTACTGTAATGGTTGCCGCGCCATTCCCCGTCTTTCCCACAGCCTCTGCTCCTGTTCCTGCGCCCTCCATTACCTTATGCTCATCCCGAGCTCCACTTACCAGATCCGGACACTATGCTGTCCCTGGGCGGCGTCAGGTAAGTGCATCCCTTACCTCCCTCCGCGGCCGTCATCCTCGATGTGCCGCTGCAGTCACTAGAGGGCGCGCGCGCTGACTCGTCCTTTCTTAAATGGCCAGCGCGCGCCTTAATTCAAAAGAATTCCTATTTAAGGATCCTCCTTCCTCTAATCCATGCTTGTTCAACTAAGTTCCCCGTGAGTTTCCCTATACCCTGGTTCTCTGTTTCCTTCCCTTCTGCCTTTGTCTGGATTTCCCGTTGTTGACCTTTGCCTGAACTTGACTATCCTCGTCTGCCTTGACCTATTGCTATCCATACCAGTTACGCCGCCTGCATTGACCTGTTGCTATCGATACCCGTTACGACATCTGCTGCCTGTCCTGACTTCTGGCCTATACATCCGACTGCCTCTAAACCCGCTGTGCCAAGCGTTGCCCTGGGTTACAAGCACCATCTCACAGACGACACAGAGGATCCACAAACCGGTGAGAACCGTTATAACAACCCTGGGCAAAGAAGGACTTTTGTCTAAATTGTCCATTTCCATGACCATAGTGTCCGGTGAAAAACGCACCGGGTCTCTGCTTATCTGGACTCTGGATCCGCTGCTGATTTCATTAGAAGAGACCTGGTGGATCTTCTCCAATTGCCTACAACCCCTCTGGAGAGGCCTTTGATGGTTGCATCTGTGAATGGACTACCTCTGCCAGACCCGGTTGCAGTTGTGACCAAGCCGCTAAGGCTCCAAGTGGGAGCCCTCCATTCCGAGCTCCTCTCGTTCTTTGTCCTGGCTAAAGCACTCGACCCTGTGCTGCTGGACCTGCCCTGGCTCAGACGACATGCCCCAGCCTTGGACTGGAGTTCGGGAGAGGTTCTCCAGTGGGGTTCCGAGTGTCTCAACCGCTGCCTGGTACAGATTCGTTCAGCTCAGCCTCCTCTGCCTCAGTACTTGGCAGGATTGCCTTGTCATTATTCTGCATTCTCTCATGTCTTCAGCAAGAAAGAGACGGAGATGCTGCCCCCACACCGGGCGTATGACTGTCCTATTGAGCTGGTTCCTGGTGCATCCCTTCCCCGTAGTAGGGTATATCCTCTCTCCTTGCCAGAGACTCTGTCCATGTCCGCCTATGTTAAGGAGAACTTGGAGAGGGGTTTTATATGGAAGTCTTCCTCCCTGGCTGGAGCCGGGTTCTTCTTCGTCAAGAAAAATGATGGTTCTCTGCGTCCTTGCATTGACTACCGGGGTCTCAACCAGATCACAGTAAAAAATAGATATCCATTGCCATTGATCTCTGAACTGTTTGATCGTATACGAGGAGCCAAGATTTTTTTGAGGCAAGAACTACGGGGGGGCTTACAACCTAATCCGGATTTGCCGGGGTGACGTATGGAAGACGGCAGTTTACACCTGTGGCGGACACTATGAATATCTAGTAATGCCCTTCGGCCTGTGTAATTCTCACGGTTTGTGGGTTTGTGGACCCACTAGGCCATACCGCCGTAGCGGGGAGGCTGCTGGCCAAACAGGGAACCCCAGCAATACAAAGTCCCGCACAAGGGTACCTGAATAGTCCAGACAGTGGCCGCAGCTCTGGCACTGATGGAAATGGGTGCAGCAGGTAACGCCAGACGTGGTGAATCCCTCTGGACGTGGCAGATGAAACAGGACGTGGCGGGTGACACAGATGCCGCAGGTTGCGCCAGACGTGTTGAATCCCTCTGGACGTGGCGGATGACACAGAACGTGACGGATGACACAGATGCAGTAGACACGACTCCAACTAGTAGGCACAGGAACAAGATCACAGCACGGGATACAGGAACAGGTAACAGGGCACGGGTAACAACTGGAACGGGAAACACTAAGGGACCATTTGCAAGACAGACTTAGGAAATACTAACAACGCTCAGGCAAGGATCAGAAGGGCTAGGGCCCTCTTATAGACCACGAAGTCATGTGGTTGATGATAATGATTGTTTTACAGGTGCGTGCGTTGGCCCTTTAAGAGCGGGCAAGAGCATGCGCGCGCACCCTACGGGACATAGCAGACAGAAGCGGAAGTGAGCGCTGGTGTCTCCTAGGAAGGAGATGGGGACCAGCGCTCACGGATCCATGGGTGCGGGCGTCGGGAGGTGAGTAAACCCGATGGCCCATGGCCATGGACGCTACAGTATCCCCCCCCTCTTACGCCCCCTCTTCTTGGGGCCAGAGCAAGAGAGGAAGTTCTTAATGAGAGCAGGATCACTGAGGTTCTCTTCTGGCTCCCAGGACCTCTCCTCAGGACCAAAACCTCTCCAGTCCACCAAATAAAAAGTCCTTCCTCCTACCCTTTTGCAGTCCAGTATCTCCCTCACCTTAAACACATCAGAAGAACCGCTGGGAGCAACTGTGGAACTAGAAGTCTTGCTGTAGCGGTTCAGGACCACTGGCTTCAGGAGGGACACATGAAAGAAGTTAGGGATTCTGAGGGTAGGTTTGTTGTAGAATCTCGAAAGGACCAAGGAACCTGGGAACAAACTTTTATGAAGGCACCTTCAAACGAATGTTCTGAGAGGATAGCCAGACTTTGGTACACGGAAGATACTGAGGCGGCTTTTTTCTCTTCGGATCTGCTTTTCGCTTCATGCGATCGACTGCCAGCAAAATAGAGGACCGGATCTGTTGCCAGATTTGCAGAAAGTCCCCAAATGCAGAGTCAGCAGCGGGTACCTGAGATGTAGTCGATACTGAAAGAGGGACTCTAGGATGTTGAGTGTAAACAAGGTGAAATGGAGTGGAGGTGGTGGACTCGCTTGTGCGCTTGTTGAACGAGAACTCGGCCCATGGAACAATCTGTACCCAGTTATTGTGCTGTAAAGAGGTGAAGTGGCGGAGATAATTCTCCATGATCTGGTTGATCCTCTCAACTTTCCCATTGGACTGGGGGTGATAGGCCGAGGAAAAGTCCAATCTCACATCCAGGAGTTTACAGAGGGCTCTCCAGAACTTTGAGGTAAATTGAAGTTCTGGAGACCCCTCTGTAAACTCCTGGAGTGAGAAACTTTGTTAGAAGCACACACCGTGCAAGAAGAGACAAAGTCCATAACATCCTTGGGCAGCGTGGGCCACCAGAAGTGACGAGCAATCAGGTCTCTGGTCTTACGGACACCAGGGTGGCCAGCCAGTTTAGTACTGTGTCCCCAGCGGAGAATTCTTCTCCTGTCTGCCAACCAAACAAACGTCCTCCCCGGAGGTATGTCTCTAACCTGCAGAGTGACAATGCAGGACGGGTCTATGATAGTCTTAAGGGACTCCACCGTGTCTTCCGTCTCAAACGATCTGGACAGGGCATCGGCGCTCACATTCTTGTCAGCGGGACGGTAGTGGAGCAAAAATTGGAAACGGGGGAAGAACAGCAACCTCCTGGCTTGACGGGGATTTAGTCGTTGAGCGGACTGAAGGTAGGTAAGGTTTTTGTGGTCGGTGTAGATCAGGATGGGGTAAGCTGCGACCCTCTAGAAGATGTCTCCACTCCTCCAGTGCCAATTTGATGGCCAGTAGCTGTCACGGACACAGGGTATGTGGACCCACTAGGCCGCTCCACCGTATCGGGGAGGCAGCTGACCAGGTCACAGTCTATGTGAAAGTCAATGGCAGACAGTAATGCTTGGGTACCTGAAATAGTCCGGACGGTGGCTGTGGCTTCAGCACGGATGGAGGCTGGTGCGGCAGGTGGCGCCAGACGTGGCGAGCAGTATCCGATGCAGCAGAAGACACTGGACGTGGCAGAAGACACTGGACGTGGCAGAAGACACTGGACGTGGCAGAAGACACTGGATGTGGCAAACGACAACAGATGCAGTAGACACGACTCCAACGCTGGTAGGCACAGGAACTAGAACAATACGGAATACAAGAACGGGTAACAGGGCACGGGTAACAACTGGAACGGGGAAACACTAAGGGACCATTTGCGAGACAGACTGGGATAGACTAACAACGCTCAGGCAAAGATCAGAAGGCCTGGGGCCTTTTTATAGACCAGGAAATCATGGCAGTTGATGACGATCCTTTTGGGCGCGCGCTGGCCCTTTAATGCCGCGCGCGAGCGAGCGCGCACACCCTACGGGACACAGCAGGACGGAGCAGAAGTGAGCACTGGCGTCTCCTAGGAAGGAGAGATGGGCCAGCGCTTACGGATCCATGGCTGCGGGTGTCTGGAGGTGAGTAAACTCGACGGCCCGCGGCCATGGACGCTACAGTAGCTCGCGATCTCCAATAAAGTAATTGCGCTCAGCAGAAGAAAAAAGTCTTGAGTAGTAGCCACATACTATTGCCCTTCCTTTGGAGCTCCTCTGGAACAGAAGTGCACCTGCACCAACAGAGGAAGCGTCCACCTCCAATGAGAACTGCCGAGATACGTCAGGATGATGAAGGATCGAAGCTGAAGTGTAGGTTTTCTTGAGGCTAATGAATGCAGACTCTGCCTCTCGAGTCCAGACCTTGGCATTCGCACCCTTCTTGTTAAGGGTAGAGATGGGAGCAGTCAGAGATGAGAAGTTTGGAATAAACTGCCGGTAGAAATTGTCAAATCCCAGGAACCGCTGTATGGCTATTAGTGTATAGTACTATTATATTCAGGAGCACGGTGTATAGTACTATTATATTCAGGAGAACAGTGTATAGTACTATTATATTCAGGAGTACAGTGTATAGTACTATTATATTCAGGGGCACCGTGTAAAGTACCATTATATTCAGGGGTGCACTGTATAGTACTATTATATTCAGGAGTACTGTGTATAATACTATTATATTCAAGAGCACGGTGTATAGAACTATTATATTCAGGAGAACAGTGTATAGTACTATTATATTCAGGAGTACAGTGTATAGTACTATTATATTCAGGAGCGCAGTGTATAGTACTATTATATTCAAGAGTGCAGTGTATGGTACTATTATATTCAGGAGTACAGTGCATAATACTATTATATTCAGGAGTACAATGTATAGTACTATTATATTCAGGGGCGCAGTGTATAGTGCTATTATATTCAGGAGTGCAGTGTATAGTACTATTATATTTAGGGGCGCAGTGTATGGTAGTATTATATTCAGGAGTACAGTGTATAATACTATTATATTCAGGAGTACAGTGTATGGTACTATTATATTCAGGGGCGCAGTGTATAGTACTATTCTATTCAGGGACACAGTGTATAATACTATTATAGTCAGGAGCACAGTGTATAGTACTATTATATTCAGGAGTACAGTGTATAGTACTATTATATACAGGGCACAGTGTATAGTACTATTATATGCAGGGGCACAGTGTAAAGTACTATTATATTCAGGGGTGCCGTGTATAGTACTATTATATCTTGGGGTGCAGTGTATAGTACTATTATACTCAGGAGTACAGTGTATAATACTATTTTATTCAGGAGCACGGTGTATAGTACTATTATATTCAGGAGAACAGTGTATAGTACTATTATATTCAGGAGTACAGTGTAAAGTACTATTATATACAGGAGTACAGGGTATGGTGCTAGTATATTCAGGAGAACAGTGCATAATACTATTATATACAGGAGCGCAGTGTATAGTACTATTATATTCAGGAGAACAGTGTATAGTACTATTATAGTCAGGGGCACAGCGTATAGTACTATTATATTCAGGAGAACAGTGTATAGTACTATTATATTCAGGAGTACAGTGTATAGTACTATTATATTCAGGAGTACAGTGCATATACTATTATATTCAGGGGCACAGCGTATAGTACTATTATATTCAGGAGCACAGTGTATAGTTCTATTATTTTCAGGGGCGCAGTGTATAGTACTATTATATTCAGGAGTGCAGTGTATAGTACTATTATATTCAGGATTACAGTGTATAGTACTATTATATTCAGGAGCACAGTGTATAGTTCTATTATATTCAGGAGTAGTGTATAGTACTATTATTTCTTGGGGTGCAGTGTATAATACTATTATATTCAGGGGCACAGTGTATAGTACTATTATATTCGGGGGCGCAGTGTATAGTACTATTATATTCAGGAGCACAGTGTATAGTACTATTATATTCAGGAGTACAGAGTATAGTAGTATTATATTCAGGAGTACAGTGCATAGTACTATTATATTCAGGAGTAGTGTATAGTACTATTATATTCAGGGGCACAGTGTATAGTACTATTATATTCGGGGGCGCAGTGTATAGTACTATTATATTCAGGAGCACAGTGTATAGTACTATTATATTCAGGAGCACAGTGTATAGTACTATTATATTCAGGAGTACAGTGTAGAGTACTATTATATTCAGGAGTACAGAGTATAGTAGTATTATATTCAGGAGTACAGTGTATAATACTATTATATTCAGGAGTACAGTGTATAGTACTATTATATTCAGGAGCACGGTGAATAGTACTATTATATTCAGGGGCACAGTGTATAGTACTATTATACTCATGAGCACAGTGTATAGCACTATTATATGCAGAAACGCAGTATATAGTACTATTATATTCAGGAGCGCAGTGTATATTACTATTATATTCAGGAGTACAGTGTATAGTGCTATTATATTCAGGAGTACAGTGTATAGTACTATTATATTCAGGAGCACAGTGTATAGTATTATTATATTCAGGACTAAAGTGTATAGTACTATTATATTCAGGATTACAGTGTATAGTACTATTATATTCAGGAGCACAGTGTATAGTATTATTATATTCAGGAGTAAAGTGTATAGTACTATTATATTCAGGATTACAGTGTATGGTACTATTATATTCAGGAGCACAGTGTATAGTACTATTATATTCAGGAGCACAGTGTATAATACTATTATATTCAGGAGTACAGTGTATGATACTATTATATTCAGGAGCACAGGGTATAGTTCTATTATATTCAAGAGCACAGTGTATAGTACTATTATATTCAGGAGCACAGTGCATAGTACTATTATATTCAGGAGTACAGTGTATAATACTATTATATTCAGGGGCATGGTGTTTAATACTATTATATTCAGGAGCACGGTGTATAGTACTATTATATTCAGGAGAACAGTGTATAGTACTATTATATTCAGGAGAACAGTGTATGGTACTATTATATTCAGGGGAGCAGTGTATAGTATTATTATATTCAGGGGTACATTGTATAGTACTATTATATTCAAGAGCGCAGTTTAAAGTACTATTATATTCAGGGGCACAGTGTATAGTACTATTATATTCTTGGGCACAGTGTATAGTACTATTATATTCAGGAGTACAGTGTATAGTACTATTATATTCAGGAGTACAGTGTATAGTACTATTATATTCAGGAGTACAGTGTATAGTACTATTATTTTCAGGAGTACAGTGTATAGTACTATTATATTCAGGAGTACAGTGTATAATACTATTATATTTAGGGCAACAGTGTATAGTACTTTTATATTCAGGAGTACAGTGTATAGTACTATTATATTCAGGAGTACAGTGTATAGCACTATTATATTCAGGAGTACAGTCTATAGTATTATTATATTCAGGGGCACAGTGTATAATACTATTATATTCAGGAGTACAGTGTATAGTACTATTATATTCAGGAGCACAGTGCATAGTACTATTATATTCAGGAGTACAGTGTATAATACTATTATATTCAGGAGAACAGTGTATAGTACTATTATATTCAGGAGCGCAGTATATGGTACTATTATATTCAGGAGCGCAGTGTATAGTACTATTATATTCAGGAGTACAGTGTATAGTACTATTATATTCAGGAGTACAGTGTATAGTACTATTATATTCAGGAATACAGTGTATAGTACTATTACATTCAGGAGTACAGTGTATAGTACTATTATATTCAGGAGCACAGTGTATAGTACTATTAAATTCAGGAGCACAGTGCATAGTACTATTATATTCAGGAGTAAAGTGTATAATACTATTATATTCAGGAGTACAGTGTATAGTATTATTATATTCAGGAGCACAGTGTATAGTACTATTATATTCAGGAGTACAGTGTATAATACTATTATATTCAGGAGTACAGTGTATAGTATTATAGTCAGGGGCACAGTGTATAGTACTATTATATTCAGGAGTACAGTGTATAGTACTATTATATTCAGGAGCACAGTGCATAGTACTATTATATTCAGGAGTACAGTGTATAGTACTATTATATTCAGGAGCACAGTGTATAGTATTATTATATTCAGGAGTAAAGTGTATAGTACTATTATATTCAGGATTACAGTGTATGGTACTATTATATTCAGGAGCACAGTGTATAGTACTATTATATTCAGGAGTACAGTGTATGATACTATTATATTCAGGAGCACAGGGTATAGTTCTATTATATTCAGGAGCACAGTGTATAGTACTATTATATTCAGGAGCACAGAGTATAGTACTATTATATTCAGGAGTACAGTGTATAATACTATTATATTCAGGGGCATGGTGTTTAATACTATTATATTCAGGAGCACGGTGTATAGTACTATTATATTCAGGAGAACAGTGTATAGTACTATTATATTCAGGAGAACAGTGTATGGTACTATTATATTCAGGGGAGCAGTGTATAGTACTATTATATTCAGGGGTACATTGTATAGTACTATTATATTCAAGAGCGCAGTTTAAAGTACTATTATATTCGGGGGCACAGTGTATAGTACTATTATATTCTTGGGCACAGTGTATAGTACTATTATATTCAGGAGTACAGTGTATAGTACTATTATTTTCAGGAGTACAGTGTATAGTACTATTATATTCAGGAGTACAGTGTATAATACTATTATATTTAGGGGCACAGTGTATAGTACTATTATATTCAGGAGTACAGTGTATAATACTATTATATTCAGGAGTACAGTGTATAGTACTATTATATTCAGGAGTACAGTGTATAGTACTATTATATTCAGGAGCACAGTGCATAGTACTATTATATTCAGGAGTACAGTGTATAATACTATTATATTCAGGAGCACAGTGTATAGTACTATTATATTCAGCACAGTGTATAGTACTATTATATTCAGGAGAACAGTGTATAGTACTATTATATTCAGGAGAACAGTGTATAGTACTATTATATTCAGGAGCGCAGTATATGGTACTATTATATTCAGGAGCGCAGTGTATAGTACTATTATATTCAGGAGTACAGTGTATAGTACTATTATATTCAGGAGTACAGTGTATAGTACTATTATATTCAGGAATACAGTGTATAGTACTATTACATTCAGGAGTACAGTGTATAGTACTATTATATTCAGGAGCACAGTGTATAGTACTATTAAATTCAGGAGCACAGTGCATAGTACTATTATATTCAGCAGTACAGTGTATAATACTATTATATTCAGGAGTACAGTGTATAATACTATTATGTTCAGGAGTACAGTGTATAGTATTATTATATTCAGGGGCACAGTGTATAGTACTATTATATTCAGGAGTACAGTGTATAATACTATTATGTTCAGGAGTACAGTGTATAGTATTATTATATTCAGGGGCACAGTGTATAGTACTATTATATTCAGGAGTACAGTGTATAGTGCTATTATATTCAGGAGTACAGTGTATAGTACTATTAAATTCAGGAGCACAGTGCATAGTACTATTATATTCAGGAGTACAGTGTATAATACTATTATATTCAGCACAGTGTATAGTACTATTATATTCAGGAGTACAGTGTAGAGTACTATTATATTCAGGAATACAGAGTATAGTAGTATTATATTCAGGAGTACAGTGTATAATACTATTATATTCAGGAGTACAGTGTATAGTACTATTATATTCAGGAGCACGGTGAATAGTACTATTATATTCAGGGGCACAGTGTATAGTACTATTATACTCATGAGCACAGTGTATAGCACTATTATATGCAGAAACGCAGTATATAGTACTATTATATTCAGGAGCGCAGTGTATATTACTATTATATTCAGGAGTACAGTGTATAGTGCTATTATATTCAGGAGTACAGTGTATAGTACTATTATATTCAGGAGCACAGTGTATAGTATTATTATATTCAGGAGTAAAGTGTATAGTACTATTATATTCAGGATTACAGTGTATAGTACTATTATATTCAGGAGCACAGTGTATAGTATTATTATATTCAGGAGTAAAGTGTATAGTACTATTATATTCAGGATTACAGTGTATGGTACTATTATATTCAGGAGCACAGTGTATAGTACGATTATATTCAGGAGCACAGTGTATAATACTATTATATTCAGGAGTACAGTGTATGATACTATTATATTCAGGAGCACAGGGTATAGTTCTATTATATTCAAGAGCACAGTGTATAGTACTATTATATTCAGGAGCACAGTGCATAGTACTATTATATTCAGGAGTACAGTGTATAATACTATTATATTCAGGGGCATGGTGTTTAATACTATTATATTCAGGAGCACGGTGTATAGTACTATTATATTCAGGAGAACAGTGTATGGTACTATTATATTCAGGGGAGCAGTGTATAGTATTATTATATTCAGGGGTACATTGTATAGTACTATTATATTCTTGGGCACAGTGTATAGTACTATTATATTCAGGAGTACAGTGTATAGTACTATTATTTTCAGGAGTACAGTGTATAGTACTATTATATTCAGGAGTACAGTGTATAATACTATTATATTTAGGGGCACAGTGTATAGTACTATTATATTCAGGAGTACAGTGTATAGTACTATTATATTCAGGAGAACAGTGTATAGTACTATTATATTCAGGAGTACAGTGTATAGCACTATTATATTCAGGAGTACAGTGTATAGTATTATTATATTCAGGAGTACAGTGTATAGTACTATTATATTCAGGAGTGCAGTGTATAATACTATTATATTCAGGAATACAGTGTATAGTATTATTATATTCAGGAGCACAGTGTATAGTACTATTATATTCAGGAGTACAGTGTATAGTACTATTATATTCAGGAGTACAGTGTATAATACTATTATATTCAGGAGCACAGTGTATAGTACTATTATATTCAGCACAGTGTATAGTACTATTATATTCAGGAATACAGTGTATAGTACTATTACATTCAGGAGTACAGTGTATAGTACTATTATATTCAGGAGTACACTGTATGATACTATTATATTCAGGAGCACAGTGTATAGTACTATTATATTCAGGAGTACAGTGTATAGTGCTATTATATTCAGGAGTAAAGTGTATAGTACTATTATATTCAGGAGTACAGTGTATAGTACTATTATATTCAGGAGTACACTGTATGATACTATTATATTCAGGAGTACAGTGTATAGTACTATTATATTCAGGAGTACACTGTATGATACTATTATATTCAGGGGCACAGTGTATAGTACTATTATATAGAACAAGATGTGGTTATAGCCAAACAATACCTGATATAAAAACCCAAAAATGCAATATAAATATAGCACGGTGCCATTTCTGATAAAGGATATATAGAAAACAAAAAAAAAAATATTCCAGAAATATGACTAGGCACTCTTGGGTTAATAGAAATTTATGAAAAATATTTTATTTTGAACTCCGAATATTTTCGGGAATATAAATATATACACACAAGTTTAAAACAATCTCCTGGCCAGGAAAATGTACCATGCAATTGGAATTGATCTTCTATACATAAATTGAGTCCCTTAAAGGATAAATAACATTTATTATATATATTTCCCAAGTATAATATCAGCAGAATGATTCTGAACAACCGCTGGGTTGTGTTCACACTTGCGGTTTTTAATCATATGTATTTTTTTATCCTAAGAATGGCCAAAGTTCCTATTTAACAATAGTTGGTAATGATTTTTTTTTAAAAGAAACTTTCTGTATAGTGTAGTTCCCGTCATAGGAAAATAGCCATCATATAGTAAAGAGACAGATTTTACAGCGTGTTTGCTTTAGGGTATGTTCACACGTAGTCAACAAAAACGTCTGAAAATCCAGAGCTGTTTTCAAGGGAAAACAGACCCTGCTTTTCAGACGTTTTTTTACCAACTCGCATTTTTCGCGGCGTTTTCGCGGCGTTTTTTACGTCCGTTTTTGGAGCTGTTTTCATTGGAGTCTATGAGAAAACAGCTCCAAAAACGTCCAAAGTAGTGTCCTGCACTTCTTTTGACGAGGCAGTCATTTTACGCGTCGTCGTTTAACAGCTGTCAAACGACGACGCGTAAATAACAGGTCGTCTGCACAGTACGTCGGCAAACCCATTCAAATGAATGGGCAGATGTTTGCCGACGTATTGGAGCCGTATTTTCAGACGTAAAACGAGGCATAATACGCCTCGTATACGTCTGAAATTTGGCCGTGTGAACATACCCTTACTCTTCCCTTTCAATAATTAAATCCTTGTTTTTATAGGGATTAATGGTGGCTGGCAGTCTATTCATAGACCCTCAGGTCAATATCCAAACCGAAAATGCAGCATGGATCGATATAGCCCACTATATATACGAAATGAAAAAATATAAGACGAAGTCACACGGGCTGATCCAAGGGTGTTCACCCAAGAGCATCGCAATAGAATATATAACCTAAAAAAGAAGGATGCTGAAGAGACACGTAATGTATGAGGAAATAGAAAAATACTTTATTAACATACATAATATGAGACAATAGACAATGCATAAAAACAGAAAGAATCCATAGACCAACAGTTAAAAAAGGGACAGTGAGCTGTGTATCTGTCAAATACTCATAAATAGCAAATTAGTATCTGTGATTTGACTTCCAGCAAATAGTATATATAATGAGACCAAAAAATAGGAACTATATAGCTTATAAGCTTGCGGATCCAAGTGAGGTCCACAGAAAGATAAGTAGTTTATCAAAAGGCCATATATAAATGTAACACTAAATAAGATGGCGACAAACCATTTATGCAAAGTATTAGTAGACTACATAAGCACAAAGAGAAGAAGTAAATAGACCATAGATATGGTCAAATGTAAGGAGATACAGCAATATAGATACAGCAATATATAGTAAAAATGCGGTCTACATGCATGTGATCAAATATAAACTGGAAGAAAAAGTCAATAAATACATAGTGAAAGTGGCGTATTTACAGAGGATAAACCATACCCATAATGAAATGCCAGGAGAGACACACAGCCAACGTCCACCCCAACGCGCGTTTCGGCGCAAATGCCTTCGTCTAGGGGTGGCGTTAGAACATAAACAAAGGCCATTTAAATGAGACAGGGCCAATAGGAGAAAGCCTGCATCACCTGCATGATGTTCCGTAGATAACAGGTCAATATGTAGCCCTCCCGATCTCTACTCTTGGAGAGGGCCGTTTCCTCAAAATTTTTATACGGCAAACCCAACTCCCATTAGTTATACAGGTTTTACCTCTGATCATCCAGCGAGCATCGGGGAGCCTTGTGGAGGAGCAGTCAGCCCGACGGGCGGCACGGAAGGCCTTTACCAGGTAACTTCCAATTTGTATGGTCATATATTTCTTAAAGCCTCCAAGCTTCCACCGTCACATCAGGTGATTCTTTCTTTTCCAGTATATTGGATCACTCCACGTCGTGCACCAAGAAGCACAAGATCCGAAAGCGTGAGGGCACACGCCGGCAAAGGGGTAAGTTCCAAACTATATGGTATCCTTTTCCATATGATGTCTCCAGCATAGTCAGAGATTTGCAAGGCAGGGTTTAGACGTCACTACCCGCCCAGTTTAATTAGATCAGCTAATACTCTTATCTCCAGTGCAGCGCCGATCTGCTGCAATAGGAGATAGGGGTTGCAAAATCTGGTGACAGAGCCTCTTTAAATGGTGCCAATAAAAACTACAACTCCTCCCGCAAAAAATAATCCTTCACACACCACTCCATTGACGTAAAAATAAAAAAGTTATACAGCTCCTGACCACTTCAGTGTCTCAAAGTACTCTGCTTTTTCTCTTCTGTATGGCTCATTCTGCTTTTACAGCTAATTCAAAACCATGCCAGATCTGTGTCCGCCTAAACAGAAATCTTCAAATATATACGGTACAGCGTCTTCAGAGTTCGGGGGGGGGGGGGGGGCAGACTTGAAAAAGTGTCCAGGGCCAATGGCACCCTTAATCCGCCACTGGTCGCTGCTATTTAACTCTGTATGTGTGTATATCAGTGTATGGCCATGTGTATATCAATGTGTGGCCATGTGTATATCAATGTACGGCCATGTGTATATCAATGTACGGCCATGTGTATATCACTGTACGGCCATGTGTATATCAATGTACGGCCATGTGTATATCAATGTACGGCCATGTGTATATCAATGTACGGCCATGTGTATATCAATGTACGGCCATGTGTATATCACTGTACGGCCATGTGTATATCAATGTACGGCCATGTGTATATCAATGTACGGCCATGTGTATATCAATGTACGGCCATGTGTATATCACTGTACGGCCATGTGTATATCAATGTACGGCCATGTGTATATCAATGTACGGCCATGTGTATATCAATGTACGGCCATGTGTATATCAATGTACGGCCATGTGTATATCACTGTACGGCCATGTGTATATCAGTGTACGGCCATGTGTATATCAGTGTACGGCCATGTGTATATCAGTGTACGGCCATGTGTATATCAGTGTACGGCCATGTGTATATCAGTGTACGGCCATGTGTATATCAGTGTACGGCCATGTGTATATCAATGTACGGCCATGTGTATATCACTGTACGGCCATGTGTATATCAATGTACGGCCATGTGTATATCAATGTACGGCCATGTGTATATCAATGTACGGCCATGTGTATATCAGTGTACGGCCATGTGTATATCAGTGTACGGCCATGTGTATATCAGTGTACGGCCATGTGTATATCAGTGTACGGCCATGTGTATATCAGTGTACGGCCATGTGTATATCAGTGTACGGCCATGTGTATATCAGTGTACGGCCATGTGTATATCCGTGTACGGCCATGTGTATATCCGTGTACGGCCATGTGTATATCCGTGTACGGCCATGTGTATATCCGTGTACGGCCATGTGTATATCCGTGTACGGCCATGTGTATATCCGTGTACGGCCATGTGTATATCCGTGTACGGCCATGTGTATATCCGTGTACGGCCATGTGTATATCCGTGTACGGCCATGTGTATATCCGTGTACGGCCATGTGTATATCCGTGTACGGCCATGTGTATATCAGTGTACGGCCATGTGTATATCAGTGTACGGCCATGTGTATATCAGTGTACGGCCATGTGTATATCAGTGTACGGCCATGTGTATATCAGTGTACGGCCATGTGTATATCCGTGTACGGCCATGTGTATATCCGTGTACGGCCATGTGTATATCCGTGTACGGCCATGTGTATATCCGTGTACGGCCATGTGTATATCCGTGTACGGCCATGTGTATATCCGTGTACGGCCATGTGTATATCAGTGTACGGCCATGTGTATATCAGTGTACGGCCATGTGTATATCAATGTACGGCCATGTGTATATCAATGTACGGCCATGTGTATATCACTGTACGGCCATGTGTATATCAGTGTACGGCCATGTGTATATCAGTGTACGGCCATGTGTATATCAGTGTACGGCCATGTGTATATCAGTGTACGGCCATGTGTATATCAGTGTACGGCCATGTGTATATCAGTGTACGGCCATGTGTATATCAGTGTACGGCCATGTGTATATCAGTGTACGGCCATGTGTATATCAGTGTACGGCCATGTGTATATCAGTGTACGGCCATGTGTATATCAGTGTACGGCCATGTGTATATCAGTGTACGGCCATGTGTATATCAGTGTACGGCCATGTGTATATCAGTGTACGGCCATGTGTATATCAGTGTACGGCCAAGTGTATATCAGTGTACGGCCATGTGTATATCAGTGTACGGCCATGTGTATATCAGTGTACGGCCATGTGTATATCAGTGTACGGCCATGTGTATATCAGTGTACGGCCATGTGTATATCAGTGTACGGCCATGTGTATATCAGTGTACGGCCATGTGTATATCAGTGTACGGCCAAGTGTATATCAGTGTACGGCCAAGTGTATATCACTGTACGGCCATGTGTATATCAATGTACGGCCATGTGTATATCAATGTACGGCCATGTGTATATCAATGTACGGCCATGTGTATATCAATGTACGGCCATGTGTATATCACTGTACGGCCATGTGTATATCAATGTACGGCCATGTGTATATCACTGTACGGCCATGTGTATATCAATGTACGGCCATGTGTATATCAATGTACGGCCATGTGTATATCAATGTACGGCCATGTGTATATCACTGTACGGCCATGTGTATATCAGTGTACGGCCATGTGTATATCAGTGTACGGCCATGTGTATATCAGTGTACGGCCATGTGTATATCAGTGTACGGCCATGTGTATATCAGTGTACGGCCATGTGTATATCAGTGTACGGCCATGTGTATATCAGTGTACGGCCATGTGTATATCAGTGTACGGCCATGTGTATATCAGTGTACGGCCATGTGTATATCAGTGTACGGCCATGTGTATATCAGTGTACGGCCATGTGTATATCCGTGTACGGCCATGTGTATATCCGTGTACGGCCATGTGTATATCCGTGTACGGCCATGTGTATATCCGTGTACGGCCATGTGTATATCCGTGTACGGCCATGTGTATATCCGTGTACGGCCATGTGTATATCAGTGTACGGCCATGTGTATATCAGTGTACGGCCATGTGTATATCAGTGTACGGCCATGTGTATATCAGTGTACGGCCATGTGTATATCAGTGTACGGCCATGTGTATATCAGTGTACGGCCATGTGTATATCAGTGTACGGCCATGTGTATATCAGTGTACGGCCATGTGTATATCCGTGTACGGCCATGTGTATATCCGTGTACGGCCATGTGTATATCCGTGTACGGCCATGTGTATATCCGTGTACGGCCATGTGTATATCCGTGTACGGCCATGTGTATATCCGTGTACGGCCATGTGTATATCCGTGTACGGCCATGTGTATATCAGTGTACGGCCATGTGTATATCAATGTACGGCCATGTGTATATCAATGTACGGCCATGTGTATATCAATGTACGGCCATGTGTATATCACTGTACGGCCATGTGTATATCAGTGTACGGCCATGTGTATATCAGTGTACGCCCATGTGTATATCAGTGTACGCCCATGTGTATATCAGTGTACGGCCATGTGTATATCACTGTACGGCCATGTGTATATCACTGTACGGCCATGTGTATATCAGTGTACGGCCATGTGTATATCAGTGTACGGCCATGTGTATATCAGTGTACGGCCATGTGTATATCAGTGTACGGCCATGTGTATATCAGTGTACGGCCATGTGTATATCAGTGTACGGCCATGTGTATATCAGTGTACGGCCATGTGTATATCAGTGTACGGCCAAGTGTATATCAGTGTACGGCCATGTGTATATCAGTGTATGGCCATGTGTATATCAGATCTGAACTGGCGCAGAACTTCTGCTCATTTTATGCATATTGTCGTATTACATATTTTTCATTTGCTGTTCATTTTAAAAACGATGGAACAATTTTAACGCCAACCTACTTTTGAGCAACTGGATAGATAAGTCTGACCCATATTATCATGCAATATCCATAATGTATGCAGGACATGTCAACATAGAGAATGTGGTAGTAGTCAATGGGAATTTTGGTAAATTTTGCTAAATTCCTAGCAGCCCCTGACGCTCCTCACACTGACACGGAAGCAAGAGGCAATGTGCAACTCTCTAGCGTCATGCCTCCCATATGGTGTGCAGTTTTCCTCCGTGTCACAAGATGGCGATGTGCAGTGTGTACACGGTTACTACTAGCGTATTCTCTACCCTGTCCTGGGGTCAGTGGTAACAGCTGATGCTTCCAGAATGGCACACGCTGGAGAAATGCCGCAGGAGCCCGGGCAGTGTATCCGTTTCTATCAGGATCGGGAACTACATTCTTTGTGTTCAGTGATCCTGACGCTCAGGCAGTTCACGGAGTGAGTGTCACGGTCCTTCTTTCCTCTCGTGTAGCCTAGCTGCGTTGTGTATACTGTGCTTAATAAAACCTGCGGTCATTTTCTTGTGAAGTAAGTTCTAATGAGCTGTGCAAGGCGATGTGTATGGCTGCTGGGGTGTAATGCATTCTGCGCCAGCCTGGTCTTTATTATCATGGACACAGATGGAACCCATTCAAGTGAATGCGTCCAGTCGGGCGCTGTTGGTGTCCGACGGATCCTGCGCTTCCTGTATTTTCAATGTCCTGCTCCTATTTATGTCTGAGCAGAACAACGGAAACATTAAACACAGTGAATGTGTGAACACTGCGGACTTTTTCTGCCTTGGATTTATATCTGCTGCAAAATCTAGATATGTTAGGCTCTGTTCACACCTGCGTTGTTGTCCCGTTCTGACGTACACTCGGAGCGTTTACCGTCAGAACGGGACCCTGAACATTTCAATGGTGACGGATCCGGTGCCCGTGGCTTTAGTTTGTCTCTGTTGTGCACTGGACCCGTAGTCGACTACGCTATTGCTTCTGGCAAAACAACGGGTCCGGCGCACAACCGAAACAAACGGAAACCATGGGCACCTGATCCGTCACCATTGAAATGGTGATGGAAACCTCAGGTTTCCGTTTGTGTCTGTTCAGGGTCCCGTTCTGACGGAAAGCTCAGACAGAACATCAGAACGGGACCCCAACGCAGATGTGAACGAGGCCTTACATGCGGATTTGCCATGAATTTTCTTTATGCATTCCATAGGGTGAAAAGCAGCAACAAATCTGCAATAGAATTGACCATTTGAAAATCTGCAGCATTCCCGCGATTCCGCACAGATTTTAGCTGAAACATGGATGGGATTTATAAGATATACACATACGCATGCATTGTAGTGTGTATTCACCCTTATGCCAGTTGCACACGACTGATGTGCCACTCGGGCCGTTTTCAAACGGCATCTGAGTGGCACCCAATAGTCTTCACAGACCCATTTACTTTAGCGGGTGAATCAGGTCTATGAAAACTAACCCGATTCTCCGATCCGTGGAAAGATAGGACGTGCCTTATCTTTCCACGGATCACTGACGGGACTCGGCCGGCGCTGAGTACACTGTCGTGTACATGAGGCATTAGACCTCATTCACACTTGCATATTTTGGTCAGTATTTTTATGTCAAAACCAGGAATAGAACTTAAACAGAAAGATTTTAACCTCTTCCATGTTTTGAACCCAATGTTAGCTTTGGCTTTAAAATACTGATTCAAAATACTGATCAAAATACACAAGTGTGAATGAGGCCTAAATCTCACAATTTTATGAATTCTTTCCTCGAATCTTGCTGTGGCACTCATGGTCCATTCCTCCACAGGGCATCAGTTAAGCGGTGTAAAGAGAAGCATCTAGATGAGGCTGTCCAAGAGTTGGAGGCATCAGTACATGTTTTGGAAAACCTGCCTGACGATGAACTGCTTCCATTACTCCATTATATCCTCACCACTCAGGTGGCTTGTAGCAGCTCTTCCAGTTTCTTCGTAAAGCTTGAAAAGGTGAATTAAGTGTTGGTAATAGAAAAAAATAATAGTGAACACTGACTCTGGCCACAATGCATTTACGTAGAATTATTTCCCTTTTAAAATCATTTAAAGGACTCCAGCTACATTCTCTTCCAATATGATATATAGATAGATCTATATCTATAGATGTAGATAGATCTATATATATATATATATATATATATATATATATATATATATATACACAGCACACAAGAAAATGGCAACCGCATACTGCGAACACTAATGCCACTTAAGCCACTAAATATAAATAAATATGCATCACTGCTGAATCTACTTACAATAGAGTTTCTTAGCGCACATTTTGATCAAATTGTGTGGGCCCACCTGCCACGACAAGGCAACCTCTATGAGGTGGGAACCTACGCTGCACATACACCCAGAACTGGGACTAAACCTAAATATTCTTAGGGATGGTAGGGACCAGCGTTAATCTAATTAAAATCACCCAGGGCAGAATGGGAGGAGTGCAAGATCAAAAAATGGAGGCAGTCACCAACCCCACATGTATGAATCACATAAACAACACAAAAGTTTGGTCAGCACATTCCAACAAAATGAAAGAAAACGTGTATACAGGTGCAAGAACGCCTGTGACTGCAAATTTATACAGCACACAAAAAATGGCGACAGCACTCTGCGAACACTAATGCCACTAAATATATATATAATAGATAGATATCTCTTTTGATATCTGTTGGCACATTGGAATAACTTGAAATCAACCAGGAAGTTTACTTGACAACTTGTTGAAGTTACGCAAGTGTATATGGCTAAGGCTTCGTTCACATCTGCATTGGGACTCCGTTCATGGGTTCCGTCTGAGCTCTCTGTCAGGGGAACCCATGAACGGGTTCCCGTTTGCATCACCATTGATTTCAATGGTGACGGATCCGGTGCAAATGGTTTCCGTTTGTCACCATCGTGTAAGGGTTCCATCGTTTTGACTGAATCAATACAGTAGTCGACTACGTAGTGTTTTGTGTAACTTTGTAAATACTTTTTATCAAAAATTATTTTTACTTTTTTAGATACAACTGTTCTGTATTCTCTATACAGAGCATCTGTATCTAGCGCTATTCATTGAATCTGTCGGTCCAGTGGACCTGACGGCTTCAGTGACAGCGGGTCCTGCATGTCTAAGTTATGAACGTGATAGTTTACAGGTGGATACACTGATACCCCTTTTTATTAAAATAAATTTTTTTGCCTTTCAAAGGTTTACATAGCCTTTAAATACTGTGCGCATAGAATTCTATAGGCCCATACTGTACTTCTGCATGCCGTTTTTTCATATGGAAACACCCAGGTTTTTTCTGCATGTACTACAGAGATATTCTTCCATAGAAGCATTACTTCTAGGGTAGAATACAGCGCCCCATGGAGGCTCAGGACACATACTTCAGTCTGTGCACCACCATGTTGATTGCATGCGCACAAAGTTGCCGTGTGCATGAGCCTTTACCCACTGACAACCCATGACGAGTATGCTCCTCATGGATACCAAGCAGTAGCCGAAACAAGATGAGCATACTTGTCGTGCTGATCGCGCAGGCACTGTTACTGTACCCATGCGATTCCGAGCGAAGTGACGGCTGTAACACACAGGCACTGCTCTGCACTAACAGTGGAGATCAGAGAGACCTCTAAACTTCTATGTTTAATCCCTTTATATGCTGCGATCAACGCTGATCACGGCATATAAAGGCCTTGTTCACGCGGCGCTAAAAAAACACGTGCAAATGTGTGAAAAACACTAGCTCTTTTGTAAAGCGCTTTTTAAACTACAGGTGTTTTTGACGCGTTTTGTGCGCTCTTTTGGTAATTTTTTTTGGTGTGTAAATAGGACTTCCATTGACTATGGGAATTAAGCGCCTTTTATGCGCCTAAGAACTGACCTGACGTTTCTTTTCTTACACAACGCGTTTTCTAAATGCGCGCACGTAAATAAACGCATTGTATGCACTAACACAGTGCTTTCCCATTGATGTTAATGGGGAAGCCTAAATCGTGTGGTTTTTTTTTACCCGTTTTTTGGCACGTTTTACGCACCAAAAAACGCGTAAAATACATGCTGTGTGAACAGGTCAAAAGAGAGAGACAGAGGGGGACTCCCCTTTGATCACATCATAGGAAAATCTGGACCCATACTTCAAAAAGTAAAGAAAAAAGTTTAAAAAAAAACCACACTTTTTTTTTTCATTTTATTTTTTACAATAAATAAACTTTATGACATTGAAGTACCAATCTATAAGGTAACATAGACATTTTTAGTATCCTCACAACTGTAACAACTTGTACAATACATTTATTACAACATCATTTAGCATGTACAAAATGCAGCAGAATTGCTTTTTTTCTGCATTTTTGGCAAAATAAAAATAATGCACTAATGCATATTTACCAAAATAAGGCACATAAATAAAGTACAACTCATCCCACAAAAACAAAGCCTCATACAGCTTCGACAAAAAAAATAATGTTCTTGTCCTTTTGCTGTTACTTTTCGGCTGTAGAGTTTTGTGCTTCTTTACGTGTATTTAATGTATATGTTTATATTCATGAAGGCACCAACATAAAACTAAACTCATGACTTTCTGTCCTTGTAGAATTCTGTTAGGGTACACAATTATATAAGATGAATACTATGGGGCAGATTTACTATTTAAATTGAGGCAGAATTCTGGCGCACATGCCATTTACCACATTTATTAGCCGTTTTAGACACTTTTTGCGGTTTGTCCAACAAAGAGGAATGGCCTAGTGCAAAGGGGCATAGCTTAAATGCATCATCGTGCACCAGAATTTTGGCGCAAAAGCTGGCTTAACCTAAGCCATCCAAGAGGTGGTATAAGAAAAAGAAAATTGTTTAATGTGTAGCCAAATTTATCATACAGCGTGCACCACTGTGACAAATTTGGCGCATCTTCTGACTTGTATTTTTTTTTTACATAGCATATTCACCCTTGTTTTCTCCAGGTACTAACAAAGATTTCCCGGGTTAGACCGAACCTTATGGCACAGTACAGAGAATCATTTTTGGCTTGCCTGTTACAGAGTAAAGAGGTGAGATTAAGTGGACATAGTCTTCTTGTATGTATCATATTTATTGAGGTAAAAGTAGACTAAAATGTAGGTTGCATTGTTACCTTTGAAATGTGTAGCTGCTTTATGGCAGCTGCAATGAATGGGAGTAAAGGTACTTTTACACCGGTCAAGTTTAGCCGGTGCAACGAGCGCCCCATACATTTGTATCATGTCGGCAGCGCGTCTCCCTGCTAACACAAGGAGATGCGCTGATCGCTGCCCTGTTTACACACGGCAATTATTGGGAACGATATTTGGCCAGTGTAAAAGGCCTTCAGAAAGGTTCACACTACGTTTTTGCATCCTGTTGAAAGGTACTGTGTTTTTTCAAGATTAGTAAGAAAGGTACCTTATAAAACAGAATGTAACAGGATGCCTATCCTGTTGCCATTGACTTCTAGTATATAAAAAACAGGATTCATCTGGACAGAAAAGAGGAGCCGGCATAATTTTTGTTTCCTGTTGCATCTTGCTTTAACCGCTTTCCAACGCATCCTTTTTTCTTTTTTCCAGTTTTTTTTTCTTTACTGCCCGCATTTCAAAAGCCATAGCTTTTTTTTTATTTTTCCGTCGATATAGCCGTATAAGAGGCTTTTTCTTTTCAGGACGAGTTGTAATAATTCACTGTATAAGCGATACAAAAATAATTGTGCTCCCACAATATAGGAAAAAATTCAAGAGTTTCACTGAAGTGATATATGAGTAAAATGTAACTTTATTTTATAACTCTCTAAAAACAGGGGTACAATCACCACTGTGAAAAAGCCCCACCGTGTGTATTAAAACCGTATTAAACATTAATTACCGAGTCCTGGTACAATTGCGAACCCTCTATGACTCAGTATATTGTAAAAGATAACATTCCGGAATCAGCATTTGAACATGGGCATAACAGTAATATAGACCTTAAATCACACTAGAGCCCGCAACAACCGCACCTGAAACTACTAGTGCTAAGGTATACAAAAAATAACACTGTCCCCTATGCTACAATTCCTCACAAGCCCGACCCTACGCGTTTCTTGTACTTATCATCAGGGGTCTGTACTTGGTCACTCTGGCCGGGGTGCCAGCAATATTAATTCAACAGCAGGTATTCTGCTGTACACCACGGAAGCATGCTCGCATTGATATCAGCGGCATGCCTCACTACGGGACTCTGAGTCATTATAAACAACTAACTCCTCCCCCCGTCCTCGGCAGCGTTCTCCGAATCAGCCAATCACACTCGCTCCCCCAGAATTCGTGACGCCTGTCCATAGTTTCCTCCAATGGAACAGTTGCCACCCCTATCCCCTCGAGCGTGGTATCCCTAAGGGCCAGTTCATGAGAGTACGCCGGAACGGTAGCTCGATGGAGGATTTTGAGAGACAGGCACAGGAACTCACTGGTAGACTGAAAGATAGAGGTTTTCCCATGGGAGTAATCAGGAGGGCCTATGAGGGAGCGAGGGATGCAGATAGGCAAAGTCTTCTTGTCCCTAGACAACGGAAGGAAGACAGTCACGAGACTCATAGGCACTTATGATTCCAAACAAAGTGAAATTATGCAAATTTTAAAAAGATACTGGCGCATTCTCAGTGCTGATGCAGATTTGATAGATCAGATTACACAATGGCCCTCAGTCACATTCCGCAGAGGTAAAAACATTAGGGATAGGGTCATGCAGAGCTGTTTTGACCCCATTACACCTAAAGGAACATGGCTGGATAGGCAGATACCGGGCACACATAGATGTGGCAGCTGCAAAGCTTGTGATTTCATTCAGAGAGGAAACAAATTTCAAAAGTGTTGCCACTAAGGTGGAGTATGATATCCGAGATTTTGTCAATTGCAAAACAGCAGGGGTGGTCTACTTGATTACATCCCGGCCAGAGTGACCAAGATACAGACCCCTGATGATAAGTACAAGAAACGCGTAGGGTCGGGCTTGTGAGGAATTGTAGCATAGGGGACAGTGTTATTTTTTGTATACCTTAGCACTAGTAGTTTCAGGTGCGGTTGTTGCGGGCTCTAGTGTGATTTAAGGTCTATATTACTGTTATGCTCATGTTCAAATGCTGATTCCGGAATGTTATCTTTTACAATATACTGAGTCATAGAGGGTTCACAATTGTACCAGGACTCGGTAATTAATGTTTAATACGTTTTTAATACACACGGTGGGGCTTTTTCACAGTGGTGATTATACCCCTGTTTTTAGAGAGTTATCTAAATAAAGTTACATTTTACTCATATATCACTTCAACAGGGCGAGTTGTACTTTTTTACCAGAATATTTATTTTAAACAATTCACTAAAAATAGATATAAATACGGTCTGCAAGTCCTTAAAATGTAGCTAAACGTTTGACAAACTTCTCATATGTCATAGTGACATGTCAGAAGTTTGGATTGGTGGGGGTCCGAGCACTGAGACCCCCACCAATCGCTAGAACGAAGCAGCTGAAGCGCTCGTGTGAGTGCTCAGCCGCTTCGTTTCTGTTTGGCTTTTTCCGGAAAGCCGATGTATCGGAGTACGGGCTCATAGACTTTATATTGACCCCGTACACCGATATATTTATATCCGGAAAAAGCCAAACAGACACGAAGCGGCTGAGCGCTCACACGAGCGCTTCAACTGCTTAGTTCTAGCGATTGGTGGGGGTCTCAGTGCTCGGACCCCCACCAATCCAAACTTCTGACATATCACTATGACGAGTCAGAAGTTTGTCAAACGTTTAGCTACACTTTAAGAGTATCACTGAATATGTAAAACCTAAAATATAGCTTTTAATAATAATCCACACAATATGGATTTAACTCTGGTCTAATATTTAAGTGGGTTATTATTAAAAGCTATATTTTAGGTTTGACGTGTGGCCGCCGGAGTTTGAATATCAGAACTCCGGCGCTCTAATTAGTTTGTGTTATCGAATATCAAAATCCGTCTCCTGAGGTGCCTGTAGATTACACTACAGGTGAAACGCGTTGACATATATACTACTCTTATGTCATCCTATGTGTAGAGAGTAGAGGAACAAAATCGTTGTTGCTGGACTCAGTGAAATAGACGGATCTCGGATCAGAGCATACTGTCATTTCATCTGGTCTCGATCAACAATTTTTGTCCCTGTTACAAACCGATTGTTTTAGGTGGAAAGGGAAAATATGCTAATAGTAATCAATTTATCTTTTTAATGTATATTTAATAAAAGTGAAGTCTTATAGAATTGTATCCACAAGAGAGTCAGTGATAACATTATCCACCTCCACTATAAATCTTATCAGGATAGTACAGTGAAGAGTTGATATATTTAGTGACATCATTTATTGTACCAAACAAAACGAATTGTTAAAAAAAAAATAGTTTTGTGCCACCATATTCTTAGAACCTTTGGCAAGGTGACCGAAAAACAAGCTAATTTTGGTGTTTTTAGATTTTATTTTTGTACAGCATTCACCTTTCGGGTTAAATAATGTTACACTGTAAGGCCTCACGCACACGGCCGTGCCCGTAATCACGGCCCACGATTGCGGGCATTGACGGCCACGGGCAGCCGCCCACATTTTCGGCCCGGGCTCCCACACAAAGTATGGGAGCACGGACCGTAAAAAGCAAAAGATAGGACATGTCCTATCGTTTGCGGTACACTTCTGCGGTCCCGACACCTTCCTGTAAATAAACAGGAAGGTGTCCATGGACAATAGAAGTAAATGGGTCCGCAATTACGCATGATTTTTACGATCGTGTGCATGGGGCCTAGTAGTTCGGATTTTTTATGAACGTGGCAATAGCAATTATATTTATTTTATTTTTTTTACTTTAGGGGAAAAATGTTTTCATTTTTTTATAACTTTTAATATTTTTTTGTACATAAAAAAAATCTGTAACTGTTTTTTACGTTTCTTTTTTCGTCCCCCCTAGGGGACTTGAACAAGTGATCGTTATATCGCTTACACAGTATACTGCAATACTTACTGTATGTTTTTCAGTATATAGTGTTTTTTTTATACCAGGCCCCCTTTTCAGTGCTTAATAGAAGCACAAAACTGACAGACCCGAGGCTGCCATGACAACCAACGGCACTGAGGGATGGGGGCGACGGGCTGACGCCTCCTCTTTCTAGTGGCTTAGATGCCGCGGTTGCTATTGACCGCGGCATCTTAGTGGTTAAGCGACTGGGATCAGAGTTAGCTCCAATCCCTGCCATTGCAGCGAGGTGTCGGCTATAACATTCAGCCATCACCCGCTAAATATGGAGCTGGCTCAGCCTGCTTCCTGGCTGTGACATGATTGTATGTCTAGTGTCGGGATTAATGGTAAATTTTAGCAACAAAAAAAGAAGTACCTTTTAACTGGATGCAAAAACGTGGTGCAAACCTAGCCTGTAATAGACCGCGAAAGGGTCAAAAGACTAAATAATACGCTAAGAAATGGAGTAAAGCCCCGTCATACAAACACCAGGGAGGATGGCACCAGGGAGGATGGCACCAGGGAGGATGGCAGGGGAGCTGTATACAAGGCCTTTTCTGTGTCATCTAGGCCTTTAGCAGCAATATATGTCTGTCATTTATCCCATAGCCCTTTAATGATAAGGAAATGACTGCTGACTACTGACTATAAAACAGGAATGTTAGCCTACAGTCTGTGCTCTACTGGCTAGAATGAAAACTGGAAAATATACCAGTTTTAGGGCCTGTTCATATCACCGTTCGTTTCCTCTGAGGGGTTCCGTCTGAGGTTTCCGTCGGGCTAACTACGCTATTGATTCTGTCCAAAACAACGTAACTCTGTCAACGGTGACAGACGGAAACCATTAGCTAGGTTTCTGTCACCATTGAGTTCAATGGTGAGGGAAACGGAAGCTAAGGTTTCTGTTTGACTTTCCGCTGAGGGGTTAACCCGAAGGGAACCTCAGACTGAACCCCTCAACGGAAATGAACGGTGATGTGAATGCACCCTTATGTGGATAGTCACATATGTTTATGATAAAAACCTGATGTAAATAATGTAATTTCCGTTAATTCACTCACTTTGAAATGCCTTATATTATGCAGTTAATCCTATAAATCCTTTTTTTTTTATCACAGATGTTTCAACTTCTGGAACTGCAGACAGGTACAAATCCCTAATATATCACACTTTATTGATCACTTATGTCCTACCTGACTAGAATTGTGTGCGTTAAATTCTCCTATCTCCACTCGTATCAATACATTATTCCTATCTTTTATTTTTATTTTCTTATCACGTGTGTAGTAATTACAGACTGCATCTTTTCCTTTGTAGTATGCATGTGTTTGGAAGGAAGCCCCTTTGGACGGACATATTTTGCAAAAAATCTACAAAGTTTACTTTCAAAAATGTCTTCAACTTTTTCTTCAATGTTACATGGAGAATTTGATCAAAGTGCTGATTACTGTCATCTCAGTGTTAAAGTAAGGTGAAAATCTGGCTGGCTTGTTGTACTATAATGTGGGCTATTACTAGTATTACATGTGAATGACAACCTTTTAACGATGAAGTGGATGTGATTGTGTGGTACTCCGAGAGCGGCACACAAGACATCAGAGTAACGCTCCCTGCAGCCAGGATTACAGGAAGAACCATGTTTTTCAAAGTATAAATTGGGGAAGACTTTTATAGTGTATTGCGTAGATCCCTAGAACAGGAGCCTTTCCTTATTTTAAGGGTTTTTCCATCTTACTGAGATTTGCCAATTCCCATTTAAAATTCTGACCGTTGGGGCTGTAAGGGGTTGTCCACTTTTTAATTTTTTTTATTCATTTATTTATATAAAAGAAAATCATTCAGATTTCTAATACGTACTTATTTAAAACTCAGATCACAAACCTTTCTCATCAGTGCAGCTGCGTTTGTCTAAAAAATAAAATAAAAACGGTACAGCCCACGGATTAGTCCATAGAAATGCATCCATAGGATAACTGAATGGACTAAAGATGGCGGCGGTCATGCGACCCACATCATGTGACCACTGGCATTCAGGTAACACTGCCCTGGTATATAACAGGTGGATAATAGGTTATTGAGGAGCAGAAATTATAAAGTACTAGCAGAGTTACACTGGACAGCCCCTTATAAGTTTTATTCCCCATTAATTTGATTTTACCGTCTTATTTATAAAAAAAAAATGTAAACCTTGTTTTTACAGATTCGTTTTTAATATAGAAGGTTGTATCTATGTTTAAAATGGATATACTGTATCATTGTGTTCCCTGTAGTTGTGCCTTCAGCTGTTTAGAGAGCTTTCTGACAATATTACCCCACTGGTATGGGAACCTGCTTGTACTCCAAACCCTATAGAAAGCATACTGGGATCACTCCTTCAATTAATTATAGACGAGGTATGAAATATTTTAATAATTTATGCTTATTAAACGCATCTGATTTGTTAATTATACTAGAGCTATAATTGAAGAAGTTTATTTTTCTTAGTTTGTTCTGTTCTGTGCCGTTATCCAACCCCTTCACGATGGCCATACGGCTATGTACATTCCAACCGTTGATGCTCCGTGCAGTTCTCACATATATAGGCGTTGACAGCCTGGAACGGGGTTTAATGAGTGCAGTTGCTTCAGTGTGAGCAGCGCTGCACTCATGTCAGCCGAGGCTTTGAGAGCCTTTGAATACACCCCCCACTGTAGCGCCACACACAACACCCTGTAGGTAGCGAAAAACCCTCTGTAGATCACGCCACCTAAGCTCCCTCTAGGATCGGAATCCCCAGCCAGCGCTCTGGCCGAGGATAGAGGGAGACCCGCCGTCCCTTCATCCCGCGCTGTAGATAGTTCCACCCCCCCTGCAGATAGCAAACCCCCCCTCCCCCCGCTGTAGATGGCATCGCAACCCCCCCTGTAGATAGGGCCACCGGAACTCCCTCTAGGAGCGTAATCCCCAGTGTTAGATCGCACTGACCGGGGATTCCGCTTCTAGAGAGAGCCCCTGGTGTCACTATCCATATAAGGACAGTGACGTCAGGGGCTCCTTGTAGGAGCGGAATCCCCGGCCAGAAGGATTCTGCTCCTACAGGGAGCTACAGTGTTGCCATTTACAGGGCGATGTTGCTATCTACAGGGTGGATGTTGCTATCTACAGGGTGGATGTTGCTATCTACAGGGTGGATGTTGCTATCTACAGGGTGGATGTTGCTATCTACAGGGGGGGGATGTTGCTATCTACAGGGGCAGTGGCTCTATGTACATGGGGGTGGCACTAGTTGCAGGGGGTGGCACTAGTTGCAGGGGGTGGCACTATCTACAAGGGGTGTGGTGCTATCTACAATGGGGTGCTATGTGCAGGGGGTGTGGTGCTATGTACATGGGCACCGTGGCATATGGGCACTACCTACAGGGGACACTAGTGCTATCTACATGGGCTGTGTGTGGCACTATGTGGGCACTATCTACAGGGAGAACTGTGGCACTATTTACAGTGGGCACTATCTATGTTGACACTGGCATGATCTATGTGGGCAATGTGGCACTATCTACAGTGGTATTGCGTCACTATCTACATGTGCACTGTGGTATTTTCAGGGGGTTGGGGCAAAAAAAAACCCTAACGATTAAAATTCATCCATTTTTTTTTAACATCCATGAAAAGCGTATGGCAAATGGCGGTTAAAACGGTCAGACGGCCGGGAAATGGATTACATTTTGTGACACATTGATGCAAAACAGCCATGAAAAACTGTTGTTGACTGCCATTTTTTTCACTGTCGTGTGTGTAAATAGTCTTCTCCACTCACCCCTCACAGCGATCCAGGGAGATGGAGAGAGAAGAAGACTAGAAGACCAATTGTTACAGAGCTGTACGTGTGTATGTATGTATGTATGTATGTATGTATGTATATATATATATATATATATATATATATTAAAAAAAATGACAGGTGGATTTTTTTCACATTTTTTGTGATTTGTCTGCTCATAATAAAAATTAAAAACACGGAATGAATTAAATTAATCTATAAGAGAAGAGCCTCATGAGTCTTGTAAAAAAAACAAAGTAAAAATAGTTGTGATATTCAGAGCGGTTGCAAAGATATTATCGTTTAAAGAAGTGCATATCCGAAATGGAAATTTTGACCTGGACACAGGGTTATCAATGACCCTTGGTCATAAAAGGGTTAAATACCAAATCAGGATACAATAAATTTACCAAAATTCAGTATAAATGCTACCCATCCGATTTTGATGTATAAAACCTTTAGGTTATAGTAACGACATAGAGGGGTTACAAAAAATTATTTAACTGTTACAAGACCTTCGGGAGCATATGTGTCTGAGGCCCTCAACATAAAATAATACAAGCATAGGCTGTTAAACTTCATTATATTAGTGTGACTCATAAGTCATGTTTTTTTATTTCCTTCCACAGCTTTACATATTTAAATTAATAAAAATAAAACAATTGCTCAAGTGCTATTGTAAATTTAATGATTCCATTATTTTCTGTTAATTTCCTAAACTGAGTTAGTATAAAATAGTGTTTATGTTTAATGCAAAACTCAACCTGAACATTTATATTTGTATGTGTTCCCTATGGTGCTTTGCTCTAATTTTGACTGTGACTTTGTAAATTATTGCAATTAAACTATTAAACTCTGAAAACAAATGTCTGATACATCCACAACCAACACTGGTACAGTATATGCATGTGTTTGTTATCACATGACTCTTTTTGTAGAACATCAGCCGTGATGCCCGATTATTAGCTGGGACAGCTGTGGCCTCCCTGGTGAATACAGGACCAGTAGTGGAATCAGCTGCTCAAGCCGCCATAAACCTTGTACGGCATTTTGAAATTGGTGAGGAATTGGAAAATATGTTGAATATTCCGATTTCACATAAAATTAAATACTTTTTTCCAAATGACGGTATATAAGTTTGGACAAATCATGATGATTTATTTGCCAATGTGTTATTTGAACTACAATAAATGAATGCTCACCTCTATTTGCCTACAGTGGCCTTTGACTTAAGAGCAATGCCTGACATCCAAAGCCTATTTTTCGTTCGTGTCATTGGGGGACACAGAAGATGACCGTGTATAGCTGCTGCCACTAGGAGGCCCGACAGTAAGTAAGAAGTGTTCGCTTCTACTACCAGCTATATCCCTCCTGCAGGCACTGAACGAAACCAGTTTTTAGGAGGCAGACCTACCTGTTCAAAAGGCAGACCTACCTGCTCAGCAGGGGCGTCTTTTTAAAAAAAAAAAAATTTGTTCAAACTTTAAGGCTGGGAATACAGGTTTGACTAGATCTCCCCATTACTCCAAAAAGAGGATGGAGAACAGTGCGATCTAACTTCGCCATTGCCTGAGCTACCTCGGAATATCAGGAGGTAAAGCGGACCCTCTAATCACCTGTAACCCGCCACCCAAGGGCTTTTCTATCTCTAAATAGTGGTTCATCTCTCTCCAAGGGGAGGTACACTGAATGGGTGACCTCACTGGATGCTCAGGACCTGGACATGGAACCTCACCAAGGCTAGGTGAAAAAGGGGGTAAGCATCAAACTGCGGTCTCTGACTAACCCCCCCATCTCCACTGAGAAGTGCATGCCACGCCACCTTGTCCCCCAGGTCACCTAGTTGGCATCAATAGACCTCCAGCAGAGTTCCTATGAGTTCTCTGACTCACATTTATGCGGTTACGACCCTGCCATAGCCACCGAAGTGGCCATCTATTTTCTGAAAGGGTCCTGGGCAAGCTGGAGACCCTTTTTACTCCCGTTGCCATCAAACTGTTGTGGTCCGCAGTTCCGTTCCGGTAGTGCGCCGGACGCCGCAGCATTCTACGGACGGTTCCCTAAATTTAGCCCCCGACTTCTGGGCCGTGTGTCGAGGGGGCGGGACCTCCTTCCCTACTTTGTTTGCTAGAGGGAGAATTTTCTATCCAGCCCATGGCAATCTCTTTCCAGCTGCTCTCATTGACCGGTGACCTCAGAAGGTAGCGTTCTATTCTTTTGGTCCTGCTTTTCCTCTTTCTACTTGTCTTCATTGGCTTCTCCAGCGCAGATGCTACACATCCTGCTCTGCTTCTGAGTATCTTCTGACTTGATAGGCCATGCTTTTGGTGGTTTTCTTCTTCAGCCATCTTTTTCTGCAGCCTCTGGTCCCCCCATGTTGAATTTTTAAGCAGTTACTCGCCAGACCCCACTATCCTTTTGCATAGATAGACATAGATGTGTGGTCACCATGTCTGAACCCAGAGGTGAAGACCCTAGGCAGGTAACATTTATCTATATTTCCTGCTTCCGCTGTAATACTACATTTCAGTTCACTGAATTTTGAACCCCTTTGTCCAAGTTCTTTAGACCAAGACAGCACGTCCATGAACCATCTCCCAGACTGCTCCCTGCCAATAACCCACTGGTCCTGAACAGATTGGGTGAGCTAGCTATCATTGGCGGTGTCAGACCTATCCAAGGCTTCCAAGTTCATTGTGGAGATGGAATCTTTTGCCCAATCTTCCTTCAAGGCAGCTGGCTTGGCACAGCGTCTGATTATTTGCCTCTTTTTGGGTGGGCAGAGCCACTACCGAATGGCTCAGTCAAAGTATCCTTTCTGGCGAATCTCCTGAACACTTGGCTGAGATAGCTGTACAGATTTCTGCTTCGGTAAGGAAAGTGTGAGGCCTCCCTGGAATGCGGCCAGATTACCGGCTAGTTCTTCAGCCTTCTCTATAGATGTTTGTCGCACGCTCTGGCTAAAATGCTGGTCCACAGATGCAGCCTCAAAAAAGTCCCTGATGTCTCTACCGTTTTACGGGTTCTCACTTATTTGGTACCCACCTGGACAAGATATGAGACTACAGGTGGCAAGAATTCACACCTGCCCCAAAACAGGTCTGCTCCCTCTGCCCATCCTAGAAAGGGAAAAATTCCTTCATTCCTTTTGCCACATCTTGAGCTCGTGCCTTCTCACCAGAAGCAGAACACACAAGATCAAAGGAAGAAGCTGCCCTTTACCCTGCGCTGGCTGGGCTGGGGTTCTTCAGACTTGGACAGTTCAGGGTGTGTGGTCACCTCAGGAGTCAACTTTGGGCCATCCTTCTGTCCCACTGGACACATCTCCTAGTAGGTCATACAGACAAACGGACAATGCAACATCAGTCACGTATCAACCACCAGGGCATAACCCGCAGCTCTGAAGCCTTGTCCGAGACGACCAGCATCCTAATCTGGGCGGGAGCACATGAGAGTGGGTCCTTCATCTGGAGGTGTCTGAGGAAATCTGCCCCATGTGGGGTTTTCCGGACGTGGATCTCATGGCCTCCAGACTCTATCCCAAACTGCCCACGTTCATAGCTAGGGCTTAAAGAGGCTCTGTCACCAGATTTTGCAACCCCTATCTGCTATTGCAGCAGATAGGCGCTGCAATGTAGATTACAGTAACGTTTTTATTTTTAAAAAACGAGCATTTTTGGCCAAGTTATGACCATTTTTGTATTTATGCAAATGAGGCTTGCAAAAGTACAACTGGGCGTGTTGAAAAGTAAAAGTACAACTGGGCGTGTATTATGTGCGTACATCGGGGCGTTTTTACTTCTTTTACTAGCTGGGCGTTCTGACGAGAAGTATCATCCACTTCTCTTCAGAACGCCCAGCTTCTGGCAGATCACGCTGTGACGTCACTTCCCCAGGTCCTGCATCGTGTCAGACGAGCGAGGACACATCGGCACCAGAGGCTACAGATGATTCTGCAGCAGCATCGGCGTTTGCAGGTAAGTCGATGTAGCTACTTACCTGCAAACGCTGATGCTGCTGCAGAATCAACTGTAGCCTCTGGTGCCGATGTGTCCTCGCTCGTCTGACACGATGCAGGACCTGGGGAAGTGACGTCACAGCGTGATCTGCCCGAAGCTGGGCGTTCTGAAGAGAAGTGGATGATACTTCTCGTCAGAACGCCCAGCTAGTAAAAGAAGTAAAAACGCCCCGATGTACGCACATAATACACGCCCAGTTGTACTTTTACTTTTCAACACGCCCAGTTGTACTTTTGCAAGCCTCATTTGCATAAATACAAAAATGGTCATAACTTGGCCAAAAATGCTCGTTTTTTAAAAATAAAAACGTTACTGTAATCTACATTGAAGCGCCTATCTGCTGCAATAGCAGATAGGGGTTGCAAAATCTGGTGACAGAGCCTCTTTAAAGGGGTCCACTACCGGACGACTGATGACCTATCCACTACATAGGTAATCAGTACATGATCTGTGGGGGCCCGACACCCGGACTCCGCATCGTTAAACCGCTCCGGCTGCCTCCGGGCACCGGACGTCCATGCCTGCAGCAGATTGCTCCAGTCATGAAATAGAGGCCGAGCTGCAGTGAACAGGAGCAGAGCTGCAGTTCGGCAGCACGGCCGCTATGAAATGTACGGAACCAACTGCTGCCGGCTCTGTATATTGCATAATGTGCCTTAACATCCAGTGCCGCAGGCAGCCGTAGCAGCTAATCGGTGCGGGGTTCGGGTGTTTGACCCGCACCGATGATATACTTATGACCTATCCGGTGGATAGGTCATCAGTTGTCCAGTAGTGGACAACCCCTTTTAAGATGCACTGGCAGTAGACCCACTAGTCATGCCGTGAAAGCAAGCCTATAATATTTCCCTCAATGCTATATAATAGAAATATCAAGTAATGTAGCAAAAAACATATAAACACTTTATTAATCCTTTTTACAAACTCAAATGGTTCAATGCCATTAATTCATGTATTTCGATACTAAGCTATGCAGCTGCACAACTTATTGTTTTAACACTTGAATTTAGTCAGAGCGGGGCTGTGGCTGTGTAATACAGTGCGTTCGCGGTCAGCATGATGTGATACGGCCGGTGCTGCGCTAATGAGCGCAGGCACTGAAAACATAGAACATGTTGGGCGCATTGCTCATTAGTGCAGCGCCGGCCGCACCACATCATTCCGACCGCGCGTACGCATTTTTTGTCAGGAGCGGGGCAATGGCTGTATTACACAGCCACAGCCCCGCTCTGACTAAATTCAAGTGTTAAAACAATTAGTTTTAACGGCGGAGATCAGAAAAACCTCTACAAAAAAAAAGTTAATAAAATACCCATACACTTTTTTTACAATAAACATTAAAATAAAAGTCTCAATACATAAAACATACAAGCATTCGGTTGCGTCGCGACTGTAATAACCTGCACAACAAATTTATAGCGTCATTTATGATGTGTACGCTGTAAAAAAAAAAAAATACAAACTGCTTTCTTATTTATTCATGTGCGGCACGAGGTGTTATGAATTTAATACCTCCATGTGCCTCACATTAATAGTAATTAACCCCATTATGTACCTCACACATTAACCCAATGTTGTCCATTATCACTGTGAGAAACATGATGGGGTTAATTACTATTAATGTGAGGCAAAATGTAGGTTCAAAATTCTTTACACCACGCGCCTCACATCAGAAAATGTAAGAACTTTTTTTTTTGTTGTTGGCGTTTTGGTATCGAGAATCGCAATACTACACGAAGTATCGGTATCGAAGTCCAAATTCTTGTATTCTGACAACCCTAGTACAAACCATTAACCCGTTAGTGACCGGCCTATAAAAACACTATGGCTCTTCAAGTATGGAGACACAAAGACAAATAATTTGGAAAAAAAAAGTGTTTGCACTGGGTAAAAGTAGTAAAACATACAAAAACTATACAAATTTGGTATTGTTGCAATCGCAACAACCCGCTGAATAAAGTTATTGTGTCATTTATACCACACGGTAAACGGCGTAAATTTAGGACGCAAAAAAGTGTGGCGAAATTGCTGGGTTTTTTTTCTATTCCCCCCCCCCCCCCAAAAAAAAGTTAATAAAAGTTAATCAATAAATTCTATGTACGCCGAAATGGTGCTATTAAAAAGTAAAACTTGTCCTGCAAAAAACAAGACCTTATACAGCTATGTCGACGCAAAAATAAAAAGTGTATAGCTCTTTGAATGAGACGATGGAAAAACATAAAAAATGGCTTGGTCATTAACGTCTAAAATAGTCTGGTCATTAAGGGGTTAAAAACACCCAATAAAACCAATATGCAATAAACTTGTACACACAGGACCGTGTGACCTATATGGCAGGACCCAAAAATTTTTGTTTTACGTATATATAATCTCATACCAAACATCAAGTATACAAAGTATCTGAAGCGTTGCCAAAAAAGTTATACATTATGGTGTACTTGAAAGACGTGCTCAATACATAAACTCAATGCATGAGTCAACCTCACCCACCATATGCCATAATAACTGTCTTCACACTGTCCAGGACCCCAAGGGTGCGCTCCCTTCGGTGGTGGCTGCTCTCCCTCAACCTGACCCTGGGATGCTCCTTCCTACCTCTTTGGGTAATGACTTCTTCCACTAGAACGGTAGGTGCTTCAGGGGTTCTGCAGGCAGCCTCATGGTCCTCTCTCCCCACCTTTTCTAACTTCTACATTGTGCATACTTTTGCATCCTCTAATGTCTATCTTGGTCGCAGAGATCGGAAGGCGGCAGTACGCTGACCACACTGATTCTCTGTTGTTTTCCCACTCCTGGGGACTGCTTTTGAACTTCCCATGGTCATCTTCCTTGTCCTCCATTGACGTGGACGAGAAAGTTTTGATTTTTGTCAGTGTAAAATCCATTTCTCGACACAATTATTGGGTTTGTTCACTTTGTGTAGTATTGGCACTTTCTCCTCACGGGTGGACTTTTTCCTCGGGTTCTCATTTGGTTCTTGTTTTTCTTATTGTTGATTGGATCCGTTTTCCCTTCTCTGCTTCTCCTTACTGCTTCCGTACAAAACTGGTTTAGCTCCGTGCCTGCAGGAGATATATAGCTGGTAGGAAAAGCTAACAATTTTTACTTAGTGCTCGCCTCCTAGTGGCATCATATTTACTTCCATATCACTTGAAGCGTGATTGTGAATACCACACAGATAGCTTAATTGTCGATAATATCTGTACACCTCAGACTGATCAAAAGGAGGCAACTGAGACACTTTCTCACAACTACACGTATGGTTATTCACCACCACTGCGTTTCCACTGTGACTCCTATTTTTTTTAATGGGCGAAAGAGGTTGATCTTCTTTGCAGAATAGAGCTTCCAGTAGAAAATATGGATTGTGTAGATTACTTTTATCAGACTTGGCAGGAATGGCTTAATTTTTTAAGGAAATTTTCTAAAATCCGCTGGAATGGGGAATTCAGTTGCCTCATTTCTGTGCAGACTAACTGCATCTATGTTTTGTTCTGTAACTTCCTGTTCTATGTGTTTTATATTGAAAAGTGTAGTTAACAACAAAATGCTTGTTTTTGTTTTTTTGATTGTTAATCATGTTCTGATTCTGTGTGTTGTGTTCCTTTTTTTTGAGTGATTGATATGATCTGTTCTTGTCGTCTTCCTTACATATTTTTTTATTAATTAAAAAAAAACAAAACTGTACAAAACTATTGAGGCATCACAGCTGCCTGACATATACAATAACCTTTTTTTTTTTAAAAAAAAAAAGTGTCAGGAGCCTGGTCGAGAAAAAAAAAGCTGCATAAAACTATTACGGCATCATAGCTGCCCGTCGTATAGAAAGTTTGATCAGCATGTTGTTTTTGCTTTGTTTTTTACTTTTTTGTTTCTTAGTATTTTATAAAACACTAGTACAATGTATACATTAGTATTTGCGTAAATTTTACGGACAGTTTTATGTTTACTTCTTCTTTGAAATCTGCCTTGCAGCCACTGGTGAATTACAGTTTGGAGAATTGCATTTGACTGACCCTGGGCACTCTACCAATGCAGTAGGATTGCTAGCAGTATTGCGAGGGCTGCTAACCTGCGGTCGTGGAGATCTTCTCACCTGTAAATTATATTCTTCAGGCCAGGTAACATCATGAACTATTATAAACCTGTTATAACCACTGTCCATATTCTCTATTAGAGGTTATGAACATCATTAAGGGGGTTTACCAACTCTGCATCCTTCCTCTCGATATCAGCCAGATATTCTTTGTTTTTTTGGACTTAAAGAGATTGTCCAGTTTTAAGCAAATTAATGTTATTTTTTATATAGTTAATAGTTACAAAATTTTTCAATATGCTTTCTGTATTAATTCTCTGCTTGTTGTTATTTTGTAGGAACATTAGTTGTTAACAACTGGTGGATAAAATTCTCTTGGAAGACACAGCTCCAATATACGAGCCATGCACCTGTGTTTCCAACAAGCGGAGATCATAAAAAGCTTAAGGAATTAATACAGAAAGTATATTGGAAAATTGTATAACTTTTCATTATGCAAAAATTAACAATTTGCTGAAATTGGACAATCCATTACATGGATGGCCATTCATCTGAATGGCCACCATGTAATACTACAAATGTCTGTCCAGAAAAGGCTTCCACTGGTGAGCCAGGGATGCCACAGCAGCTGTAATATCAAAGGGGTTGTCTCTGACAATTCCTTTAAGCATCACAGATTATCGATCTGAACGGAAATATGTACGCTAAACAATCTATGGTATTTTTTATTTTATTTTTTTAAATGAACTAAGAATAATTTCTTGTTCGTTGCATTGGGGGACATAGATCGTGGGTATATGCTGTTGCCGCTAGGTAACTGAGCTCCTCTGTCCTCCAGACAGCCATTCAGTTTGTTCTGGACTCTAAAAACAAACCTTCCTTCAAATCCCATCCTTCCTGGTGCCCTCGCTCGATGCGTTTCGGGTGGGAGGCAGGCTATTTAGCTTAGAAGACATCGGGCTCTTCCACATCTAGAATGCCTGGATTCGGGAAGTGTTATCCTCGGGATACAATATCTAGTTTACCAGCGTTTCATTCAGCCCGCTGGTCCTCAGTCACCTTCCAGGGCAACAACCTTCTTTCAGGCTATCGATTCTCTGTCTTGTCAAGGGTCTATTATCCCCATACTTCCAGATCAGATAATTTGGGGGTTTAACTCCAATCTTTTTGTCAGTTCTGCTCCATCCTGGACTTCAAGTGATGGAACGCCTACAACAGGGTCTGCCATTTCTGCATGGAATGTCTACGTGGTCATTGCTTTCCTGGAACAGGGGAAATTTCTTTGCTCTGTGGACATCAAGTACGCGTACCTCCACTTTCCCTTTGCCAATCCCACCAGTGTTTACAGCGCTTTGCAGTTCCTCCTCACTGTTAACAGTTTGTGCCACTCCCATTCAGTCTGTTGACAACCCCGCGGGTCTTCAACAAACTCCTGTCTGTGATGATTGCACTCCTTCAGGCCATGGGAGTTTGTCACACTCTACTTGGATGATATTTTGATCTGGCCTCAAATTTCTTTTTTTTCTTAATAAAAAGGGTTAATCAGTGTGTTTGGTGCAACTTTATAAATACTTTTTATCAAAATTTTTGTTTTACTTTTTGAGAAACAGCTGCTCTATATTTTTTAAACAGAGCAGCTGTATCTAGCGCTAAATCCTGTTCCCGTCATGTCCGTGGGACTGACAGGTTTAGTGACAGCGGGTCCTGCGTGTCTGACACGCAGGATCCACCTGTAAACATCCACCTGTAAACATAACTTAGATGTGATTGACATGCAGGACCCGCTGTGACTGAACCCGACAAGTCAGCGGGACTGACGGATTCAGGTAATAGCGAACGATACAGTTGCTCTGTAAACAGAATACAGAGCAGCTGTATCTGAAAAAGTAAAACAAATTTTTAATAAAAAGTATTTATAAAGTTGACCAAACACACTGTTTTTATTAAAAATAAATAAATTTGCATTTCAAAGGTGTACATAGATTTTAACCCGATTTGATTGGATTGTCAACCACTCAGTCTTGTCTGTCCACTTCCCAGACACTTAATTTGCTAGGCGTGACCTTCGACACTCCGTTGGCAAAAGTGTTCCTCCCACAGGAGAGGTTGTCTGCTCTTCAGGCCAAGGTCTGGTCCTGGCGGAGAGGCTCACCTACCTCTATATGCATGAGAGTTCTCAGCACTTTGGTGGCCTCGATTGAAGCCATTCCCTTTGTGCAGTTCCACACCTGTCCCCTTAAAGGGGTGATTCTCTCCCGGTGTAACTGCTTTTCCGAATACTTGGATCGCCAGATCCTTCTTCCTCTGGCTGTCCGTCAGGCCCTTCACTGGTGGCTCTTTCACTATCATTCCATGTGGCCGCTCCTTCCTTTTGCTGAAATGGGAGATCCTTGTCGGGGATGCGATTCTTAAGTACTGGGGAGGAATGTTACGGAGCCTGATGGCCCTGGGACTGTGGTCCCA
The DNA here is from genome assembly GCF_050947455.1 of Rhinoderma darwinii. Taxonomy (NCBI): domain Eukaryota; kingdom Metazoa; phylum Chordata; class Amphibia; order Anura; family Rhinodermatidae; genus Rhinoderma; species Rhinoderma darwinii. Next base: position 452,151,745 of record NC_134687.1, read on the forward strand.
ACAAGAATCCTCTCTTCCCATCAACTGACTGGAATTTAGAGCAATCTTCATTTGCCCGCTGCATTGGACATCGCTTATATCTGGCCTTCCAGTGCGAGTCCAAATGGACAATGTCACTACCGTGATTTAACTAAATCACGAAGGCGTGATGGCGGGAGCCGCAAGGATCCTAACCTGGGCACAACGTTTCATTCTCACACTCCTCCATGGGACTCCAACTTTGTTATGGAGGCTGTACAATCCGTTTCATTTGAACCTTTATGAGAGATCTCTCTGTATCTTCTTTCCTGGAAGGTGGTGTTCCTGGTACCTGTAACTTCTACCCAGAGCGCCTCCAAACTAGCGGGTCTGTCCTGCCGCTTTCCATTACTGACTCTACAGCAGAATAAGTCGGCACTCCGTATGGCGCTTTTTTTCTTGCCCAAGGTGGTCTCTGCTATTCAACTGAAAGAGGACATTGTACTGCCATCCTTTTATTCATCTCTTATTCATCCAAGGGTCCGTTCCCTTCACATCCTAGTTGTTGTCCGTGCTCCTTGGATTTACATCTCCTTCACTGCTTCTTTCCTATGGTCAGATTCCTTGTTTGTCCTCCCGGATGTACAAGAAAGTGGTTGGCGGACTCTAAGGCTACTATAACGTGATGGATGAGACCTAGGTAAACTCCCCCTTTCGGATTACAGTTTACTTTGATAGAGCAGTTTGGGCTATCTAGGCTAGACACCATCGGACTTCTGCTCTTCAGGTGTGCAAGGCTTCCTGGTCTTTTTTTTTAGTTTTTTTTTTAATACTCACCGTAAAATCCTTTTGTTCAGTTTATTGGGGCACACCCGTCCCACGTATTTTTTTGTTCATGGTTGTCTGTTGGAGGGATTTTTCTCTCTGGTTCTGATTGCAGTTACTAACCTTGTGTGGGTTTTTTTCTACTCCTTACGGACAGACTGAATAAGCTCAGTGTCTGTAGTTGGGGTATATCCTGTAGGAGGGGCTACATTTTTCTAATTGTTCGTGTTAAGCCTACTAATAGCAACAGCATATGGCCATAGTCTGTGCCCCCCCCCCCCCCAATGAACTGAACGAGAAAGGAATTTTGAGGTAAGCATTTAAAAAATCCACTTTCTACTTTATTTTTCGAATATGTTAGAATGTATAACTCCAGTTACGAGTGTGGCTGCATCTAAGGAGCTTTGCAGGATAGGCTTACAGCATTGCACATTTGCATAGGTTATCGGACCGCATGTACACTCAACTGCATCTCCCACTATCACTTTTAAACTCCTGGCGGGAAATGCAACTGCACTCATAACCGTGGGTACATTATAATCATGGGAGAGATGTCTAGTCCTGCCTGTTCGAGGGCTGGGGAAGAGCATTCCCCTTTTCTTGGTTCTGAAAATTTCCAGATGAAAATATGACACATGATCACACTGCTACATACTGATTGTCTTTTAGTATAAAAAATGTATTTATTTTTTTGTTTAGCCCCAAACTCTAGGCACACTTTAATATGTGGTTTTGTGATGTATTGTGCTTTTAAAGAGACTGTAAATGGTACCATTGTTTTGCTATGAGTTCTTAATAAAATTACCTTTTTAAAAAAAGACTGCAAATGTTAAATTGCTTACTATAGGTGTGTGCAGACCAGTTTATGACCAGTATTTGTACTGTAGAAAGTTATCTTTCCTCAGAGCATGAGCTTGCTGGAGTGTCTTTTTCCTACTGTAGCCTGCCTATGTGAGCAACAAATTGAACCATACTACAGCTTTCAAGGTACGGTATCCAAAGGTTAATAGGTTTAGCCGATAAAGTTATTAAAAAAAACCCCTAAAAATGCTGATTGTTTTCCCTTTCATTGTAGTGCTCTACCTCTGGTTACAGCGTGCACGGGAGCACCTGACTGTACTGCTCAAAATCCAAGGGGCCTTTCTCATGACAGATACCAGAGATACTGCCTCTCGTGTGATGAAACTTCTGTGGATTGGGGCTGAAATGCAGGTAAGAATTCCTTTCTTGTTACACTATCTGTCCACCAAAGTGCATAATACCATAAATATTTACTATCCTGTGCCTTTATTACCTATTAAATGTATTAATACTGGGGGGCATACCACTGGGACCCCCACCGATCTGTAGAACAGGGGTCCCGACCCCTGTTCCTTCTTACTGCAGGATCATAGTGAGCAGGATTTTGAATGGCGCGCCGGTCCGTTCAATATCTATGGGGCCAACAGAGACAGCCGAGTGTAGCTCTGACATTGCTACATCATGAGGAGATAGGGGTGCAAGAGTCTGTGGGCAGAGCGTCCTCTGCTGCGTCGGGAGGCTCCTGACACGTACATTTAATGGAGGCCTGTGACCGATGCACTACAGTGGCATCTTTCATCCAAAGGCCTCCATGTTAAAAAAAAGTATACCCGCGGTATATGTTTTTTTGCAGAACGTCCTGCATTACATGGTGAATGGTAGAGAAGGGAGCTACCAGCCCCCTTCTCTACCACTGGATTCAACTGTATCTACAACCTGATGACGCAGATATAGTTAAAACCGGGGGAAAAAACTGGACCAGAAAAAAACAAAATGTGCAAGATTTTTTTTAGATTCATTGCCCAGCCCGACGAAGCCCAAATGGACACTCCTGAGGCATAGAGCCCTATGGACACGTTTAGTGTGTTCCATACCTGACGTACACGCCTAAGAATATTTTGATCTGTATTTGTGTGATGTTGCCTTACAGCAGTTGTCCCTTCAACAAATAAACTAGCTTCAGGAAATGTTACAATACAATAGTAACCTGTTAAATCTCCTGCCGCTCCAGCGCTGATGCTCAGCTGGTCCCTGATGGTCTTTGTTTACTTGCTCGGAGTGATGACGTACTGTACATGCTAGTATCACCACTGAAGCCAGTGATTGGCTGCAGCGGTCAAACTGAGCATCAGTTCTGGAGCGGCAGGAGATTTAACCCGTGTATTGTTTTTATTTTTTTAAATTTGTAACATTTCATGCAGCAAGTTTATTGTCTTAAACTTTTGGACAGGCAGCTACTGTATATGATCGGTTGCTGTGATGCTTCAACAGTTTTGGGCAGTTTTTCTTTTTTTTTTCTTTTTTTTTTTATTTAAATTCGTAAAAACAAAAATTATGTAAGGAAGATGTTTTTAGGTCTTAGTCTTATTCTAACTCTTTTACATAATGTAACGAAGGTGTTATGTAACCGATTCATGCACAGGTGGATGGCATGACTGCTTTGGTGCTCAGCTGCTGCCAGCATTATTTGCATATTCACCATAAGGAGTGTCAGCGTTTGGCAATAACACAAGAGACCATGCTCCAAGATTTGCTGCATAAAATCACCGAAATCTCCTGGCAGGCTCGGTCAAGGTATACTGTACTTTGTGCTCTGCTGCCGTTCCTGGGCTCTAATAAGGTCAGAACTTTTTAGACTGTTAAATATCTGATTTTGACTAATGTTTTTACCTAAAATAATAGAAACTGTTTTTCATGTGCTGTATATTATATGCTTTGTATGATATTCACATATAGTATGTAGTTAAGAGGCAGTTGTCAAGTTTCTATATTAGGTGGGGTCAGTGAACAGTTAAGGGTTTACAGGTTTTGTTTTGCTTACAGGTTTTGGCTCTCTACCCATTGCTCCCATCTCATCTGTTTTGCTGTCTGGCAACTAACTACCTCTGTACTCCAGCTGCAGAGACTTACCGCACACTTGTTTCTATGCAGAGACGAGAATGGGTTCAGGAGGGCACAGTAGGTGAAGGGGAGCTAGGTAAACATTGGGCAGAAATTTGGCTTGCGCCTCTTTCTGATGCACTAACTTCCGCAGAATGTAGCCTACAAAATAATGCTGCTACTCATATCCTCCCCTGTACCCTGCGCACGTTTAGTGACTCATCCAAATTGCTGGCAAAACAACTGTGTGGTTCAGATGTTCCACATCTACGTGGATGGATCAGCCTTGCATGGGCACAGAAACTAGTCTTAGGTCAAGTGGTAGAAGCAGAAGAGAGGCTGCAGCTGTGTCTGGAGTCTGCTGATGATGGAGTACGTGTGGAAGCAATGAGTTTCCTGTGTTGTGGTCCTAAAAGTAACAAGCCCCCTTCCTCTGATGATCTGCATTTACTTAAGAAATATCTGCCTTACAATATGGGCTGTGATAATCCAGGCTTTCGACAGCAACTGCAGGCAGTGCTGCGCAGGGCTCTAGAGAGGCTGCGGGATGCAGCCATGTCTGCCCTCCGCAAGGGGCATACTCAGGAGGAAACTGTGGCCCAGGCAATAGGTGAGAGCTGTATATAAGTAAAAGCAATTTTATGTTGAACAGTATGTGTAGTGTCATGCATTAATCTCGACACAAAGACCTAATCAATGACTTGATTTAGAATTCCCAACATCTCAGATACGCAGTACATGACCAGCTTTCTTCTTGGAATGTTTACATTTACATATACATTGCAGTTTGTCTACTTTACATGTACAAATATCAATTGGGCACTAGTGTAGGTGGCCAGATCAAGAATACTGGTCAGTGCTTGTGGCCTAATGAATTCTGAGTTTGTTGCAGTCTGGTCTGTACACATATACTGCATGTTACCAGCGTCTTACTGGTCTTCTAACTTAAAGAGGTATTCCCATCTTAGAATGCTATGGCATATCGCTAGCATATGCCTTATCATTCTGATCGGTGGGGGTCTTACTTCTGGGATCCCTGATGATCCTGTAAAAGAAGGGGCTGTGGTCCCTTAGACATTTCTCCTCCACAACGGCGCTCCTGGCCATCCGCTTGGCAAGGAACTGCAACACCGCTCCATTCAAGTAAATGGGACTGTGTTGTAGTTCCCTGCACAGGAACTGGTCAGGAGTGACTTTGTGCAGGAAAAAATTGTGAAATCAGCCTTGGGGGTCCCAGCAGTCAGACCCCAACTGATAATGAAGTGACATATCCTAGCAATATGCCATCAGTTCCTTTGGTGGAAAAACGTAGGATCAATATATTTTCAGTAGCAATATTTTTATAATAATAATATTTATTCAGCATGGCTGTAATTTGTAATATACACGCTGCCAGTTGCCATAATTTAGATTTAGTTACTGTACTAACAGCTTTGTGGCAAGCTAAATGATGTTTTCTTTATTTACTGTGTCAGAGTTCACAGATTGGATTTTTTATCTCAGTATTTCATCACTGACCCCTGCGGGCAATTATCAGAGGAGATGCTCTGCCTTGATCACACTCCGCTCCGTGTTGGAGATTTGTACTGACCGTTGGAGTCCACAAAGGAAGAAAGGACAACCCCCACGTGAGTTGTGCTCCTCTGATTAAACAAATTGTAATCTGTTTCTGGCTTACTGTTAATTTGTATATTTTGGATAGATTTCAGATTTTGGATTAAAAAAGTAAGTTGTGAGGTCGTAAATGTTCTGTATATGTAAGACTTTGATAAGACTTTTATATGTTCTCTAACTAATTAATATGGTTATATGCTGGTATAAATTCTTAATAAATATTTTGGCCGGAATCTATTCATATTCTTCTGTCAAAATAAAAACTCAGATTTGTGTCGTGCTATGTCTACAGAAGATGTGTCTCTTCTACTGAACTCTGCAAAGCAGAAAGGATGCTGGGATTTCCAGACAGCTAGTAGCATGCAGGCGCTCATAGGATGTATGCAGGACAGCACTAATGAGGTAAACCCACTTTATTGAACAAAATTCTCCTTAAAAAAATTGTTGAACCAAACCTATTAACTATTGACTTAGCGGTGTCTGGTTATGACAGTCCTTTAACCCCGCAAGGTCGCAGACCGTTTTCTCCTTGTGGACGCAGCCCGATTTTTTTAATCTTTTATATGTGACACTTTGTGGTAATTACTTTGGAATGTATTTACTTATACAAGTGATTGTGAGAATGTTTTCTTGTGACACATTTTACTTTATGTTCGTGATAAAAATTCGTCACTACATTCATTGTTTATTTGTGAAAAACACCAAAAATGTTAGAATTTTTTTTAAATGAGCTTTTTCCAAAATTAGATTTTCTCTGCTTGTAAGACATATAGTAATACCACACAAAAGAGTTACTAATTACCATTTCCCATATGTCTACTTTATGATGACATCTTTTTTTTTTTTTAATATATATATATATATATATATATATATATATATATATATATATAAAGCTTAGCAGTCATTTTTCAAATTTTCAAGAAAATTTCAGGGTTCAGAAGGGAAGGAGCGCCATTTGGCTTTTAGAGCTTAAATTTTGCTGAAATGGTTTGCGGACAATATGTCGCTTTTGCAAAGCCCCTGAGGGACGGAAACCCCCCAGAAATCGCCCCATATTGTAAACTACACCCCTAAGGAATTCGTCTAGGGGTATCGTAAGCATTTTGACCCCACAGGTTTTTTGCAGAATTTTTTAGAATTGGGATGAGAAAATGAAAAACACAATTTTTTACAATAATATGTAGTTTTAGCTCAATATTTTTCTTTCTCAAAAGTAATAAAGGAAAAAATGGACCCCAGAATTTGTAAACCAATTTTTAGCTATTAAAACAATACCCCATATGTGGTTGCAAACTGCTATTTGGGCACATGGCAGGTCTCAGAAGGGAAGAAGCACCATTTGGCTTTTGGAGCGCAGATTTGCTGGTTTGGTTTTTGGGCGCAATGTCGTATTTATACAACAACGAAAAAAGAAAGCATCAGGTAGATAGCCCCCAAGTAGGTATATACTAGTGGGAGGGCACAATAATAACACACCTGTAAGCGCTGTGCAGACAAAAACAATAAATGACCTATAAAGAAGAAGTCTGTAATCACACTAAAAATGCAATACAAAAAGATATCTTTATTAAATACATAATACATGTTAAAAATGGATCATACAGTGCAAGAAAAACTGGTGTCATAAACCCGGTGGAATGTGGGTATGCCAAGGGTCCTAATAAGCCAGCAATATCTAGTACAATACCTACAGATGAACATATGAGAACTCCACCCTGGGGAAAACTACATACTATAGGTAACTATCAGAGAATACAGAATATATACTCCATATAATAACAAGTGAGGAAACTTAGTATGTTCCTTAGGTAGTAATTAGATAATAGCTAGGTATATTTGCAGAGCAGCAAAATAGTGCAAAAGGTGAACTGAAATAAGTTGGAGAGAGACTACAAACCCATGGAAGAATGAATAAGTGAACGTCCTCAACCACCGGGATGACACCAAACCCGACGTGCATTCTGGCGTTGCCTTCGTCTGGGGTTCTATCTAAGGAACATACCTAGTTTCCTCACTTTTTATTATATTTCATATATATTCTGTATTCTCTTATAGTTACCTATAGTAAGTAGTTTTCCCCAGGGTGGAGTTTTCATATGCTCATCTGTATGTATTGTACTAGATATTGCTAGCTTATTAGGACCCTTGGCATACCCACATTAAGTCTTCCACCGGGTTTATGACACCAGTTTTTCTTGCACTGTATGATCCATTTTTAACATCTTTTATGTATTGTGTATTTAATAAAGATATCTTTTGGTATTACATTTTTTGTGTGATTACAGTCCATGTCGTATTTGCAGAGCCCTTGAGGTACCAGTACAGTGGATGTATGGGGGGAAAAGGGATGAAGATGGGGAATAGCGATGTAACAAAAACAAAAAACTTTTATTAGTATTAAAAAAGATGCTCCTGCATCCTTAATATGATGTTAAAATAGAACACTTATTCAGTGTATAAGTTGTTAGCTCGGCTGTGCTCAGTATATTATACTAGCGGGAAACCGGGTGAACGGTCCCCTGCAACACCCTATATTGTTAAATAAACCCCACCTGGTTGGTTTTATTCTATTTTATTTGAAAACCACCAAATGGGATTGAGGGATAAAGACCAACTTTATTTTGAATTCTACACATAATTAGTGTTATACTGTAGTTGTAAAAAAGGGCAGCATATATAATTGGCTCAAATATGCTGTAGAGCTTCCTGGTTGGCTGTGCTGTCACACGGCTGACCAGGAAGCTTTTTGCCCTGAGTTAGAAGCTGGGCGATCATCTGCACTGTCACACAGCTCTGTGTTGTAGAGCAAGCAGCGAGACACCGCTGTCTGCTTCTAGCTGAAAACTGCACAATCAGCTGTCACACGGCTCTGACCAGGAAGCTCTGCAGCATATTTGAGCCAATTATATATGCTGCCCTTTTTTACAACTACAGTATAACACTAATTATGTGTAGAATTCAAAATAAAGTTGGTCTTTATCCCTCAATCCCATTTGGTGGTTTTCAAATAAAATAGAATAAAACCAACCAGGTGGGGTTTATTTAACAATATAGGGTGTTGCAGGGGACCGTTCACCCGGTTTCCCGCTAGTATAATATACTGAGTACAGCCGAGCTAACAACTTATACACTGAATAAGTGTTATATTTTAACATCATACTAAGGGTATGTGCACACACACTAATTACGTCCGTAATTGACGGACGTATTTCGGCAACAAGTACCGGACCGAACACACTGCAGGGAGCCGGGCTCCTACCATCATAGTTATGTACGACGCTAGGAGTCCCTGCCTCGCTGCAGGACAACTGTCCCGTACTGTAATCATGTTTTCAGTACGGGACAGTAGATCCACGGAGAGGCAGGGACTCCTAGCGTCGTACATAAATATGATGCTAGGAGCCCAGCTCCCTGCACTGTGTTCGGTCCGGTACTTGCGACCGAAATACGTCCGTCAATTACGGACGTAATTAGTGTGTGTGCACATACCCTAAGGATGCAGGAGCATCATTTTTAATACTAAAAAAAGTTTTTTGTTTTTGTTACATCGCTATTCCCCATCTTCATCCCTTTTCCCCCCATACATAGACTATATTTTGGTGGTGCACACCTGATGTAACATCACAAGAGGATCCCTGTGGATACTTTTTTCATATATATACACCAGTACAGTGGAAACTGCAGAGAAGTGACCTTATTTTAGGGCATCGCAATCTAGAAGTATAAGAAGTAGTAGAAGGAGTTTTGTGGGGGTGGGTTTACTGGTGTTTTCAGTTTATAATGCAGGTGCATATGTAAGCCGTACAGAGTACATAAGGTTATAAGAAGGTGGTATAATAACCGGATACAGCAACAATAAAATGAATAATTCCAAGGTGTGTGGCACGCTTTAAAGCAAGCCTTTATGCACAGGCCAGGTGTCGCACTGGTAAGTGGTATGCTTTCTTAACCCCCTTTTGAAACACACAGCATTTTTTGGGGACTTAACCCCCTTGCAGTTTGGGGAACTTCTTTGGGAAAGTGTGGCCCTGGTACAATATGGGCACTTTTCCTTCCTGCAGATGTGCTTGGACCCTCCCTTTCCTGGTTTCCAAATAAAAGTGCTTGGTTTACCACCTTTTGAAAATGAAGGAATGTCCCTGTCTGGCTGGCACATCGGGATACCACATAAGCCCTATGCAATGCCATCTGTACAATGTGCAAGGCAAGCTTTTTGTACGACACCCTTTTTTTTTCTGCATTGCACTTTATGGTTTCAGCACTTGATCTAAGAGAGTGTTGTCGCTACTGTGTATACTATAATATAAATATATTAAGAAGATTTGTTGAGCGTCGTACTGTTTTTTTTCTTCTAGCTTTCTAAAGCCCTGTTCACATCTCCGTTTCTTTTGTTTTTGCCGGACAAAATTTCGCATAATGCAGCGCTATTTTGTCAGGCAAAATGACGTAAACCCGATGTAATTATTAAAGGGGTTTCCCGAGTTAAAACTTTTATGTGTTAGTGCTTTTAACTTGGGAATGTGCTTACATTTGTAACGTGTGACGTGCCATTTATGGGCTGTTCTGTTATACATCCAGGAACGCGCATGCGTGGTCCCTTCTGTTCTCTCGTTTGACAAGCGGACAAATGAGAGAACTGTAGCGACCGCGCATGCGCGTTCCTGGCTGTATAACAGAACAGCCCATACACGGCACGTCACTAGTGACGTGTCGTATACCAGGCAGAAAATGTGAATAATTTGACCACGTAACAGGCACAGCGTGTAGAGAGTGACATCACATGTGCCCCACGGCAGCATCGGGAAACGGGGCCAATTTTAAAACTGTAATGTAACTGAATGTAAGCACATTCCCAAGTTAAAAGCACTAACACATAAAAGTTTTAATTCGCAACCCATTGACTTTATATGGGTTTTCCGATAGGCATCCTTAGATTCTATTATGCGACGGACCCCACGCTTTGGTGTTCTGCTATTATATTGGAGTAGAACAACTTTACCTGGAACGCAGATGGGAAAAGGGCCTAATACATGTTATAAATGTCTGTTGCGGTTGCACATGGTTTTAATTGGAGAAATGGGGAAGGGGGGTTAAGTAGGCATTACATAAAGTCATTTGAATTTTGGTACTGAAGAGTGCTGTACTGTGTCTAATTTCTTACATGGATTTGTGAAACCAGTTTAATCTAAAAGGGCCAATTTGTTCTGATGAATTGTTGGTAATTCGTTATTCTTCTTTTCTTCTGTACAACTACAGCATGTTTAATATTCATAGAAAATGTGCACTTAATTAAATGTTAACAAATGTAATTCCCATTTTCAGTTTTTTAAGTACTTTGCATTATTTTTTACCATACAGATCCGTGAGATGGCATCTGATTTGCTTGCCCGTTTCTTCCTGCCAGCCTCACAGGAGTTGACTGTCACACTATTTGAACTAGGACTAACATTTCTCTGTAGTCCTCGTGTATCAATGGCTGAATCTGGAGCTCTCCTAATGAAGACGTTGCTGCAAAGGTGCTTAGAGAATCGTAAACTCAGATATAGTTACATAGTTAGTACGGTTGAAAAAAAGACACATGTCCATCAAGTTCAACCAAAGGATGGAAAAGGGAAGTTAAACATTTCTACACATAGGAGCTAATACTTTTTTGTTCTAGGAAATGATCTAAGCCTTTTTTAAAGCCATCTGCTGTCCCTGCTGTGACCAGCTCCTGCGGTAGGCTATTCCATAGATTCACAGTAGGGGCTTATTCAGACGAACGTGATATACGTCTGTGCAACGCGCGTGATTTTCACACGCCTCGCACGGACCTATGTTAGTCAATGGGGCCGTTCAGACAGTCAGTGATTTTTACGCAGCGTGTGTCCGCTGCGTAAAACTCACGACATGTCCTATATTTGTGCGTTTCTTGCGCATCACGCACCCATTGAAGTCAATGGGTGTGTGAAAATCACGCGCAGGACACGGAAGCACTTCCGTGTGACGCGCGTGATTCGCGCAACAGTAGTAAAAACTATGAATGGAAACAGAAAAGCACCACTTTTCTTTTCTGTTTACAAACATACAGAGTGTCATAATGATGGCGGCTGCACGAAAATCACGCAGCTACGCATCATACGCTGCTGACACACAGAGCTGTTATGTACCTTTTGCGCGTGCAAAACGCCGTGTTTTTTGCGCGCGCAAAATGCACAAGCTCATGTGAATCCGGCCTAAGATAGCTTGTCGCCTCTGCAGATTGAACCTTTTCTTCTCCAGACGGAGGGAGTGCCCCCTTGTTTTTTGAGGGGGTTTTACATGGAACAGGATTTCACCATATTTTTTGTATGCGCCATTCATATATTTATAGAAGTTAATCATGTCCCCCCTTAGTCGTCTCTTTAATCTTTCTTCATAATTTAGATTCTCCATGCCCCTTATTAGCTTCGTTGCTCTTCTTTGTATTTTTTCCAACTCCAGGGCATCCTTTCTATGAACTGGAGCCCAGAACTGAACTACATATTCTAGATGAGGCCTCACTAATGCTTTGTAAAGTGGTAATATTACATCCCTGTCCCGTGAGTCCATGCCTCTTTTAATACACGACAATATCTTGCTGGCCTTTGAAGCAGCTGATTGACATTGCATGCTGTTATTTCGTTTATGATCTACAAGTACACCCAGATCCTTCTCGACAAGTGACTCCCCCAGTATAGCTCCCCCTAGGACATATGATACATGCACGTTGTTGGTACCCAGATGCATAACTTTACATTTATCTACATTAAACCTCATTGGGCATCCACTTGGCAAAACTCTTAGTGTGTCCAAATCCACTTGCAATTTACAAACATCTTCTATAGACTGAACAATACTACATAGCTTTGCGTCATCTGCAAAAATATAAATGGTGCTATTAATCCCATCCTCTATATCATTAATAAATAAATTGAATAATAGAATAATAGTGGTCCCAGCATGGAACCCTGGGGTACACCACTTATAACCGGGGACTATTCAGAATAGGAATCATTGACCACAACTCTCTGGATATGGTCCTTGAGCCAATTCTCAATCCAATTAGAAGCGATACTTTCTAAACCTATAATCCTTAAATTACCCATTAGACTTCTATGGGTTCCCAAGGAATTTGTTTGAATAAACCGTCAACTTCCCCGGCGGTAGACCCTCTACTCTACCTATGGCTAATGCTTCTCCCTATGCCACTTGCTGTAGTTGCGGCTTAACTCCCCAAAGTTGGCTATATCCTACCGCCCTGGTGGTTGTTTCCTAGGATGGCTGCAAGTCTCCATGGATTCCAAAGCCTAACCTTGCAAAGTGTGTTGTTCCTGTCTGGAGTCCACCCTCCCAATAAATGTCTTGGAGCTTCGACGTATCCTTATCCCCTTCCAACACTGGACCCACCTACAGTACCGCTCTCTAGGCAGTCCACATTCAAGGAGTGGGCGACTGCATCACCAACTTCCTCAGCTAAAAGTGGATCGAAGTCTTAAGGGAGATTTGCTCAAGGTGGGGTCAGTAAGACATGGACGTCATTGCTCCCATATTGGATCACAAGCTTCCTCGCTTTGTATCACAGCCTTGAGATCCTCTTGTGCTCCCGGTAGATGCAGTGATCATTCTGTGACATCCGTACACATTTCCCTACATCTTCACATACTTCCTGCTTCTGCCTCGGATCCTCAAGAAAATCAAAGCAGAAGACTTACCAGTAATTCTTCTCGCCCCATGTGGCCTGTTAAGCTGACTTGGTTACTCTTCTGGCGTAGGCCGTCGGACTGAGGTAGTGTGTTTTTTTTGTAAGAAGTAATCCAAACCATGCTTAAGACTAGAAAACCATTATCTACCATATGGAATGTGGAAGTATTTTTTTTCCATTGGTGCGAGGAGAAGTGCTCCTTCCTGTCCCTACCTTTCTTCCAAATTTGGCTGCAGCCTTTCATATTAATGAAGACATTGTTCACTCTTTCTTTTGTCCTTACCCTTCCAACCTTAGGAAACGGTCCCTCCACAATTTGGTTGTAGTCCGTGCAATGCAGATTTACCTCACTCAGTCTTCCTCTACCCGCCACTTAAACTTTCTTTTTTTTATTCTGGAATATCCTTGGCAGGGTCTGGCAGCGTCAAAGGCCACCATAGCCTCCTGGATTTGGTCAATTATTGGCGAAGCGTACTAGTCGAAGGACAGGGAGCCTCCATTCTAGGTAGCGGAAGCCCACTGCATTACAGGGGGTGGGTGCTTCGTGAGTAGTTTAGCATAGAGCTTTTGCTCTACAGGTCTGAAAGGCCACTACCGGGTATAGGGCGCATACCTTTAGGTCCTTTTACAGCTTTCTCGATTGCAGGGTTTTGCAGGTGGCGGTGCACTGACCGCACTGAGACTTCTCTTTCTCATTCTTAGCGACTGCTAAACATTCCAAGATTATAATTGGTATACCTAAATGACACTAGTGAGAAAACAGGATTATTTCTTGTCATGTTCGTTGGGGGACACAGAACCCGCCCAATGTTTTGTTTTTATTTGTTATGAATGTTTTTCTTTTATTGTGTGCTTTTGCCTCTGGTTCTTATGTTTCACGGATCTTGTTATTAGTTGTAACCGTTAATATTGTTCTCTGCTATTCCTACTGTTTATGTACAAACTGGTTAGCTCAGTGTCTGCAGGCGGGGTATAGCATGGTAGAAGGAGCTAACACTTTTTTTTAGCTTAGTGTCCTCCAATTGGTAGCAGCTATACTCAAGGTCATCAGCTGTGTCCCCCCAATGAACATAATGTGGAAGGGATTTTACGGAGAGTAACAAAAAAATCCAGTTTTTGCGAAATAAACTTGTAGCAGCAATATGTATTTCAGTTAACTTCTTTACACCCCTTTCTTTTGAAAAATACGCAATCATGGCAAAGCAATCATAGCGTCACTTCATTTTCTTTTGTTCCTTTCTTAAAGGCCAAATGATTCTATATACTTGGCAGAAGGTGTCCCCCTATCTGCACTAGGACTTGTGACCTATCTTACCAAAGTCCTAAAGGATCATTTTTGTTGTGCACAGGAAAACCTCCTACATGCAGCCAGCAAGAAGCCCATCCATGGTAAGCATAACGTGGTACAATATATATCCCAACATACTGTTAGGATACCATTTTAGTCGTGTTCACCAAGCTGGTCAGGCTGTTCCAAAGCAGATAGATGCTGTATATATTTTTGAAGGCCAATATGAAATCTGCATTATCAAACCTGTTTTAGGAAAGAAGACATATTGGTTGGTTTTGTGTAATAACTCTCATTGCTCACAGATATGAGCTTACATGACACTACAGTGACAAATTATTGTTGCTGTGCATGGAGAAGTTGAGAAAATCTGTATCAAAATACGTCATTTCTGGTATGATTCGCCAGTTCTAGGTAAAGCACTGTATAGCTGGAAATCATGTTACATGTCCGTCATATAGAAGCCATTTGCATCTTTTGTCAACTTTGTTATTTATGCTTTCTCCTTACTGTCACCATTTAGGGGTGCTCTCTGCTTTGCGGTTATGCCTGTTGGATGTTTCTCCTATCTCACAATCCATCTTACAAGCTGATCATGCCACCGGCTGGCGTTGTCTACTACAGAATCTTGTTAGCTTGTTGCAAGAAATAGCATCCTTCATCATCCGAATGCTGCACAAAGCATGGAGGGAAAAGCCTTCAGGTAAGATGCTGGTAACCCTTAACTTTACATTTTTTTTCTGCAGTTATTCTAGAAGCTGGGGTAAATGGCAGTATATATCAATTTAATTTTGTTTTAGTTATGCTTTCCAGCCAAGTGTTTATAATTCTGATTTATTGGTTGATCTGAAACGTGTGTATCAGACTTTATGATGCTTCCTTACTGCAATGCAAAAACAAAAATTTTTTGCCATAAATTGTACATTCATTGCTTAATAGAGCATTGTGGTCAGATCTTCAGCAAGGTGCACCATGTATGTGCCTGTCTTGTTCAATGCATTACCTCAATCATGTATCTCGCACAGAAGTAGCTGCACCATCTTTTCAAGATATGGGCAAGGCTGTTAGTGTCCTGATTGCCCATGGTAGAGGCCTAGAGGAAGTCCAGGAAGATCTTCTCATTTCAGAAGAGCACAGCCTCATCATGACGTGTTGCTGGGTCTCCTTAAAGGTGAATCTCCAATAAGCTACTATACGTTCACTCGACATAAATGGCAATGTCTAGGTATTTTTTTAACTTTGCTTTTCATCTAACCATGCCAGGAAATTGGAATGTTTCTTGGGCCACTCGTAGAGAAGTCAATCGCTGCTCCTACACCAATCATTTCCGAAACTGCAATAGAGGGTTCTATGGCTACGTATCACGATATATTCATGAGATGTCGTCACTGGGTATGTTTCATAGTGTGCTTCTTATAGACAGATGGCTTTTAAAGGGTTGTCCCATGACTTATCACAACTTGCTCTTCGGATTTGTCAACTAGACAGGTTAGAAAATTATTATATGTGGAAAGCCACCTTTACGACTAGCCCCAAGTCCCCGTTTCAGGCCAGAGACTAATTCATGCTTGCACAGCCATTCTCCATAGAAATAGATGAGATTTTCAGAAATAGCTGAATTTGAGCGCTTGGCTGTTTCAGGCTTTTACTTTCATTGGACAGGTAAAATATAGGGTTTGACTCCATTTAACCTGAAAGAAAAAGTTGTTTATGGAATGACTTTCCTTGCAAAGTAAGAGGAGTTCAACATTAAAACCATTTAAATTGTGAGAGTAGTTTACCTCTATATAATGGAAAGGGTTAAATATCTGTGCCTTTTACGTCGTCTTAAACAGACAGTCCTGTGTTGGATATTTCGAGTTGTATGTTATTTGCTTATCCTGCAGGGGGCTGTAGATGGATGCAGCAGAGGATTTACCAGGCTTTGTTATGCATTACTTCACCATAAAGATCAGAGGTTGAGAAATCTGCCAAGAAAAATGATGGAGCAGGTGTGGTATACACTATATACTGTAATAATGTACCTTTCATGGTCTGCTCGATAACTTCGACAACATGTTTTGTGTTTTGCAGGCCTTGTTACTGGCAAAGTCTCAGAACTCACTCTCTGTTACCCGCAGAGCTGCAGGCTTTCCCGTTCTTTTGCAGGGCATCTTATCTGCAGAGGGGCCACAACATCCACTTCTTGAAACTTGTGTGCTAACTTTACTCACATTAGCGAAAGAGCCCCTGCCATCTAATTGGGACCATACACGAGACCTTCCGCAGGTAGGGAGGTTGGAGTAAACAAGAGTTCTTTTAGAGTAGTAGTAATTCTTGTGAAAGTAGAAAATGTCTTTGACTATTTCCATATATTTTTCCAGGTATCGGCTATTCATGCTCTGCAAACTATGCTCCGATCAGCAGGCCTTCGTTCTACACTGCTCAACCATGCAGTTCCCCTGATGTCCCTAGCGGTCGGCAGTCTGTGCTCTTCTTGCTGGGCTATGCGCAATGCCGCTTTACAGCTGTTCAGTACGTTTTGTCTCACCAAAGACTTAACCAAATTTAACTGGGAATTATTAATGTGATGAATGTATCTGTCTTATTCTATTTTCCGCAGCTGCTCTCACTGTTGGCATGCTGGGACTGTCTCGCAGTGATGTGGATTGCTCTGTGCAGAGCACACTGCATGTTGGGGCCCTTCTGCGGAGATATCCAGGATTGAGCGATGTATTGCTGAAGGAACTGCAAAAGGCTACGCAGGCAAAAGAAACTCTGCATCCCAGTCTGCATCCGGTCCTTACACTGCTTGCCAAGCTACAGCCTGGGGGTGACAATGAGGCCAGGTGATAGGCCTAGGGACTGTTGCTAGGCTTAGTCCAAGATATTATAAAACAAAATCTTTATATTGTGCTTTTTATGCAGATGTTTCATGGAGCCTCTGATGGACCTTCGAGAAAATCCTATTTATGCTGTGCGTGTCATGGCTGCCCGTGCCCTCGTACCTGTTGTTAAGGTGATGGATTATCATGCACTTCTTGTTCAACTGATAAAAGGCCTTCCTCGTACCAAGGATGGGGTGTCCCACAATGCCTTACATGGACGACTACAGCAGATTTATGCTCTGCTATCTCTAGCTGTGCAGGAAAACTGGTGAGAATGGACTGACTGGGTAGGACCCCTGTTAGTATTTCCCTTCAGACAAGATTCTTGATAGGGTTGTAAATACAAGTCCAAGTTCTTATTTTATTATGATCCATAGGGTATTCCCCTAAAGTTAATATTTATGGCACGTGCAGCTAACTCTCCTCCGGGAACGTTTTTTGCAATATCAGATTCATATGCCATAAATGTTAATTGTGGGGAAACTTCAAGGTTTTTGTGATCGTATTTGGACCTCCCAGCTTTATTTATTTATTCTGACCAAACCACCAGCTCCATTACAGAAATGCATCCTGAAGATAATCCGCTTTGAAAAATTAAGTTTTAATGCACTGTATGCTAGTAGTCTATAGTCAAGTGAGTCCACCGGGCATTGTGAAAGGTCTGTGACTCTGGCCTTTTTATGAACTTGGGGTAAATCCTCACCCATTCGCAGAGTGATTGACATGCTTGTCCTCAGTAACATCATCTCCTTGCCTATTCATATCCTGTGTTTGTGCCAAGCACACTGTGTAACCTGTAATGCAAGGATAGTACTGCCTGTGATTAGTACTATAAACTCTCATGCAATCGGGTGGAGTTTTGCTTCCTGGAATCTAAGTTGCCTACGGCACACATAAAACTTTTACCTTCAATTCTTACGGTATAGATGTTTGCTTTTACAAATGTGATTGCACATTTCTTAATCTATATGAGATGGCTCCACTGCATTGTGACTAGTTTAGGAGGAGGTAACATCATGCTGACCGGCTCTCCTTAATATTGCACATATTACAACAACATGTAAAAATCACTACTTTCATTTTGTTTTTTTGGAAAATATTTGGGAATTTTGTTTCTTTTTTACTGTATAGATTATTTTCATATATATATATATATATATATATATATATATAGAATGTTGTAAAAAAGTAGGGAGTATACAGTAGATTATAGTATTAGTATGTGGTTGTATTGGTTTTAGTCTGTATTTTATGTCGTGAGTGGTGTTATGGTTTTAAAAAACTTGTCAAGCAAAAGTTGACAATTGTATTTATGTCCCTCTGTTTTTCACACTTAGGCCTCATGCATATGTCCGTAGCCATGTGCACGGCCCGTGATTTTCGGGTCGGCTGGCCGCGGAGTGTCACCCGCAAGCTGCCCGCAAATCGTGGGCAATGCACATGGCTGCGTCCATTATTTCCTATGAGCCTGGACCGCAGACCACGGCCGTAATAAGACATGTCCGTTCTTTCTGCGGTGCGGGCTCCTGGGCCATGCACGGACCGTAGAAACCACGGTCGTGTGCATGGGCCCATAGAAATGAATGGGGCCGCAATTCTCCCGTGGATTTTCGAGGAATTGCGGCCGCAAAAGCACGTTCGTGTGCACGGGGCCTTATTCTTTTTTCAATTTTCTACCTGCTTTGCTTATGTTCTCAAAGTATTTATTTGTGTCTTCTCTGTTTAGTATTTCAGAGGATGTCCGGCAAGAGGTGGCTGAGCATCTTCTACCATTTCTTTGGCTGCTCTCACCAGTGCAGAAGTGTTCACTGGTTAGAAATGCCTTTTTGGACGTTCTTTGCCTGTTACTGCCCAGCTGTGGTGAGGACTTTGTAAGTCAAGTACATGAGGCAGTCTGTAGGGAGTTGAGTGTAGAGGAACATCTCTTATCACAGGTGAGAGCATCCATTATGCAGTAGTAAACAAAATCATGATCATCGGTGTGTTTTTATAATTTTTTTAATTCTAATTCTCAAATTGTATGTAGTCCGCACAGGTGGATGCTGATGCTTTTCATGAGGCGTGTGTGCGGTATATATGCAGTGAAGCCACCAGTTCCTTTGGCCGCTCCAGCTACAATCTATTGCCACAGCTCCTGCAGTCTGGAGATACCGCTGTACTTAGGTGGCTTATTGACCAGCAGATTGGTGGTGTTCCTGCACCATTGGGACAGTTGTTAGGAGACATATTGCAGGTATGACAAAAAATAAACTAAGCAGCCATATGTAGTGATCTGAACTTCATAGTCACTTCAGAATGGATCAGTTTAGTTTTAACCCTTGTTTTTCTTTTTGTCTGTCAGGATATGTTGTTCAAACAGCTTCCCAAGGAACCCTCTATGAGTCTCAGGCTGGTTTTAGAAGGTTTTGTTCACCTGCACCAAGTTTGCCCGTCTCTGACAGTTCGTCTTTCCTCTGCTAAAACCACTCCGTTTGTGCAAGGTCTCCTGTTTATGCTGGATTCGAGGAAAGGAGGACCACAGCTCCGTGGCCATGTCCTTTGTACACTCAGCTTGATACTAGCACATTGGTAATTTAATGTTTTAGGCTGATGTGATGGGGTTGTTATGTAGATTTGATGATCAAAAAGTACTCTTTGACTGGGACAAATAGATTTGTGTTTTATTTTTGAAGTAATGTATACTACTCCCTAGTTATGTTTATATCCTAAATAAAATAAACTGTCCTGAGCTTTTTTAAACTATGAGAAATTACTTGTATGACCTATATTAACTTAATTTCTTGACAGTGAGCTTTGGGAAGATCTGTCCCTTGCTACCCGCTGGGTCTCTGCTCTCCTTGTGTGTGCAGACCCAGCAATATCATGTGAGAAACTGCGACTGGCTGCAGCAGAGGCTTTGCGCCTGGCTGGAGGTGATCTGGTGAGACGAGCACTGCAATGTGCTACCTCTGGTCTCGCACAACTGGCTGTAAGGTTAGACAACTTCCATGAGGTCTTCTCTTTATCTTTGTGTATAGCCCTATACAATTTTTTACTTTGGTTTCTTTTAGGGCAATACTGTGTGGAGTGGACCTACTGCAAGATGAGGACCGTGGTGTGCGAGACCTTGCCGCCAGATTTGCTGCGTTATCCCTGAATCAGCCAGCTGAGAAGTCCTTGCACAATGACTGGGCCATTCTTGGCCTCCTGGAGCTTTTGAGGGATCATTTTTGGAAATGTGAGGAGACTTTCCACGCTCTCATATTTCGCCTACCTCCTTATGATCTTCATGCCGCACTTTCCTATCTTCATGACAGGTAAAGAAAGTACACTACTTTTGTCATCACCAAATGTAGACGGAATCAGATAAGTAGTGAATAATATTATTATTTCCCCTCTAGCATATAAATAACCCTTGCTCTTACAGGTCAGTGACACTCTATGAGGAGGATGAGCCCAATGTGTTTGCAGACTACAATTTTCTTTCTGCTTTGATATGTCCATTGATCCAGGAGCTTCTGGGTATTATGGCACAGGATTCTTCCCTTTGCTCTGTAGTGCTCCAATGGGTAGTGAGTACAGCAACTCCAGTCAGAAAGCAGATACAAAGATGGCACAGCTGGGTAAAGGAACAGGGTAAGTCAAGAAAGTAGAAGCTGAGAGATGACCAGCATCTTGCCGCGTGTAGCCTGAGCTACTGTAAGTAATAACAGCTACACTAAATTCAATGTTTCCCATGTTCTGGGCTCTCTTGTTGATATTTTATGACATGTATAATTCTTTAGAGCTAAAATACATGAAATGCTCCCCAAATACCCCATCTCTACCATTGGTAGTGAACATTGAACCCAGCATTTCTGAGCTTATGAAGTCTAAAGACAGGACCTGGGGTGTATATTACTTATAAAGTACAGGTGTACCTAGTCTGTAATCGTAACCCTAGGATAAGTGCAATTTTAAACACATTTACCCTCCTCATTTTTACTGTTTTTAATTTTTTGCCTGTTAGTACTAAAATGTTCTACCATTTTACTCCTCCAGGATCCAGATCACCGCTGTCGCTTAAAGCTTCTGCTTGTTCCCGTGTACATGCTGCTGTCTTGGGTTTGTTGGTTCGAATGAAGTTGCTCGTTAAGGCCCAGGAGCTGTTACAGGAGAGTGGCATTCAGATCTCACACCTAAGACTTTCTTCAGACTCTCTAACCAAGGAGCTATCTCAGATAAAGGAAGAGCTTGCTCTTCATATTCTGGGATTTTCCAATATAGTGAGACTGGGACCACGCTTTCAATTTTTTTTTATCTAATGGAGACTCAATGTCTTTAAGGCTATGTACACCCTTTGAAAACAAAGTTGTTTTTTTTAAATAAAAATGTGGATCAGCGTGTTTGGTGCAACTTTGTAATTGCTTATTAACCCCTTCCCGACATCCGCCGTATATATACGGCACACGCCGGGTGGGGGAATATGGAGCGGGCTCACGGGCTGAGTCCGCTCCATAGAGCGAGTCTGTCGGCTGTGTGTTACAGCCGACACTTCCGGGTTACGAGCAGGATCGCGCTTTAGCGCGATCCCGCTTGTTTAACCCGTTAAATGCCGCGTTCAATAGAGATCGCGGCATTTAAATTACTAAAAACGGGGGCGACCCCCTGTAACGTCTCAACGGCCCCCCCCCCCCCGCGGCGAGATCGGGGGGAGCCGTTGGTTCACACGGCTGCCTGGGGGTCTGACTAAGTCCCCCAGGTCCGCCATCTTGGTACTCCTATGAAGCGCTGCCTCCGGCAGGGCTTCATAGCAGACTGTCAGAATCACGATATACTGCAATACATTAGTATTGCAGTATATCGTGCAAGCGATCTAACGATCGCTGGTTGAAGTCCCCTAGGGGGACTAATAAAAAAATTAAAAAATGAGTTCAATAAAGTTGTTTTTTTTGTGTAAAAAAAATAAAAAATATTAAAAGTTCAAAAAACCCCCCTTTTCCCATTTCCCCCCTAGAGCATAGTAAAAAACATTAAATAAATAAATAAACATAATTGGTATCGCCGCGTCCGTAAAAGTCTGAACTATCACAATTTCTATACTGTATACAGAGAAGCTGTATCTAGCGCTGAAACCTGTATCCATCAGGTCAGCTGCACTTTCGGGTTCAGTGCCAGCGGGTCCTGCGTGTCTAACACGAAAGATCAAGCTGTTATCGTTGTCTTCTAAGTTCATAACTTAGATGTAATCGATAACAAGTGGATCATGTAGTTATTTTTAAATTGCGGCAAAAATTTGATTTGATCACTTCATGTGAACACAGCTGCAATGTGAAGCACTTACAGTTACTAAATTAGTAACCCCCATGTCTCACATTAATAGTAAGTCACCCCATTTGTCTCACATCAATAGTAAGTACCTCACATTAGTGAGCCTGTGTGCCTAGCATTAGTACCTCACAACAACCCCAGTGTACCTCACATTAGTAACCCATGTACCTCACATTAGTGAGCCTGTGTGTCTAGCATTAGTACCTCATAACAACCTCAGTGTACCTCACATTAGTAACCCATGTACCTCACATTAGTGAGCCTGTGTGTCTAGCATTAGTACCTCACAACAACCTCAGTGTACCTCACATTAGTAACCCATGTACCTCACATTAGTGAGCCTGTGTGTCTAGCATTAGTACCTCACAACAACCTCAGTGTACCTCACATTAGTAACCCATGTACATCACATTAGTGAGCCTGTGTGTCTAGCATTAGTACCTCACAACAACCCCAGTGTACCTCACATTAGTAACCCATGTACCTCACATTAGTGAGCCTGTGTGTCTAGCATTAGTACCTCACAACAACCCCAGTGTACCTCACATTAGTAACCCATGTACCTCACATTAGTGAGCCTGTGTGTCTATCATAAGTACCTCACAACAACCTCAGTGTACCTCACATTAGTAACCCATGTACCTCACATTAGTGAGCCTGTGTGTCTAGCATTAGTACCTCACAACAACCCCAGTGTACCTCACATTAGTAACCCATGTACCTCACATTAGTGAGCCTGTGTGTCTATCATAAGTACCTCACAACAACCTCAGTGTACCTCACATTAGTAACCCATGTACCTCACATTAGTGAGCCTGTGTGTCTAGCATTAGTACCTCACAACAACTTCAGTGTACCTCACATTAGTAACACTAATGTGAGACACGTGGTTACAAATGCGAGGCACGTGGAGATACTAATTTAGTACCTCCATGTGTCTCATATTAGCGATCCCATGCTTTTTATTTAATAGTATTACCTAAGGGCATGCGGCCCAAACTCAACTCACTTGCAGTGGCCACTAGGCGCACGATTTTGTCGGGTATTACAGCAGAAGGCTCCGGATGAACGTTCTTCCTTCACTGGACATTCTGTGCCTGCACGTCCTGTCATCCTGACCGAGCAGGGTGAGCTTGGAAGCTGTGCAGCCTAGGCTGCATTTAGTTTTGATGCAGTTTTTGGTGCCGATTTTTTTTTGCGCCAAAGCCAGGAATGGATAGTAAAGGAAGGAAAAGTATAGAGGAAAGGTTTATACTTCTCTTCTGTATCCAATCCTGGCTTTGGCTCATTAAGCTGCATCAAAAACAGTATAAAAACTGAATGTGTGCCTAAAGGGAACACTCTATCTCGTCAAAATCATCAGCAAACAATACTTCCCATGGACCGTTACTTTCCAACGCTTTTTTAATGCTTTTTTTTTTTTTGCAGTGACAAGTACTGATTTGCATATTTTTTTGCATAATATCCACGGTAGATTATACAGTATTTATTTATTGATATTGTCTGTGACCTTAGCAATACTTATCACAAAGTGCATGGCATTCTCTACTCTTGTTGCAAAATAAAATCTTTTTTTATACTTTTGGACATTTGTCATTTGTAATTCAGTTTAGAGAGGTATTACGGTTTCAGCAAAGGGTTAATCCCCATACCCCTATGTTTTATCAAAATAGAAACCTTACACATTATAAAAATGCCACCCAGCACTTTACACACATGGGCGCCTTCAATGCATTTTTGCGTCAAACCATAATGTTGTGTAAAAAATGTATTAAAAGTCATGTTTGTGGCTAAAAGTCTGACCCAAGCAGAGCCTGAGAAGCACAACCTCTAAAGATAAAAGTTCAGGATGTGCAGGGATCATACTTGCCACTTATATCTATGTCTACATGTACATATCTTCACATAATCAGCAGAACTAAATAGACCAAAATATCAGGGATCTATATGCCGGTAAATACCTGAGTCACCGAGTTCACTAATGGTATAATGAGGCGCAGGGGGTGATTTGGTGTGCAACTACTCCTCTTGTTACCCCTGTCCTAGAAAAAACAAAAACCTCCCTAAATGTGACAATTCGGGTATGTTCACACGCTAAAGTAAAAACGGCTATAAAATACTGAGCTGTTTTCAAGCGTTTCTAAAGCATCAAACGTTTTTGAGCAAAAATGGCTCAAGAAGTGACATGCACTTCTTTTTACGGGGAGTTTTTTTACGTGTAGTTTTTTTCAATTGACTGCGTATATAAATGCCCCATCTGAATGAAACGCTGTTTTTCCCATTGAAATCAATGGGCAGATGTTTGGAGGCGTTCCGCTTCCGTTTTTTCAGATATTTTATATATATATATATATATATTTGTTTTCGCCATATAGCTGACGGCATGCTAAATGTATGAATGAAAAGGAATTCATTTTGTGATTATTTAAAAGAAGAAATAAATTAAGATAAATTTCCCTAAATAGATGAGCTGATTTATAGATTTTGATATCCAATACACAGTTTGGTCTGGTTATCAGAATTCGAGGTCAAGGAGGCTATAAACTTGATCAATATACGTTTAAAATATCAATCCATTCCATCATATAAAATTGTACATAGACTTCATCCGCTCCAAGCCTAACCAAGTTTTGTCAGCATTGCATTCAATTGAATTGGGCTGAGCTGCAGTACCAGTCTCCGCCACATTTATGGCCCAGGACTCCAGAAAGCGCCATGATCAGGGGTCAGACACCCCCCCCCCCCACGCCATTAATGCATTATTGGCGATCAATGTTTTTTTTTTCCAGAAAACCTTTTTAAAGACTATCTGCAACTGGGCGGTGAAGTGGTCCTGTGCTATCTAGACTTTTTCAAATGTATGTTGCTTCTAGACGCCAGATAATACAGGTTAAGGCCTTATTCAGACAAGTGTGTCTGCGACCGTAAAAAAATGGAGCATATTTCATGCATTTCAGTTCCGTGTGGCATCAGTGTTCCTGTTGTTGTTTTTCCTCATTTCTTTATATTGTCGACCGTGTTTTTCACGCACATATTGACTTCAATGGGCGACGTGGTCTGCAAAAACAGACCAAAAAGAACACGCAGTGAGTTTCACGCAACAGACACGCTGGGTGAAAAATCACGGACGTGTGAATAGCACACGGACATATAATACGCTCATCTGAATAAGGCCTTATTATGCGGATTTTCCGCAATGAGATCCGTTGATCCCTAAGGTTGGGTTCCCACAGTGTAGATTTGCTGCAGATTTTGCGTGTTTTTTGTTTTTTTTTAGCCAAAACCAGGAACGATACCTCAACAGAAGAAATATATAAAGGAAGGCCTAATAGGTCTGCTCTCCTGAATCCAATTCTGGGTTTGGCTAAAAAAACGCATGCAATATCTGCAGCAAATCTGCACTGTGGGAACCCTGCCCTAGGCAGGGTTCCCATGTAGCGTAAACACTGAGGAATGTTTGCAACGGAATTCTGTGAGGGAATTCCGCAGCATTTACAGTAGCAGCAAAGTGAATGAGATTTAGAAAACCTCATGCCCACGCTGCAGAAAAAGAACGCACTAAAGTTGTGTGAAATGTGTTCTGCGGTGCGTGTTTTAAGTCCGCAGTATGTCAATTTATGCTGCGTGTCCTGTGCGGAGATGCTGCGTGTTTGGCCTATAGACTTCAATGGGGAGCAGAAATTCTGCAACAGATTTATGTTGTTGTGCTTTTTACAGCGTTTACGCAGTGGAACTAAAAATGCTGGAAATCCGCAGGTGCACATATACTTTACTATGACCGATTTTTAACACTAAATCCGCAGGTAAAACCACTGCAATATGAGCAGGAAGCAGCGTTTTTCTAGAGATTCTGCTGCAGATTTTCTGTTGCATAAAATCTGCAGCGTATCCTGTGTGTGGGAACATACCTTTATAGTAATTAACCTAATCATGTACCTTACAGTCATAATGGGCAATATTGGGTTAATGTGTGAGGTACATGATGGGGTTAATTACTATTGTGAGGCACATGGAGGTTCTAATACCATGTGCCTCACATTAATAAGTGACCCCATCATTTCAATCAAAATAGCAACATTGAGGTTAACCCCTTAAGGACACGGCAGATTTTGGCCATGAGGACAGAACAATATTTTTATGTTTCCCTCTTTGCATCCCGGCGCTCATAACTTTTTTTTCTTTTTTGCTAGACGTAGCTGTATGAGACTTTGTATGAGACTTTGTTTTTTGCAGGATGAGTCGTACTTTATGTAGGTGCTATTTTTTGGTACGTTTACATTATCATTTAATTTATATACATTTTTATTTTGGCAAAAATGCAGAAAAAAAAGCAGTTTTTATATGTTTATTTTTTTACAGCATACACCGGTCATAAATGCCGCTATAAATTTGTTACGGTACAGATGCCAAATACGTATATATTATTTTACGTTTTGGGACTTATATCTTAATAACGTTTATTTATTGTAAAAAAAATGTGCGTTTGTGTGTTTTTTTTTACAGGTTGTTTTTTTAAATTAATTAGACTTTTTTTTTTTTACTTGAATGTACTGGCATATATCAAGGGACCTATATATTACTTTGCACTGCTTATAGTAACCGTAGATAACACATTTCCAATACCATATAATCCACTCTCGTTTTCATGAAGAGCAAATAGTTTTCACAGCCATTACTATCATTGCTGGACTGCTCTTATATAAAGGCGTGATGCACCCAATACCTTCTTCATTTCCCATCTTTCAGGTTACATTGACAAAAGATTAACCAGAACAGAGGATCAGTGAGGAAGATATTTTGCTATTTTATTACACTAACCCAAATTTTAAATGTAAAATAAGCATAGTCATACTAGCACTTAACCTTTTGATGGGTATATTACCCTGGTGAAAATGGTTACAATTAGTCTTGTATTTGCTGGTACTAATACAACAGATCGGCTAAGGCCAGACAGCAGATATTTTACAATGTAGATTTTGCCATTAATCTGCAATATGTTACATGTGGATTCTTATGAAGATTTCACGGTTTGCATTGCAAAAAGTGAAATCCGCTGTGAAAATGCACATGATTTCCCTAAGGCTGGGTTCACACGACCTATTTTCAGACGTAAACGAGGCGTATTATGCCTCGTTTTACGCCTGAAAATAGGGCTACAATACGTCGGCAAACATCTGCCCATTCATTTGAATGGGTTTGCCGACGTACTGTGCAGACGACCTGTAATTTACACGTCGTCGGTTGACAGCTGTCAAACGACGACGCGTAAATTGACTGCCTCGGCAAAGAAGTGCAGGGCACTTCTTTGCAACGTAATTTGAGCCGTTCTTCATTGAACTCAATGAAGAGCAGCTCAAGATTTACGAGCGTCACAGACGCCTCGCATAATACGAGGAGGAGCATTTACGGCTGAAACGAGGCAGCTGTTTTCTCCTGAAAACAGTCTGTCATTTCAGCCGTAAATGACAGCTAGCGTGTGCACATACCCTAACAATGGCTATGCTGCAAATTTTCAAATCCGTAGCATGCCCTTAATTCCGTGTGGATGGCGAAAGCCCCATCCACAGGTATTGTACTGTAAATTGTGGCAGATTTTAGGCTATTACATATTGTACAGGATTTTGATTATGGGTTGAAGTCAGGTAGTAGTGCAGCCTGCCACATCCTTATCAGTCTATGCAGTCAAATCCTATTCTCTCCCTTAATAGCCCATCAATGCAGTCAATGCCCACAGTCCATGGCATGTATATGAGGTATGTTTATTTTATACACAAATTGAGTATACGTGACTTTCCTAAAACCCTTATTTATCCAACTTATCATGTTTTGCTTACCATGTAATATTCATGCTTACAACAATATGCCTACAAATGTATAACATGAAAAACGTCATTCTCGGTTTACTTACTGGGAATATGATGTTACATAGTTACATAGTTAGTACGGCTGAAAAAAGACACATGTCCATCAAGTTCAACCAAGATATATATTATTAAATTTGTTCTGCAGGTTAGCAAGCAAATTGTCCTCGTCGTGGTTGTAATATACAATGTGACAGCTCGGTTTGTCCCAAGGACGGTCAGTCACATTTAGGTTGAGCCACTGAAGGCCATGTGCTGAAATATCTGTACCCTTTATCCAATTGATAAATCCAAATCGATATTTTCACACGGCTTATTTTCAGCTGTTGGCCCTAAACGCCCCAAAAAAATCGCAAAAAATATGGAGGCTGAACGCCTCTAAACATCTGCCCATTGATTTGAATGGTAAAAACGGCGTTCCGTTCGGACGGGGCGTTTTTTTACGCGGCTGTTTGAAAAAACGGCCCGGAAAATAACGCCTCGTAAAAAGAAGTGCATGTCACTTGAGCTGTTTTTGGAGCCGTTTTTCATTGTGTCAATAGAAAAACCGCTCCAAAAACGGCTGCAAAAAACATTTGATGCTTAAAAAACAGTTGAAAATCAGAGGCTGTTTTCCCTTGAAAACCGCTCCGTATTTCCGGCTGTTTTTCGTTTGCCGTTCGAACATACCCTTAATGTGTACTTTCAGAAACTCAAGCTCAGCTGCGTTATTCAGGTGAGTAGAGCCCATTTCACACACGCGTAATACAGGCCTATGCCAAATGCACACCATGCGTATTACGTGCGGATTTGCCATACCAGCAAAGTAAATGAGATTTTTCCTCACGTTAATAAACTGGTGTGTGGTTTTTGTACCAATTGAAGTACAGTATTTAGTATTTATAAGCACCTCCTTCTGAAGACTCCATACTCCTTTCCAGTCGCTCCCTATGCCTCTGACAATGTTAGTATATAATAACATTTACTATTACTATTGTTCAACCTAAGCAAACACCTCAAATGCTCTACTTTTATGTGTAAGGTCTCATACATATGGCCAAATTACGGCTCTGTACAACCATGTTATACTGAGCCGTTTTAGGGCTCCCATACACTCCTATTCATCCTGATGTACATTTAGAAGCCTCTGATTTCTTAGAGGCATACTGCGTTTTGGATTCTGCCAGAGAAAAAAAAATATGCTCCATTGGATGCTGTATTATAGAGATATTTTCCCCTAGAAGCATTGCTTGGAGCACCATAACCTATAACTATGTAGAACAGGAGAGGCCTGGTGTATAATATAACTGTTCTTTTCCCACTATAAACATTGATGGCATATTGATTAGACATGCCATCATTATCTGATATGTCGGGGTCTGAATGAAGGGACCCTCACGGGTGCCTACAATAAAGGAGATGTGTCTCGTTTGGCTTTTTTAAAATAAAATATTGCCCCTCTTCACCTTGCTTGTTCTAAGAATGGCAACATAGCCTTATTCAAGTGGCCCCACTGATTTAGGGTGGGGAAAACCCCTTTAATTTTGTAATACTTTTTGAGAGTATATGTAGGTGATTTTACTCTCAGAGCTCCACAGCAGACATAAGTGCATAGTAGTAACTGACAATATATAATTGTGTTATAATGAGTGTTTTAAATAATATGACGTATAATATATGGACTTAGTTACGTATATGGATATACTTCCTCAGTGATTCAAGATGGCTACATTTTATATTCCTTCTTTTCACCTTTTATAATAGCACCTAGAGCCGACACTGAAATATTTGTTACAAGTCAGCAAATATGAGTTTTCTACGTTTTCATAATTAGTCAACAGTACAGAATTTTTCACTCCGGTCAATGAATAATATCTGAAAACGCAAATTTGCAGAGAGTAGACGAGATCATGGCCATCTCTAGCAAGAACATGTACTCACAAACAATTACAGAGTAGTAAAATCTTTAAAAATAGGAAGCAAGGTCCCCCCAAGAGGCAGGTGGCAGAGGTAGGTATCGGAGAGGTAAACTATTTGGCTTTGTGGGGACAGCAATGTATGTAAATGCTATCCTACATCCAACGATGACAACGCTCATCATCACACAAAAAGATAGGAGAGCAACTTGCACATGCAGTCTTCTCTGAGGTCTTCTTGAATCCAGGAGCCCTGGCAGCCTGGAAGGGAGGCAGCAGTCCAGAATGTCCTATAATAGTCAAGGGATAGTTTAGTACTGCATGGCAACCGCATCTGTTGTTCATTTCTCGGTTATTAGGTACATTAACCTAGTATCAGGTGGATACCCTTTATCAGCCCTTAGAGTAGCCCCAATATGTCATGTCATGGATTCTACGAGGCGCCCAATGGATTTGAGATCTGGAAATATGCGCTATACTGAACTTGTCATCAAGTTCCTGGAACAAGTCACCAGACAGCCCTTCTGACACAGTGGGATGTTTTGCCGAAATATAATTTGGAATCAAAAGTGGTTGTCAAAAACATATAGATAAAGGGTGTTCAGTGGCTTCTTAACTGGCATCTGGAAAAAAAGCCCATGGAAAAGAGTGGTACTTTTTTTTTTGTCTTACATATCTCTGTCTAATAGACTACCTTGAAGTGTAATGTATAATGACCTGAGATGCATCATATCTTGTCTTGTGTTCACTTTCATGATTTTGGCTTCGGCTGTTATAGCCTTCGTGCCAACAACTAACTGTATGCTGCAATGGAAATCAGGAAACACTGGCACATGTATCTAGAGCGTGGGCTGTCAAGTGGTCTGTGCTTCCCATAGGACACTCACTGGATATGTTCTGCTTTCCGCACCATCCTTGTAACTCTTTGTTTTTAATGATACGCAACCTTCACACCTAGCACACATGCTACAATGGTAGCTTAAGTTAGGAGAGAAAACCTTAATGTGAAAAAAAGATACTGTATATTTATAATGTCCTTAAAGATCTTTCCTAATCTTTTAACCTCTATGCAGCCCTAAATTGACTACACTGCCCTACATGTATTATATCTCAAAGTAAATGTTACAGAATGGCAAACATATTTGAACTTGCTTTTAGGGCTGCTTTACGTTTAAAATTAAAGGCATATGCTTACCTTAGGAAGTGATAGCCCCTTTGGCAATTTCTCTGCACAGTGTAGGTCCCGTCCACCCTCTGTGCAGGTACAAGCGCTGTGTTCGATTTGCCTGCACATCGGTTGGACAGGAGCGGCACTGTGATGCCTTCTTTCAGAGGGTCTCAGCAGTTAGACCTCCAACGATCAGGAAGTGATGGCATATCCTGGCGATATGCCACCACTTCTAGTGTAAACACCATATATGTACTATAAATGATAAACGGCTAAAAATACCCTGTGGGTTTACTTATTTCACACAATGAACTTAAAAGGAAAAAGTCACATATGATCTGCTGACGTGTCAGGTACACATAGGACAACAAACAATGGAGAGCAAGACCCAAATAGTTGGCGGGCAAATTAACGTTCAATAGGAATGGATGTCTGCCGGCAAAATAGGCCCTTTTTTTTTTTGGGGGGAAATCGGTAGTGATCCAAGCTTACAGATTCCAACAGTGCGATCTTCTTATGTGTACCTTCAATAGGAATGGATGCCTGCCGGCAAAATAGGCCCTTTTTATCAACTATAAGTGAAGTAAAATAACAAAATTTTATTACGCTATTGAAGCAAAAGACACACTACATAGAAATTAAAAGATTCATGTCCACTGCTAACATTGACCAACGTAGTGTAATGTGTAACGGTGAAGGGATACAGAGTGTCAGCGGCTGCAGCACGCTGCACTCCGACCAGGGT
Organism: Rhinoderma darwinii; assembly: GCF_050947455.1. Classification (NCBI taxonomy): domain Eukaryota; kingdom Metazoa; phylum Chordata; class Amphibia; order Anura; family Rhinodermatidae; genus Rhinoderma; species Rhinoderma darwinii. The sequence continues at coordinate 452,183,861 of NC_134687.1, forward strand.
TCAATATCAGAAGTCAGCAGTTAACAAGTAGCCCCGATACCCCTGAAGACGCATCTGCAGTGAAACATGTCGAGGGGGCTTTCCTGAAATTTTAATACTTGTTAACTGCTGACTTCTGATATTGAACCCTGGTCGGAGTGCAGCGTGCTGCAGCCGCTGACACTCTGTATCCCTTCACCGTTACACATTACACTACGTTGGTCAATGTTAGCAGTGGACATGAATCTTTTAATTTCTATGTAGTGTGTCTTTTGCTTCAATAGCGTAATAAAATTTTGTTATTTTACTTCACTTATAGTTGATAAAAAGGGCCTATTTTGCCGGCAGGCATCCATTCCTATTGAAGGTACACATAAGAAGATCGCACTGTTGGAATCTGTAAGCTTGGATCACTACTGATTTCCCCCAAAAAAAAAAAAGGGCTGCACAGCTCTGAGTGCCCACCACTCTTTGGCATCAGTCAGTTACTAGAAATCTGCAACACAACAGTCTGAGCAAATCATCAGCCTTTTTGAGGCTGTAGTTTTCAGTGATTGAAATCTTTGGGAGATGTTGTAGGGGTTGAGTACTCTATAGTAGTGGAAATCAGCAGCAGTCCAACCACACAGACTGAATTGATGTGATCTTCTGACGTGGCTCGGTCCTAAAAATAATTTTGGGTGTATCTAAATGGTTCTATGATTGTCTAACATATACAGTAGTACAGTTATTGTGCAGTAGCCTTTATCTTAAACATTTTCTACCTTCAGTTCCATCTGCCCATTGGACCCTTACCTTGCACCATTAAGACCATCCCCCTGGCACCGTCCGCTAGTACCCACAGCCTCAGCCTGGCATTCTACACATATAATTTGTTCTCGTGCTAGCCGTCTGCCCCAGTTTTGCAGCCGACAGGCAGGACCCACATGTTTCAGTCTGAAGTAGACACAGTAACTGAGAAAAAAAAAGAAAAATACATATATAGGCAACACTGATGTTTATATAGCGATGTTTTAACAATTTCATATTCTTATGTATTTATTTGCGTTCGCTGAAAATTAGGACGTGAGCAATATCTGTTTTGTTTTTCTTTGTTTTTATGTGACCTGTTAGGCGAGGCAATAATATAGGACCTTTAACCCCTTCCCTCTTTAGCCACTTTTGACCTTCCTGACCGAGCCTCATTTTTCAAATCTGACATGTGTCACTTTATGTGGTAATAACTCCGGAGTGCTTTCACCTATCCAAGCGATTCTGAGATTGTTTTCTCGTGACACATTGGACTTTATGTTACTGGCAAAATTTGCTCGATATGTTCAGTATTTAATTGTGAAAAACACCAAAATTTAGCGAAAAATTGCAAAAATTAGCATTTTTCTCAATTTAAATGTATCTGCTTGTAAGACAGGCAGTTATACCACCCAAAATTGTTTCTAATTAACATCACCCATATGTCTACTTTAGATTGGCATCGTTTTTTGAACATCCTTTTATTTTTCTATGACCTCACAAGGCTTAGAACTTTAGCAGCAATTTCTCACATTTTGAAGAAAATTTCAAAAGGCCATTTTTTCAGGGGCCAGTTCAGTTGTGAAGTGGCTTTGAGGGCCTTATATATTAGAAACCCCCAAAAAGTCACCCCATTTTAAAAACTTCACCCCTCAAAGTATTCAAAACAGCATTTAGAAAATGTCTTAACCCTTTACACATGTCACAGGAATTAAAGCAATGTAGAGGTGAATTTTACAAATTTCATATTTTTTTGCAGAAATAAATTTTTAGTACAATTTTTTTTATAACACAGAAGGTTTTACCAGAGAAATGCAACTCAATATTTGTTGCCCAGTTTCTGCAGTTTTAGGAAATATCCCACATGTGGCCGTAGCGTGCTACTGGAATGAAGCACCGGCCTCAGAAGCAAAGGAGCACCTAGTGGATTTTGGGGCCTTATTTTTGTTAGAATAAATTTTAGGCACCATGTCAGGTTTGAAGGGCTCTTGCGGTGCCAAAACAGTCAAAATCCCCCAAAAGTGACCCCATCTGGGAAACTACACACCTCAAGGAAATTATCTAGGGGTGTAGTGAGCATTTTGACCGCACAGCTTTTTTACAGAAATTATTAGAAGTAGGCCGTGAAAATTAAAATCAACATTTCTTCAAAGAAAATGTAGGTTTAGCGATTTTTTTTCTCATTTTCACAAAGACTAAAGGAGAAAAAGCACCGTAAAATTTGTAAAGCAATTTCTCCCGAGTAAAACAATACCCCACATGTGGTAATAACCGGTTGTTTGGAGACACGGCGAGGCTGAGAAGGGAAAGAGCGCTATTTGGCTTTTGGAGCTCAAGTTTAGCAGGAATGGTTTGTGGAGGCCATGTCACATTTACAAAGCCCCTGAGGGGACAAAACAGTGGAAACCCCCCACAAGTGACCCCATTTCGGAAACTACGCCCATTGAGGAAATTATCTAGGGGTATAGTGAGCGTTTTGACCCAACAGGTTTTTTGCATAAATTATTGGAAATAGGCCCTGAAAATGACAATCTAAATTTTTTCAAAGAAAATGTAGGTTTAGCTAATTTTTTCTCATTTCCACAAGGACTGAAGGAGAAAAAGCACCGTAAAATTTGTAAACCAATCTCTCCCGAGTAAAACAATGCCCCACATGTGGTAATAAACGGTTGTTTGGAGACACGGCAGGGCTGAGAAGGGAAAGAGCGCTATTTGGCTTTTGGAGCTCAAGTTTAGCAGGAATGGTTTGCGGAGGCCAGGTCACATTTACGAAGTCCCTGAGGGGATAAAACAGTGGAAACCCCCCACAAGTGACCCCATTTTGGAGACTACACCCATTGAGGAAATTATCTAGGGGTATAGTGAGCTCTTTGACCCCACAGGTTTTTTGCAGAAATTATTGGAAGTAGGCCCTGAAAATAAAAATCAACATTTTTTCAAAGAAAATGTAGGTTTAGCTTATTTTTACTCATTTCCAGGACTGAAGGAGAAAAAGCACCACAAAATTTGTAAAGCAATTTCTCCCGAGTAAAACAATGCCCCACATGTGGTAATAAACGGCTGTTTGGAGACACGGCTTGGCTTAGAAGGGAAAGAGCGCTATTTGGCTTTTGGAGATCACATTGAGCAGGAATGGTTTGCGGCGGCCATGTCACATTTGCAAAGCCCCTGAGGGGAAAAAACAATGAAAACGCCCAAAAAGTGACACCATTTAGGAAACTACACCTCTTGAGGAATTCATCTAGGGGTGTAGTGAGCATTTTGACCCCACAGATGTTTCATAGAATTTATTAGAATTGGGCAGTGAAAATAAAAACAATCCTTTTTCTTCAATAAGACGTAGCTTTAGCGCAAATTTTTTCATTTTCGCAACAAATAAAGGAAAAAAAGAACCCAACATTTGTAAAGCAATTTCTACCGAGTACGGCAATACCCCATATGTGGTCATAAACTGCTGTTTGGGCACACGGCAGGGCTCAGAAGGGAAGGACCGCCATTTGGAGTGCAGATGTTTCTGGATTGGTTTCTGGGCGCCTGTGGGCCCAAAACAGTGGAAACCCCCCAGAAGTGACCCCATTTTGGAAACTACACCCCTCAATGCTTTTACCTACGGGTGTAGTGAGCATGTTAACCCTGCAGGTGTTTTGTAGAAATTAGTGTGAACTCGATGTTGCAGAGTGAAAATGGGATTTTTTCCACAGATATGTGGACAATATGTGGTGCCCAGCTTGTGCCACCATAACGAGACAGCTCTCTAATTATTATGCTGGGTTTCCTGGTTTTAGAAACACCCTACATGTGGCCCTAATCTCTTGCCTGGACAGTCGACCAGGCTCAGGAGTGAAAGGGTACCATGTAAAATTGAGGCCTAATTTGGCGATTTACAAAGTATTGGTTCACAACTGCAGAGGCTCAGATGTGAAATAATAAAAATAAACCCCTGGGAAGTGACCCCACTATGGAAACTGCACCCCTCAAGGCATTTATTAAGGGGTGTAGTGAGCATTTTCACCCCACAGATCTTTTCCATAAATGAATGCGCTGTGGATGGTGCAAATTAAAAATTTATATTTTTCCCTAGATATGCCATTCAGTGGCAAATATGTCGTGCCCAGCTTATGCCACTGGAGACACACACCCCAAAAATTGCTAAAAGGGTTCTCCCGGGTATGACGATGCCATATATGTGGAAGGAAACTGCTGTTTGGGCACGCTGTAGGGTTCAGATGGGAGGAAATGCCATTTGGCTTTTGGAGCGTGGATTTTGCTTGGTAGTAGTTTTGTTTGGAGTCTTACTGGTGTTTCCGTTTATAATGTAGGGCATATGTAAGCCGGGCGGAGTATATAAGGGGCATAGTCAGGTGGTATAATAACGGGGTAAAAAAAAACAATAAAATAATCCATAGATGTGTGTTACGCTGTGAGGCAATCCTTTCCGCACAGGCCGGTGTCGCACTGATAAATGGTGTCATTTCTTATCCCCCTTTTGGTCCACACTCCGCGCCTTTGTAGTTTGGGGAATTTTGCTGTGAAGTGTTGTCCTGGTATAATACGGGCACCGTCGCTTCCAGCGGATATGTTTGGGCCCTCCCTTTCCTGGTTCCCTAATTTTAGGTCCTTGAAAAATCGCCTCTTCAAACAGAAGAAATGTTCCCCTCGGGCACAACTGCATATTTTTTTATTTCCTGACTTATTGGAGCCATAACTAATTTTATTTTTCATAGACGTAGCGGTATGAGGGCTGGTTTGTTGCGGGACGAGCTGTAGCGATTATTGGTACCATTTTGAGGTACATGCGACTTTTTGATCACCTTTTATCCTATTTTTTGGGATGCCAGGTAAACAAAAAAACGCAATTCTGGCACAGCTTTTTTCGTTTTTTTTTATACAGCGTTCACCATGCGTTATAAACTACATGTTAACTTTATTCTGCGGGTCAGTACGATTCCGGCGATACCGAATTTATAGAACTTTTTCATGTTTTACAACTTTTTGCACAATAAAATTACTTTTGTAAAAAGAATGTATTTTTTCTGTCGCCAAGTTGTGAGAACCATAACTTTTTAATTTTTTTGTCGACGGAGGTGTATGAGGGCTTGTTTTTTGCGGGACGAGCTATAGTTTTTATAGGTACCATTTTTGGATACGTGCGACTTTTTGATCACTTTTTATTCTAATATTTGTAGGGCAAAGTGACCAAAAAACAGAAACTCTGGTAACGTTTTTTACGGTTTTTTTTACGCTGTTCACCGCGTGCAATAAATAATATAATATTTTGATACCTCCGGTCGTTACGGTCGTGGCGATACCAAATACATATGGTTTATTATTATTTTTCAATAATAAAGGACTTGATAAGAGTAAAAGGGGGATTGTGTTTTTTTTGATTACTTGAAACTTTTACTGTTTTCAAACTTTTATTTTTTGCACTTTTTTTTACACTTTTTTATACTTTTTTTTACACTTTTTCTCAAGTCCCACTAGGGGACTTGAAGTTCCAACGGTCAGATTTTTTTTTTTCTAATACATTGCACTACCTATGTAGTGCAATGTATTAGATCTGTCAGTCATTCACTGACAGCAAGCCGATTAGGCTTCGCCTCCCGGCGGGGCCTAAATCGGCTTCCGTAATGGCAGAGCAGGAGACCATTGTGTCTCCTGTTGCCATAACAGCAGTCGCCAGTCCCGATTGCCTGTCAGGGCTGGCGATCTGCTAGTAACCGCTACGATGCAGCAATCGCTTTCGATTGCTGCATCGAAGGGGTTAATGGCAGGGATCGGAGCTAGCTCCGGTTCCTGCCGTTACAGGTGGATGTCAGCTGTACAGTACAGCTGACTTCCACCGCTGATGACGCCGGATCAGCTCCTGACCCGGCGCCATCTTGCCGACAGCTACGGAAGCCGATCAGGCTCCGCCGCCGGGCGGATCTTGACCGGCTTCGGTGCTAGGCAGACCGGGAGGCCAGTATTAGGCCTCCGGTTGCCATTGCAGCCACCGGAACCCCGGCAATTTCATTACTGGGGTTCCGATGAGCTGCAAACACCTTAAGTGCAGCGATCGCGTTTGAGCGCTGCACTTAAGGGGTTAATGGCGGGGATCGAAGCTAATTTCGGTCCCCGCCGTTACAGCCGGATGTCAGCTGTAAGATACAGCTGAGATCCGGTGATGATGGGACCGGCTCAGCTTCTGAGCCGGTCCCAAACATTTGGCGTACATGTACGGCAAGATGCGGGAAGTCAGTACTTTCCATGACGTACATGTACGGCAAATGTCGGGAAGGGGTTAAAGGACTGTCCAGTCTCTGCCTCAGGTTTGTAATACTATTAAATCCAATCGGTCACCAGACTTTGCTGCTCTATATAAATGCAGGACAGGGCCACTTTCCTATTAGCCAAAATGGCACAAAATAACATTGTGCTGTTTGGCTAATAGGAGCGATCAAAAAATACAGCGGACTTATAGTTATGAGTCCGCAGTGATTGACGGGCTGATGTTTATGCAGAAACATAGCAGTCAGCCGTCAGTCACTGCCAAGAAATGTATGGGGAGTGATCCTCTCAGGATACATCAGACTCCTAACTATAAGTTCTCTGTATTCTTTGATCGCTCCTATTACTCAAAAGGCACAATATTTTTAATCTACTTTAATAGAAATTCACAGATTATAAAACGACCTTCTCAGACCATTAAAAGCAAAATGCTACTTCCTTCCAGAAAGTTGTCCGTACATAAGTATTGGTAATCTTGCAGAGTAAAGAGTGATAATTATTAGGTAACATGGAGAGCCACAGATTTTTTCCTAACATTAATAGTGCATATTTTATTTCTCTCTAGAGAGTACAGCAGGAAATATTGGCAGCAAAGCATGGAAAGTGTTCTGTGTGTGTCCGCTGAAAATAAAATGCCATTCCTGCTGTGTTCTAAACCTGGCGCTGCCAAATGGTACACTCTTAGCACCTGACTCCAGCCTGTGATTGTGGGTCACACATTCCCATGTATAATTCTGTAAAATACAGGCAAAAAGGGCTTTGTTTTCTATGGCTTATAGGGCACCAAAATATTCTCCAGGACTATGCAGAGGCTATTAAAACTCAAAATGCATGTCGAAGTAATCAAATGGTTAAAAAAAAAACAGACATTACAATGGTATATAGGAACAAATTTGGTAAGATTTCATAGTTTGGAAAGCTAATTTCTGCTAATTAATATTAAACAAAAAGCCTATATAAAATCCACTGTTATCCAGTGTTAAAGTGGCTCTGCCAGGAGGTCTCCTATGCTAGCCTATGAGGGAATGAGATGCGGAGCTCAGAGATATATCGTTTTCCTTCTTTAACTTAGCTCTAAACTCGACATATCCAAAGACGTGTGGCGCGAGTTGTTGAACAAACGTAAAAAAAAAAAAACATACACCTCGGATACGTACCATCCGTCGCCCAAAGACTCCTATGTTTAAAAAATTGTTATATGTTTAACGTATACTTTTTTTACTGGATGGCTCTATGAGCAATGGATGGCATCCGTCAGACTCCCATGTTAAAAAAAACATACGTTAATGTATGCGTTTCTTAACTGGATTACGCGAGATTGTTTTGAATTGCTAACATAACAAATTTTATAACTTAACGCAATTCAAGAAAAGTTGAGGGAGGAAACCTCTGTATAAGCCTCTTCAAATGCTGCAAAGTCTCATAGAGAGAGCCTGTGAGTCCTGCTTCCTCCGCCCACACAGAGTGATTGACAGCTTTTCCTGTATGAGCTTGTATATACGTGAAGCAGGACTCCACTATTTAAAGGAAAACAACACTACATGCTTCCAAGCTCAATGTCTCCCTTTATATAATTTGCTGCCCTCAACTAGGGTAGCCTAGGAGACCTGACAGAGACGCTTTAAAGGCTATGACCACCTTTGCAACCAATTATTATTTTTTTTATTGCTTCAATGCATCTAAATAGAAACATAGCAAATAATCGTTTTAGGTTTACAGCTCCTACACAGGCCCTACTTCTTACTAACCTACCAAATGTAGGATCAAGATCAGTTTGTTGTCTGTTACCATGGAGACACATGTCTTCATAGTAGATGTCGGGAAAAAAATTGGACATTTTTAATCAAGACTATTTGCAAAGTTGCTTTATTTTCGATGCATTGGGAAAATATGAAAAGTTTGGTTATGAAGGTGTACATAGCTTTTAAGCAATAAAACGAGAAAAGTTAAAATGGTATTTGTCAGGAAATACAGTTTGTAAAATCTCACTCTTTTTACAAGTGATTTTGTAAACATTGTAGCATTGTACCATGTAGAAGGTGATATTTTAAGAAATGATGATACAATAATACAATATCAGACTATTATTCGCCGCATACACTCTAAAGCTGGCTATATAGCTATAGATTTGAGGTAAATATTATCTGAAAAAGCAGATTTTTGTCTTGAATAAAGGGCATTAATTGGCTATATTCCTTGGTGCAATCAATTTTGATCTGTTGTGTAGGATTTTTTTTGCCCAGTAGTCCTACTGTAGTTTATGGTACAATCGGGCAATCTGGTTAATATCATCCGATGCAGCAGGGAGAAGAGAAAATCTATTGGGCAGTTAAAATCTCATATCTATCTTACATTTTCGAGCCCATATTGGCTTTGGTGCACGTTTAGCTATTTTCCAAGGCTTGTTTAAGTGATGAATGTTATTGGGTATGCACCAGGGTAAAGGGTATGGCTGGGTCAAAAATTATTCTTCCTTTATGTTTTTAGTATGTGAGAGAAGGGTCCTCCCTTCCTGCCAGATGTTGTTACCTCTTCTTCTGCCTGTTAGAATTTCCTTTATTAACAAGTCATCCCTAGCAGGCGGATGAAAGGATTGACAGAGTGGGCAGTCTCGGGTACCCTGTGGCTTAGCTCATTAACAGGACTCACAATTAACCAAGCAGAACACAAGAGCTGACCTCTCACAAATTACTAATGTTTTTCTATGATTTTCACCTAGTAATTTCAGTATGAACCACACTGAGATCTACTGTGATCTGAACAGAAGACAAGATGCAGCTCATTAGACAGAGCTTATAAAAAGTCATTTGAAAATACAAATAGTGACTCCTTACATGGTGCTAGACGTCAATACAATTTACAAGAGTGCCACTGTACTAGTTGTCTATTTATGTATTGTTGTACTCTTCACTGTAAAAGCTTTCAACCTGTGGTGGCTTAGACAATAGCAATAGCTACAACAATGTGGACTGTAACATTGATAAATTAATGTCACTAGGTCACTAGGAAGTTAAACTGGAATGGTTGGGTCTAGGGGAAAAACACAGCGCTGGAATCATGGAGACAGCGCAATTCAGGACAGTTAACCAGAGATATAGCCCACTGTTGTGTTGGCTTCCTATATGCTAATTTTTTGTAGTTAGCCAACCGGGTGTGAAACTCCTTTAAACTGCCTCGCGCTGGTCAGTATCAGAGGCAGGGCAGCTAGCTCCACCCAGTTGGCTAACTGCAGCAAATATTCCAATAGGAAGTCAACACAACAGTGAGCCATATCTCTGTAAAAGGGGGGGTCCAGAAAAAAAAAACAGGGTCGTATTCAAGGAGACAGTGCTGTTCTGGTAATTTAACCAGTTCAACTTATGTCACCTAGTAACATGTCCTCTTTAACGAGTTCTATAAATGTCCGGCCATTCTGCACTTAACTCTGCAAGGACGTTCCAGACAGCCTGTCACAGCGATCACATAAAAGTTTAACAAATCACAAACTTTACAAAAATTTGTATCTTCTCCCTCTCTGGCAGGCTGTCAGAGAGGGAGAAGAAATACTGTAAAACACACAAATATTCTTTTTTTCTTTCTCTCTGCTACACAGCGACTTTGGCCACGACACATGTCGTCCAGCCAAAGATCGCTATGTCCCGGAGCCTAGATTGCAAGTAATAAAAGTCCATGTGGTTGTGTTGCAACGCACAAGTTGCCGTGACATGACAGTAGCAAAAAATCCAAACTGTTGTGTCGCAGTTAGTTGCAAATACAAAACAAGGAATAACATTACATTTTGTGTAGTATTACAAAAAGGAATGGCCACCTATGTAATACATGGACAGGCAGAGTCCAACAGAACGAGAGCCGCTCTTTGTTAGTGGCGTTCACTTTAATTAACATAGGTTAATCATCAATATAGGCACATATGAATGAGTCAGGTGTACGTATATACTTTGGTTTATGCAATATTCTGACTCATTCATATGTGCCTATATTGATGATTATTTAATACCAATTTATGTCATATACCATACATTTCACCTGTTTAAAATTACTCTGCATACACTGTTGTATTTGGGGGACCTTGTTACCGTGTTACCATCTGACTTATCCGCTGCTTCAGCGTTCTGTTTCCATTTTTCCTGCGAGGGTTGTTTTACTTTGTGTGTTTTTAATCTTATTCATGTGTTTGTTCAAGTAACATTAATAAAGTATTTTTTGTATTTTCTCAAATACATGGTCGTGACTTCTTCTTGGTTTCATATTGATGCATCTAGTTGTGAAAGAAATTAACTAACTCCACTATTTTGCCTTTTATTCTATGCTTCCATTTTAACTTCAATATAAGGGTATGTTCACACGGCGGGGGTCCGTAACGGCTGAAATTACGGGGATGTTTCAGCCTGAAAACATCCCCGTAAATTCAGCCGTACCGGCATGTGCAGGCGCTTGAACGCCGCGTCAATTACGGCCGTAATTAGCGCTGCTATTCATTGGAGTCAATGAATAGCGGCTCCAATTACGGCCAAAGAAGTGACAGGTCACTTCTTCTACGCGGGCGTCTATTTACGCGCCGTCATTTGACAGCGGCGCGTAAATATACGCCTCGTGTGAACAGACAAACGTCTGCCCATTGCTTTCAATGGGCAGATGTTTGTCAGCGCTATTGAGGCGCTATTTTCAGACGTAATTCGGGGCAAAAACGCCCGAATTACGTCCGTAAATAGGCCGTGTGAACATACCCTAAGAATGATACTTAGAGAGAATGTATTTCTGTTTTGCTGTGTTTAGAGAATCTTTACAGTATAACAAAATAATTTACTCAGCAAGAATAAAGACTGAGGGAAAACGGAGGACTCAAGACCCACCCTCTACGCCCTCCTATACAGGAGAGAAAATGATAAGGACTTACCATTCAATGAATTGATAGGAAAATATTGCAATGCTTCGAAAATATTGTGAATGTAATTTGTTTTGTGCAAACTCAAGAGAAAATCTTAGCTGATGTAGTAAAAGTTCAGTCTAAAAAGCTGCATATAAACCCACTCATAATCTATGGAAAGGGCCAGTCTGACATCACTTGCTGAGTGACATCATTATGACACTTCTGTGAAACCTTCTCTTGAGAAAATAAATATGAATGAATCTGGAGCAACTGTTCGACTTTGAATTATCCACAACAATTTTGGTGACAAAACCCGGGAACCAAAAGCGGCTAGAACGGAACCAGAATGGGAACCAAGGACAGGAGAACGAACTGGCGCCATCAAACAGGTGAGAAACCTTTTCCTCATTCGCTCTCCCTCCCTTTGGTCCCCAGTCCCTCTGAATCTGGAGCAACTGTTTGACTTTGAATTATCCACATCATAGTAAAGGAACTATGTCATGAAAGGCAAGCTCTTTTTTTCACTATCACACATCCCAAAAACAATATCCGTCTCTCTCTTAACATTACATAAGTCAATGTACAACATTAAGAAAGCATATTCCTAAATATGGAAAACATATTGTATTAATATATTCTCCTTACGTTGGAGCCCTTAAAGAAAGTGTTGTGTGGGGCCTTCTCCAAGGGTCTCTGGAATCCCTTTTGAAAGCGCTTGGCAAGATCTTGGCCACCTCTGTAACAAATAAAAATGAGTGAGTTAAAGAAGAATAAGGCTATACTACCAAAAGCCCACATTTAACCCCTTCCAGCATCACGCTGTACATTCACGGCATTGGTGGGTGGTAGTTCCTGCACATCGCCGTAAAAAACATCTCCCTTAAAAAATAATTGTACGCACATCACCTATTTAGAAACTAAGATAAATAACTTTTACAAAAGTCTTTTTGACAAACTATAAACCTTTACTAAATAAAATAGAAATTGATTTAGAGAAATAACATCACAAAAATGGTTATATTACCAAAAAAATATATATATATATATATATTATAAATATATATAATAAATAAATATATATATATATATATATATATATATGTACTACAAGTTTTACCAATTAAGATACCCCAGAGTTTACTCGCTAAACGTAAAAAGATCATAACAAAATTTATTTGGCAAACCAAAAGGATATAGAATTAAATATTTAATGCTTATTAGAAAATTATTCTGATGCTAGACATGGTTATACTTAGATACATATAAACAAAAAATTAAGCAATTATTACTTATTGAACGCAGCAAAAACTGTAATAGCTAGAAGTTAAAAAGCGACAGATACACCATCTATTTTAGAGTGGCTGAACAAAATCTGTCTAATTCAGTCATATGAAAAGACAAAATGGTCTCTAGACCAGAATCTTGACAAAAATCACGAGATCTGGGACAACTGGACAATAAGTATTGGTCTCATTCCAAATTCAAGACTTCCGATGCCAATCTATCTCTCTCTCTATGCATGGCCAAATGACTGGACCAATCTGCATCAAATTTAGCACATAAGTAAATCACGCGCTTCCGAACGTTTAGACTGGGCTTCAGCTCTCTAGAACCTACCGTTCTCAACATATTCACAAAAGAAAATATGGCGCCACTGGCTTCCACATCAAGGACCTTCCTCCATATCACACCATGAAGACCTGTATTCGCCAATAGAAGCTCGCAGGTCCTTTATTCTTAGGCCCTAATCACAGGACAGGGATTCCTGGCTGTGCAACGGCCATTTTTTGAACGGCCGTCACACGGCCGCAGTAGGAACGATAGACTACAAATCGAGCTATTCACACGACCAATTTTTTGACGGCCTGGTAAACCGGTCTATGGGCCCGTGTAAAGCACGTTTACCACTTGGATGTGATCCGAGTGACGACGTGCTTTCTGCCGCTTGCTCTCTTTTCCTTCTCACAGTGCGAAGTGCATGTGAGGAGGAGGAGATTTTTTTTGCTTCCTGTAGAAGCGGAATCCCTAATCCCCGGTCACAGCTGTGGCCGGGGATTCTGCTCCAGGAGAAGTCCCTGACTTCATTGTCCATATATGGACAGTGACGTCAGGGACTTCTCCCGGAGTGGAATCCCCGATGTCACTGTCCGTATATGGACAGTGAAGTCAGGGACTTCTCCTGGAGCGGTCCCCCGGAGTGGAGCTATCCACAGAAGGGGGGTGCCATCTACGGGATGCTATGTACAAGGGGGCTGTGGCACTACCTAGAGGGGGCTGTGTGACATCTACAGAGGGCAGTGTGTGGCATTAGCTACAGAGGGCAGAGTGTGGAATTAGCTACAGAGGCCAGTGTGTGGCATTAGCTACAGAGGCCAGTGTGTGGCGTTATCTACAGAGGGCAGTGGTGTGGCATTATCTACAGAGGGCAGTGGTGTGGCATTATCTACAGAGGGAAGTGTGTGGCAAAAAATTGACAAAAGAAATTCATCCATTTTTAGAACGGACAGGGAAAAAAATGATGCAAAACGGGTCAAAATCGGCCGTTAAAAATGTGAAAATGGCTCAGAACGGAAAAGTCGGTCGTGTGAATAGCCCCTTTTGGAGTCTATTGTTCATACTGCAGCCGGGTGACGGTCGTTCAAAGAATGGCCGTCAAACGGCCAAGAATGCCTGTCGTGTGAATAGGGCCTTAGCCTCACTCACGTACACAGTTTTAGACCAGGTTTCCATAACAACCAAGCCATATTTCCTTACTCAACGTGTTACTCACTGTAAACGACCTGCACCTATACTGCATTTGAGCATTCTCATAAATTGAAACCCTTTCATACCAGTGATGCCTCCAAAAAGGAACCCTGCACTTAGACGAAAGACACCTGTGGTAAAGAGCATGGCTGCTGCCTGAGCTGCTGAAATCTCTCAACAGAACCAAGCTTGTGGATTTCAGCACTCTTATAAATTGTGACTGCGTTTGAGAAAACGGAACCCTGCCGGAATGGTGACTGAAACGGAAGCTGTTGTTTCAGTTTGACTTTCCGTTGCGGGGTTCACCCGACGGAAACCTCTGACGGAACCCCGAAACGGAAAGCCAACGCTGATGTGAACAGGCCCAAACTCTGATCCCGGCCGTTTACCTCCTCAGGGTAAGTCCAAACGGAGCGACCCTGACCCAGTCGTGATGCAGCCAACAACCGCAGTGGCACCATGTTCAGCGCGGCTGTCAAATAGCCTGTTAATGGTCGAGCATTATTGTGAAAATTGGTATCACCGTATCCATAATGACTCGTACTATAAAATGATCCCTTTATCCATCCTGCAAGATGAACACCGTAAAAATAAAAAACAATGCCAGAATTGCTGTTATTTGTTCATCCAGCCTCCCAAAAAAGTAATCAAAAACTTGCCTGTACCCCAAAATGGTACCAATGAAAACTGTAGTTATTCAATACATTATATGTACCTCAAAATGGTCATCTCGCAAAAAACAAGCCCTCTTACACCTAGGTCAAAGGAAAAATAAAAGTTTGGCTTTTGGACTGCAGTGTTGAATAAAATAAAAAAGTCACCACGTCCTTAGGGCCCAAACTCGTTTTTTTTATACTTAAGTAGTGTAAAGGAACGTATCATTAGAAGATTACATACTTAAATTAGTTTTTTTTTAATATAAACGTTTTTGTTGCAATCGACATTAGAAAAAAAGAAATCTTGAAATAGTGCAGTAATAGTCTATAACATTTCTTTGTCAATTAACTTCCATTTATTGTGGTTACCATAAAGCACACACACCCTACTGCACTGTGTATAGAGACAACACTGTAAGGCTGGATTCACACGAGCATGTTACGTCCGTAATGTATTTCGGCCGCAAGACCCGGACCGAACACACTGCAGGGAGTCGGGCTCCTAGCATCATAGTTATGTACGACGCTAGGAGTCTCTGCCTCGCTGCGGGACAACTGTCCCGTACTGTAATCATGTAGACGAGGCAGGGACTCCTAGGATCGTACATAACTATGATGCTAGGAGCCCGGCTCCCTGCAGTGTGTTCGGTCCGGGACTTGCGGCCGAAATACGTTCCGTCCATTACGGACGTAACATGCTCGTGTGAACCCAGCCTAAGATTGTATGCTTCTCCAAAATGTCAGCTTCCAGGAAAGTTTTTTAGAAGAAAAAATTAATCGCTACAACATAAAATAATATAACACCTACTAAGATAGTTGGGCTAATACATGCATATAGCAACTCAAATGAACTGTGTGACATATGAATATGAACACCTATATAAGAAATCACACATGAAGCATTATTAGCAAAAAATAGACAATATTTTATTGAAAGACAAAATCGTTAAAAATAAGTCATTGGCAGTAACATTACCCATAGAAAAATAGGTCGGGTCCCACAGCCTCTATAGTAAAGTGCAAATAGTGCATGCAAAGACTGGTACATAAGTAATACGATGAATATGGATAGAAACCATCCAAAGCAAAGTAATAAAAAAAAAACAGACAGCAGAAAGTTACAATTAAGGAGGCATACAGACCAGAACTATGGGGGGATCAACATAAAATAATAAACACATTATTTACCATTAGAAGAATGACAGGTGTCGTCATCTCCATAGCAGCCACGACGCTGTCTTAGATCTGGACAGGGGTTTCCTCCATTCCCCGGAGGCACTTTTACTTGCCGTGATCGCTCCTTGCTCCCAACTCCACAATGAGAGCTGCATCCGCTCCATTGCCCCCATGGGCCAACTATGCAGTGAGAGACTGCAAGGAATAGAAAAATGACTATTACTCTTGAAATATTATGAAGTTGAAATGGACAACACAAAAATGAAAAAAACCCCAAAAAACCCTGCAAATTAATTTTATCGATTTGAGAAGAAATTATAATAAAAATCCACAAGGGAGAGAAGAAAATCTGGACCACACATCCACTGGCTATACTTGATCCATTGCGGCTCAGCAAAATTTAAACATTTTGATCAAACTGTATAAGCCCACTCGCCACTCCACGGCGACCTCTTTTAAGTGGGTCCCTACTCTATCAAGTGCAGTGCCTACTTGGCCACTGAGACTACAAGGATAGGTGACCTTTTTCCACCTGTTCACTTTTTTGTGGTGATCTTTGTTGCTGTAGTAATGCTTCTGTGGGGGGACGTGGCCCAGAGCCAAGGTGGCTTACAATGGCAGCATGGGTGCTGTTGGTCTCCTGGGTAGCTCCCTCTGCAGGTGCTGTGTTGCAGTGGCACTGGATGCCATGCGATACTGCACTTGATAGAGAAGCGATTGCTGAGCTGCAATAGATCAAGTATAGCAAGCGGATGTGCGGTCGAGATCTTCTTCTCTCTCTTGTGGATATTATAAGAAAAATATTTGCACAGGGCTCAAAGCTTTAGGGATCCAGGCAGAAAGTCATCAGGCAACTTTAACCCCTTCCCGCTCCTTGACGTACTATTACGTCATGGCAGCTGTATCGTTCGCGCTCCATGCCGTAATAGTACGTCTCGGGAGTAACGGCCGTTTCGGCCGTCCTCCCGACACATACAGGAGCTGTGACGCTGCTGTCTTGTTCAGCAGCTGTCACAGCTCCTACAGCGGGGACCGATCGCTGTGTCCCCGCTGATTAACCCCTTAAAAGCCGCGTTCTATAGAGATCGCGGCTTTTTAGGGGTTAAGCTGCCATCGCCGGCCTGCTACGCGATAGCGGCCGGCGATGGTGACTATGGCAACCGGACACCAAACAATGGCGTCCGGCGATGCCATAGACGGAAGCCTAGTGGGTCCTGACAACGTCAGGACCCACTATGCTTGCTGTCAGTGAGTAGCTGACAGTTCTAATACACTGCACTACGCATGTAGTGCAGTGTATTAGAATAGCGATCAGGGCCTCCTGCCCTCATGTCCCCTAGTGGGACAAAGTAATAAAGTAAAAAAAAAGTTAAAAAAAGTTGTGTAAAAATAAGAAAATAAAAGATTTAAAAGTATTAAAAGTAAAAATCCCCCTTTTTCCCTTATCAGTCCTTTATTATTAATAAAAATATATAAAAAAACAAATAAACTATACATAATTGGTATCGCCGCGTCCGTAACGGCCTGAACTACAAAATTATTTCATTATTTATCCCGCACGGTGAACGCCGTAAAAAAAATAAATAATAAACCGAACCACAATCACAATTCTTTGGTCACTTCACCTCCCAAAAAATGGAATAAAAAGAGATCAAAAAGTCGCATGTACCGAAAAATGGTACTGATCGAAACTACAGTTCGTTACGCAAAAAATAAGTCCTCGCACGGCTTTATTGATTGAAAAATAAAAACTTTATGCCTCTTAGAATAAGGTAACACCAAAAGTGAATGATTGTTTACAAAACTTATTTTATTGTGCAAACGCCATAAGACATAAAAAAAAACTATAAACATCTGGTATCGCCGTAATCGTATCGCCCCGCAGAATAAAGTGAATATGTCATTTATAGCGCACGGTGAACGCTGTAAAAAAAAACGAAAAAAAAACAATCGTACAATTGCTGTTTTTTAGTCACCACGCCACCTAAAAATAGAATAAAAACTGATCAAAAAGCCGCATGCACCCCAAGAAAACTACAATGGATTCCTCAAGGGGTCTAGTTTCCAAATTGGGGTCACTTTTGGGGGGTTCCCAATGTTTTGGCACCACAAGACCTCTTCAAACCGGACATGGTGCCTAATAAAAAAGATGCTTCAAAATCCACTAGGAGCTCCTTTGCTTCGGAGGCCGGTGCTTCAGTCCATTACCGCACTAGGGCCACATGTGGGATATTTCTCAAAACTGCAGAATCTGGGCAATACGTATTAAGTTGCGTTTCTCTGATAAATCCTTTTGTGTTATAAAAAAAATGGTATAAAGAGGATTTTCTGACAAAAAAAAAAATGTAAATTTCACCTCTACTTTGCTCTAAATTCCCGTGAAACACCTAAAGGGTTCATAAACTTTCTAAATGCTGTTGTGGATACTTTGAGGGGTCTAGTTTCTAAAATGGGGTGTTTGATAGGGGTTTCTAATATATGGGCCCCTCAAAGCAACTTCAGAACTGAACTGGAACC
Source organism: Rhinoderma darwinii (assembly GCF_050947455.1). Taxonomy (NCBI): domain Eukaryota; kingdom Metazoa; phylum Chordata; class Amphibia; order Anura; family Rhinodermatidae; genus Rhinoderma; species Rhinoderma darwinii. The sequence continues at coordinate 452,202,083 of NC_134687.1, forward strand.
TAAAAAAATAAATAAATGAGGCAATACTTCGCTTCTTACATTATACTGATAATGAGCCGTGCCCACCCCGAGATGACCCCAGTTTTGACCGTTTGTATAAACGGAGACCCCTATTAGACCGTTCCAGTGCCCGGTTTTCCCAAGCATACACCCCTGAGAAGTGTATTTCTATTGATGAGTCCCTGGTACATTTTAAAGGGAGGGTTCAATTCCGCGAGTACCTGCCGGGTAAGAGGGCAAGGTATGGCGTGAAGATGTATAAGCTGTGAGAGTGCATCAGAGTATACCTACAGGTTTAGGATATATGAAGGAAAGGCCACCCCCAAACCAGACTGCATCCTGGACTACAATAGGTACATGGGAGGGATGGACTTGTAAGATCAAGCCCTGAAGCCCTACAGCGCCATGCGGTGTGGTATAAGAAGCTGGCCGGGCACATCATACAGATGGCATTGTACAATGCGTACATGCTACGTCGATGTGCAGGCCAGACGGGAACTTTCCTGGAATTTCAAGAGGTGATTATCAAGAACCTAATCTTTAGGGACCAAGAAGGGGGGGGCACCCAGTACTTCTGGAAGCGAGCCCACACGCATCGTACCAGGGCAACACTTTCCAGGAGAAGTTCCCCAAACTGGCAAGAAGGGAAAAAGTCAAAAGAGGTGCAAAGTCTGCTATAAGAGGGGGTAAGGGAGGACACAATATATCAATGTGACACGTGTCCCGAATAACCAGAGCTCTGTATGAAAGTGTTTTAAAATTTATCATACATCCCTTGGTTTATAATTTACCCCAATTTTACTTACCCTGATGCACTCCACACAGCTTATCCCCCCTCGTCTTTCCCCTCTGATCCCTGCTGTGTGTCCAGGCAGCTGATAACAGCCACATGTAGGGTATTGCCATACCCGGGAGAACCCACATTACAGTTTATGGGGTGTAGGTCTCCGGTCAAAATGGCCACTACACCTCTAGATGAATGCCTTAAGGGTGTAGTTTTTAAAACGGGGTCACTTCTTGGGGGTTTCAACTGTTCTGGTACCTCAGGGGCTTCTGCATACATGACTTCGCACTAGAAAATCCCCAGTAGGCCAAATGGTGGTCCTTTCCTTCTGAGCCCTCCCATGGGCCCAAATGGCAGTTTATCACAACAAATGGGGTATTGCGGCCCTCAGAACAAATTGCGCAACAGAATGGGGTATTTTGTTTCTTGTGAAAATAAGAAATTTTCAGCCAAAACTACATATTATTTGAAAAAAATAATTTTGTTTTCATTCCCAGCCCAATTCAAATAAGTTCTGTGAAAAAACTATGGGGTCAAAATGGTCACAACACCCATAAATGAATTCCTTGAGGGGTGTAGTTTCCAAAATGGGGTCATTTGTGGTTGGTTTCTATTGCTTTGATACCTCTGGGGCTCTGCAAATGCGACATGGCACCCGAAAACCAATCCAGCAAAATCTGGACTCCAAAGAACACACAGCGCTCCTTTCCTTCTGAGCCCTCCCATGGGCCCAAACGGCAGTTTATCACCACAAATGGGGTATTGCCGCACTCAGGACAAATTGGGCAACAGAATGGAGTATTTTATTTCTTGTGAAAATAAGAATTTTTGAGCTAAAATGACATATTATTGGAAAAAATATATATTTTTTTAATTCCCAGCCCAATTCAAATTAGTTCTGTGAAGAAACTATGGAGTCTAAATGGTCACATTACCCATAAATGAATTCCTTGAGGGGTGTAGTTTCCAAAATGGGGTCACTTCTGGTGGGTTTCCATTGCTTTGATACCTCTGGGGCTCTGCAAATGCGACATGGCACCCGAAAACCAAACCAGCAAAATCTGTACTCCAAAGAACACACAGCGCTCCTTCCCTTCTGAGGCCTCCCATGGGCCCAAACGGCAGTTTATTGCCACAAATGGGGTATTGATGCACTCAGGAGAAATTGGGCAACAAAATTGAGTATTTTGTTCCCTGTGAAAATAAGAAATTTTGGTAAAAAATTACATCTTATTGGAAAAAATGTCATTTTTTTAATGTCACAGCCCAATTGAAATAGGTGCTGTGAAAAAACTGTGTGGTCAAAATGCTAACAACAACCATAAATGAATTCCTTGAGGGGTGTAGTTTCCAAAATGGGGTCACTTTTGGTGGGTTTCCATTGCTTTGATACCTCTGAGGCTCTGCAAATGCGACATGGCACCCGAAAACCAATCCAACAAAATCTGGACTCCAACAAACATATAGCGCTCCTTTCCTTCTGAGCCCTCCCATGGGCCCAAACGGCAGTTTATCACCACAAATGGGGTATTGCCACACTAAGGACAAATTGGGCAACAAAATGGGGTATTTTGTTCCTTGTGAAAATAAGAAATTTTGATCACAAATGACATTTTATTTGAAAAAATGACATTTTTTTCATTTCAGAGCCCAATTCAAATACGTGCTGTGAAAAAACTGTGCGGTCAAAATGGTAACAACAACCCTAAATGAATTCCTTGAGGGGTGTAGTTTCCAAAATGGGGTCACTATTGGGGGATTCCTACTGTTTTGACACCTCAACACCTCTTCAAACCTGGCATGCTGCCTAAAATATATTCTAATAAAAAAGAGGCCTCAAAATGCACTAGGTGCTTCTTTGCTTCTAGGGCTTGTGTTTTAGTCCACGAGCGCAGTAGGGCCACATGTGGGACATTTCTAAAAACTGCAGAATCTGGAGAATACATATTTAGTAGTGTTTCTCTGGTAAAACCTTCTGTGTTACAGAAAAAAAAATGAATAAAATTGAAATTCAGCAAGAAAAATGAAATTTGCAAATTTCACCTCCACTTTGCTTTAATTCCTGTGAAATGCCTGAAGGGTTAAAAAACTTTCTAACTGCTGTTTTGAATACTTTGAGGGGTCTAGTTTTTAAAATGGGGTGTTTTATCAGGGTTTCTAATACATAGGCCCCACAAAGCCACTTCAGAACTCAAGAGGTACCTTAAAAAAAAGGCTTTTGAAATTTTCTTAAAAATATGAGAAATTGCTGTTTATGTTCTAAGCCTTGTAACGTCCAAGAAAAATAAAAAAAAGTTCAAAAAACGATGCCAATCTAAAGTAGACATATGGGAAATGTGAACTAGTAACTATTTTGGGTGGTATAACCGTCTGTTTTACAAGCAGATGCATTTAAATTCAGAAAAATGCAATTTTTTCAAAATTTTCTCTACATTTTGCAATTTTTCACCAATAAACACTGAATATATCGACCAAATTTTACCACGAACATGAAGCCCAATGTGTCACGAGAAAACAATCTCAGAATCGCTTGGGTAGGTTTAAGCATTCCGACGTTATTACCACATAAAGTGAAATATGTCAGATTTGAAAAATGGGCTCTGAGCCTTAAGGCCAAAACTAGGCTGCGTCCTTAAAGGAACAGTGTCATCACAAATATTTTATTAATATGTTAAAGATGTTAGTGCCTTAATATAAACGTTTATTTTCATTTGTGTGTTTGTGTTTTACTGTTTCTTTTTTTCACACTTTTTTTTCCCTATGGGGGCTGCCATTTTTTGTTCCATTTCTGTGTGTGTCGATTAACGACACACACAGACATGGAATACGGCAGCCACAGTCCCATAGGGACTGCGAACGGCTCCCGTCCCATTGACTGCCGTGTACGGCGTCTGTGTGGGAACTGCGCATGCGCCGCTCCCACACAGTCCTATTCGAAATTGGCGCCGTCCGGCGCCATTTTCCTGTGGACCGGAAGTCGCGGCCGGACAGTAATATTACTACTTCCGGTCGCGGCTTCCGGACAAGTGCACATGGAACAGCGGCAGCAAAGGGAGCGGACGGGCCGCGGCGGCAGGAGCAGGTAAGCGATTTCAATGTATGTTAGTGTTTGTGTGTGTTTACTACTGCATGTAAACCTACTACACTGTGGGTTACCTCAAAAAATGGCGACGCACAGTGTAGCAGGTTAAACCTTTCAAACCCCTCGTTTATCCCGGCACTAGCCAGGATAAAGGAGGGGGGGATGCTGAGCGCTCACTAGAGCGATAGCTTTTAACCCAATGTTGCAATGCTGCAATTTTGGGAACTAGCTCCAAACAGCTCCATCTAGTGACCAAAAAAGGGTAGTATTATAAATTTGAAAAAATTTATAATATTTCCTGACTCGCGAAAAAAATAAAAAAAATTTGAACAATGTTTTATCACCCACACACTAAATGTTTAAATTTTAAAAAAAAAACATGTTTTTGGGGCGACACCATGCCTTTAAGGGGCTATACTACGTGACATGTCTCTAACCAAAAGTACAATCTGGATCTAAAATCCTTATAGAATCACATAGAATAGCAATGCTAACAATTTACTGGCAAATGAATAAAAACATTAACCCTTTCCCGTCGTAAACAACTTTGATTTTAATTTTCGTTTTTTCCTCCCCACCTTCCAAAAGCCATAACTTTTTCATTTTTCCGTCGAGATAGTCCTATGAGGGCTTGATTTTGTGGGACGAGTTGTCGTTTTTTGGAGCGCAATTTTTTGTGCCATATAATATACTAGGAAACGGGAAAATAATTATTTGTGGGGTAGAAAATGAAAAAAAAAAGAGCGATTCCTCCATTGTTTTTTGCGGTTTGTTTTTACGGACTTCACTGTGCAATTAAAACAACATGTTAACTTTATTCTGTGGGTCAATACGATTACGGCGATACCAAATATATATAGTTTTTTCTATATTTTACTCTTTTTACAAACTAAATGTAAGAAATTAAATTTATTTTGTGTCGCCAAATTCTGAGAGCCATAACTTTTTTATTTTTCCGTCGATTAAGTGGTTTGAGGGCTTATTTTATGCAGGATAAGCTGTAGTTTTCAATGATACCATTTTGGGGTACATGCGACGTTCTGATTACTTTTTGTTCAATTTTTTGTGGGAGATTAGGTGACCAAAAAAGAGCGATTCAGGCGTTTACAATTAATTTATTTTTTATGGCGTACACCGTGCAGGTTAAATAATGATATATTGTACTAGTTCAGACTTTTAGGGATGCGGCGATACCAATTATGTTTATTTATTTTTTTACTATGCTCTAAGGGGAAAATGGGAAAACTTTATTTTACAAATTTTTACTTTTTTTTATTAGTCCCCCTAGGGGACTTCAATCCCGCTCGTTACTGTGAAGTGTCGGCTGTAACATACAGCCGACACCTGCATCGTATAGAGCGGGTTCACTCCTTGAGCCCGTTCCATACTTCCTCTACCCAGCTATGACGTATGGATACGTCAAATGTCGGGAAGGAGTTAAAGGGGTTTTCCCATCAGGGACATTTATGATATATCCACAGGATATGTCATAAATGTCAGATAGATGCAGGTCCCACCTCTGGGACCCACACCTATCTCTAGAACGAGGCCCCCTAAACCCTGTTCTACCACTCTGTGTTGTGGCTGAAATGTCTGATTCTCGACCATGAAGAAGAAAACAGCGGAGCTCGCTGAGCTACGCTGTTTCTGAAAGTCCCATAGTAGTGAATGACAGTTACGGAAGCAGCGTAGCATGCGAGCTACGCGGTTTCCGTAACTACCGTTCAGTTCTATGGGAGTTACGGAAACAGCGTAGCTCAGCAAGTTACGCTGTTTCCTTTTTCATGTTCGGGAATCACACGTTTCAGCCACAACACAAAGCGGTAGAACAGGGTTTAGGGGGCCCTGTTCTAGAGATAGGTGCGGGTACCAGAGGTGGAACCCACATCTATCTGACAATTATGGTATATCCTGTGGATATATCATAAATGTCCCTGATGGGAAAACCCCTTTAATATATCAGACTGTGTGGTCATATTACACCCCTTTAACAATACCATATTCTGAATTCTCACTTTATCAAATTCTAGCATTCTAGTGATTAGCTCTGGTGACCTTCTCACTAGAATGCTTCTCCTTCAAAGAAGAAACATCCACTGAGGTGTATTCAATTTTTCTTTTGTGACATGATGTCAGTGTGACACACAGTGGGTGTGCGATAAAAGCTCAGATGGGCGGCGGCAGGATGTTATGCTTGCACTCAGTGTTTCTGTATCAGATCCGGCTGGACACTCTTTCTCACACGGGTCCTGTCTGCATATTTACGTATGCTTCGGTGCCTCCCTCAGCTGTTTATTTTGGCCTGTAACCAACACTTCACTACAACATAGACCGCTTCCCACTGAATATAAGATGGTCTAGTGACATGGCAAAGCTTCCCAGTAGAGATGGCACCAAAAAATATCATAAAGTAAAATACTGATTTAACAACTGTTGAATTTTTATACAAAAAAAAACACAACTTTTTTTATTTTTACAACTACAGTAGCAGATTCTCATTCTTCATGCTAGGAGTTGTATAATGGGCACATAAGCACTGAATGTTGATTTTGAGTGTCTGACAATCCACACAACACATGGATACAAGACAACCTAAAACATTCCAGTATGAGATAGTGCCTTACAAATACATTCACCTCCCCCACCTCCCTTGGTGTTTATCCTGTTTTGTGGCATTGGATTAAAAATTGTATTTTATGTAATAGACCTAACAAAATAGTCCAAATTGTTACAGTGAAATGAAAAAAAAAATTGCTATGAAACCCCCGAAATAAGGTCTGGACAAACCAATGAACTTCTAAAAGACCGCTGAGCCTGCAACACCACTAAGCAAGCAACATGAAGACCAAGGAGCTAAAACAGGTCATAGACAAAGTTGTGGAGAAGTATAGATCAGGGTTGGGTTATATAAAAAATATCTAACATTTTAAACAACCCACAGAGCACCATTAAATTCATTATAATAAAATGGAAAAAATATGGCACAACTACAAACCTGATAGGAGAAGGCTGCCCACCAAAACTCACAAACTGGGAAGGGAGGGAATTAATCAGGGATTCAGCAAAAACATGGGCTGTCCGAGGGGGCTGCCCCCTCTTTCTTACGGCTTACATGCCGCGCTTGCTATTGACAACAGCATCTAAGAGGTTAAACGAGCGGGATTGTAGTAATCTGGGCCCCCGCCCATTGCAGTGAAGTATATTAGGACGCAAATACTATTGAACACTATGGCAGAGCAGGGAGGTATGTCCTTGCTCTGCCATATACTAGGCTACATGCCACGTTCAGCCTGCAGCCTATCAGGCCGGCGTGATGACGTCACAGGATCATGCCGGCCTACGCAAGGTTCCTGTCGGCATTGATGCTTTGGTACAGCGTTTGTCGCGGGAACAGGACCTAGGTGAGTATAAAGTTTTTTGTTTTATTTGTTTGGGGGGCGCTATCTACAGGGTGGAAGCGCTGTATAGCGCTATCTACAGGGGGAGCTGTATGGTCTACATGGGGGATTGTATAACGCGATCTACAGGGGGGGCTGTATGGCACTATCTACAGGGGGGCTGTATGGCACCATCTACAGGGGGGCTGTATGGCGCACTACCTACAAGAGGGAGGTGGGGCGCTATCTACAGGGGTGCTGTATGGCACGATCTACAGGGGGGATTGTATGGCGCTATCTACTGGGGGATTGTAAGGCTCTATCTTCAGTGGGGGGCTGTATGGCGCTATCTACAGTGGGGGGCTGTATGGCGCTATCTACAGGGGGACTGTATGACGCACTATCTACAAGGGGGAGGAAGGGGCACTATCTACAAGGGGGAGCAAGGGGCACTATCTACAAGGGGGAGGAAGGGGCACTATCTACAAGGGGGAGGAAGGGGCACTATCTACAAGGGGGAGGTGGGGGCACTATCTACAAGCGGAGCTGTATGGCACTGTCTAAAGGGGAGGGGCACTATCTACAAGGGGGAAGGGTGGCACTATCTACAAGGGGGGTTTGACACGGTCTATAGGGGGGCTGTATAGCACTGTCTACAGGGGGCTGTATGGCACAATCTGTAGGGGCACTATGTAGAGGGGGTCACTATCTACAAGGGCGATGGCACCCAGGGAGCGGGGGCTCAGTCAAAAGTTTGCTATGGGGCCCAGTCATTCCTAGTTACACCCCTGCATAGGACCACTATAAGCCGTACACTCCACAGAGTAAGGCTTTATGGAAGTGTCCAGAAAAATATAAGACAACATGTTTTACGTTGCTAAACAAGCATGTGGCAGACTCCCCAAACACATGGAAGAAGGTTCTCTGTTCAGATGAGACCAAAATTAAACTTTTCGCCCATTATGGAAAACGCTATATGTGGCGCAAACCCAACACCTCCCATCACTCCAAGAACACCATTCCCACAGTGAAGCATGGTGGTGGCAGGATAATGCCCTGGGGATGTTTTTCATCGACAGGGACTGGAAAACTGGTCAGGATTGAATGAAAGATGGATGGAAGTAAATACAGAGTAATTTTTAAGAAAAACCTGTTTCAGTCTGCCAGAGATTTGAGACTGGGACGGAGATTCACCTTCCAGCAGGACAATGACCCTGAATATGCTGCTAAACCTACACTGGAGGGGTTTAAGGGGAACCATTTATATGTTATGGAATGGTCGAGTCACAGCCCGGACTTCAATCCAGAGAATCTGTGGCATGACATGAAGACTGCTGGACGCCAACACAACACACATCTAACCTGAAGGAGCTGGAGCATGAATGTACATACTGTACCTCACTTTATATAGAGGCATAGGTATTTTTTAACGGATTAATTGTGGCCTGAAGCTTGACATGCCATGTAATGGAGGTATACGTCCCTAGAAGCATTGTTTCTAAGAAAGAATACCGCTCCACATGGAGGCACCATACGGCGGCATACAAAGTGCCAACGGCTCCATAATATAAAAGTGTATGGACTCCATGTGCCAATGTGCACATGAGGCCTAAAGTTATATATACATATTGCTGGATTACAGAAAGTATGGTATTGCAGTAAAAAGATTCTCTAGCTTATTACTAGATAGAAACAAAAATGTAGAATGTACTGACTGTATAGGAACCAATAGCCTAGTCCAATGAAGGAGCAAAGCTTAGTCGCTCACATAATTCTAGGATCAGGAATGAGAAGAAGAATAGATGTGCATTTAGTAAGAAAAAATTCTTCCGTATTTACCTCTGTTCTGTGCAACCCATTTATTACACGAACCAAGAAACTCACTGGAGGCGGCACTGTAGTACAGGCAATATGATTGTTAGCACTGCTTTAGAATTTTAAGGCCTCATGCACACAACCGTATTGGTTTTGCAGTCCACAAAACCACGGACCCATCGTGGTCCGTCTTAGCACAAAAACCCCTTGTTGTGCATCCGTGTATCATCCGGACTTGCGGATTCAGAACAATTCACCAGTATTGGTGAATCCGCAAATCCAGACCGTAAAATGACTTAAATCATGGTCGTGTGCATGGGGCCATGGAAAAGAATGGGTCAGCAATTTATGCAGATAAAATGCGGCCGCAAAAATACGCTTGTGTGCATGAGGTCATAGTATCCTAGTGCCACACTGCTTCCCTGTCTCTCTGCTAGTACTAACATCTTGTGCTGCTGTGTTGGGAGACATTAGCAAACACACAAACAGTATATATATATATATATATATAATGCTTTACACTACTGATGTGCAGTAATCTCCCGAAAAAGTAGCACAAGATACACACACAGACATCTGCTCAAAAGATATACCCACATATATACAGCAGTCTCGCTATTGTGAAATGTTAATTTTAATTTAAAAGAACAAGCACCAAATAAAATATAAAATGAGAGAATTATGAGAACACTGGTAAAATGAATATTATACACAATATACAATATTACACACAGCATCACTTGGCATGTGGTGACACTATGCCAGGACACGAGAACGTTTGGGCGAAGCTGTTCTCGCCCTCATTAGGCAATATGAAACAAACACAACATGTACTGACAAAAAACAGTGTGACATCAACCACGACTGATTGAAGATGTTGCAAAAAAGTATTCAATGATATGCGAAGCCTGCTTTCAAAATATTTCAACCACTATGTCCCAGCCTCTTATTAGATCAGTCATTCCTAACCTTATTACCATGGAGGAACCCCTGAACATTTTAATCACTCCATTGACACCCCTAATTTCATTACTACCATTTATGAGAAGACCGAAATGAGTTTATCCATACTGTAAAAGTGACAAGTCTTCTTGCTGATGTATTCTGGAGAACCCTTTCTTACGTTCCAAAGTACCCGTGTTGTGAAAACTGTACTAGATAGATTCATGAATGCCACAACATCTCTAATTACTACTAGTATTTTGAAACTGTATATTGTGTTATGTATGTAATAAACTGTATATAAACATCCAACAAAGAAGAAATTTGCTAAATGCTATTAACAAAAGTCCTATTAACGCCTGTTGCTAGTTGACAGTGTTCTTTCTATGCACAGTAATAGGGTATGTGCACACGACAAAGCCAAATACGTCTGAAATTACGGAACTGTTTTCAGGAGAAAACAGCTCCTTAATTTCAGACGTTTTTGCAAATACTCGCGTTTTTCGCGGCGTCTATTACGGACGTAATTGGAGTTGTTTTTCAATGGAGTCAATGAAAAACGGCTCCAATTACGTCCCAAGAAGTGTCCTGCACTTCTTTGACGCGGACGTCTTTTTACGCGCCGTCTTTTGACAGCGACGCGTAAAATTACACCTCGTCTGCACAGAACATCGTAAAACCCATTGAAATCAATGGGCAGATGTTTGCAGACGTATTGGAGCCGTTTTTTCAGGCGTAATTCGAGGCGTAAAACGCTTGAATTACGTCCGTAAATAGGGCGCGTGAACATACCCTTAGGCAGAAATCTGTCAATCAGCGGTGGGTGCGAGGGGGGAACCCGCAGCTCATGAAGACGTATACACAGCGTGCTGCAACTAATAAAATGTAACGAAAAAAACGGGGAGTGGAGTCCAGCGCTGGGTAGAGTAAAATGGAAACGGTTTCCAAGTTTAATGGTCAAGAAAAAATAATAATAAAATCCAATGCAATGAAGTCCTGGTGTGGAGAAAGTGAGGGGGAAGTGTCCTCAGAGCCTACGCGTTTCAGACGGCTTCGGCGTCCTTAGACTTGGCTGTGATATATTTTGAATTGAGCGCGCTGTCTTTTTATATCCTGGTTCCGGTGAGACAGCTGGTTTTTGATTGCGTTCCATGGTTGGTATGACCACTGGAACGCAAACCGGAAGTTGTAGTTCTGTCTTCGATGTACATGGATTTTGCCTTGATATCGGGTAAGTATACATTGGAGTTGAGATTCGTAATCTGTCTGTTTGATAATAGTTGATGTTTAGAGGTATTAGTACAGAGAGTTCATGGTGTGATATTTATGTATATTAGATGTGTTCTCACTTTGATTGTCTGTTTGCGTTCCAGGGCTCGTGTTGCGTGGGACGCATATCTGCATTTGGAGGACAACGCTGTCCCTCTGGTGTCTTTATTAGGGTTCTGCCTGAGTTCTATGGCTAAGGTAAGTGACACGTCAAAATATATATTGTGTTCCTCATGTAAACTCTGAATTAGGGATCGAACTTGGGCAGACATCAAAATTAAATAAATAATGGACTGAAAATAATGATAAAAAAATAGATGGACATAAATAAATGAATAAAAAATAACCCGATAGGCATGTACATATAAGTATATATGAGATCCTGAGATCATATGTGTATTGGAACCTATATATAGCAAGGGATATATAATATATGACAAGAAGATTTTAAGAATGGCAGGATGCTCAATATAATTGCGAGGATCGAGGGTGAAGTGGTTATGGTGAGGGCAGGACGACAACTACATACACAATAAGTTAAAAAGAAACAGGGCTAAATAGGGTAGTGCGTGTTGTACATATCAAAAAGCACATGTTATGTATGTACTGAAATGTGGGGAAGGGAGTATCGTTCTAGGAGTAGGAGTAACTGTATATTGGAATACTTTTGGACATATGGTAGCCATATATTTTATGAGAAACTAAGATGGAAGAGTTAATTGATTAATATTGGAACATAAGCTCTTTTCTTAAATTAAGACCTTCCGGGTGTCTTGTTTTTAGTCTAAAAATCCAATATGCCTCCCTGAGGTGGGTTTTGTGTATTATATCTCCTCCCCTCTTGGGGGAATGAATTTTCTCAATGGCATAACAACGAAAGGTTTTTATAGTTCGGGACCAGGACTTCATTGCATTGGATTTTATTATTATTTTTTCTTGACCATTAAACTTGGAAACCGTTTCCATTTTACTCTACCCAGCGCTGGACTCCACTCCCCGTTTTTTTCGCTACTACCTATCGTGTGCCGACACGAGGATACCGGGCGCTACCAGTGACACGTCCCATAGTGTCAGGTGAGCTGGAGGATTCCTCCCCATTTTCTATTTTTAATAAAATGTAAGTTTAGCCAAACAACACCACATCATCATCATACTAATATATAAAAAGCAAGCCGTGTTGCCAACGACTCACTTCTCTGGTTAGCTGCAGCGGTCACATGGTGTAATCACTTCAGCCAATCAGTAGCATGTTGAAGCAGACATACATAGTGCTAACTGTAACTGCTGAGGCACGACATCTCAGCCTGTCTCTCACCTCCCTGCATGGACTACTCTAAAGGGAACCTTTCACCATACCTCCCAACTTAAGGATCGGACAAAGGGACAACCGATGCGGTGCGCGTAGCACATTTTTTCCTTTTAAGCCACACCTCTAACCCCACCCAATTCCCGCCCATACACACCTGTTTCAGCCCACACAGTATCATGCTCCCAGAGTGCCTCCCCACAGTATAATGCCTCCATAGAACCCCAACACAGTATAATGCCACTATAACTGCCCCCTGACAGTATAATACCCCATAGTGCCTCCGACACAGTATAATGCCAAATAGCTGCCCCCACATAGTATAATGACTCCATAGCTGCCCCATTCTGTATAATGCCCCATAGATGCACCCATATAGTATAAAGCCAACACGGATGCCCCCATACAGTATAATGCCCACACAAATTCCCCATACAGTATAATGCCCCATAGCTGCCCCATACAGCATAATGCCCACATAGCTTCCCCCATACAGTATATTGCCCTCATACAGTATAATGCCCACACAGAAGCCCCTATACAGTATAACGCCCCTTAGCTGCCCCCATACAGTATAATGTCCCCATATAGTAGAATGTCCCCTTAGCTCCCACCGTACAGTATAATGCCCCATAGTGCCGCAATGCCCCTGTAGATAGTGCCACAGTACCCACTGTAGATAGTGCCCACATAGATGGTGCCATTACCCACATACTACTACAGTGCCCACATAGTGCCACAGTGCCCACTGTAGATTGTGCTAGAGTGCCCACATCGGCAATGCTCTGGCAATGCTCTGGCCAGGGATTCTGACCTGGAGGAGCCACTGACGTCACTGTCCATATATGGAAAGTGATGTCAAGGGCTTTCCCAAGACAGGAGTCCCCGGCCAGAGAGCTTGTGCTCTGCCCCGGGACTCCATAGTTGAATGCTGAAGTAGGGAGCTGACGGTTCCTTGCTTCAGTATTGTATTCAACTGTAGTTGCGTCCTGGGGATGCAGATACAGTTGATACCGGGACATACCCCCGGACACCGCCTGGAATCCGGGACTGTGCCTCTGAATCTGGGATGGTTGGGAGGTATGTGGTCTCCAGCATTTTCACGACTAGACTACAGCACCCTCAAGTAGGCTGCTGTGGGTTTAGTGGTGAAAATGCTGGTGGCAGGTTTCCTTAATAAAATGTGTTGTTTCAGTGAGCAGATTTATCCAAACTGTCTAAAAGAAAAGATGTTGGTTTGTTGCCCATAACAACCAATCATAGCACAACTTTCATTTTACCAGAGCAATAAGAAAGGCTGAGCTCTGATTGGTTGCTATGTTCATGACAACATCACCTAGAGATAGACAGCAATGTAATACAAACACACGCACGCACGCACGCACGCACACACACACACAGTGAATGAGCTGTTGCAATAATAACAATAATTATATGTCATGTAACCCTGTTAACTGTTATCATGGTGTGTGTGTGGGGGGGGGGGGGGGGGTGAATGCACTGCAGACGACAAGATTACTTTACTTCTAGAAACAATGCCATGTCCAAAAAGGCAGTTAATGGCAGAAAAACAAGCTGATGCTAAAAGCCGCAAAGCCAATTATGACAAAACAAGGTGGCAACAATGAACTGTAGATGAAAGAAAGGCTGAGAGGCGTATTGAGTAGTGGACTTTCCCAACGTGGGTGTAGAGCAGGTTACGTTGTGCCAGTAGAAGGGTATTGAGTAGGGGGGTCTATCTGGAGGTCAGTGTGTGGATACAGTCAGTATAATAGATGGGGGGGGGGGGGGGCAAAAAAAAAAGAAATAAAACTATTAAAAAACAACAACTAAGAAACAACATGCGGAGGGGGACCACGTTTCCTGCCATTGGAGGATTATGATCCTGCAAATGTTACCACGTTTTGTATTTTAATGTTTCATGAATAATGATAAATCTCACGAACAAGAGTTTTCTAGAGCCCATTGTATTTTTTGCACAATGTACATACAGGGGGTAGAGTGGTGACACACAGGGGAGAGTGATGGCATACAGGCACAGAATGGTGGCATACCCAGGGGACAGAGTGGTGGCATACAGGTGGCAGAGTGATGGCATAGTATTGGGCAGACTTACTTTTTTCACACAACAAGCTTTATTGCCAGTTCATATATAGAAGACACAGCTGTTACTATTGCTCTAAGAAAAAGGCAGCATAAAATATGTAATAGGTTCCCTTCCCCAGCAGGTACTAGTGAGAGCATGAGAATATACTGCCTATTAGGTTTAATGTATAACAGTATGCAGTTAGCTCCTAAACTCCTGCTAGTGGTGCCTGCAGGCAACAATCACGTTAGATTTTAACTCTATAGCTATGCAGAAAACTTGGAGCTCAAATTGGATCCACTTTGACTTGATCTGAACTGAGCTTAGAAAGTCGCTCACGAGAACGTAGGAGCTGCCGCCAGCCGAGCCGTCAGTGCTGCTCACTGACGGATTCGGCTCAGAGCGGCATTCTGCAGCTTTTATGTACTATGATACATAAAAGCTCCAGAAGTGAAATAGTGCATTTTAAAAAGACCCTAAAGAAGGCCTTTAAGTTTATGGGCAGACCGTATGTTTTGATGGGTGGATAACAAAACAAAAAAAAGCAATATTTATTAATTTCCTGTTGCTTGTATCGCGCCAACATGTTCTGTACCACTGTACACAATATGTGTTCACTCACATTAGCATTACGGTGAAAGAATGACACGAAAATGTGATCAGGTATACAAAATACAGAAACTGGGTAGTGGGCGCCAATTGGTATTAATGTTTACACTATGTCTGTAAGTGTCTAGTACTTTATTATTTTATTTAAATTTTTATAGAATTTTTCAAAGAAAGTATTGCAACAAAAAACAGGTCGGAGACCATCTCTCAGAAGAAACAAGTAACATGCCATACCGATCACACAAGGTATTGCATAAAGTAATAAAAATATTTTATCCACAATGTCCGCTAGAGCAAAAGGCATGATAACAAAATGTGAAAATACAAAAAAGTTTATTTAATTAAAACAGTGTCCACCAACGCATGGTTACAGGCAGGGGCGTAACTAGGAAAGACTGGGCCCCATAGCAAACTTTTGACTGGGCCCCCCCCCCCTCTGCTGGGTATCACACACCCCCCCCCCCTTGTAGATAGTGCCTCCCTATAGATTCCACCACACAGCGCCCCCCTATAGATAGCACCATACACAGCCCCCTGTAGATAACGCCATACAGCCCCTCTGTAGATAACGCCATACAGACCCCCTCTGTAGATTACGCCATACAGACCCCCCCCAAAAAAAAAAAACGGCCTATAGTTTGTCCTACAAAAGACATGCATCCCCTATCCACAGGATAGGGGATACATGTGTGATCGCTGGCAGCGAAAAGGAGAACGGGGGACCGAAAGTCCCCCGAAGTTCTCCATGACTAACCTCGGACTTCCGGCGTCTGCGCAGTTCAATAAAAATGAAAGGAGCGCTGGTCACGCATGCGCACAAGCACGACCGGTGCGCAAGTCATTTCCATGGAGCTGCAGACAGACTACGGAAGTCCGAGGTTTGTCATGGAGAACTTAGGGGGGACTTTCGGTCCCCTGTTCTCATCGCTGGGCGTCCCAGCGATCCCACATGTATTCCCTATCCTGTGGTTAGGGGATGCATGTCTTTTGTAGGAACAACCCCTTCAGTGGCGTCGCGCTGTAGCAGCCATAGCGGCTGCTAGCGGAGCCTGCGGCCTCATGCTGCAGGCCCCGTAGAAGTCGCTACGGCTTCTATAGCGGTAGTTACGCCACTGCGCATAGGTTTGTACGGCGTAAAACTACAGCTCCCAGCATGGCCGAAACAATGATAAGGATATGCTGGGAGATGCGGTTTCACAAAAAAAAAATCATACCACCATCATCTCGCTGCAGATCATACAGTGACTACAATACTGATTAGAGGCAGAATAAACATTTACATTAAGTGACTCACCGGTGACGTCTCAGATTCTAGTTCTTTTCTTCTCCCTCCGGTTCAGACATCTATGATGGATTTCTCCCGGCCATGACCCATTTCTGCAGTTTTCCGTTTAGATGTCTTCAGCTTCCCACTTTTAAAACATTTCTGCACCTGTAAACAAAGTTAAAATTCTCAACACATCTAAATATAACTGTCACACACACACACACACACACACACACACACACCGTGCCCCCTGTAGATAGTGACCTACATAGAAGCCCCTGTAGATAGTGCCCACGTATGGACTCCAGAGCTGCAAGGCAATAGTGCTAACCACTGAGCCACTGTGCTGCCCTACATATAGCTTCCCCTATAGTTAGTGCTCCACGTATAGCCCACCTCTGTAGATATTGTCCCACATATAGCTCCCCCTGTATATAGTGTCCCACATATAGCCCACCCCTGTAGACTGTGCACTACATATAGCCACCCTGTTGCTAGTGCCCCAAAGGTAACCCACCCCTGTATATAGTGTCCCACACATAGCCCACCCCTATAGAAAGTACCCTAAAAAATAGCTCCCCTATAGATAGTGCTCTACATATAGCCCACCCCTGTATAGTGTCTCACATATACTGCCCCACATATAGACCCCCCTGTAGATAGTGGCCCACATCCCCACATACAGACCTCCCCTGTAGCTAGTGCCCCACATATAGATCCCCCCTGTATATAGTGGCCCACATATAGACCCCCCTGTATATAGTGGCCCACATATAGACCCCCCTGTAGCTACTGCCCCACATATAGACCCCCCTGTAGCTACTGCCCCACATATAGACCCCCCTATATATAATAGCCCACATAAAGACGACCCCCCCCCCTGTAGATAGACCCCCCCACTATAGATAATGCCATTCACATTTTTATGAGGAAAAAAATATATAAAGTTGACATACTCACATTCTCCGGTTCCCACGCTGTTCACTGGCGATGCAGACATGCTCTTTTCTGAGCATGTCTGCAGGAGCTGAATGAGCGTCCTTCAATGACGCTGATTGGCGGGGCAGAATGACTTGCCCCGCCAATCAGCACCTTCCAAGCATGGAAGCGGCGCGATTATGTCATCGCGCCGCTAGCCAATCAGTGTCATTGTAAGGCACTGGATGGTCAGGCACGGAACATGCCCGGCCATTCAGTGCTAATACATGTATTTGGCTGCCGCTAGCACCGGGGCCCCCTCCGGTGCTAGCGACACCTACAGGCATGAGAGTGCCTGTGTAAGGCTCGGTGGCGCGGGCCCCACAGTAGCGGTGCTACCCCTGTAGCAGCCATAACGGCTGCTAGCGGCGCCACCGGGCATTTGGGAGGGCGTGTCGGCTGGCGGCACGGGCCCCCTCAAGCCCCGGGCCCCGTAGTAGCCGCTACTGCTGCTACCGCGGTAGTTACGCCACTGGTTACAGGCATCATGTCAATAGTCATGACAGCCTGTTGGTCAATAGTGCCATAAGATATAATTCTCAGGCTCCCATCACGAGAAAAGACAAAACATAGAGAAAAGAGGAAAGGGGGGGGGGGGGGGAGGGAGGAGAGAGAAAAAAAAGGAAGGGGTATTCTTAGGCATTAAACACAGTTAAGAATTCTGGCAAATCTTTGAGTAAAATACAACCGTGCCAGGTCCACCTCATTATTGCCATCTGTCACTAAATTCTCCATTCTACAAAGAAAATCAACTTCTGGCATTCACTCCAGCATAGAGGGAGTCACAGTAGAGCGCCAATTGCAAGGGCTGATCATACAAGCAGTCATAAGAAAATTTCGTGTGCGGTCTGTTTTTTTGCGGACCCATACACTAGTCTTGCAAATACAGAGAATAGGACCTGTTCTATAATTTACGGAACGGACGCATGGCTACGCAAAAAACAACATGCATGGCCCCATAGAAATGAATGGTTCAGTGTGCTTGCTATATGTAAAAAAAAAAACAGATAGGACACTAAGGAAAACAACGGTAGTGTGCATGAGCCCTAAAAGGTACAGGTATCATGAATAATCTGCAGGGTATTGACAATCATGCTTCCCACGATGTGAGAGAAAATGTGGAAAACTTTGTCCCATAAGCAGTGGATAAGCGGACATTCCCAGCAAGTGTATAATATAGAACCAACTACACTATTACATCGCCAGCGTTCCTCAGAGACAAATGGGTACATTCTATATAGATGAGCAGGGCAACGATACCACAAAGAAATTATTTTAAAATTATTTTCCTGCACTCTGCAAGCCATGGGAAGCTTGTGAGCAAACAGAAAAGCTTTGGCCCATTACTCTGAGGAAAACTGGCTACCAAACTCCCGTAGGCCAAGGGAAATCTTATTGCAGGAATCCTGCAAAATCTTAGAGATGCAATATAGTCCTACGTTGGTAAGCCTCCTGCAAAAGGAGGGTCTCCAAGGATCTGCAGTGAGCACCGAAAGCCACTGAAAGGAGAATAAGGCCTAGTTCACACACTAGTTTTTTGACCGGCAGAAAAAAATCTGCAGATTTTGAATTGCCAGCGTTGTTTGACGCTTTTTTTGGCTGTGGTCTAATGCAAAAACCGCAGGCAAAAAATACTCCAAACAAGCGCCGCAGGTCAGAGACGGAGACCGCTCAAAGAAAGAGCATGCTGCTTTTTTTTGCATGAGCGGCCAAAAGCCCCACAGGAGAAAAAATGCCTCTGCCTACTATTGAGATCAATGGGTGGGGCAATTTGGGGCATTTTTTGGCGCTGATTCCGACGCGTCAAAAAACTGTGTGAACTGACCCTAAGAAGGATTGGAGCTGTGAGTAGGGGAACCAGTAAAGGGACCTCCCCAAGCAGGATTCCGAGAGTCGACAGGGTAGGAAGAGAAATTTAGCTTGTGAGAGTATGCCCTAATCTTGTCCTAGGATTAGAATTCTAAAACAAGAATTGGGTCACACCCACTCCAGGTGAAAATGCTGGATATTTCCAGCCTGTTGATCAAGCGATCCCACGCCATGAGGAAGTTCTTAGTCAGCAGAGGTAGAATATCTTTACCTGGACAGAGTTGTTTACCTATTCATGGTAGGGAATAAAGAGCGAAGGGAGATAGGGAATTCTCCAATTACTTCTGAATGGCCCCATGAAACCAGTCTATTAGGCAAGTAAGTATCGAAGATAATGATATAATTGAAAATCCGGAAGCCCCATGCCAGCCAACCAATTTAGCCCTAGCCAGAATTTTGCATCCCAGATGTGGTCTAGTCATTCCCCACACAAATTTAGAAGCTGCAGAATTAAATTGCAAAGTAAGGCCAAAGGAGGAGCCTGAAACAAGTACAAAAACTTTGGCAAAATGTCTATGTATCTAGTATATTTTTAATGGTATTTAAGTCTTGAGTGTATGTTCACACAAGCTATTTTCAGCCGTTTGAAAACGTCTGAAAAAATCGGAAGCAGAACAAACATCTGCCCATTGATTTCAATGGGATGTACGGCATTCTGTGCCGACAGGGCGTTTTTTTACGCCTCATTTTCAAAAATCGGTGCGTAAAAAGAAGTGCATGTCACCTCTTGAGCCGTTTTTGGAGCCATTTTTCATTGACTTAATAGAAAAACAGCTTGCAAAACGGCTGTAAAAAACGCATCAAAAAACGCTAGTTTGATTAAAAAACGGCTGAAAATCCGGAGCTGTTTTCCCTTGAAAACAGCTCCGTATTTTCAGAAATTTTTTGTTAACCGTGTGAACATACCCTAAGGATATGTGTACACGTAGTGTTTTCAGGCGTATTTCGGCTCATTTATGCCTCGAAAGACGCTTTAAAAAACGGAAGCAGAATGCCTACAAACATCTGGCCATTGATTTCAATGGGAAATATGGCGTTCTGTTCCGACGGGGCTTTTTTTACGTGGCCGTTTTGAAAAAACGGCGCGTAAAAAGACGCCCCGTAAAGAGAAGTACAGGTCACTTCCTGAGCTGTTTTTGGAGCCATTTTTCATTGACTCTAGAAAAACAGCTCCAAAAACTGTCGTAAAAAACACAGCGAAAAAAGCGAGTTTGCTTAAAAAACGGCTGAAAATCAGGAGCTATTTTCTCTTGAAAACAGCTCCGTATTTTCAGACGTTTTTGTGTTTGTGTGTGTACATACCCTAAGGGTATGTTCACACGAGGGCGTCCGTTACGGCTGAAATTACGGGGATCTTTCAGCCTGAAAACATCCCCGTAATTTCAGCCGTACCGGCATGTGCAGGCGCTTGAACGCCGCGTCAATTACGGCCGTAATTAGCGCTGCTATTCATTGGAGTCAATGAATAGCGGCTCCAATTACGGCCAAAGAAGTGACAGGTCACTTCTTCTACGCGGGCGTCTATTTACGCGCCGTCATTTGACAGCGGCGCGTAAATATACGCCTCGTGTGAACAGACAAACGTCTGCCCATTGCTTTCAATGGGCAGATGTTTGTCAGCGCTATTGAGGCGCTATTTTCGGGCGTAATTCGGGGCAAAAACGCCCGATTTACGTCCGTAAATAGGCCGTGTGAACATACCCTAACTCTTCTTTAGATCATGGTTGGGAAATTGTTTGATGGATTGATGGACTGTGGTAAGTTGTAAGCACTCACTGGAACACTTGTGTGGTCATATGGTTATATAATGAATTATTGACTATGATTAATTGTGTATCACCTACTACTCTGGTTTTTAATGGGGATATATCGTAATGAATATATTTTCTAATATTTGTCATTAAACATGTGGCCGTTGAGTATGTAAAGAGTGTGATTTGTAGGCCGATAGAATGTACAGTAATATACAGAATATACACAAAGCTCTACTCTGATGGGCTTTTTTTTTTTTAAATTTTAAGAAGCAGTCATAGGAAATGCTTAGACAAATGCTTTTTACAATAAACTGTGATTGTGGTACCGCATGTACAAAAACTATTTCCCACGTGTCGTGGTGGGCTATATGTGGGACACCATATACAGGGTTGGGTTACCTGTAGGGTACTAGCAACAGGGTGGCTATATGTAGGGCACTGTCTATAGAGGTGGGCTATACATGGAGCACTACCTATAGGGGAAGCTATATGTAGGGCAGCACGGTGGCTATGGGGGCACTATCTACAGGGGGCACGGTGTATGTGTGTGTGTGTGTGTGTATGTGTGTGACAGTGTATGGTACTATTATAATCAGGGACACAGTGTATGGCACTATTATAGTTAGAGGTGCAAGAGGTGTTGAGAATTGTAACTTTTATTTATAGTTGCAGAAATGTTTGAAGACATCTGAGCGGAAAACTTCAGAAATGGGTCATGGCCTGTAGAAATCCATCATAGATGTCTGGACCGGAGGGAGAAGAAAAGAACTAGAATCTGAGACGTCACCGGTGAGTCACTTAATGTAAATGTTTATTCTGCCTCTTGTCAGTAATAGCCACTGTATGATCTGCAGCGAGATGATTATATGATTTTTTTTTTGTGAAACATCATCTCCCAGCATATCCTTACCATTGTTCGGGCCATGCTGGGAGCTGTAGTTTTACGCCGTACAAACCTATACGGCAGGGGTTGCACTAAATTGAGCTGTATTTGTCCTGGTGTTGTATATATGTACGGATCTTGGTTCTGATGCTGTATGTAAGTACTGAGCTTGGTTCTGGTGCTGTATATACGTATGAGATTCGTTTGGGTTCTGTGTATATATGTACTGAGCTTGGTTATGGGGATGTATTTATGTACCGAGGTTGGTTCTGCTGCTGTATTTATGTACTGAGGTTGGTTCTCGTGCTGTATATATGTACTGAGCTTGGTTCTAGTGCTGTATTTATGTACTGAGGTTGGTTCTGGTGCTGTATATATGTATGGGCTTGGTTTTAGTGCTGTATTTATGTACCGAGCTTGGTTCTAGTGCTGTATATATGTACTGAGCTTTGTTCTGGTGCTGTGTATATGTCAGAGCTTGGTTCTAGTGCTGTATTTCTGTACTGATCTTGGTTCTGGTGCGGTCTATATGTACTTAGCTTGGTTCTAGTGCTGTATTTATGTACTGATCTTGGTTGTGGTACTGTATATATGTCAGAGCTTGGTTCTGGATCTGTAGTTTATATAGGATATATTTATAATAACAAAATTGAAGGGCAGATGGAATTGTTCTCAATTCATTGTATATTTAATGGGAACCTGTCTGGTAGTTTTAACCCCTTGAACCGCCACCATGCGGTAATACATGACCTGACAACATTTCCAAACATTCCCTTGTATGTTTTTTTTCAGATGCAGCAAAATTCTTAAAATCCACTTTTAAAATGACGCAGAGCTCTATACAGAGCAGCTATATCTTTCATTTTGATCTGAATCCATCAGTCCTGCGGACCTGACTGGTTCAGTGACAGCGGATCCACCTGTTATCTATTACATCCAAGTTCATAATTTAGATGTGATGGATAACAGGTGGATCCTGCATGTCCAAGTCCCGAGTTATCCATCACATCTAAGTTATGAACTTGGATGTAATAGATAACAGGTGGATCCGCTGTCACTGAACCCGTCAGGTCCGCGGGACTAATGGACTCAGATCAAAGCGAAAGATACAGCTGCTCTGTATAGAGAATACAGAGCAGCTGCCTTTTCAAAAAATTTTTTTTTTAAAAAAAAAAGACCAATTAAAAAGTTACACCAAACACACTGACTGACCTGTCTATTAACAAAAAATAAAAAATAGCCTTTAACCTCTTTGTGCACCTTGACGTGCTATTACGTCTGGGTGTGGGGGTGATGTATAGAGGGTGCTCACACGCTGAGCGCGCTCCATACGCTGCAGGTGTCAGCTGTGTTTTACAGTTGACACCCGGGACTAACGGCCAGGAACAGAGATCGCCCTGTTTCTAGCTGTTTAACACCTCAAATATTGCGGTCAATCGTGACCGCAGCATCTGAGGCATTGAAAAGAGGGGGGCTACCGCCTCTGACAGTTCATTTCCCCCTTGCCCCGCAACGAGATCAGTGGGTGACGATGGTTGTCAATGCAGCCCAGGGAGCCTAATGAAGGCCCCCAGGTCTACCTTAATTGTGGCAGGGCTTAACAGAAGCTTGTAAAAATTACTATACACTGCAATATGATCGCTTGTTCAAGTCCCCTAGGGGGGAGTAATAAACGGTGTATAAAAAGTTAAATTAATTTTTTAGCAGTGAAAAAAAAAAAATATTAACAGTTCACAATACCCCTTTTCCAATTTTCCCTCTAAAGTAATGTAAAAAATAAAAATGTAAACAAAATTGGTATCACTGCGTCCATAAAAGTCGGAACTATTACAATATAGTGTTATTTAACGTACATGGTGAACGCCATAAAAAAATGAACCCGCCAAAATCGCTGTTTTTTGGTCAAATTTAATAAAAAGTGATCAAAAAATGGTACCGATTAAAAAAAAAACCTACAGCTCATCCCGCAAAAAAAAAGCCTTCACACCGCTCAATCTATGAAAATAAATAAAGTTATGGCTCTCAGAATATGGTGACACCAAACTATTTTTTTTTTTAACATTTTTTTTAGTAGTAAAATATAAAAAAAATATAAATTTAATATCACCGTAATCATAGTGAGCCACAGAATAAAGTTAAGTTAACGTTTTTATCGCACGGTGAAAGCCGCAAAAACGAAACCCAAAAAACAAATCGAGGAATTACAGTTTTTTCCAATTTCAGCCCAAAAAGATTTTATTTTTCAGTTTCTGAGTACATTAGATGGTACTTTAAATGGTACCAATAGAAACTACAACTCCTCATGCAAAAAATAAGCCCTCACACCACTCTATTGCCAGAAAAAAAAAAATGGCTTTGTCCAGAAGGGGTAAAGTGTCATTTTGTACATGCATACAGAATTTTTTTTATACCTAGAGCATGCTGCATTTTGTTAAAAACACCACTGGCCCCAAACATACTTCAAAAACACCAAAAGGGTCAGTTCACACGTTGCGTAAATACTACGGTTTTTCCACAATGGAAAAAACGTTTAGAAATTGACCTGCGGTGCAGAATTTTATTCCACAGCATGTCAATTGTATTTGCGTAAACGCTGCTTATTTGTTGTGTGTTTTCCCCTTCAAATTCAATGGGGAAGTAAAACCTGCAACAAATAGCAGTTGTTGCATTTTTTAAGGCGGGTTCGCAGCGATTCCGCGGCAAAAAACGCAACTCAAGAAATAATAATTCATACTTACCCAGAAGTCTGTGTTCCTCCCTCCAGCGCAGCCTCCTGGGATGACGTTCTCAACCCATGTGACCACTGCAGACAATCGCAGGGTGTAGCGGCGGTCACATGGGATGAAACATTATCCCAGGAGGCCGGCCTGGATGACGTCAGAGAGCTGGCCTCCTGGGATGACGCTTCATTGCATGTGACCGGTCTCCTGGGATGAAACGACATCCCAGGAGGCCGGCCTGCTAGCCAGCCGGTCAAATGCTGCAGTTTTCCGCAGAGGACATTCCGGGCGAACTCCCTGAGGCGCACAGGGCGGATACTCTGCGTGCTATTACGCAGCGTATCCACCCCGTATGAACTCAGCCAACCAGTGTTTTAATGTGTTTTTCATCGCATTTTAATGCCATTGTGAATGGTGCTTTTGATGTGTTGTTTAGTGCAGCCAGATGTTACATGAAAGCCTAAGGCCTCATTCACACGGCAGGGTATCCCGGCCGGGTGCCGGCCGTTCATAAATCGGCCGGCACCCGGCTGCATTAGGAATAATAGACCCCTAATGGGGCTATTCACACGACCGATTTTTTGACGGCCGGGAAATCCGGCCGTCAAAAAATAGGACATGCTCTATCTTCGCCCGGGTGCCCGGCTCCCATAGAAGTCTATGGGGCCGGGTATTACACGGCCATCACCGGAATGTGTTCCGAGTGATGGCCGGGTTTCCCAGCGCTTGCGCTCTAACTCCTCCTCCTCACAGCGCAGAGTGCATGTGAGGAGGAGGAGTTGATGCCATTCTGACGAATGGCATCGCTGTACACTGTGTGGCAGGGCCGGGGTGTACAGCAGGTGGAAGGGAGCGCTGCGCTGGCTCCCTTCCCCTGCTTGTTTTAAAAGCACCCTGGCCCGGCGACACCTTCGATGGCGCCGCTAGCAGCTGCAGCGTCTGCTACTACTGTAGCGACGCCACTATAGCAGAGCGGGGAGGTATCTCCCCGCTCTGCTATGTGCTAGCCGCACTTTAGCTCCTTGAAGGAGCAGAATCCCCGTGTTTTCGGGGATTCCGCTCCTGGACAGAGCGCTTGATGTCTCTGTCCATATCTGGGCAGTGACATCAGGGGAAACTCCTGAAGCGGAATCCCCGAACACATGGGGATTCCCCTTCAGGAGTTGCCGCTGATGTCACTGTCCGGATCTGCCCGGCCCGGCACGGATGCAAAACTTTATGCAAACCGGCCGGGCAAAATGGCCGATTTTACCGGCCGACACTCGTGTGAATCCGGCCTTAATTGAAACATAAAATACACTACATAAAACTGTGTTTTGGTTTGTGCCATTTTTTGGGTTCTTTTTATGGCCAGTGGCGTTTTTTTCAAAACGCAGCATGCTCAAGATGTGGCATTTTTCCCTAAGGCTTCTCTATAGGACTTAAAAACTCCAGAAAAAGCATATATAATGACACAAAATAAAAAACACCAACAAACGCTACAAAAATGCAGGGATGCTGAAGCAAATTTTCCACTGCCTGCAAGTATTTTTCCACATTTTTTTACCATTGAAGCTAGAGCAAGGACCGTGGTAAAAAAAAAAACGCAGCGAAAAACGCTCAGAAACTAGCGCCGCAGGTTTTTCCTGCCTCCTATTGATTTCAATGGGAGGTCAGAGGCAGAAACCGCAGCAAGAAAGGACACGGCACTTTTTTTTTCCCACGAGCATCCAAAAGCACACTGCATAATTTCAAACTAGAGTTTCCTTGCGGATATTCCGCAGCATTTGCGCAAAATAAATTGACATGCTGCAGATTGAGAATCCACACTACAGATAATTTTTCCGCAGCGTGTGGATGACATTTGATCAAATCTCATCCACTTTGCTGCTACTGTCTCGCTCTAAAGCAGTCAGGAAGTACTGTGAGATATCACCCATATGAAAGACATCCGAGTTTATATATGACATTCTTTCGTGTCATAGCTACCTAAAAATAATTTCATTTGTATTAAAGAAAAAATAACTTTTTTTTTAATATTACTCTTATTTATATAACAATTTTAACTGTTAGAAAAATAAGTTAATCCACCCAACCATGACACATTATTTCTATACAGTGGCCTCTATTTCATTCTGTTGCTCTTTGCATGTAGGCATGACTGCCTTCACGTTAAAGCAATATGGACTGCACTGGTACATAGAGAGTTACTAAGACCCTGTCTACTATGCCCCAAAGGGGGCACTGGGAGGGGGAAGGGTCTAACCTGTGCTTCCCAGCACGGCCTGTGTACACTCACCATGACCTCTGATCCCCTGTCAATGTGTCCGTCCATGTGAAATAATAGAGATGGGCCCCATTCAGAAGACAGGCAAGGGGGGAGTAGCCTGACGCTGGAGGTGGAGCTGGAAATTTCACAGAAATCTACAGGCCCAGTCTGACATCAAATGTACTATATCATGTACAGGTTCAAACGTTCCTTCCATCATGTTCCCAAAGATTTCTGATGGTGAGGTTGTAATCTCTGAGCAGTTTAGCTAAGAAAACCAGCCAAAAGTGAAATTATTTTTTGTAAAAACAATAAACAATCCAAGATTTTTTCCATCACTGGACAATAGTTTCATATTAACTAATTGTCCTCCAAATAAAATAATTAATAGAAACAATGTAAACAATTTGATATGTATTGTAAATCCACAACTGCCATCCTCAATGAATTATGCCACCATGACATGCCATCAAAATGTGTGTTGGAGCAAATTGTTGTCATAACCTGAACCTACAAATTATTTTACTATATTGTGAGTATTATCAACTGGATTTCAAATAACCACATGTAAGGCTACATTCACACGACAGCGAAAAATGGCTGTGTGACGGCTGTTTTCAGAACAGTGTAGTTCAGTGGCTGTATTTACACGGCCTTTTTTTTAATGGCCCGTGAATACTGGCCGTCAAAAAATAGGACATGTCCTATTTTTGGCAGTTTTCACGGCCCATCGACCCCATAGAACTCAATGGACCAGTTTTTAACGGGCGTTTTTCAGGAATCAATCCATGTAAGGGTTGTTAAAAACTGATCCTGGCCCTCACAATAGGACTCCCTGGGCACAGCGCTACTTTAAGCGCTGAGCCAGGGAAGCCCTTGATATAAGGACAGTGCTGTCAGGGCTTTCAACTAGAGTCTCTGGCCAAAGCATCGCAAGCCGGTTGGTGTAATTTGTAAAGGAAAGTGCTGGACAGGGCAGGATGTCAGTGGGGACGAGCAAGGAAGACACTCGTTACAGCCTGCAATGCATGCAGGGAAATGTTGTATTAGCAGCAGAATACATCAACACACCGGACCTGGAATGAATGTAAACAAATAGCGCAGAAATTGAAAGAAAAAAAGTGGTAAGTTGAATTTTTTATTATAATACTATAAGGCCTAGTTCATGCAGAGTTTTTTGGCACTGTTTTTGACGCGGAAACCGTGCCAAAAAACGGCCAAAATCGCCTCCCATTCATTATAAAAACGCTCGCGGGAAAAAAAAAGCGACATGCTCTTTCTTCAGGCGCTTCCGTCTCTGAACTCCCATTGACATCAATGGAGGCAGAGAAAGCGGTTTTCGCTGCGTTTTTTGCCTGCGGTGCTCCATGGCCGTGACCGAAAAACGCTGCAAAAAAACACGGCAAAGAGAGTGCAGGCAGGTCAAAATCCACCTCAAAATTCCTGAAGGAATTTTAAGGCAGATTTTTCTGCCTGCAAAAAACTCTGTGTGAACATGATCTCAGGGGAGCTGTATTTAAAAAAAAAAAATTAAATGCTGCTAACTCAGAAAACCCCTTTTAATCACCAATATTATTTAGCCATATAGAGTGACAATTGTTCTTTCCTCTTTTTCTCCTTCACTTTTGCTGACGTTCTGGCCGGGGATTCCGCTCCTTTTTTTTATAGTTTACTATAAAAGAAATGCAAATGTGTGCTTTTTTTAGGCATTTATCCCGATTTTGTTTAACCCCTTAGTGACCACCAATACACCTTTTCACGGCGATCACCAAGGGGCCTTAGGCTAGGCCGCCGCCTTTTCACGGCAGCTTAGTCTAAGTCCTGCACGGGTGTCCCGTGCAAGCTGGAGCAGGTGCTCAGCTCTCTGATAACTGCCGGACTCCTACTCCAATGATAGCGATTGAAATTTACTTTGATCACGGCCGTTTAACCCCTTAAATGCTGCGGTCAATACCGCAGCATTTAAGCG
This sequence comes from Rhinoderma darwinii, assembly GCF_050947455.1. Classification (NCBI taxonomy): domain Eukaryota; kingdom Metazoa; phylum Chordata; class Amphibia; order Anura; family Rhinodermatidae; genus Rhinoderma; species Rhinoderma darwinii. The sequence goes on from NC_134687.1 coordinate 452,231,041, forward strand.
GTTTACAGAGGGAGAGAGCTCCCTCTGTCACCCATCGGCGGCCCGCAAATGCAATGTGGTGCCATGGCAGCCGGAGGCTTAACAAAGGCCCCCAGGCCTGCTCTGGCTATATGCCCATTAGGCCGTGCAAGAGGCATGGCCTAATAGATTGCATATCAGTTATGGGCCGAAATCAGATTAACGTGGTATACGTCCGTGTGGCAGCCGTTAAAACAACAGCCGTCACACGGACGCATGTATTTCAATAGGGCCGTTCACACAGCCATTGTTTCAACGGACCATGTGAAGGGTCCGTTGAATAATAGAACATGTCCTATTTTGTTCCATTTTCACGGATCCTTCGATAGATTCAAGTTTGTGGGGATTTATGAAATCAGGACCCACACAAAGGCAACCCGGACGTGAAAAATCAGCAGTTTTTCATGTCCGAGTTTCCCCACATTCGTCTGAATTCGGCCTTACTAAGTATACCAAAGCATTATATCTGCGATCAAAATATTGCATAGTGAAGTCCCATAGTGGGACTGGAAAAACAAGTAATAAATGTTAAATAAAAATCATGAAAAAAGTTTACAGTTAAAAAACAAACAAAAAAAACATTTTTTTCTATTAAATAGTGGTTTTATTTAGTAAAAGTGTAAAAAAGAAATAAAAGTACACATATTTGGTATCGCCGCGACTGTAATGACCCAAACAATAAAGTTTACATGTAATTTAAACAGCAAGGTGAATTCCGTAAAAAAACAAAAACGCAAAAATCTATGGCGGAATTTCTATTTTTTTTCATTGCCCCCAAAAAAGTAATAATAAAAGTTAATCAATAAGTCCCATGTATCCCAAAAAAGTACCAATGAAAACTACGTTTCGTCCCGCAAAAAACAAGCCCACAGATCACTACATTTATTGTGGAAAAGTCGTAAAACATAAAAAAAAACTTTACATATGTGGTATCGCCGTAATCGTACCGACCCATAGAATAAATGTAACAAGTTATTTACGCCGCACAGTGAACGGCGGAAATGTAAAACTCATAGAACAATGGTGGAATTGCTGTTTTTTTCTATCCCCCCCCCCCTAAAAATGTTTTTATAAAAGTTAATCAAGAAATATGTACCCCAAAATAGTGGCATTAAAAAATACAACTAATCCCGCAAAAAAAAAGTCGTCATACAGCTATGTCGACGGAAAAATAAAGTTATAGCTCTATGTGACGATGGAAAAACAGAAAAAATTGCTTGTCATTGAGGCCTAAAATAGGCATGTCACTAAGGGGTTAATGGATCCTTCCAGGTTTGGTATCCGTTTAATAAATTTGGCTTTTTTTTCATTAGAACGATTGCGGTCACTGTTTCTATAAGGTCAAACTCACTATTTGCATTTTGATGCAGTTTTTGCATGCAGTTCTTTACCTGGAAAACATAAAAAAAGAAAAAGCTCATTTAGCTTTCATGATACTTCTGCATGCACAAACTGCATCAAAATGCAATGTGTGAAATGTCCCATAGCAAACCATATCAGCAGTAATGCATTTTTACATAGTAGTTTTTCCCACTAAAGTTTATGGGTTAGTATCCTAAAGTCAAAGACAGTCCCGAGATATCTCCTTCCGCACTCTGTTAATATCCTATCCAGTCCTTCCTCAGTTATTCTAGTCTCCTTTGAGGGTAGAAACTGTGTGACTAATGGCAGTCATTAGGGGTGAAGTCAAACAGGGCAGATTTTCTTGCAGAAATTTCTGCAACTGAAAATCTGTTTCATTCATCTATATGGAACTTGCAGAAATCCATGCACCTGCTGCAGAAACCACCCCATACAGATGAATGGAACTGATATTCACAGAAATTTCTGCACTAAAATCGTCCAGATGAGACTGTACCCTAAGGCCTTCTTCACACGAACGTGTGCGTTTTGCGCGCGCAAAAAAACGCTGCATTTTTTGCACGTTGCAGTTCTGTGTCTCATCAGTGTTTGCTGCGTGGCTGCGTGATTTTCACGCATATGCCATCCTTATGACACGTGGTTTTGATGTTTAGAAAAAGAAATGAAGGAAGTGCTTTTATTTTTTACTTCATTTCTTTATCTAGTGTTGCGCGAATCATGCGCGACACACGGAAGTGCTTCCATGTGCTGCGCGTGATTTTCACGCACCCATTGACTTCAATGGGTGTGTGATGCGCGAAAAACGCCCACGTATAGGACATGTCATGAGTTTTTCGCAGCTTGTTTGAACGGCCCCATTCACTAACATAGGTTCGTGTGACGCGCGTGATTTTAACGCGTGTATCACGGACATTAAACACGTTCGTGTGAATAAGGCCTAAGGCTGAGTTAACACTGCATTTTGGTTGCATGAGTTTTATTTGTTTTGGTAGATAAGCTCCCAAGTCTCTCAATGGGGGTTTATCAAGAAAAAACAATAATAAACGAATGCTAAAAACGCATAGTGTGAACCCACCCATAGGCCTCATGCCCACTTGAGTTATTTTCTTCAGGGTGCTATCCGTTATTTTAACGGATAGCACACCGACACATTCATTTCTATAGGGCCATGCAGACTTCCGTTGTTTTAACGTAACCGTGTGGCCGTTCTGACAAAAATAGAATAGGTACTACTCCTGTCCGTTTTTACCTGAACAGTCTCGGCCTTTTCATTCATTTGGTCCATTGAAACAACAAACTGCAAACGGAAGCCATCCGTGTGTGGTTTGTGTTTCACAGATCCGTCATTAGCAGCCGTATGACGGGCAGCGGAAGTGTGCATGAGGCCTTATAGTATATACTGTATAGGTTTTATTACACCTTTAGGCCTTATTCACACGGACGCTGCATGAAATTCACTGACAGTCTGAACGGCCCCATTTACTTACATAGGTCCGTGTGACGCGCGTGAAAATCACGCGTGTAGCACGGACGTATAACACATTTGTGTGAATAAGGCCTAAGGAATCTGGAAAAAGCTAGGGCGTGAATGGCATTACTAGAACGAAGACAAATACTAAGTAAAATAATGAAAAGCTAGAATAAGCAGTCATGTATGTCAAAATATAAGTGAACTAATTGTTGACTGAATATAATATGCATTGCTGTGATTACAATTTGACATAGAAATTAATCGATCAATGGATTTACATAAACCCTTGAATAACCTACTAAATACATTAAATTAACGGTCTTGTACTGATCCTCAGTTACAGCCTGTATTAGGCAGGGTTCCCACGGGGTGGATGCGCTGCATAAAAAACATGCAGCTTGTCTGACCTGGAAGTCGCAGGACTTTCCGTCCTAAAAATCGCCCCACATTGTTGTGCGATTTTTTTGGACAGAAATTCCGCTGCGTAATTAAGCGCGCATACTTACCGCCTCCCTCCCCTAAAGTCCACTCCGGCCTCCCTGGATGACATTTCAGGCCATGTGACGCTGCAGCCTGTGATTGGCTACAGCGGTCACATGGGATACACTGCAGGTCAATTTATTAACGTTTACGCTTCGTTTTTGTTCCGCAGCGCGGGCATGAGATTTATTAAATCTCACCGCCTTTGCTCTACTGTAAACACTGCGGAATTTCCACACAGCATTCAGTTGTGGAAATTCCGCAGCGTTTACGCTATGTGGTAACCCAGCCTTTAGCTTTATTCACATAACCGGGTGTCAAATTGGCTGTGAAAATTATCGTTTTTCATGGCCAATTTGCACCCGTGCTGGACCCGTTTTCACGGATCCCTCATAGACTTGAGATCCGGGAAAACAGGCAAAAATATGACGTCCTATGTTTTCCCGGATCGTTCACACAGTCCATTAAAAAAAAAAAACGGCCGTGTGAATGGCCCCATACAAATGCAATGATTTTAATCCAGCCATGTGATGGACGATTATCACTGTCGTATGAATAGGGCCTTATAGTCCAGAGCTACATTCACTTTTTTTTGGTTGCTATTGGAAACTTTTCAACAAGCTTCTCATCAGAAACACCCTATCAGTTTACTTAGCTACTATCAGGGGCATAGCTATAGGGGTGCAGAGGTAGCTGTCAAACCAAGGCCTTGTTAGCTAAGGGGGTCTTAAGGCCCCTCTGCCATAAAAAAGCAGACTGTACAGATTCTGCATTGGGCCTAGGAGCTTCAAGATTATTCCTCTCACTAAAGTAGGAGATTTCATTATTACTTTTTCAAACTAATGTATAGTGTCCGGTGTAAATACTACACTTCCCAGAATGCAAATTACCAGAGCAAGTATTATGCAAATGCTGAGAAAGTAAAGGTATGTGCACAAACTCAAAAATGTCTGAAAATACGGAGCTGTTTTCAAGGGAAAACAGCTCCTGATTTTCAGACGTTTTTTAAGCAACTCGCGTTTTTCGCTGCGTTTTTTATGGCCGTTTTTGGAGCTGTTTTTCTATAGAGTCAATGGGAAACGGCTCCAAAAACGGCCGCGTAAAAAACCGCCCCGTCGGAACAGAACGCCGTTTTTCCCATTGAAATCAATGGGCAGATGTTTGCAGTCGTTCTGCTTATGATTTTTCCGCCGTTTACTGCCCGAAAAACGTCCGAAAATAAGCCGTGTGAACATACCCTTGGATTTCAGCCCTGCCTACAGAACTAGAAATGAACATCCAGACTATGATACGTAATGCAGTATAATTGTAAAGATGCTAAAATATTTATGTAGTTTAGTTTTATATGTAAAAACTGTAAAATGGTGTCCAAATGTGAACATGCACTTTAAAATAAAACCATGTTTTACAAACAACCCCACCTTATTCACTGAAAGAAATACGGAAAAGAGAAGACAGGATGCATCTGAGTATTTGGGCGGAAAAGTCATAACTTCATGGAAAGCCTTGTCTGCAAAATCTATAGTATGACTGCAGTGTCCAGTGTATTAAGGGGCTCCTTATAAACAGCGGACTTTACACTGTGCAGACACCCTCGTCATAGCCTCCTAATATAGTCCTTACAAGGCAGCAAAAAGTCAGACAGGATCCAGATACATTTCCTACCCACATATTCTTGTGTGTAGCTTATACGATCTCGACACTGCACAATATAAACTCAAACACTCTATTCTTCTTTTGCTGAGCGGATGGAATGTTAACATTAGTATCAGATTTAAATGCATTAGAGCATGGTTTTCAAAACTATTTAGCATTGCGAAAGCCTTGGGAAAAAATTCCTTTCACTTAACAATTTATTTTTTTTGAAAGACAAAGAGGCTGACAAAAAAAGTAATACGCAAGTACATATAAACGACTGTATCAGAAAATGACAAATGTCAGATTGCACAATTAATTTCAGTAGAATTATGAAGACCATGGCACACTTCTTCGTTGATGCAAGTGCTAATATTTATTTTATAACTGTAAATAGTATTTATTCTTCAACATAATAGTACAAACAACAAAAAGAACAATTCTGCCAAAGTTTCGGTCCTCCTGGACCATGCTCATGGCAGTGTTCTGTCGAAAGCAGATAACATAATTTATAATGAAACACTAGTCATATAGAATACAATAAAAAATATATAGTCAAATAGGGGAATACTATGGTGAGGTGCATCACAAGATCATTTGGATATGCCATAAATGCCTGAAATGGGAATACTCCTTTAAGTCTCCGTATGGTGGAGATATTGGTATTCCTATAGTGTTTTTTTTATTCAGCAACAGTATGGTGGTATTATTTAATAACTGAATGGTGGTGTTATTTAGTCACGGCATGGTGGTGTTATTTAGTCACGGCATGGTGGTGTTATCCAGTGACGGTATAGTGATATTATTTGGTAACAGTACAGATGTATTATTCAATCACGGAATAGTAGTGGTATTTAGGCCCCATGCACACGAACGTTCTTTTGCGGCCGCAATTCCCCCGAAAATCCACGGGAGAATTGCGGCCCCATTCATTCCTATGGGGCCATGCACACGACCGTGGTTTCCACGGTCCGTGCATGGCCCTGGAGCCCGGACCGCAGAAAGAATGGGCAAGCCTTATTACGGCCGTGTTCTGCGGTCCGGGCTCATTGAAAATAATGGCCGCGGCCATGTGCACAGCCCGCGATTTGCGGGCGGCTCGCGACTGACACTCTGTGGCCTCTGATTTTCAGGTTTTTTTGAAGCTGAAAATGACGTTTCTTTTAATTTGGAGCTTCTTTTGAGGCTTCTTTTCAGGCTTCTTTTGAGGAGTTTTTCGTAGTGTTCAATGGAAAATTAGCTACAAAAAACGCCTCAAGAAGTGACATGCACTTCTTTTTACGGAACGTCTTTTTACGCCCCGTTTCTTAAAACGGGCGTAAAAAGACGCCCCGTATGAACTAAATGCTGTTTTTCCCATTGATTTCTTTTTTTTTTTATCACATTTATTTTTATTGAATTTTTCAAGTAATTTTATACAATAACATGGCACTGAAGTGCATACATTGAGTTACAATCACTCAAAAATATGTAAATAACATTTGGTTTTGAAAGTAATAAAAGAAAAGAAAATACGAAGAACAAAATGTAACATTTTAACATTTCCGCAATTATTTGTACGATTAGACAGTATGGATTGAATGACCGTACATCGAAGTCTTAGAGTGAAGAGTCAATGTAGCGCTTTACAATGGCGGCTGGTAATCCACGCATCCCAATTATCATTGAACACCTTTTTCCTGTTTAGTGAGGAAGCAATCATGGATTCAAACCAACAATTGTTATTAATTCCCTGTATGATTTCCGACATAGTGGGAATCCCATTGATTTCAATGGGCAGATGTTTGTAGGCATTCAGCTTCCGTTTTTTCAGGCGTTTGTCGAGGCGTAAACGCCCCAAAATACGCCTGAAAACACTGCGTGTGAACATACCCTAACAGTATAGTGGTATTATTTAATAACAGTACAGATATATTATTTAATCACTGAATAGTAGTGGTATTTAGTCACGGTATAGTGGCATTATCCAGTATCAGTATAGTGGTATTGTTTAATAACAGTACAGATGTATTATTCAATCACTGAATAGTAGTGGTATTTAGTCACGGTATGGTGGTATTATTTAATAACAGTATAGATGTATTATTCAATCACTGAATAGTAGTGGTATTTAGTCACGGTATGGTGGTATTATTTAGTAACAGTACAGATGTATTATTCAATCACTGAATAGTATTGGTATTTAGTCACGGTATGGTGGTATTATCCAGTAACAGTATAGTGGTATTTTTTAGTAACAGTATAGATGTATTATTCAATCACTGAATAGTAGTGGTATTTAGTCACGGTATGGTGGTATTATTTAATAACAGTATAGATGTATTATTCAATCACTGAATAGTAGTGGTATTTAGTCACGGTATGGTGGTATTATTTAGTAATAGTACAGATGTATTATTCAATCACTGAATAGTATTGGTATTTAGTCACGGTATGGTGGTATTATCCAGTAACAGTATAGTGGTATTGTTTAATAACAGTACAGATGTATTATTCAATCACTGAATAGTAGTGGTATTTAGTCACGGTATAGTGGCATTATCCAGTAACAGTATAGTGGTATTGTTTAATAACAGTACAGATGTATTATTCAATCACTGAATAGTAGTGGTATTTAGTCACGGTATGGTGGTATTATTTAATAACAGTATAGATGTATTATTCAATCACTGAATAGTAGTGGTATTTAGTCACGGTATGGTGGTATTATTTAGTAACAGTACAGATGTATTATTCAATCACTGAATAGTATTGGTATTTAGTCACGGTATGGTGGTATTATCCAGTAACAGTATAGTGGTATTTTTTAGTAACAGTATAGATGTATTATTCAATCACTGAATAGTAGTGGTATTTAGTCACGGTATGGTGGTATTATTTAATAACAGTATAGATGTATTATTCAATCACTGAATAGTAGTGGTATTTAGTCACGGTATGGTGGTATTATTTAGTAATAGTACAGATGTATTATTCAATCACTGAATAGTAGTGGTATTTAGTCACGGTATGGTGGTATTATTTAATAACAGTATAGATGTATTATTCAATCACTGAATAGTAGTGGTATTTAGTCACGGTATGGTGGTATTATTTAATAACAGTATAGATGTATTATTCAATCACTGAATAGTAGTGGTATTTAGTCACGGTATGGTGGTATTATTTAGTAACAGTACAGATGTATTATTCAATCACTGAATAGTATTGGTATTTAGTCACGGTATGGTGGTATTATCCAGTAACAGTATAGTGGTATTGTTTAATAACAGTACAGATGTATTATTCAATCACTGAATAGTAGTGGTATTTAGTCACGGTATGGTGGTATTATTTAATAACAGTATAGATGTATTATTCAATCACTGAATAGTAGTGGTATTTAGTCACGGTATGGTGGTATTATTTAGTAACAGTACAGATGTATTATTCAATCACTGAATAGTATTGGTATTTAGTCACGGTATGGTGGTATTATCCAGTAACAGTATAGTGGTATTTTTTAGTAACAGTATAGATGTATTATTCAATCACTGAATAGTAGTGGTATTTAGTCACGGTATGGTGGTATTATTTAGTAACAGTACAGATGTATTATTCAATCACTGAATAGTATTGGTATTTAGTCACGGTATGGTGGTATTATCCAGTAACAGTATAGTGGTATTTTTTAGTAACAGTATAGATGTATTATTCAATCACTGAATAGTAGTGGTATTTAGTCACGGTATGGTGGTATTTTTTAGTAACAGTATAGATGTATTATTCAATCACTGAATAGTAGTGGTATTTAGTCACGGTATAGTGGCATTATCCAGTAATGGTATAGTGGTATTATTTGATAACAGAATGGTGGTATTATTCAGTTGAAGTATGGTGGTAGTATTCAGTCACAGTATTATGGTAATATTTGGTTACTGAATTATTTTTTATGTATGGGTATGGATAATCTATGTATACAGATTCCAGATACTAGTACAGCATAGGGTGCCCTGTATTCCTCATATGATTCTTATGGAACAAAGGCCACACAACTGAGCACCAGGACCCTGCTTTGCTGCTGACGACAATTATTTTTATGGCGCTACAATTAAAGATCAATGATAAATGATAGTTTATAGCTTGCCACCAAATGCCAGGGATGTATGTGTATGTGCAGTGCAAAGCACAAAACTGGTCCAGAATAAAAAAAAAATTGTGCTGCACCCCTGTCGTGATCCCACAGGACTGCATTAGAGTATCTTAGTAGTAGTATTATTATTATTAGTATTAGTAGTATTATTATCAGACTATAAACATATGCTAATAAACAATCTGATTATTGAGAAATGTACTATAATAAACTGTTACTGTCTATAAATAAAGTCTAAAGGAATAAGTCTATAAAACGCACACCAAGTTCTGATCCAGACACTTTGCACACTTTACATTTTTGAGTAGGAGTTCAGAAATTCTCTGCCAGGGAACACAAGCTTCTTATATTCCCTAAACGATCCTTTAATAGACTCTATTTGTTATACAGCATGATCCAAAAGTATCCAATACATAGGAAATCGTGCACCTGATTGAAAAACTGCCCTTTCTTGACGTCCACAGCAGCAGCACCAATGGGGGATTTTATCCTCCCGAAAAATAGGACAGACAATATCAATTAACTAATTATTTAATTAGGCACCCTTAGCAGCATTGTGTTTTTTTTTCCTTCTGTCTTCCTTGGAAGGTCTGACAGTGAAGATCCAGAATATGTTGGGAAGTATCTCTTTTTTCTTTATTTCCTTCTTCTGGGTTTTCTTTCCATCTCGTGTACACCTAGGTCCTGGTGTACGCGGGCTGGATTTTCAGACTCCATGGTAGCTTGTCTGAGTTTTCTCACCCACTCCCATCCTTCCTGCAGCATCCACCTTCCTGGCCTAGTTATACAGCAATATGGAAGCATAACTGCAGAACTGTGCAGGAGTCTGGGAAAGCTGTATGACAACCGCACAGGAGCTGCAATGGTGTTTATTTTAGGCACACCTGTGTAGGAAATCCTGGTCCCACTGACATTTTGGTTGCTAGAATCTGTCATGGCTCCAGGAGTCTTTTCTGCCTCTCCTGACACTCCCTGGAGTCTCTGGCATCCTGTGAAGTGGAGTAGGCGCCAGTATTTAAAAGCCCTCTGTGGTATCCACCTTCCCCACTGGCCAGGCTGTTGTTTCTACTGACAAAAAAATAGATTGGGAGGAATCCTCCAGCTCACCAGTCAGCAAGTTCTCATCGCAGGTTTGCTCCACAATCTCTGTGATGGCAAACAGTAGTAGAGCCATGAAAAAAAAAGAACAATGATCCAGCGCAGTGGATCATTGTTCTTTTTTTTTTCCTGTTGTTTCTACAGTTAGTGTATGTTCACACGGGCCATTTTCCGGGCCGTAAACGTCTGAAAATATGGAAGCAGAACGCCTCTAAAAATCTGCCCATTGATTGCTGTGAAAGTGATTAGAATATATGTTTGAAAGATTACATTTTGCATGCACTCCATCTTGTATGGTAGGCGTCGATTTTGGATCGTTGGAATCCATCTTGTGACCTGAAGGAGCCATCTTGAGATGAATAAGTAAAAACTAATATATTAATCTAAGTCAGAAGTTGCCTTGAAACAATTCTATGTTATGTGTTCTTGAATTTAATGTTTTTATTATTCTTGTAAGGAGCAGATCAATCATCCTTGGTAGAATGGAGAATGACACCCCTCAAGGAATTCATTTATGGTTGTTGTTACCATTTTGACCGCACAGTTTTTTCACAGCCCGTATTTGAATTGGGCTGTGAAATGAAAAAAAATTCATTTTTTCCAATAAAATGTCATTTGTGATCAAAATTTCTTATTTTCACAGGGAACAAAATACCCCGTTTTGTTGCCCAATTTGTCCTTAGTGCGGCAATACCCCATTTGTGGTGATAAACTGCCGTTTGGGCCCATGGGAGGGCTCAGAAGGAAAGGAGCGCTATATGTTTGTTGGAGTTCAGATTTTGCTGGATTGGTTTTCGGGTGCCATGTCGCATTTGCAGAGCCTCAGAGGTAACAAAGCAATGGAAACCCACCAGAAGTGACCCCATTTTGGAAACTACACCCCTCAAGGAATTCAAATATGGTTGTTGTTACAATTTTGACCGCACAGTTTTTTCACAGCACCTATTTGAATTGGGCTGTGAAATGAAAAAAATGAAATTTTTTCCAATAAGATGTCATTTTTTATCAAAATTTCTTATTTTCACAGGGAACAAAATACCCCGTTTTGTTGCCCAATTTGTCCTTAGTGCGGCAATACCCCATTTGTGGTGATAAACTGCCGTTTGGGCCCATGGGAGGGCTCAGAAGGAAAGGAGCGCTATATGTTTGTTGGAGTTCAGATTTTGCTGGATTGGTTTTCGGGTGCCATGTCGCATTTGCAGAGCCCCAGAGGTATCAAAGCAATGGAAACCCACCAGAAGTTACCCCATTTTGGAAACTACACCCCTCAAGGAATTCATTTATGGGTAATGTGACCATTTAGACAACATAGTTTCTTTACAGAACTTATTTGAATTGGGCTGGGAATTTAAAAAAAAATATTTTTTCCAATAATATGTCGTTTTAGCTCAAAAATTCTTATTTTCACAAGAAATAAAATACCCCATTCTGTTGCGCAATTTGTTCTGAGTGCCGCAATACCCCATTTGTGGTGATAAACAGCTGTTTGGGCCCATGGGAGGGCTCAGAAGGAAAGGACCACCATTTGGCCTACTGGGGATTTTCTGGTGCGAAGTCATGTATGCAGAAGCCCCTGAGGTACCAGTACAGTTGAAACCCGCAAGAAGTGACCCCGTTTTACAAACTACACCCTTAAGGCATTCATCTAGAGGTGTAGTGAGCATTTTGACTGGAGACCTACACCCCATAAACTGTAATGTGGGTTCTCCCGGGTATGGCAATACCCTACATGTGGCTGTTATCAGCTGCCTGGGCACACAGCAGGGCCCAGAGGGGAAAGACGAGGGGGGATAAGCTGTGCGGAGTGCATCAGGGTAAGTAAAATTGGGGTAAATTATAAACCAAGGGATGTATAATAAATTTTAAAACACTCTTTCATACAGAGCTCTGGTTATTCGGGACACGTGTCACATTGATATATTGTGTCATCCCTTATCGCCCTCTTATAGCAGACTTTGCACCTCTTTTGACTTTTTTCCCTTCTTGCCAGTTTGGGGAACTTCTCCTGGAAAGTGTTGCCCTGGTACGATGCGTGTGGCCTCGCTTCCAGAAGTACTGGGTTCCCCCCCTTCTTGGTCCCTAAAGATTAGGTTCTTGATAATCACCTCTTGAAAGGCCAGGAAAGTTCCCCTCTGGCCTGCACATCGACATAGCACGTATGCATTGTACAATGCCATCTGTATGATGTGCACGGCCAGCTTGTTATACCACACCGCATGGCGCTGTAGGGCTTCAGGACTTGATCTGACAAGTCTATCCCTCCCATGTTCCTATTGTAGTCCAGGATGCAGTCTGGTTTGGGGGTGGCCTTTCCTTCATATATCCTAAATCTGTAGGTATACCCTGATGCACTCTCGCACAGCTTATACATCTTCACGCCATACCTTGCCCTCTTACCCGGCAGGTACTCACGGAATTGAACCCTCCCTTTAAAATGTACCAGGGACTCATCAATACAAATACACTTCTCGGAGGTGTATGCTTGGGAAAACCGGGCACTGAAACGATCTAATAGGGGTCTCCGTTTATACAAACGGTCAAAACTGGGGTCATCTCGGGGTGGGCACGGCTCATTATCAGTATAATGTAAGAAGCAAAGTATTGCCTAATTTATTTATTTTTTTAGGTTCCAGTTCAGTTCTGAAGTTGCTTTGAGGGGCCCATATATTAGAAACCACTATGAAACACCCCATTTTAGAAACTAGACCCCTCAAAGTATTCACAACAGCATTTAGAAAGTTTATGAACCCTTTAGGTGTTTCACAGAAATTTAGAGCAAAGTAGAGGTGAAATTTACATTTTTTTTTGTCAGAAAATCCTCTTTATACCATTTTTTTTAAAACACAAAAGGATTTATCAGAGAAACGCAACTTAATACGTATTGCCCAGATTCTGCAGTTTTGAGAAATATCCCACATGTGGCCCTAGTGCGGTAATGGACTGAAGCACCGGCCTCCGAAGCAAAGGAGCACCTAGTGGATTTTGAGGCCTCTTTTTTATTAGGCACCATGTCCGGTTTGAAGAGGTCTTGTGGTGCCAAAACATTGGAAACCCCCCAAAAGTGACCCCAATTTGGAAACTAGACCCCTTGAGGAATGCATTGTAGTTTTCTTGGGGTGCATGCAGCTTTTTGATCAGTTTTTATTCTATTTTTAGGTGGCGTGGTGACTAAAAAACAGCAATTCTACTATTTTTTTTTTATTCTATTTTTTTTACAGCGTTCACCGTGCGCTATAAATGACATATTCACTTTATTCTGCGGGGCGATACGATTACGGCGATACCATATGTTTAGAGTTTTTTTTTAATGTCTTATGGCGTTTGCACAATAAAATAAGTTTTGTAAAAAATCATTCACTTTTTGTGTTACCTTATTCTAAGAGCCAGAACTTTTTTATTTTTCAATCATTAAAGCCGTGCGAGGACTTATTTTTTGCGTAACAAACTTTAGTTTCGTTCAGTACCATTTTTAGATTCATGCGACTTTTTGATCACTTTTTATTCCATTTTTCGTGAGGTGAAGTGACCAAACAATTGTCATTGTGGTACGGTTTATTATTATTTTCTTTTACGGCGTTCACCGTGTGGGATAAATAACGAAATAATTTTGTAGTTCAGGCCTTTACGGACGCGGCGATACCAATTATGTATAGTTTATTTGTTTGTTTATATATTTTTATTAATAATAAAGGACTGATAAGGGAAAAGGGGGGATTTTTACTTTTAAAACTTTTATTTTCTTATTTTTACACATCTTTTTTTTACTTTATTACTTTGTCCCACTAGGGGACTTGAGGGCAGGAGGCCCTGATCGCTATTTTAATACACTGCACTACATGCGTATGGCATAGCCGGACGCCATTGTTTGGTGTCCAGTTGCCATAGACACCATCGCCGGCCGCTATCGTGTAGCAGGCCGGCGATGGCATCTTAACCCCTAAAAAGCCGCGATCTCTATAGAACGCGGCTTTTAAGGGGTTAATCAGCGGGGACACAGCGATCGGTCCCCGCTGTGACAGCTGCTGTACGAGACAGCAGCTGTCACAGCTCCTGTATGTGTCGGGAGGACGGCCGAAACGGCCGTTACTCCCGAGACGTACTATTAGGTCATGGAGCGCGAACGATACAGCTGCCATGACCTAATAGTACGTCCAGGAGCGGGAAGGGGTTAAAGGGAATGTGTCGCTAGAATTTTTTTTTGTTATTCAATCATTATTTGAGTGATTACACATTGTTTTAATTTTTTCACAAGTCAGGAAATATTATAAATTAGATTCTAATTTATAACATTTCCATGTGCTGGTCACTAGAGGGAGCAGTTCCCAAAATTGCAGCATGGTCAATGTGGTAAAGCAACCTCATTGCTTTATGCGGCAAATTTGGGGTAGACACACTCGCTCTAGTGTCCTCACACAATCCCCCCCTCCCTTATTCTGGCATGTGCCAGGAGAAGGAGGGGGTTGAATCTTCAAACCTCCTACACTGTGTGCCGCCATTTTCTGAGCGAATGCACAGTGTAGGAGGATTAGATACAGTGCTAAGCAGACAGTATAACACTAACATACACGAACATAATACACACATCACATACACAAACATAACTTACGTGCTCCTGCCGCCTCAGCTCCTATTCCTTGCGCTTTCGCCTCCTTGAACATATGGCCAGAAGCCGCGGCCGGAAGTCGTCATCTGACTGTCCGGCAGCAGCTTCCGGTCCACATGAAAATGGCACCGGATTTCGCTCTGCTAACGAGCTTCGTTTGGTCTGTGTGGGAGTCGCATGCCTGTCTGCATGCGCCGTTCCCACACAGACGGCGTACGCTGCAGTGAATGGAACGGCTCTCGTTCGCATTCTCTATGGGGATGTATGTGCCGTATTCCATCTCTGTATGTGTCGTTAAAAAATGGCAGCCCCATAGAGAAGTAAAAGTAAGAAAAAAAATAAGTAGAACACAAATAAATAAAATGTATTTTAATATCACACTAAAAGCAATATTATGAAGAAAAAAAAACCATGACACCGTCCCTTTAACCCTTTCAAGACCGAGCTCATTTTGGCCTTCATACCCAGCCCTATTTTTTCAAATCTGACATGTGGTAATAACTCCGGAATGCTTTTGCCTATCCAAGCGATTCTGAGACTGTTTTCTCGTGACATATTGTACTTTATATTAGTGGAAAAATTTGGTCAATAAATTCATTGCTCATTTGTGAAAAACACCAAAATTTAGAGAAAATTTGCAAAAATTATAATTTTTCTAATTTTAAATGTATCTGCTTGTAAAACAGATAGTAATACCACACAAAATAGTTACTATTTCACATATTCCATATGTCTACTTTATATTTGCATAGTTTTTTGAACATTATTTTATTTTTCTAGGACGTTACAAGGCTTAGTACTTTACCAGCAATTTCTCACATTTTCAACAAAATTTCAAAAGGCGATTTTTACAGGGACCAGTTCAGTTCTAAAGGGGCTTTGAGGGCCTTATGTACTAGATAGACCCCATAAATCACCCCATATTAAAAACTGCACCCCTCAAAGTATTCAAAGCAACATTCAGAAAGTTTCTTAACCCTTTAGGCGTTTCACAGGAATTAAAGCAATGTAGAGGGGAAATTGACAATTTTTTTTTTTTTTTGCTGCAATTCATTTGTAATACATTTTTTTTCTGTTAGGGTATGTGCACACGGTAGCAGGCTTTTACGTCTGAAAAGACAGACTGTTTTCAGGAGAAAACAGCTGCCTCGTTTCAGACGTAAATGCTCCTCCTCGCAATTTGCGAGGCTTCTCTGACAGCCGTAAATTTTGAGTTGTGCTTCATTGAGTAAATGAAGAACGGCTCAAATTACGTCTGAAAGAAGTGCCCTGCACTTCTTTTGACGAGGCTGTATTTTTACGCGTCGTCGTTTGACAGCTGTCAAACGACGACGCGTAAATGACAGGTTGTCTGCACAGTACGTCGGCAAACCCATTCAAATGAATGGGCAGATGTTTGCCGACGTATTGTAGCCCTATTTTCAGACGTAAAACGAGGCATAATACGCCTCGTTTACGTCTGAAAATAGGTCGTGTGAACCCAGCCTAACACAGAAGGTTTTACCAGAGAAACGCAACACAATATTTATTGCCCAGATTCTGCAGTTTTTAGAAATATCCCAAATGTGGCCCTAGTGTGAAAATGGACTGAAATACCGTCCTCAGAAGCAAAGGAGCACCTAGTGGATTTTGTGGCCTCCTTTTTTTAGAATATATTTTAGGCACCATGTCGGGTTTGAAGAGGTCTTGTAGTGCCAAAACAGTGGAAATCCCCCAAAAGTGACACGGTTTTGGAAACTGCACCCCTCAAGGAATTTTTCTAGGGGTATAGTTAGCATCTTGACCCCACAGGTCTTCTGCTATATTTATTGGAGATTGCATGTGAAAGTGAAAATCTACTTTTTTTCTGAAAAAATATTTAAAAAAAAAGATATTTGGAAGGAATAAAGAATAAAAAGCACCCAAAAACTTGTAAAGCTACTTCTCCCGATTACAGCAATACCCCATATGTGGTACTAAACTGCTGTTTGGACCCACGGCAGAGCTCAGAAGGGAGGGAGCGCCATTTGGATTTTGAAGCGCAGATTTTGCTGTATTGGTTTTCAGTGCCATGTCGCGTTTGCAACGCCCTGGAGGGAGCAAAACGGTGGAAACCCCCCAAAAGTGACCCCATTTTGTAGACTACACCCCTCAAGAAATGTTTCTAGGGGTATAGTTAGCATTTTGACCCCACAGTTTTTTTGCTGAATTTAGTGGAATTAGGCCGTGAAAATGAAAATCTACTTTTTTCTGAAAAAACACAGAAATGTTTAATTTTTACAATGAATAAAGGAGAAAAATCACCCCAAACTTTATTAAGCAATTTGTCCTGATTACAGCAATACGCCATATGTGGTAATAAACTGCTGTTTGGACCCACGGCAAGACTCAGAAGGGAAGGAACAATATTTGGCTTTTGGAGCTCAAATTTAGCTGGAATGGTTTTCGGGTGTCATGTCGCATTTGCAAAGCCCCTGAGGTACCAAAACAGTGCAAACCTCCCAAAAGTTCCTTTAGGGGACTGGAACGAGCGATCATTAGGTCGCTGGTACAATACACTGCAGTACTATTGTATTGCAGTATAATATCATTTTTACAGGCTCCTGTAACAGCGCGATCGCTGTTCCTGTCCATTAGTCCCAGGTGTCATCTGTAATACACAGCGGACACCTGCAGAATATGGCGCGGGCGCAGCGCATGAGCCCGCTCCATATATAACCCCCCGCACCACGACATGCTATTAAGTCGTGGTGCGCGAAGGCGTTAATGCGCAGCGGATGGTGCAAAGTGAAAATTTAAATTTTCCACTGATATGCCATTTTAACGCACAATATGTTGTGCCCAGTTTGTGCCACTGAAGACAAATACCTCATACAATGTTGAGCGGGTTCTCCGGGATATAAAATATCATATATGTGGATGTAAGTTGGTGTTTGGGCACGCTGTGGGGCTCAGAAGGGAGGGAGCGCCATTTGGCTTTTGGAGCGCAGAGTTTGCTTGGTAACTGTTCTGTTTGGGGTTTTGCTGGTATTTTAGTTTATGATGTGGGGGTATGTGTAAATTGGGCAGAGTACATCAGGACATAATAAGAGGGTATAATAATTCGGTAAATAAATAATAATCCGCAGATACGTGGCCAATGTCGCACTGATAAATGGCGCCCGATCTTATTAGCTTTAGGACACTGCTCAATTTCTGTCGCTATATTCTGAGAGCCAGAACTTTTTTTTTTTTTCTTCACCGGAGCCGTACGAGGACTTATTTGTTGCGGGTCAATCTGTAGTTTTCATTGGTACCATTTTAGGGTACATGTGATTTTTTTATCACTTTTTATTAGATTTTTTTGGCAAGCAAAGTGACAAAAAAACAAATTCTGACAATGATTTTTGGGTTTTTTTTTTTTTACACTTTTCACCGTGCGCTATAAATGACATTTTACTTTATTCTGCGGGTCGATATGATTACGGCGATACCAGATGTATATAGTTTTTTCATGTTTTGTGGCATTTGCGCAATAAAATCACTTTTCCATAAAATTATTTATGTTTTGTGTCACCATATTCTGAGATCCATAACTTTTTTATTTTTCAGTCAAAAAAGCTGTGTAAGGGCTTGTTTTTTGCGGGACGTGTTGTCGTTTTTATTGGTACTATTTTAGGGTACATGCGACTTTTTGATCACTTTTTATTCTATATTTTTGGAGGGTTGATGACCAAAAAAATAGTGATTCTGATATTGTTTTTTAATTATTTTTTTTGCGCTGTTCACCGTTCGGGAAAAATAATAATATTATAGTTTTATAGTTTGGGTCGTTACGAACGCGGTGATACCAAATATGTGTACTTTTTTTAACATTTTCATTTTTTTCCTATAATAAAAGACTTATTACAGGAAAAAAAGCATTTTTCGTTGTAACTTTTATAACTTGTTTTTACACTTTTATAAAACATTTTTATTACTTTATTTTTAACTTTTTACTTGAAGACTGGCAGCACTGATCGCTGCTATAATACATTACACTACCTAGGTAGTGTAACGTATTATAAACTGTCAGTGTGCCGCTGAGAGTCACACTGACAGGAAGCTTATGAGGACCGGCGTCCGGCGAGTTCTCATAGGCTGCAGTGCATGGCAGACCCGGGGGCCATTGTATGGCCTCCGGTTCTGCCTTATAACCGACTGCAGCACCCGCAATCGGTCCCCGGGAAAGTTTGTTGGAGCAACAAACTTTCCAGTTTGTTGTAGTAACAAACTTTCCAGTTCGTTGCTACAACAAGCTTTCCCTGCGATCACATGACCGGGACCAGAGGCAGGGGTTAACAGCGCGATCCGGGTGTCAGCGCTACTCTGAGACTCCCGGATCGTGCTTTTAACACCCACCGTGAATTCACGTCGGCACTGCACAGAGCCCAGCAAATGCCGACGTAAATATACAGTGGGCGGTCGGGAAGCGGTTAAGTATCATTGGGGAATCTTATCCTGTTGCCTGCTTGCTCTACGATAGTCGAGTGTTGGGGACGCCTGGCTCGGCGTGGTACTAGGTGTCCGTAGGTGATACAATCTGTCCGAAGGTGACAGTCTGTCCGTAGGTGACAGAAAAGTACTACAAACTGCCCGTAGTTGGCAGAATCTGTCCGTAGCTTACAAAGGTTGGTTGGATATTCGTAGGTAATGTCCTCTAGTACTTTTAGTACCACAAGGACTTCTGCGGTTAAGCCCTGATAATGGAGAACTTGGAGAGCAGAGCAACAGGGGAAGCCCCGTAGTGTGATGTACAGCCAAAGATTATTGTGACAAACAGGGGAAGGAAAACGCTATAACAACTAAAAGAGGTTCTGTAATAATAAGGTTCTTTGTCAGGATTGTAGTAGTCAAATGAATATATATGAAAGTGCATGTGAGACGTGTGATAAGGGTGTATGTACCATTACCCAGTGCGATAGGAAAAACTTTGAATGTTGTTTTGAATAATCATTGATACACTTTTAGCACACACTGCGAGCTTGTAATATTATGTGTAAGGGTCCTTAACAACAACAAGTTGTATGCATTGTCAGACTGGCATAAGGTGGGATCAGTACAGACCGATTTCTAGCACGCATTTGATAATCCGGCATGGACTTTTGATGTAGTATAACATCCAAGTCAGTCAGTCTGTAGTAGTATAACATTAGACCACTGGAAATGAATACCTTTGTAACATAACAATCTGTGTTCAAAGCAAAGAATGACCCACATGTGTCGTAGTAGTATAACTACCTACACAAATTACAGTGAAGGAAATTGGTATTGGCACACACCCAAGGCCCTTAAAGAAATAATCACCAACATACGTAGCAAATCCCCCAGACTACAAACCACAGCGTGAATGGCTGATTGGGGAGGATGAGATATGTGATCAAATGAGTTGATTGTTCAAAAATGTAGGTGGATGTGAATAAATGGTTGTTTGTGAATAGACAGAGACAGAAAATGAATCCGGAGTGCTGCATATAAGGAATTGATTATGATGATGACTAATATAGATTGTGACGAGGAGGGCGGCTGTGTGATGTAACATGTGTGTGATATAACGTGTGCAGTCTGAAAAGCAGACTGATATAAGTTTATATATAGAGCATGGACTGATGAGACAAGTGATCACAATATTGCACTGATTTTAGATCTATATTGTATGTTCTCATTTTTAATAACAGTACTGTGTAAAAAATGCTGTGTTTTGTGTATAGGGTTAAATTGGAGTCATTTTAGAAAAGCATTGGTATGAAGGAAAGGGGGGTTAAGTGTGTGTGAGACAGGAGAAGGCTGCTCGCTGGTTGCAGTGGTTAGGAATGTTTCTTATCTTTGCGTATGCGCTGTTGTCCGTAAGTACCAAGTGTGTAAAATATTATGTCAGAATTTGTCTGCATAAAAGATAAAAGTTACGCTGCATATTTATGTGTTATGATGTGATAAGGATTTAATGTCGTAAGGTTTTGAACTTAATTCAAATTAATACAGATATTGTGAGACACAAGGTCTTGAAGATGTATGTACCGCTACTGTTCCCTACTCCCACATATAGTTTATTGGTTTGCAGTAATTAATATTAGTAGATATATTATTTTCTGTTTTATTGGATAAAGAATTATAGTTGTTGTTTTTTTTTTTACATATGCATAGGAAGTGCTATAGTACTGCCTAAATGTAATTTTTGAAAATGTATGAGGTTTTAAAAGTAAACGCTTGCAAGGTATCTAGAAGATAACATGCTGTTTAGTCAGGAGAAAGTCATTTTTTGTTTCAGGCTATTGTGTATCTTAGGGGGCCAAACTAGTGCCCCCCAGATAGGGTGCCCAACCTTATTATGTTGAGATATGCAGTTTTGAACGCTGCTACATTACTTTCGCAGAGTCCAAAAAGGAGGGAGTAGTGATGAGACTAATCAGGTACAATTTTGTTTTGAATTAATGAATTTGGTTCCAGGAGATCTACAAAATGTGTATGAGACTCCAATGAGTAATCCAGGTTAAATGTGTATGATAGTAATCTAAATTTTGAGTTTTTTCTGTGTAGATGGTTCCAGATTTTTCCAGAACGGTAAATATGGCACTGGGTATGCTGTGCTGTAGTCTCCACTCCATATGAGGTATTGTGTAAGAGACCATCCTACTCCAGCAAATTTACACAGGAGGCGAAAATTACATGAACATTATTAATTTTGTGCAAGATTTTAATAAAATAATTTTTATTTGTTTTTGTATTAATCAAGTATTTACAGAACCTGATAAAAGTGAGCTTTACAAATAATGTGGAAAAATAATTTTGGTGACCCCGAAAACTCCACCCTTTTGAAATGGTCTATCTATATGTGACATGGGCTTTTAATGTAAATTTGTAATGTAGAGATACTTCATCATATACAGTATGTACTAGACAGGATACGAGGCACAAGGTAAATTATCCAGAAACCACTCTCACCTTCTTGTTCATCTCAAAAAGCGGAGCTGGAGGTGCTCGCTGAGGCTTGTAACCTGGCAAAATGTAAGACGACTGAATTTACACTGACTCTAGGTATGCTTTTGGCATCGCCCACAATTATGGGCCCATTGGTAGTAGGACCTTTGTTGGATCATCGGGTAAACCAATTGAGAGCGTAAGAGATGACAGACCTGGCAAAGTGAGTATGTGCAGCCAGGTATCAATAAATTGGCTTGTCCGTGGATACAATAATGCCACCACTAGGTTTGTAGCAGCCTGCATTATGTGCGCACGGCATGACATAGGTAAAACAGCAAAGGTACCTGTGAAAAGTGCACCCCGGCCAGATTACCCATTCCAGCGACTGTAGAACATACAACTACCCGAGGTAGGTGTGTATAGAATGGTGCTCGTATGTGTAGACCTGTTCTCAGGGTGGCCTGAAGCCTGGCCAGTATCTTCCCCACTGCAGAAGTTGTGTGTAGTGACGGGAATAGTTTTTATCCCAAGTATTGAACTGGTGTTTGTACAATAAGATATCAGCATTTCTTCAAATGTTATTCCAAAGTTAGTTTGTTTAATAACTGTTTTCAAGAAGTGTTGTGGGAATATTAAATACTGAGGTTAAGTTTTATGTAAAGTTCTAGACCAGCGTGCCTTAGCATTGGACTATTGGAGGCAGACGTCAGATAAAAAGGTACAGATGCGGAATATTACCATTTGAAAACATTTTTTTTTTTTGTTAAAGGTAAATTTTAAAGTAGAAAATTCTGTGCAGTATATATAAAAAGGAGAAAAAATAGTTTGTACGTATCAGTTTTAGTTACTGCCCAATATGAATGTTTAATGTAAAGATGTCATTGTTAATGTTTTTCTTCAACTGAATTATCTGATTATGATCAATTAATGATTACACGATGAAAAAGATTGTTCTCCACAGGAAGTGTCCAACTGGGAGCGAAAGGCGTGAAAACCAGATTCGAACAGAATGTGGACGGATAAAGGAAGGTAAACCGGTAGCATCCAAGGCACTCTTGATGGCACTTGCTTTGATGGTGTGTGATATCACATATGCCCCAAGAATTAAAGGATCGATTTAGTAAGATCTAATTGGTATGTCCCAGGTTTTTACAGCTGTTGCTGGTAAATTCTGTTACAGCTGTTTGATTTGCCTACAGAAAAGTCCTGGCAGACCGGTGCCAACTTTATCCTACGTGCCTCCCATAAAGAGAAGAGACCTTGAGAGGCCTTTCCAGGTAAACCAAACCACAGTAGGGGAAAAAATTGGTTTGAGACACTTGTCAGATAAAACGTATGGTATCTGTGAATATTTCTGTGAGTAGAAGCTGTTAAAGGTAATCAGCTCAAAACAAGGTACAAATCCTGCTGAAAAGTGTAACACCAAGTGAAAATAAAATGTACCCAGTAACTACACATTTTCTAGGTGCCCTGTCCATTGGGACAGAGAAGTTTTTCTTACATAAAGGTGTTTGTTTTTAGTTTAAGGGTCTGACATTATTATAGTATGTAGTACTTAGAACAACTTTTATAGTGTATGCGGATGATGTTATCACCAGATTAGCATTTATTTTAACAATTGACAAGGGTTGGGTCCACAGCAAGTGCCAGTAAACATGAACTAACAGACTTTTAACATGATGAACTCCATCACTGAGATGCGGCAGGCGCAACCTGAGCCAATACAACGCGTTTGTCATGAACTGACGGCAGTGTCACAATTTTAAGCAGCTGTGCAGACAAGTAACTTTCCGGAGGAAGAGGACAGATCCGGGGGGTTTGTGGTAGTCACAATAAAACTCCACTACTAATACGTGGGATCTCACCCCAGGCTCACAGCATGAGGTGCTGTGTACAGCCCGGTGACGTATACTAAAAGAGACTGTGTCTGACAGATGAGAAGGACCAAACCAAGTCCTGATGACATCAGCAAAGGTCAGAGTAAAGCAAAGGAGAAATACCTGAGTAAATCCGTCAGCAGAATCCAAGTGTTTTAATAAGTAAGTGACCAGGAGGAGGGTAATAATAAATCCCCGTAAAGCCTGACTCCACAATTGTGTGGGTTACCCTAAGGGCGACAGTCAGTGAAGAGCAGAAGACAAAAGAAGAAGAGGACAATGATGTACAGGACTTGCAATGAACTGATGGGACCCAAAACCTGAGAGGTGATAGCATGAGATTGGTGATAGCATTATTTTATTAGTTGAGGCCCTATTGTTTATATTGTCTGAGGTTTATAATTATGTGTGTAAATATGCCACAGTACTGCAAATTACAATCTGAGGAGTTTTATGTGGAGGTATGAGGTGAAGGTCACTGGTTGTTGTCACTCATAAGTAAGAAGTACATGGTAGCAATGAGAACCCTGAGGTTATGTTAACTGGGTGTCTTTAGGTTTCAGGAAGATGCTGTACCATGGAGGAGAAGTTGGATTATTGCCAACATTAGTAGGTTTAACAGTAAAGAATGCTCATAATATAGAGTAAGTGGCCGACAGATTGGAAACGGTTACAGATTATGTGTTTGATGTTTTGAATGCTGTCCAAGGGGGAATGTGCATGGGCTTAGTAGGAGCACAAAGATGGCGGACCTGGGGGCCTTCATTAGGCCCCCAGGAAGCCAGAGCAACTATCGCCACCCCGCGATTGAATTGCGGGGGGCACGATGAGCTGCTAGAGGGGTTCGCCCACTCTTTCCAACGATTTAAATGTCGCGGTCGCTATTTACCGCAACATTTAACGGGTTAAATGAGCGGGTTCACTCTGAGCCCATTCCATACTTCCCCTAACCGGTTATGATGTATGGATACGTCAAATGTCGGAGAGGGGTTAAGGTTGTAGGTTCAGTTCCCTCAATGACCTGGTTAGTAATAGAAGTACTAATAAAGGGGATGTTATGAGTACTTTAATGTTTATTTATTCTGACACTGCTCTCATAGAACAGTCTTATCCATTTGGTACAAGATCCCCTTCTCAGGAACTATTATTTTGGGAAGAATACAAAATTATTGACGAGGTTAATATCTCTACCTCCGAGTCGGATGATGACCTGGAGATTAGTCGCTTTCCAATGGAGAAGATGCCTCGTCTGTCTAAGGCGATTAGATCAGATGAGCGGGTTCAGACTGAGATTGTGGGGGATGATGTTCTTCTGAGAAAAGTCAGAGCTTTCAAGGTGGACTCAGTAGTAAAGAACCTAATGTCCAATGAATAGAAATCACCTGACAAGAGTCCTATTTTAAGGCCTTATCTACACGAGCGTGTTAAACGTCCGTGGGACGGCTGTTGAAACAGCGGCCGTCCCACGGACCTATGTAATTCAATGTGGCCGTTCACACAGCCATTGTTTCAACGGACCGTGTGAAGGGTCCGTGGGAAAATAGTACATGTCCTATCCTGCATCACGCATCCCTCCATAGACTCTCATCTACGGGGGATGTGAGACATCGCGTCCTGCAGCGCCGAGCACGGATGCACCTCGGCCGTGAAAAACTGAAGTTTTTCACGTCCGAGGTGCGCAACGATCGTGTAAATAAGGCATAAAGAAGAGATTTAAGACCATGTTTGTCATTGATGAGGAGCAAGAGAAAGAGTGGGATGAGCCCCCCAAGGTGGACATAGTCACTGAAAAACACTAGAAGCGCCCAGTGGTTCCGAGTGAGAATGGGTCAAACTTCCATGACCCCATGGATTGGCAAATTGATAGTATGTTCCGACGAGGATACCTTTCGACTTCTTGCCAAGCCAGGGTAGCCCTATCCTCATCAGTCGTTGCTAAAAACCTGCGATCATGGCTACTCCAGATGGAGGAAGTCATCAACAATGGGTTGTCCAGAGATGACATTCTTAAATCTTTTAGGCAGGTCTCTTTAGCATCTGATTTCTTGTGTGATGTAGCAATTCAGCAGGCAAGATTTGCATCTCGTGCTATGGCTCTCTCCTCTGCTGGGACAAGAGCTCTTTGGATTAAACCGTGGCGGGGCAGATGCTCACTCAAAGAATTCCCTCTGCGCCATGGAGTATAAGCCTAATAGGCTTTTTTGGCTAAAGTTAGACTCCTTGATGGAGAACCTGTCCGACAAAAAGGGGAAATCCCTTCCACAGACTGGCAAACGTAAGGGGAGGTCTAGTTTTCGTGGCTCATCTAGGGATTTTATATCCAGTAAACAAGAGGAGGTAGTTCATCTTCTGGTGTCCAAAGATCAGGCTATAGACATTCTGGAGGTCGGGGAAGGGGCAACCCGTCTTCTGGGAAGATGGATTTCTGATGCCAAGAAGATTCCTGTGGGAGGGAGAGTATACTTCTTCTACCCCTAATTGTTGTCATCAATAAAAGATCGTTGGGTGCTGAACACCACAGATGGGGCTATTGGATAGAATTTTCCTCCAGACAGGTTCTCTCTCCACTCCCAAATTCTTCCCCGAAAAACAAGTCCTCCTAGAAAGGTCAATTCAAGACTTCATAGATACGGGGGTCTTAGAAAAAGTGTCATCCCCCGAAATAGGAAGGGGTGTTTACTCGCAGGTGTTTCTTGTGCCCAAGACCGACAACCGTTGGAGACAGTTTGGTCTGCCTTAGTACTTCTGGATGAGGGAGATTCCCTTGCCATCATAGACTTGAAGAATGCATATCTGAACGTTCCTATCCATCTAGACCACAGAAGTTTTCTGCGTATTGCTGTGTGGATAAAAGGGGAGCTGCGTCATCTCCAGTTCACCTCGCTCCCGTTCAGAATTTCATCAGCTCCGGACACCTTCACAAAGATTGTTGTCGCAGTGGTAGCTGGTCTGAGAGAAAAAGGGATCACGATTGTTCCCTACCTAGACGACTGGCTAGTGAAGGCCAGATCTGCAGAGATTTTGAAGACACATCTGCACACCATATTTACTTTCATCCAGTCCCTAGTGTGGCTCCTAAATGGGGAGAAATCCCATATTCTTCCCTCGGAGACAAAATAGTTTCTCGGTTTTATCTTGGACACCAACTCGATGGTGATATCTCTTCCTCTGGAAAGACTGAGAAAGATCCAGGATGCTGCCAATGATCTGTCAGCCCTAACGGGTATCTATCCATGTCATGATGAAGGTCTTAGGCCTTATGACAGCGGCCAGCGACTCAATAGAATGGGCAAAGTGGCAGGTGCGTCCGTTGCAACAGGAAATCCTGCACGTATGGGATCGAGACATATATTATTTCTAGACAAACTGGTCATCGTCACCAGAGATACAAGAGATTCCCTGAGGTAGTGGCGCCGCCTGAACAATGGCAGGTCCTTTGCTCCCCTAGTATGTGTCTATATATCGACCGACGCATCCCTCACAAGATGGGGGGCTCACATACAAGGTCAGATAAAAGGGTCCTGGTCTCCAACAGAGAGACTCGTGTCCTCAAATTGCAGGGAGTTGAGAGCAGTTCAGACAGCCCTGATACACTTTCACCATGTCATCCAGGGGAGAGCAATCAGGATAAAGTCCGACAATGTCACGACATTCTCCTATATAAACCACCAGGGAGGAAGACGATCCATAGCCCTTCTTGTAGAAGTGGAACCGATCATGATTTGTGTGGAGGCCCACGAGCTGGCAACTCTCAGCTGTCCATATTAAAGGGACCAACAACACCATAGCGGACAGATTGAGTCGCGATCTTCCGTTACTGGTAGAGTGATCTCTGGATCCAATGATCTTCAAGAGGATCATAGCACGCTGGGGTCAGCCTCAAGTGGACCTAATGGCCACATGGCACAATGCAAAGGTGACTCGGTTTTGTTCCCTATTCAGGAACGACAAACCATGGGTTCTGGATGCCCTTTCCATACCTTGGGAGTTTCATCTTTCTAATGTATTTTCACCAGTCCCTATGATCCCAAAGCTCTTGCAGAAGATCAGATGGGAAAAAGTCTTGGTAATTGCCATTTCCCCCTACTAGCCAAAGAGAGCCTAGTTTGCTCAATTGATGACCACAGTCCGGGAGTCTTATGAAGACTAACCCCTGATTCCACACCTGGTGACACAGGACGGCCGATGCAGTCCACACCTCGATCGTCTCCATTTGACGGCCTGGAGGTTAACGGCTCCCTTTTGAGGAGATCCGGCTTGTCCGAGGTGGTCATTAATACCCTCCTACAGTCCAGAGGTAGGAACACAAACCAGATCTATCTAAGGATTAAGATAGCTTTTGTCAGGTGGTGCAGAAACAAACCGGTCTCTTCAGAACATCCTTCTATCCGAGATATCCTGAGTTTTTGGCAAAATGGATTTGACAGGGGCCTTAAACCTGCCATGATCAGAGTGCAGATTTCTGCCTGGTCAGCAGTTCTGGGGAAGAAATTGTCAAGTGAGCCCTTGATACAAAGGTTTGTCAAAGCCGTCCAGAAAATCAGGCCTACCATTTTCGATCCAGTCCCAAAATGGGATCTTGCTCTTATCTTGGACAGGCTTTGTTATCCCACTTGGTCCCTTGCAGAAGATTGACCTGAAACATCTAGCTCTCAAGGTCTGTTTCCTGGTGGCTATAACGTCAGCGAAACGTGTTAGTGAGATCCAGGCATTGTGCGCTGTTGACCCTTCTCTCATTTTTCTTCAAGACCGAATCTTGCTCAGAACCAAACCTAATTTCATCCCTAAGGTGCCTTCACTGCAGAATAACAACCAGCAGATTGAACTGCCCGTCTTTTACCCAGATCCCTCCTCAGAGGAAGAGGACAAACTCTATTCCTTGGATATCGGTAGGGCTTTGGAAGCCTATCTGAATCGCACTGAAGCGTTTAGGAGGTTGGATCATCTTTTTATCTCCTTCCATGGCAGAAGTAGAGGCCAGAAGGTCTCTAGTGCAACCCTGTCCAGATGGATAAGGGAAGCGATTACCCTCTGCTGTAACCAAGCAGGTCTTCAGGCCCAATGACCTACTAGAGCCCATTCAACTCGAGCAAATGCAACATCTTGGGCCGAGAGAAGTCTTGTTCCAATGGACCAGATCTGCAAGACTGCCTCATGGAGTACACCTCATACGTTTGTAAATCTTTACAGACTAGACATCAGAAGGGCTGGGGAAGCAGCCTTTGGTCGAGTGGTGTTAGAGTCCGCGGTTAATAGTAACCCACCCTAAATTGATTAATTTCTAAATCCCCATTAGTGCTGCTGCTGTTGACGTCAAGGCAAGTGTAATTTCTACTGACCATAAATTCTTTCCTTTAGTCCAAGCAGCAGCACTGCTTTCGCACCCAATAAAGGTTGTTCTGTTTTGTTCAGCAAGCTTTACGGTGAATAGAAATGACACTTTGTCGACCATAGCAAGCAATCCATCAACCAACCAGCCCAGTTTTTATTTCTTATATCACTTGCCAACCAGATAAAGGAAGAGATTTTTGTAACACCCTGTATATTCTATGTAATAATTATAATAAATACTAATAAATATAATCATATTAGTTCTGTTCATATACCAACTAGCACCATAAACTAGAAAAGTAACTCAAAATAGTTTCTTATCTCTTTATAAAGCAATAGCACCTCAAACCGTACATATCACTTGTCAGTTTCTATGTGTTTTGCCTAAACTTGGGAGTTCATGTATGTCAGGAAGTAGAGAATCATCCCAGTCTGACCCCTGTGCAGTTTTTACATAAAGCTAATCCTCCTTTTGTGCATTGTCAAAATGCAGGAGGCCTAGGCAGCCCTTTCTGCTAGATACCGATATACCCAATTTACCTACCATAGATGGACTTTACTGTTCCTCACTCTTTGCTGTCAATCTAATCTTCTATTTGCTTCACATAGCAGATTTCCATTCAGCAGTTATGAACGTAAGGCTATCTTCACATAACATAGGGCTACATTGACCTGGCATATGCTAAAAGGGAATCCTTTCCTGGCTGGCGTATGTATGGAATAACGTATAGGCTATCCCGTAAAAAATATATACCACAATTTTATATATTTTTTCTCTTCAACAATGGGACCCTATGGCCGATGTAAGCCACTGTATGCCTCATATTTCCCTACGTATACCTCCTTAACCAGTTCAGGACCGGGCTATTTTGAGCCTTCAGGACCAGACACAGTTTAGCCCTTTTTAGCACGCGTTAGTTAAATGACTATAACTTTTTTTATTTGTTGGGCTAGCAACGTGATTTTTGCGATGTTTTTTCCATAGACAATGCAGGTTTCTTTTTTTTTTTTTATCATTTTTATACACATTCTTTTTGCTATTTTAGCATTTTTAGGCTTAAAGTTTGAAAATAATAGTAAAAAAATAAATAAGCTTTTTTACTTTTCAGCAATTTTTTTTTTTTTTGTTGGTAATAACATATTTACCCTAAAATAGACCTTTTATTTGTGATCGTCATTGTCTACCGGAAATTTTAACATGTTACATATATATATTAGGATAATTGGCTCCGGGCTAGCGTTACGACAATGATTGGGGGGGGTGGGGGGTGGGACGACGACATTTTTTTTTGGGGTGCGTATTTTATGTGTGTTTATTATAAAAAAAAATTGCATTTTACTTTACTTTTATTTTTTTATTACTATGGTCTGTCCCTCAAAGGTCAGAAAAGACCTTTGGGGGACTTTTATATATATATTCTTTCTTTCTTTACACCATCTTTTTCAGCCCTCTTAGGGCTTATTCAGACGAACGTATAATACGTCCGTGCAACGCTCGTGATTTTCACGCGCCTCGCACGGCCTTATGTTAATAAATGGGGCCGTTCAGACAGTCCGTGATTTTCACGCGTGTGCCCGCTGTGTAAAAGTCACGACATGTCCTATATTTGTACATTTTTCGCGCATCACGCACCCGTTGAAGTGGACTACAGCACTTCTGCCAACGTCACTGTCACGGTCCATATATGGACAATGACGTCAGCAGCAGTACTGGAGTCCCCAAGCAGAGTATCAGCGCAGTGTATTAATATAGCGACCAGGGCTTCATGCCTTCAAGTCCTCTAGTGGGAGAAAAAAAAAAAGTTAAAAGAAAGTTAATAAAAATGTAAAAAAACTTTCAAGTTAAAACAATAACTGCCTTTTTTTCCATAAGTCTTTTATTACTAGTCCTTCTTAATGAATTTAGAATATCATCAAAAAGTTAATTTATTTCAGTAATTCAATTCAAAAAGTGAAACTCATATATTATATAGATTCATTACACGCAGAGTGACCTATTTCCAGCATTTATCCAGCAATCTATCAAGTCCAGAGTCAACGCAGCCGTCTACCAGGAAATTTTAGTACACTTCATGCTTCCCTCTGCTGACAAGCTTTAGGCTGGGTTCACACGACCACATTAACGTCCGTAATTGACGGACGTATTTCGGCCGGAAGTCCCGGACCGAACTCAGTGCAGGGAGCCGGGCTCCTAGCATCGTAGTTATGTACGACGCTAGGAGTCCCTGCCTCTCGGTGGAACTACTGTCCCGTACTGAAAACATGATTACAGTACGGAACAGTTGTCCTGCAGAGAGGCAGGGACTCCTAGCATCGTACATAACTATGATGCTAGGAGCCCGGCTCCCTGCACTGAGTTCGGTCCGGGACGTCCGCCTTATGGAGATGCTGATTTCATTTTCCAGCAGGACTTGGCACCTGCCCACACTGCCAAAAGAACCAAGATGAGAGACCCCAGACCCAACAATGCAGACTAGCTTAAGGCCGCTATCAAAGCAACCTGGGCTTCCATAACACCTCAGCAGTGCCACAGGCTGATCGCCTCCATGTCACGCCGCATTGATGCAGTAATTCATGCGGAGTCGGTGCCCCGACCAAGTATTGAGTGCATATACTGTACATACTTTTCAGAAGGCCAACATTTCGGTATTAAAAAATCATTTTTGAAATTGGGCTTATATAATATTCTAATTTTCTGAGACACTAAATTTTGGGTTTTCATTAAGTGTTAGCCATAATCATCAACATTAAAATTCACCACCCGTCCAAAAATATGGATTAAAAAGAGATGAAAATGTTGCATGTCCCCAAAATTGTACCAATAAAAACTACAACCCGTCCCGCAAAAAACAAGCCCTCCCACAGCTTTTTTGAAGGCAAAATAAAAAACATTTGGCTCTCAGAATATGGTACAAAAAAGAAATGATTTAAAAAAAAAAAATTATTTTATTGTGCAAACGCTGTAACATAAAAAAAACTATATACATATGGTATCGCCGTAATGGTATCCACCCGCAGAATAAAGTTCATATGTACTTTATAGCGCAACCCCATTATTATACCTTGATGTACTCCGCACAGCTTACATATGCCCCACATTGTAAACTAAAATACCAAGCTAAATCTGCGTTCCAAAAGCCAAATGGCGCTCCCTCCCTTCTGAGCCCTACAGCGTGCCCAAACAGAAGTTTACGTCCACATATATGGCATCACCATACCCGGGAGAACCTGATTAAAAGTTTATGAGAGATTTGTCTGCAGGGGCACAAACTGAGCACCACATCGTGGGCACTAAAATTTCTAATAAATTTTTAAAAAAAAACATTGGGCACAAAATGCTCACTACACCCCTTAAAAATTGCCTTGATGGGTTCAGTTTTCAAAATAGAAGTCACTACTTGGGGGTTTGTTTTACTATTCGACCTTAGGGCCCAGCAATTGTGGGTCAATGCTGTGAAAATCACCAAAATAGACCTCAAATGCGCATGGTGCTCTTCAATTTTAAGCTCTGTCATATGTCCATGAAAATGAGAACTGCCTTTATGTGTGTAGTTTCCAAAATGGGGTCACTTCTCAGGGGTTTCTACTGTACTCTGGTACCTCAGAAGCTCTGCAAACGTGACATGGCGACCGTACACCAATACAGCAAAATCTGCGCTCTATAAGCCAAATGGCGCGCCTTCAATTTTGAGCTCTGCCATGTGCCCAAACAGCAGTTTAGGGCCACACATGGGGTATTGCCATACTCGGGAGAAGTTAAGTAACCAATTGTGTGGTGTTTTTTCACCTATTACTCCTCGTGAAAATAAAAAATTGAGAGATAAAACTACAAATTTTGGGGGAAAAAATTATTTTTCATTTTCAATGTCTATTTCTATATTTCAATGTTTTTATTTAATTTTTGAACAACAAAATAAACAAAGTTTCAGATGTGAGAAACAAGCATAGATTAG
Organism: Rhinoderma darwinii; assembly: GCF_050947455.1. Classification (NCBI taxonomy): domain Eukaryota; kingdom Metazoa; phylum Chordata; class Amphibia; order Anura; family Rhinodermatidae; genus Rhinoderma; species Rhinoderma darwinii. Next base: position 452,263,919 of record NC_134687.1, read on the forward strand.
TTACAATATTGTCGGCAGATTCACTGCCTAATTTTAATAAAATATATGAAACACCTGTGGGGTCAAAATGCTTACTACACCCCTTGATGAATGACCTGAGAGGTTTAGTTTCCAAAATGGAGTCACTTCTCAGGAATTTCTACTGTACTGGTACCTCAGGGGCTCTGCAAATGCGACATGGCGCCTAAAAACCAATCAAGCAAAGTCTGCATGCCAAGAAGCGCTCCTTCCATTCTGAGCCCTGCGGTGCGTCCAAACAGAAGTTTATGACCATATATGGGGTATTGCCGTACTCAGTAGAAATTGCTTTACAAATGTTGTGGCGGTTTTTTCTTCTTTATTCCTTGTAAAAATATGCTTGAGGGTTGTATTTTCCAAAATGGGTTCACTTTTGGGCGGGGTTTCCTCTGTTTTGGTCCCTCCAGTGCGTTGCAAATGCGACATGGCACGAAAACCATTCCAGCAAAATCTGCACTCCAAAATCCAAATGGCGCTTCATCCCTTCTGAGCCCTGGCGTGGTTCTAAACAGCCGTTTATGACCACATATGAAGTATTGCCGTAATCGGGAGAAACTGCTTTACAAATGTTGGGGTGCTTTTTCACCTTTATTCATTGTAACAATTAGAAAATTCTATGTTTTTTTCCAGAATTTTTATTTTTACAGACTAATTAAAATAAATTTAGAGAAAAAACTGGAGTCCAAATGCGAACTATACCCCTAGATACATTCCTTGAGGGGTGCGTTTCCAAAATGGGGTCACTTTTGGGGGGTTTCCACTGTTTTGGCACCACAAGACCTCTTCAAACCTGACATGGTGCCTATACTAAAATATATAAAAAAAAAAAAAAAGGGGGAACCAAAATCCCCTAGGTGCTTTTTTGCTTCTGAGACCTGTGCTTCAGTCCATTAGCACACTAGGTCCACATGTTGGATATTTCTAAACACTGCAGAATCTGGGCAATAAATATTGAGTTGCGTTTCCCTGGTAAAACTTTCTGCATTACAGAAAAAAATGTATTACAAATGAATCTCGGCAAAAAAAAAAAAATGTGTACATTTTACCTCTACATTGCTTTCATTCCTGTGAAACGCCTGAAGGGTTAAAACACTTTCTGAATGCTGTTTTAAATACTTTGAGGGTGCAGTTTTTAAAATGGGGTGTTTTATAAGGGTTTCAAATACATGGGCCCCTCAAAGCCACTTGAGAACTGAACCTGTCCCTGAAAAAATTGCCTTTTGAAATTTTCTTGAAAATGTGAGAAATTGCTGCTAAAGTTCTAAGCCTTGTAATGTCCTAGAAAAATAAAAGGATGTTCAAAAAACGATGCAAACATAAAGTAGACATATGTGAAATGTTAATTAGTAACTATTTTGGGTGGTATTACTATCTGTTTCACAAGCAGATACATTTAAATTTAGAAAAATCATAATTTTTGCAAATTTTCTCTAAATTTTAGTGTTTTGCACAAATAAGCAATGAATTTATCTACCACATTTTTACACTAACATAAAGTCCAATATGTCATGAGAAAACAGTCTCAGAATCGCTTGGACAGGTAAAAGCATTCCAAAGTTATTACCACATAAAGTGACATGTCAGATTTGAAAAAATGGGGCTGGTCCTGAAGGCCAAAATGAGCTTGGTCCGGAAGGGGTTAATGTAAACAAAATGTGTATTTACTAGCTAAAGTGTTTTGTATTAACCCCTTCCCTCTTTAGCCACTTTTGACCTTCCTGACAGAGCCTAATTTTTCAAATCGGACTTGTTTCACTTTATGTGGTAATAACTCCGGAATGCTTTTACCTATCCAAGCAATTCTGAGATTGTTTTCTCGTGACAGGCAGTTATAACACACAAAATTGTTGCTAATTAACATCCCCCATATGTCTACATTAGATTGGCATCGTTTCTTGAACATCCTTTTATTTTTCTAGGACGTTGCAAGGCTTTGAACTTTAGCAGCAATTTCTGAAATTTCAAAAGGCTCACCCCAGTTTAAAAACTTCACCCCTCAAAGTATTCAAAACAGCATTTAGAAAATTTCTTAACCCTTCAGACTTTTCACAGGAATTAAAGCAAAGTAGAGGTGAAATTTACACATTTCATATTTTTTTGCAGAAATTAATTTTTAATCCAATTTTCTTTATAACACAGAAAGTTTTACCAGAGAAATGCAACTACATATTTATTGCCCAGGTTCTGCAGTTTTAGGAAATATCCCACATATGGCCCTAGCGTGTTACTGGACTGAAGCACCGGCCTCAGAAGCAAAGGAGCACCTAGTGGATTTTGGGGCCTTATTTTTATTACAATATATTTTAGACACCATGTCAGGTTTGAAGGGCTCTTGCGGTGCCAAAACAGTGGAAACCCCCCAAAAATGACCCCATTTGGGAAACTACACACCTCAAGGAAATTATCTAGAGGTGTAGTGAGCATTTTGACTCCACAGGTTTTTTACAGAAATTATTGGAAGTAGGCCGTGAAAATTAATATCTACATTTTTTCTAAAAAAATGTAGGTTTAGCATTTTTTTTTCTCATTTCCACAAGGACTAAAGGAGAAAAAGCACCACCAAATTTGTAAAGCAATTTCTCCCGAGTAAAACAATACCCCACATGTGGTAATAAACGGCTGTTTGGACACACGGCAGGGCTTAGAAGGCATGGAGCGCCATTTGGTTTTTGGAGATCACATTTAGCAGGAATGGTTTGCGGAGGCCATGTCACATTTGCAAAGCCCCTGAGGGGACAAAACAATGAAAATTCCCAAAAAGTGATTCCATTTAGGAAACTACAACCCTTGAGAATTAATCTAGGGGTGTAGTAAGCATTTAGACCCCATAGATGTTTCATAGAATTTATTAGAATTGGGCAGTGAAAATAAAAACAATCCCTTTTCTTCAATAAAACGTAGCTTTAGCGCAAAATTTTTCATTTTCTCAACAAATAAAGGAAAAAAAAAAGAACCCAACATTTGTAAAGCAATTTCTCCCGAGTACGGCAATACCCCATATGTGGTCAGAAACTGCTATTTGGGCACACGGCAGGGCTCAGAAGGGAAGGCGCGCCATTTGGAGTGCAGATTTTGCTGGATTAGTTCCTGGGCGCCTGTGGGACCGAAAGCCCCCAGAAGTGACCCCATTTTGGAAACTACATCCCTCAATGCATTTACCTAGTGGTGTAGTGAACATGTTAACCCCACAGGTGTTTTGCAGAAATTAGTGTGCACTCCATGTTGCAGAGTGAAAATGGGATTTTTTTCCATAGATATGCCAATATGTGGTGCCCGGCTTGTGCCACCATAACAAGACAGCCCTCTAATTATTATGCAGTGTTTCCCGGTTTTAGAAACACCCTACATGTGACCCTAATCTTTTGCCTGGACATTTGATCAGGCTCAGGAGTGAGAGAGTACCATGCGAAATTGAGGCCTAATTTGGCAATTTACAAAGTATTGGTTCACAATTGCAGAGGCTCTGATTTGAAATAATAAAAAGAAACCCCTGAGAAGTGACCCCATTTGGAAACTGCACTCCTCAATGCATTTATTAAGGGGTGTAGTGAGCATTTCACCCCACAGGTCTTTTCCATAAATGAATGCGCTGCGGATGGTGCAAATTAAAAATGTATATTTTTCCCTAGATATGCCATTTCAGTGGCAAATATGTCATGCCCAGCTTATGACACTGGAGACACATACCCCAAAAATTGTTAAAAGGGTTCTCCTGGGTATGGCGATGCCATATATGTGGAAGGAAACTGCTGTTTGGGCACGCTGTAGGGTTCAGAGCGGAGGGAGCGCCATTTGGCTTTTGGAGAGCGGATATTGCTTGGTAGTAGTTTTGTTTGAGTATTGCTGGTGTTTCCGTTTATAATGTGGGGGTACATGTAAACTGGGCAGAGTACATCAGGGGCAATCCTTTCTGCACAGGCCGGTGTCGCACTGATATATGGCGTCCTTTCTTATGCCCCTTTTGGTCCACACTCCGCACCTTTGCAGTTTGGGGAATTTTGCTGGGAAAGTGTTGTCCTGGTATAATACGGGCACCCTCGCTTCAAGCGGACATGTTTGGGCCCTCCCTTTCCTGGTTCCCTAATTTTAGGTCTTTGATAAATCGCCTCTTCAAACAACTGCATATTTTTTATTTCCTGACTTATTGGAGCCATAACTAATTTTATTTTTTCATAGACGTAGTTGTATGAGGGCTTTTTTTTGCGGGACGAGCTGTAGTTATTATTGGTACCATTTTGGGGTACATGCGACTTTTTGATCACCTTTTACCCTATTTTTTGGGAGGCCAGGTAAACAAAAAACCGCAATTCTGGCATAGTTTTATTTAGTTTTTTTTATACAGCGTTCACCAAGCGTTATAAATTACATGTTAACTTTATTCTGCGGGTCAGTACGATTCCGGCGATACATATTTTATAGAACTTTTTTATGTTTTGCAACTTTTTGCACAATAAAACTACTTTTGTAAAAATAATGTATTTATTCTGTCGCCAAGTTGTGAGAACCATAACTTTTTAATTTTTTTGTCGACGCAGCTGTATGAGGGCTTGTTTTTTGCGAGATGAGCTATAGTTTTTATAGGTACCATTTTTTAAATACGTGTGACTTTTTGATCATTTTTTATTTCAATATTTATAAGTCAAAGTGACCAAAAAACAGATACTCTGGTATCGTTTTTTACGGTTTTTTTTATGCGGTTCACCGCGTGCAATAAATAATATAATATTTTGATACCTCAGGTCATTACGGTTGCGGCGACATCAAATACGTATGGTTTATTATTTTTTTTCAATAATAAAAGGACTTGATAAAACGCAATCCCACTTTTACTCTTATTTTATTACTTGCAACTTTTATTGTTTTCAAACTTATTTTTTTGACTTTTTTTTCATACTTTTTTTTACACTTTTTCTCAAGTCCCACTAGGGGACTTGAAGGTCCAGCTGTCAGATTTATTTTTTTCTAATACATTGCACTACCTACGTAGTGCAATGTATTAGATCTGTGAGTTATTCACTGACAGCAAGCCGATTAGTCTTCACCTCCCGGCGGGGCCTAATCGGCTTCCGTAATGGCAGAGCAGGAGACCATTGTGTCTCCTGTTGCCATAGCAGCAGGTGCCAGTCCCGATTGCCTGTCAGGGCTGGCGATCTGCTAGTAACCGCTACGATGCAGCAATCGCTTTCGATTGCTGCATTGAAGGGTTAATGGCAGGGATCGGAGCTAGCTCCGGTTCCTGCCGTTACAGGTGGATGTCAGCTGTAACATACAGCTGACTTCCACTGCTGATGACGCCGGATCAGCTCCTGACCCGGCGCCATCTTGGCGGCGGCTACGGAAGCCGATCAGGCTCCGCCATTGGGCGGATCTTGACCGGTTTCCGTGCTAGGCAGACCGAGAGGCCAGTATTAGGCATCCGGTTGCCAATGCAGCCACCGGAACCCCAGCAATTTCATTGCTGGGGTTCCGATGAGCTGTAAACACCCGGCCGTTACAGTCGAATGTCAGCTGTAAGATACAGCTGAGATCCGACGATGATGGCACCGGCTCAGCTTCTGAACCGGTGCCAAACATTTGGCGTATGGGTACGGCAAAATGCGGGAAGTCAATGCTTTCCATGGCGTACCCATACGGCAAATGTCGGGAAGGGGTTAAATCCTTTCCCTCTTTGGCCAGTTTTGATCTCCCTGACAGAGACTCATTTATCAAATCTGACATGTTTCACTTTATGTGGTAATAACTTCGGAATGCTTTTACCTATCCTAGCGATTCTGAGATTGTTTTCTCGTGACACATTGGACTTTATGTTACTGGCAAAATACATTCAGTATTTAATTGTGAAAAACACCAAAATTTAGTGAAAAATGCAAAAATTAGCATTTTTCTAAATGTAAATGTATCTGCTTGTAAGACAAATGGCAATACCACACAAAATTTTTGCCAATTAACATCCCCCATATGTCTACTTTAGATTGGCATTGTTTTTTTTTTTAACATCCTTTTATTTTTCTAGGACGTTACAAGGCTTAGAACTTTAGCAGCAATTTCTCTTAACCCTTTAGACGTTTCACAGGAATTAAAGCAAAATAGAGGTGAAATTTACAAATTTTTTTTTGCAGAAATGCAATTTTAATCCATTTTTTTTTGTAACACAGAAAGTTTTACCAGAGAAATGCAACTCAATATTTATTGCCCAGGTTCTGCAGTTTTAGGAAATATCCCACATATGGCCCTAGCGTGATAATGGACTGAAGCACCGGCCTCAAAACGAAAGGAGCACCTAGTGGATTTTGGGGCCTTCTTTTTATTAGAATATATTTTGGGCACCATGTCAGGATGAAGGTCTCTTGTGGTGCCAAAACAGTGGAAATCCCCCAAAAGTGACCCCATATGGGAAACTACACCCTCAAGGAAATGAGCATTTTGACCCCACAGTTATTGGAGTTAGGCAGTGATAATTAAAATCTAAATTTTTTTAGACAATCGGCACCCCACGATCGGGTTGTGTGGGGGCCGCTGGTACGTTAGAGGGGGCCGCCCCCCTTATTCGAACGCTTTAAATTCTGTGATCGTGATTTATTCCGCCCATTTAACCCCTTAAATGCCGCAGTCAAAGTGATCTTTGATTCCGCCCGTTGCAGTGAGGTGTCGGCTGTATTACACAGCCGTCACACGCTAAGGCCGGATTCACACGAGCGCGCAAAAGGCACTTAACAGCTCCGTGTGTCATCACCATATGATGCGCGGCTGCGTGATTTTCGCGCAGCCGCCATCATTATGACACTGTTTGTATGTTTGTAAACAGAAGTCTATGGGGCCGGGTAATACACGGCCATCACCGGTAGGTGTCCCGAGTGATGGCCGGGTCTACCGTCGCTCGCGCTCTCTCTCCTCCTCCTCCTCACAGTGCAGAGTGCATGTGAGGAGGGTCTTTTTTTGTTCCCTGTAGGAGTCGGAATCCCTAATCCCCGGCCGGGGATTGGGGATTCCGCTACAGGAGAAGTGAGTGACTACACTGTCCATATATGGACACAGCGAAGTCACTCACTTCTGCAGCGGAAGCCCCGACTCTATGGCCGGGGATGCCGCTACAGGAGAAGTGAGTGACTACACTGTCCATATATGGACACAGCGAAGTCACGCACTTCTGCAGCGGAATCCCCGACTCTATGGCCGGGGATGCCGCTACAGGAGAAGTGAGTGACTACACTGTCCATATATGGACACAGCGAAGTCACGCACTTCTGCAGCGGAATCCCCGACTCTATGGCCGGGGATTCCGCTACAGGAGAAGTGAGTGACTACACTGTCCATATATGGACACAGCGACGTCACTCACTTCTGCAGCGGAATCCCCGACTCTATGGCCGGGGATGCCGCTACAGGAGAAGTGAGTGACTACACTGTCCATATATGGACACAGCGAAGTCACTCACTTCTGCAGCGGAATCCCTGACTCTATGGCCGGGGATGACGCTACAGGAGAAGTGAGTGACTACACTGTCCATATATGGACACAGTGACGTCACTCACTTCTGAAGCGGAATTCCCGACCTGTGGCAGGGAATTCCTCTCCAGGAGAAGTCAGTGACTACACTGTCCATATATGGACATTGAAGTCAGTGACTTCTCCTGGAAGGGGGGGGGGGATGGGTGCAACCTACAGGGGGCTGGGTGGCATCACCTACAGGGGGCAGGGTGGCATCACCTACAGGGGGCAGGGTGGCATCACCTACAGGGGGCAGGGTGGCATCACCTACAGGGGGCAGGGTGGCATTACCTACAAGGGGCAGGGTGGCATTACCTACAGGGGGCTGGGTGGCATTACCTACAGGGGGCTGGGTGGCATTACCTACAGGGGGCTGGGTGGCATCACCTACAGGGGGCAAGGTGGCATCACCTACAAGGGGCAGGGTGGCATTACCTACAAGGGGCAGGGTGGCATCACCTACAGGGGCAGGGTGGCATCACCTGCAGGGGGCTGGGTGGCATTACCTGCAGGGGGCTGGGTGGCATTACCTGCAGGGGGCTGGGTGGCATTACCAGCAGGGGGCTGGGTGGCATTATCTACAAAGGGCTGTGTGTGGCAACAAATTTAAATGAAATTCATCCGATTTTAAAACGGACAGGGAAAAAAACGGATGCAAATTGGGTCCAAATCGGCCGGTAAAAACGGAAACACGGCCCGGAACGGAATCGGAACGGATGCAAACCGGATGCAAACCGGCCGGGAAAATCTGCCAAAAACGGCCGATTTTCCCGGCCGACACTCGGACCCTGTCGTGTGAATGAGGCCTAAGTTTACACGAGCGTGATATAGGTGGGTGCGACGCGCGTGCTTTTCACGCGTGTCGTACGCACCTATATTAGGCTATGGGGCAGCGCAGACAGTCCGTGAGTTTTGCTCAGCGTGAGTCCGCTGAAAAAAACTCACGACATGTCCTATCTTTGTGCGCTGTTCGCGCATCACGCACCCATTGAAGTCAATGGGTGCGTGAAAAACACGCAGGTCGCACGGAAGCACTTCCGTGCGAACTGCGTGATTCGCGCAACAGCTGTCAAGCTCTGAATGTAAACAGAAAAGCACCACGTGCTTTTCTGTTTACAAACATCCAAACGGAGTGTCATAATGATGGCGGCTGCGAGAAAATCACGTAGCCGCGCATCATACGCTGATGACACACGGAGCGGTTATGTGCCTTTTGCGCACAAAAAACGCTGCATTTTTTGCGTGCGCAAAACGCACACGCTCGTGTAAATCAGGCCTTATAGTGAGATTTTATGAAAACCTGTCTGCTGCGTCATAGCTGCTGTTAATGGTGGCCTGTAGTCTGCCGATAGACTCCTGGATGGAGAATTGTATTTCCCAGTCACCACCCTTCTCTATCATAAATCTGCTCACACTTGTGAGGGTGGTTATTGCAATAAATAGATATATCGGCAAAATTGGCAAATATACAAGTACATCTAAGGTGAAACGACACGATCTGATCATTTATCCACCACAGATGGCACAGGTATTGTTAATGATTGCCGGTTGGCACATCATGAGCAGAGACATTGGGGTACATATAGGGCCACGTACCATGCAGCTGAAGACATGATATAGTGCACGTTGCACTCCCGAACACAAAGCTCACCTGTTTTTGCAGGTTTGTTCCTAGTGATGGTCACCGCCAGTTTATTCTATAAAAAATACCGGGAAACTATTGGAAGCAAATAATAAGCCATGCCACCTTTTACTGATGCAAATTGCCACTTGTGTCAGTAAAACTGGCAGAGAACTTCATAAAGGGGTCAGTATGGATTCCATTCAGAAAACTGATGTAGTTGCATAGATAAATCTCCCCCAATAAGTTTATGACGATCTCTACAATACACAATAATAAAAAAAAAAAAGCCCCCAAATCCCCCTGGCACAGGATATATGTTGCAGCCAGGTCCCATATTACCTCACATGTCTATATGCCGGTGACAGTGATAGAATCATATGATTGTAGCTCAAGCACCTGTGCCCCGTGGGTATAATACACCATGCCCTCTCACTCACCGCTGCCCCCGCACTGCCCCGCGTAGTCCTCACAGCAGTCGGCGCTTCGGTGACAGTAGGAGTCGCAGTAACACGTGCTCCCGGTGGCAGTGACGCCGGTGCAGGCATTATTCCTCCCCGGGCAACACCTGGGATGTCCGCGTCGTGCACAGATGCACCGACCTCCCGGGACCTGCAGGACCCACACTGAGCAGAGGAGAAGCCACAGCCCGGAGCTCCGGAGCTGCATCCCGGGGCATCCAGACGCAAGGTAAATGGTGTGGAGAGGATGGTATGCTGTGTGAGGAAGGTCTGTAGCCTGGGCTCGGTGCAGTCACTGTGCCCCGCAGGTCATGTGAGGTCAGAGCCGCCTGACAGACACCGTGCTCCAGCTGTTCCCAGGTAGTGGACGAGCCGCCTGTACTCTGGGAGGTTTACTATATGATATAGGCGGGAGGAGGCTGCGGTGCCCCCTGCCCGGCTCAGCCCTCTCACTGCTTTCCTCACAGAACAGCGCTCGGCTAGGACCCCCTCACTAAAAAGTTTCATAACGGAGAGACCTGTATATGGGGCAACACGTATAGACATTTTGTCGCAGGTGTTTGACTGTCTCAGGCCCCATGCACACGACCGTAAGGTTTTACGGACCCATTCAGTTCTATTGGTCGCAGACACCTTTCCATATTGCTACGAATGTATGTGCGTGCCGTAGAACTGTGCCGGGAATTATGGAGCATGTCCATTTTTTGGTGTTTTACGGGCCGTGCTCCCATACTTTACGGGCCGTGCTCCGTTGTATGGGAGCACCGCCTGAAAATGCGGACGGCCGTCAGTAGATGTCCGTGCCCGCAGTCGTGGGCTGCGATTATGGGCACGGTCGCGTGCATGGGGCCTGTAGTTGACTATGCTATTGATTCTATCAAAACGATGGAACCCTTGCACAACGGAGACAAACGGAAACCATTGGCACCGGATCCGTCACCATTGAAATCAATGGTAACAGAAACCTATTGTTTCCGTTTGTGTCTGTCGGGGCTCCGTTCCGACGGAGCCCTAGCGCAGATGTGAACGAAGCCTAAGAGGAAACTAAAGCCACTTCTCACAGCCTCTAGTTCTGACGTTTGAGGCCAATTTTCATTTTGCAAAAAAAAGAGCTAAAAACTGTATGTGTGATCCTGGCCTAATAAAGCACAGCATTTTGGTTCATGACATTTTTATTGCCCCTTTGTGGCGTTTTTTGTTTTTTACAAAACGCAACATGCTCTTGGTATGGCATTTTTTCTGGTGTTTTTCCTATAGGTTTCCTTCACACAGGGTTTTTTGTCTGGCATTTTAAACTGCATGAAAAAACTAATGTAAAAATACAAAACTTTTTTGAAGCCCTCCTTCGCACGCACATTTTGTGTGGCGTTTATTTGCCCAGTCACCGCAGAGAGGGACAGGAGTGCGCTCCCCTTAGGAATACAGTGAATTCATAACCATAAAGTCTGCTGTATTCTGTTCGTGATGTTTTAGATAATAGGAGTACGAAACTGTAGCTGTAATAATCTGACAGATCTGCTTTCATTTTTCCCGTGGGGGTGCACTTATTGGTAGGTTTCCCTGCAGAGTACAGATGATCGATCGTAAAGGACGGAACGTATTTCGGCCGCAAGTCCCGGACCGAACACACTGCAGGGAGCCGGGCTCCTAGCATCATAGTTATGTACGACGCTAGGAGTTCCTGCCTCTCCGTGGAACTACTGTCCCGTACTGAAAACATGATTACAGTACGGGACAGTTGTCCTGCAGCGAGACAGGGACTCCTAGCATCGTACATAACTATGATGCTAGGAGCCCGGCTCCCTGCAGTGTGTTCGGTCCGGAACTTGCGGCCAAAATACGTTCCGTCCTTTACGGACCGAACATGCTCGTGTGAATCCAGCCTGATTCTGAAAAACACCAAAATTTTGCTAAAAATTAGCATTTTTCTAAATTTAAATGTATCTGCTTGTAAAACAGATAGTAATACCACACACAATAGTCACTAGTTACCATTTCCCATATGTGTACTTTATATTTGCATCGTTTTTTGAACATCCTTTTATTTTTCTAGGACGTTACAAGGCTTAGAACTTTAGCAGCAATTTCACACATTTTCAAGAAAATTTCAAAAGGCTATTTTTACAGGGGCCAGTTCAGTTGTGAAGCGGCTTTGAGGGCCTTATATATTAGAAACCGCCGATAAGTCACCCCATTTTAAAAACTTCACACATCAAAGTATTCAAAACAGCATTTGGAAAGTTTCTTAACCCTTTAGACGTTTCACAGGAATTAAAGCAATGTAGAGGTGAAATTTTCAAATTTAATTTTTTTTTGTTGCAGAAATTCATTTTTAATAAATTTTTTTTGTAACAAAGTTTTACCAGTGAAACACAACTCCATATCTATTGCCCAGATTCTGCAGTGTTTAGAAATATCCCACATGTGGCCCTAGTGCGGTAATGGACTGAAGCACCGGCCTCAGAAGCAAAGGAGCACCTAGAGGATTTTGGGGCCTCCTTTTTATTAGAAGATATTTTAGGCTCCATGTCAGGTTTGAAGGGCTCTTGCGGTGCCAAAACAGTGGAAATCCCACAAAAGTGTCCCCATTTTGGAAACTACACCCCTTGAGGAAATTATCTAGGGGTATAGTGAGCATTTTGACCCCGCAAGTTTTTTGCAGAAATTATTGGAATTCGGCCGTGAAAATGAAATCTACATTCTTTCAAAGAAAATGTAGGTTTATCTAACTTTTTTCTAATTTCCACAAGGACTAAAGGAGAAAAAGCACGCAAAATTTGTAAAGCAATTTCTCCCGAGTAAAACAATACCCCACATGCGGTCATAAACGGCTGTTTGGACACACGGTAGGACTTAAAAGGGAAAGTGCGCCATTTGGCTTTTGGAGCTCAAATTTATCAGGAATGGTTTGTGGAGGCCAAGTCACATTTGCAAAGCCCCTGAGGGACCAAAACAGTGAAAATGTCCAAAAAGTGACCCCATTTAGGAAACTACACCCCTTGAAGAATCCATCTAGGGATGTAGTGAGCATTTTGACCCCACAGGGGTATCATAGATTTTATAAAAATAAAATAAAAATCTTTTTTTCCAATAAGACGTAGTTTTAGCGGAAAATTTTTCATTTTCTCAACAAAGGAAAAAAAGAACCCCAACACTTGTAAAGCGATTTCTCCCGAGTACGGCAATACCCCACACGTGGTCATAAACTGCTGTTTGGGCACAGCGTAGGGCTCAGAAGGGAAGGAGCGCCATTTGCGGGATTGGTTTTTGGGCGCAATGCGCATTTGCAAAGTCCCTGTGGGACCAAAACAGTGGATCCCTCCCAGAAGTGACCCCATTTTGGAAACCACACCCCTCAAGGTATTCACCTAGGGGTGTAGTGAGCATGTTAACTCTGCAGGTGTTTGGCAGAAATTAGTGTGCACTCGATGTTGCAGAGGGAAAATGGGATTTTTGTCCATAGATATGCCAATATATGGTGCCCAGCTTGTTCCACCATAACAAGACAGCTCTCTAATTATTATGCTGTGTTTCCCGGTTTTAGGAACACCCTACATGTGGCCCCAATCTTTTGCCTGGATATTCGACCAGGCTCAGGAGTGAAAGAGTACCATGTATACTTGAGGCCTAATTTGGCGACTTACACAGTATTGATTCACAATTGAAGAGGCTCCGATGTGAAATAATAAAAGAAACCCCTAAGTGACCCCATTTTGGAAACTGCACCCCTCAAGGCATTTATTAAGTGGTGTAGTGAGCATTTTCACCCCACAGGTCTTTTCCATAAATGATTGCGCTGCGGAAGGTGCAAAGTAAAAATATTTTTTTCCCCCTAGATATGCCATTTCAGTGGCAAATATGTCGTGCCAAACTTGTGCCACTGGAGACACACACCCGAAAAATTGTTAAAAGGGTCCTCCCGGGTATGGCGATGCCATATATGTGGAAGTAAACTGCTGTTTGGGCACACTGTAGGGTTCAGAAGGGAGGTAGCGCCATTTGGCTTTTGGAGCGTAGATTTTGCTTGGTAGTAGTTTTGTTTGGAGTATTACTGGTATTTCAGTGTATAATGTGTGGGCACATGTAAACCGGCAGAGTACATCAGGGGCATAGTCAGGTGGTATAATAATAAGGTAAAAAAAAGAATAAAATAATCCATAGATGTGTGTTAAACTGTGATACAATCCTTTCTGCACAGGCCAGTGTCGCATTGATAATGTCCTTCCTTATCCCTCTTTTGGTCCACACTCCACACATTTGCAGTTTAGGGAATTTTGCTGGGAAGTGTTGTCCTGGTATAATACGGGCGCCCTCGCTTCCAGCAGATATGTTTGGGCCCTACCCTTCCTGGTTCCCTAATTTTAGTGCCTTGATAATTCAACTCTTGAAACAGAAGAAATGTTCCCCTCGGGCTGCACAACTGGATATTTTTATTTCCTGACTTATTGGAGCCTTAACTAATTTTATTTTTCCATAGACGTAGTGGTATGAGGGCTGTTTTGTTGTGGGACGAGCTGTAGTTATTATTTGTACCATTTTGGGCTAAATGAAACTTTTTGATCACTTTTTATCCTTTTTTTTGGGAGGCAAGGTGACAAAAAAACAGCAATTCTGGCATATTTTTTTTAGTTCTTTTTATATAGCGTTCACCACGCATTATAAATTACATGTTACCTTTAGGCCTCATTTACACGAGCGTGATTTACGTCCGTGCGACGCGCGTGCTTTTCACGCGTGTCGTACGCACCTATGTAAGTCTATGGGGCAGTGCAGACAGTCCGTGATTTTTGCGCAGCGTGAGTCTGTTGCGTAAAACTCACGACATGTCCTATATTCGTGCGTTGTTCGCGCATCACGCACCCATTGAAGTCAATGGGTGCGTGAAAATCACGCATGCCACACGGATGCTCCGTGGGACGTGCGTTTTTCACGCATCACATGTTAAGTCCATGTAAATGACTTCGAAAACTTGTCCAAACAAGCACAAACCAGGAAGTGCTTTAGATGCTACAACGTGTTTGGCCCATACCTACCGACAGAGAGAGAAGTGCAGTCATACCGCATGCTCTTGATGTAGAAAAACTTATCTGCCTTGTGCAGGAGAGGCCCGAGGTGTGGGACACCCGCGCGGAGTCCTACCATGACCGGTCGGCTAAAGAAGTGGCATGGGACCACATTGCCCAGGCGCTATTCAGCAGCAAATGGGCTAAAAGCAGCACACGAGACCGTCAGCGAATTGGTGAGTACATGTCTTTCTAGATGAAATGTCCTCCCTATTTAGTAGTGTGTCCCTGTGCAATACATTTCCAAAATGGCCCACGTTTATTTTGTGTCGCTGCAGCATCACCTTGTGGAATGTACTTTTCTGTGTAAGGACCGTAATGTTTTTGCCAGTCGAGTTGTTTGGGCTGGAACACAATGAGTAACCATGTTTTTGTTGTTCATCCTACAGTCCATGATGTTTATCACCCGGTGGAGGAGCTGCAGGGATCAGTTCCGTCGGGAGTACGGCGTCAGAGGCCGAAGTGGCGCTGGTGCCTCTAAGAAAAGGAGGTACCTGTACACAGAGCAACTAATGTTCCTCAAAGATATAATGGAGATGCGAGCGTATGTAAATGTACTGTTGCCTGTCAAAATGTTTGTTTGCACATGTCATGTGCTCAAAACAGCCTGTTTGTTCGTTGTGCACAAGTGGTTTCTCATTACGTTTTTGTATTCTAGAACCTCGGACAATTTGAACGACTCTGAAGAGAAGACTGACCATGCGGAGTCGTAGCCGCACCGTCACACCACTCGCCTGCTGCCCCTAACCCCGGCGCCACTTGCGTCCGGGCCCACCTGAAGTCCCCCCGGATGAAATTCCACTCCATCGTGCCCCAGCCAGACGCCGACGCAGTCAGATGGCATCTGCTGGTGCGCAAGTGGATGGAAGGGTACTGGAATACCTGCGTCGTGCGGCCGATGAGGACGGCTACGACTACTTTGCTCGCAGCATCGTGCCACTGCTGCGCAAGGTGACGGACAATAGGCTGCCGCGCCTCCAGTGCGCAATCATATCCCTGATTGACTGCGCAACACCACCCAACAATCCTCGCTAGTGTTTTTCCGCAATCGAGCATTGGTGAGGATTACCCGAGCCTTCTGTCGGCTCAAATTTTCCAGGCCCATCCCAACCAGCCACCCCCAGCGCACGCCAACAGCAGTATAGGCCAGTGCCTGCCCGCTTTTCCCCTGGTCCTCTGCCTGCCCGTGACCATCATTTTGTGCCGTATAGCAGAGCACCAGAGACGTATGCACCGGCTTTCCCAGTCCACATCTACCAGGCGCAGCATCAGCACCACTATGCTGTAGAGGAACATCCACTGCAGGTCCGTGGACAGCATAGTGGTGCTGAAATGGGCGCCTACACTTCCCCACCTCATCAATACCAGGAGTTGTAGAAGTGCGTGTGGGATTATGTAAAAGAATTGTTTTTGGTTTATGCCTTCACTTTTGGGTTCATGTCGGTGTTGCATCATGTTGGTGCCAAGTGTCCAAATCTGTTATTATTTTAGCACTTGTGTTTTTCCGTGGTGTCAACATTAAAACTCTTGTGTTTCGATTTGCAATTGCGTGTGGACATTTTTTTTTACTCCTCATTTTGACAATGTTTCGCAAACTTGCTGTTACTGTACATTCACACACGGTTTACCAGGGCCAAACAGAGTGGCACGCGTTCAGTGAGGTATTAGTTCATCTGTTTGGGTTTGCCATTATTCAAAATAGATTTCAATGTTGCGGTGAAGTGCTTTCACATTAGCGACACAAAGGACAGTTGGGATTGTATGAGAAATCAATGCTTTCGTGCCATTTTGTTGCTCATGCAATCACTTGTTTGGCTCTTAAATGCCAACTTCACACCCAAACAGATGTAAGCTCGCAACCCACGTCAAGGGTCCTCATGTATTGCGAGTCCCTAACACTACAAGCCCCAAATATAAAACACGGGCCACTTTGTACCTTTTAGACACTAATAGCTATTCCACCCTTTAAATGGCATCGATATCCCATGGAACGGCTCCTGCAGGGCTCTCAAAATAGTCCAGATGTTACAGATCTCCCTAGTGGAATTGGCGGCAGTGTTGATGGTGGGTGCATTTGTTTGTATATATTCAGCATCAAAACTAGCGTCATGGATGTGGCTGAAGTTATGTAGAAATACACACGCTTGTATGATACGTGTCACATTCTGCGGTGACATTTGCATTGTTGTCAAACACCCACCACCTGTTAGACATAATGCCAAAGGCACATTCGACACATCTTCGCGCTCTGCATAGGCGGTAATTGAACATGCGTCTACGCTCATCCAAGCCCCTTCTTGCAAATGGACGCATTACTTGCCTTGTCAGGGCAAAACCCTCATCTGTAACAATGACATATGGGATTGGTGGGCCACTGGAGCCAGGGAGGATGGTAGGTTCTGGCACAGCAAGTTGATTATTCATAAGACGTTTACCCATTCTGGACTGACTAAATATGCGGGCATCAGCAGAGCTTCCATACGACCCAATGTCTACTATGGTAAAACAATAATTACTGTCCGCCAACGCCAACATGACGATTGAAAAAAACTACTTTTAGTTATAGTATCTGGAGCCAGTGCGTGGGGGCTTCTTCACACGAATGTGCTTCCCTTCTAGGGCACCAATACAATGAGGAAATTGTGTGGCAGTAAGAAATGCGTCCGAAATACTAAGCCACTGTTCTGTCGTGGGCTGAGGCATGACCGTGGTCTTTAATCTCTGCCACAGCACAACACAGGTGGATGTCACAATGAATGAAATGGTGGTCACTCCCAGAAGAAATTCAAAATGTAAAGAATGGTAACTATTGCCTGTGGCCAGAAATCTACATGACAGGAAAAACAGAAACAACAAAGAACACATGTTATGTGTGACATGCAATCCATACAGCGTCCTGTAAGCACTAATTTCTGAAACACACATACCTCAAGGTCACAAGCAGTCGTTCCTCAGGGGAAATGCAGCGCCGCATGTTTGTATTCTGGTAGGTGATTCCTGATCGAATCTGCGCAAGCAGCATATCAAACATTGCCGCAGACATGCGGCAAAAGGCACGAAATTTCTCAGGGTGACGCCGTAGGTCCTCAGAGGGTATGAAAGTGCCCTTTGGAGGTACGTTGGGCCACAAGTGGATGAACCCAAATCCTACTTCTTCTACACGGGTGGTGCTGTAGCATGGGACGCCGTTTGCCAAATCTGCGTGAAATCATCCACGCGAGCAGCACACGGGCCAGCGACAGAGAAGGCATAAATGTGGCTTGCAAGACAAGTCGCGTGTCAACTGTTTAAACAAACAATCTTTTTGCTGAGGGTGAAATAAGGCTCAGAACATGTTCACCCAGCAAGCAGGTGTTTTGCAAGGGTACCTTTTTGTAGGCTGGCCTCTCATTAACGCCTCCCTCCTTTTTTTACGCGCGATTTCAACGCAGGACGCATGCGCGTAAAAAACGCAGCGTATACGCATGCCAAACGCATGTGCAACGCGCGCAAAACGCAGCGTTTTTTGCACTCGCAAAACGCACACGCTTGTGTAAACCAGGCCTTATGCTGCAGGTCAGTCAGATTCCAGCGATACCAAATTTATAGCACTTTTTTTATGTTTTACAACTTTTTGAACAATAAAATTACTTTTGTAAAGAGAATGTATTTTTTCTGTCGCCATGTTGTGAGAGCCATAACTTTTTAATTTCTTCGTCGACGGAGCTGTATGAGGGCTTGTTTTTTGCGAGACGAACTATAGTTTTTATAGGAACCATTTTTGGATACATGCGACTTTTTGATCACTTTTTATTTACATTTTTGGAAGACAAAGTGACCAATTATGGCAGTATTTTTTAGGTTTTTTTATTACGGCGTTCACTGTGCGGGATAAATAGTTCAGGTCGTTACAGTCGCAGCGATACAAAATATGTATGGCTTTATTTATTTTTTCAATAATAAATGACTTGATAAGAGTAAATGGGTGATTGTGTTTTGTTTTTATTTTATTACTTGAAACAACACTTTTTTTTTTACACTTTTCTTTAGTCCCACTAGCGGACTTGAAGCTCCAACTGTTTGTTTGATGTTCTAATACATTGCACTACCTATGTAGTGCAATGTATTAGAACTGTCAGTTGTTCACTGACAGCAAGCCGACCAGGCTCCGCCTCCGGATGGGTCATAATCGGCTTCCGTAATGGCAGACAGGAGGCCATTGATAGGCCTCCTGTTGCGACAGTAGCAGTCGGCGGCCTTGCTATCGGATGGCATGGCTGCCGATTTGCTACAAACCACTAAGGTGCAGCGATCGCATTGGATTGCTGCATCGAAGGGGTTAATGGCAGGGATCGGAGCTAGCTCTGGTTCCTGCCGTTACAGTGGGGTGTCCGCTGTAACAGACACCCACTGCTGATGACGCCGGCTCAGCTTCTGAGCCGGCGCCATCTTGCCGATGGTACCGGAAGCCTTTTAGGGCCCGCCACCGAGCGGGACATAGGAGGCTTCCATTGCTGGCAGACCGGGAGGCCAATATTAGGCCTCCAGTTGCCATTGCAGGCACTGGCAACCCAGCGATGACATTGCCGGGGTGCCGGTGGCTAAAAACTCCTCATATGCTGCGATCTCTATTGAATGCAGCATCTGAGGGGTTAATCGGCCGGATCGAAGGCTAGCTCCGGTCCTGGCCGTTACATCAGGGTGCCAGCTGTAATCTACAGCTGGCACCCGGCGGTGATGGTGCTAGCTCAGCTCCTGAGCTAGCTCCATCTCCTTCACGTACAGTTGCATGGGAATGTGTTAAAACACCAGTTCCCGTCACGTAACTGTACGTGATTTTGCAGGAAGGGGTTAACAGAGCAAAACATAGTTTAGATTCTTTGCTTCCAAGAGGGATTAATAGAGAATGTGACTTTTTTTTCAAAATTTGTTAAGTATTCTAATATTTTCACGCCACCCTTTTCATAGACGCGATGATGGAACGCCTCAATGTCTTTGCACTAGGGTTTTCTTTTTTAATATAACATTTGTCCACCCTTAGGCCCTGTTCACACGGAGTTTTTTGCAAGCAGAATAAATCTGCCTCAAAATTCCTTCAGGAATTTTTTTGGTCTAGTTCTTTTTCCCAAGCTTTGCAAAAGGGAGACGGAGACAGAGAGAGATGGAGAGAGAGAGAGAGATGGAGAGAGAAAGAGAGATGGAGAGAGAGAGTACACATAAGCGTTCAAAATCTGTTAGCGTATGTTGAAGGTGGGCTTGACTTTTGGTTACATTATAAAAGTGTTTTAATTGGTTATATTCAAACATATTGCATGTTGAAGGCGCTTCGGTTGGGAAGATCGTGTTCAATGGGAGTAGGGAGGAATCGGAAAGGACTTGAGTAAAGTACATGTGATTGGTGGATGACTTGCCCAGGAAGGAGAGGCGTGCCTCGCCTGCAAGTAATACTGAGTTGTCAGTAATGGGGGTTAAGGTGCCCAGTGGGTCTATGCGAGATCCTCCTACCCCTGAAGAGTGTATTGTCAAAAGAGATTGGGAAACAACAAGTGAGGCTTGAGTTGATCCATGCCTAGGTGAGGTCCATGTCCAAAGAAGAGTGGACAGGGTATGGGTACATAATTGTTGGGCTAAACGAACCAAAATTTTGGATTTGTGGTTATGAAAGAAGTCAAGAACACGTGTGTGGGTAGTTGCAAGGTAATAGAGATGACAGTCCGGCAAACCAACCCCACCTGCATCTCTTAAACGAGTAAGAATTTTCCTACCTAAATCGTGGACGGCCTGAGGACCAGATGAAGGATCCAAAGCATTTTTGGTTGCGTAGCCAAAAAGATGATGGGATGGAGATGGTCTGCAGGAGGTACAGTAATCTGGGGAGGAGTGACATAAGAATATTAATATGGCCAAACCAGAATTCCTTTTTATTCCAGGAAGCAGGGTCTGTGCGAAATTTGGACAGTAGGGAGATGAAGTTAGTTGTGAACAATTGTCAAAGGTCATTTGCTATACGTGTTGCCAGATACGTTATACCCTTAGTGGGCCAGGAAAATGGGAAATTACTTTTGAGGAGTGATACTGTTGAGGACAAACGGGAGACATTTAAAGCCTCTGATTTAGAGAAGTTGATCTTAAAGTTGGACCATGTTCCAAAATGGGACAGCTCAGACATCAATGAGGGAAGAAATATAAGCGGGTTTGTGAGATAAACCAGTAAGGCTTCATGCACACGACCGTGCCCGTAATTACGAGCATGGCTGGCCATTTTACAGGCCGTGCTCCCATTATAAAGTATAGGCGCACGGTCCGGAAAATAAAAAAATAGGCCATGTCCTATTTTTTTCGCCAGGTTTCCACGGCACGGACATCCTTCCGTAGACATACAGGAAGGTATCCTTCGGCCATAGAAATGAATGGGCCCGTAATTACGGGCGATTTTACGGTCGTGTGCATGGGGCCTTAAAGGGAATGTGTCGCAAATTAAACCTTTTTCTTTAAGTGTCGTTACTTATTTCTATTATATTTTTTACGTTTTTTGCTGTATTTTTTTGTTTTCCGTATGGTGGAAAGTATTAAATATTAAATAATAATTTGACATGTTTTCCAATGTTGGCCACTTCCCAGAATTACAGCAAGGTGAATAAGGCAAAGCAACCTGACTCACAGCTGCTGTAAATGTGGGAGGGAACCTCACCCCCCCCTCTCTCACAAGCCAGGTAAAGGTGTCTTCAAATTGCTAAGCAGTGTCCGGCAGCCATATAAGGTGTGATTCTGCAGCTGGAAGAAGTTATAGGACACACCAAAAGGCTAAGTGTATGTTCACACGCTTACTAAACAAAGGGAAAACAGCTCCTGATTTTCAGCCATTTTTTAATCAAACTCACGTTTTTTAACGGCCGTTTTTGGAGCTGTTTTTCTATAAAGTTAATGAAAAACGGCTCCAAAAACGTCCCAAGAAGTGATGTGCACTTCATTTTGGTCGGGCGTCTTTTTACGTGCCGTTTTTGGAAAACGACGACGTAAAAAACGCCCTGTCGGAACAGAACGCCGTATTTCCCATTGAAACCAATGGGCAGATGCTTGTAGGCGTTCTGCTTCCGATTTTTCAGCTGAAAACATTGTGTGTGAACATACCCTTAGGGTATGTGCACACGCTAACTGCATTTACGTCTGAAATGATGGAGCTGTTTTCAGGAGAAAACAGCTCCGTCATTTCAGACGTAATTGCTCGTACTCGCGTTTTGCGAGGCGTCAATTAAGGCCGTAATTTGGAGCTGTTCTTCATTGAATTCAATGAAAAACGGCTCAAATTACGTCCCAAGAAGTGTCCTGCACTTCTTTGCCGAAGCTGTTATTTTACGCACCGTCTTTTGACAGCGACGCGTAAAATTACAGGTCGTCTGCACAGTACGTCGGCAAACCCATTCAAATGAATGGGCAGATGTTTGCCGACGTATTGGAGCCGTCTTTTCAGGCGTAAATCGAGGCGTAAAACGCCTCATTTACGCCTGAAAATAGGTCGTGTGAACCCAGCCTTAGAATGATGAAAGTGAAGTGAATGACTTTTCAGTTGACCGGTTCACACGCCGTGTATTTGACATGTTTTTTTTTGCACATTTTATGTGCAAAAAAACACATAAACGCTTGATTACACTTGATTTTGCGTGTTTGGGGGATTTGTGTGTGTGTGTGTGTGTGTGGGGGGGGGGGGTGCTCGCCGCTGATTCTTCAAAACAGCTGATAAGCGGCTATGAAGTATCAGCGGCGCCCGTGCACACTCCGCTCTGCCACACACACACGGGAAAAGTCTTAAAGGGGTCGTCCAGGAAAATATGGCGCCGCACCTGTCCTCAGGTCGTGTGTGGTATTACAGCTCTGTCCTATTCACTTCAATGGAGGTGAACTGCAATACCAGACACAACCTGAGGACAGGTGCAGCGCTGTGTCTCCAATCCGGACACCCCTTCTGTCCTGAGATGACCCGACGGGGGAGGCGGGTGTCAGAGCCACCCACCGCCAACACTGCAGACAGAACCACACAACTACGGCATGAGGGCAGGGCTTGGCATGAGGGCAGGGCTTGTCCTGAGTGCACTGTCTCTTGTTATGGACAGATTTATAGTCACATAAACCCCGTCTGATGAACCGGTAACCTAGGTCCGATCACATGACAGAGGGGATCGCCAAAAACCCTGTGCACCCTCAGCCCGTCCATCCAGCCCTTTCCTGGTTATATCTGCGTCTGGGAAAGCTGGGTGACCACCATTACCCCTCATACTGGAATGTTTAGGGATGTGACTAATGAACCTCACACTCCAGTAGGAGGGGTAATGGTGGTCACCCAGCTTTCCCAGACCCCTGAACGGTAAATCTCTCTAGTTGTGCTGAGACTCTTTGTGAATGTGACTAATGAACCTCTCAGTCTCAGCACAATTAGAGAGATTTATCGTTCAGGGGTCTAGGAAAGCTGGGTGACCACTATTACTCCTACTGGAGTGTGTTTGGGGATGTGACTAATGAACCTCTCATACTCCAGTAGGATGGGTAATGGTGGTCACCCAGCTTTCCCAGACCCCTGAACGGTAAATCTCTCTAGTTGTGCTGAGACTGTTTGGGGATGTGACTAATGAACGTCTCAGTCTCAGCACAATTAGAGAGATTTATTGTTCAGGGGTCTGGGAAAGCTGGGTGACCACCATTACCCCTCCTAGTGGAGTGTGTTTGGGGATGACTAATGAACCTCTCACACTCCAGGAGTGGTAATGGTGGTCACCCAGCTTTCCCAGACCCCTGAACAATAAATCTCTCTAATTGTGCTGAGACTGAGAGGTTCATTAGTCACATCCCCAAACAGTCTCAGCACAACTAGAGATTTATCGTTCAGTGCTTTCCCTGTAGTTTCATCATGCGTCCTTCATACAAGGGGGGGGGGGCGTTAGGGGGGGCCGTGGGGGGGGGGCCCGTCGGGGGTCACGAGAGCGTGGGTCTGTGAGGTAGAGAGTGGGACATGCAGAGACACACATCTTACCTGCAGTGCAGCTGGTCTTCAAGATGGCGCCTGCTCTCTCCCTGCAAACAGCTGCTCTGCTCTGTGTGACTCTGACCTGCGTCTGCGCAGGACAGAGCCATAGAGCAAAGTCAATGGAACGGCTCCCGTTCATTGACTCCTATGCATTGTAGCTGCCGTATTCCATCTCTGTATGTGTCGTTAATCGACACATACAGAGATGAAAAACAAAATGGCAGCCCCCATAGTGAAGTAAAAGTTAGAAAAAAGAAAAAAGTAAAACACAAACACACACATAAATAAAAGATTTTATAATAAAACACTAAATGCAAATTGATATCAAAATTTTTTTTTTCGTGACACTCGTCCTTTAATCCTCGGCGAATGCAGAGCACTTATATTTCACTCCGCTTATGAGTACCCTTGATATCCGGGCTGTTCCAAATGGAGCCCATAAGATATTCCATAACGAGATCATATAGCAAGGGGCAGCCTTGCATGGCGCCATTGTGAATAGTAAAGGGTGCAGAAAGCGAGCCGTTGATTTTTAATTGGACGGAGGGAGATTGGTTGAGGGCCAGTATCTTACCAATGAGGGAAAGACCCAGTCCTATATGTTTATTTATACACAAAAGAAGCAGAGTACAAAGCCAAGTATATATTAAAACTAACAAGTTTTTATTAAATACACATAAGAACAAACATATTAAAAAGGTACATGAATGGGAAGACTCTATATAATGTAAACACAGGTAAATAGATTGGCCAAGTATGTAATAGATATTAAATTGTGATCCTTATATTAGAGATGTATGAACTGGGCGGTGTATTGTCATGTATACCGTTAGTTCCTTGTGTGTAGACCATTCAGTTGTGGAGATACGTGTCCAAAGAGTAAACTCTACGACAGGAAAACTAATATAATCATTGGTAATTCAGACAAACCTTACCCATGACAGGAGTCTTGGAGGCCTGGATACCTGTATGTTTAACACGGGGTCATTTATTGAATGTTGATTACTTCCATGGGGGGTTTATGGTATGGGGTAGCCTATGCTTCTGTTGATATAGGATTCTGTACTGGTCTCAATTACAAGTGTTAGCTAGTTGAATTTAGGTAGATCCCCTAGGGGGGTGTTGTCTGTTGCTGGTAGTATTTTCAACAAATTACACGGGAGGTGGTCTCCACTTCCTTAGATACCTTACTTACTCCCTCCTTAGGTGTACCCTCCGGAGTGTCTCTAATATAAGGATCACAATTTAATATCTATTACATACTTGGCCAACCTATTTACCTGTGTTTACATTATATAGTCTTCCCATTCATGTACCTTTTTAATATGTTTTTTCTTATGTGTATTTAATAAAAACGTGTTCGTTTTAATATATATACTTGGCTTTGTACTCTGCTTCTTTTGTGTGCATATATATATATATATATATATATATATATCTATATATCTATCATGGAGTTGCCTTTTCATTATAAAAGGGAGGTTGTCCCGTAGGGACATTGCCTAGCCCACTATTATTTTGCATTAGGAGGTTATTAATTCCAGTCCTATATGTTGAAGAGTTTGGTTAACGGCGGGCCACCATATTCTGTCAAACGCCTTTTTGGCATCTAGGGACAGGATCATGAGAGGGGTGCGTTGAGTCTGGGCATGATGGATGATATCCAAAGTTTTAAGAGTATTATCGCGTGCCTCCCGACCAGGAATAAATCCCACCTGGTCTGGGTGTACCAGGTTAGACAAGTGCTTGTTCAATCTGTTAGCTAGTCATTTGGCGTCGATTTTGTGGTCCACGTTGAGTAATGAGATGGGACGGTGTTTAAAATGATTAGAAAACTAAGCAATAATAAAAATATCTCATGGTTCAGAACATCTGCTATTCTAGGCTGGATTGATTACATGTTAGAAAAATGTAAAACATTGGGTGTGGAGCTGTGACAACTGCTCATCTGTTTTCAGGAGAAAAATATATATATACTGTATATGTAAGAATAAAATTATATATAAAATCATATATTCTTTCCAAGTATATTGCATAAAATCCCAATTTGTCTTCGGCTCTGTTTACATCTGCGTCGGAGGCACTTTTAGGGGCCTCCATCAAAGTTTCCATTATTTTTGGCAGAAATAAAAACGCAACATGCTTCGTTATTCTGTCGGAAAAAAAACACCAAATCATGACTGAAACCAGATGCAACCCAATAAAGACAATTGGTTCCGACAAGTGGTATTGGTTTCCGCTATGTGACGGATTCGGCGGCTCTGTTTTTTTCCGCTCTGCTCTTATAACGTAGCTGAACAAGCTTAAACCTGAACGCAGATGTGAACAGAGCCTCCTCTCCCCCCCCCCCCCCCCCACCCACTTTCCTGAACCTGCAGTCATGGGAAAAAGAACTTCACATATGGGTTCCAATTGTATTTAACCCACGCTTATGGTTTTTCAAAATGCAAAGGAAAATGCTTTTACATTATGACGGTGAAATGGCACCCTTAAATACTTTTTTAAAGCGACAACTTTTCACAATAAGCAGTTATATGTGTGTACATGAGGAATAACACAATTTCTGGCCCTGATATGACTTGTATGCAGAATTATTTAGCAGTTTTCCCCTTCTTAGGCTCTCTCTAGTTCTGTTTTCCCTGAGCTAGGGGGCGGAGTCTAACTGCAGTCATGTATTCTATACACAGCACACAGAGAAGAGGAGAATCCTGCTCTCCTATCTCTATCACATATATAGAAGCCACAACAGCATAGAGGGTATTATACAGCCGTAATGAGCAGTGTAGCAGAGAATCCAGCACTAGGGTTACATAGAAATCTTACCAGAAAACTGTATCCTGCCCACTCTGCTCCTGCTTCCTTCACCTGCTCAACCTTCAACTCTCCATGGACTTGTACGTAGTGTCTGTTGCTGACTAACTCTCTCTCTCTGCTCCCTTCTCCTGCTCACCCCTCCCTCTCCATAGATTTGTATATGCAGTAAAGGGACACCCCCCATCTTCTGCAGCCTGTCTGTAACCAGGAACAGACTTTGCTTGACAACAGTGGGAGGAAGGGAGACACCTAGTGGCAGTAACTTCACACAGAATTTACATGGATAAAACTAAAAATGAACAGTATGTAAATTAAAAAGTTGATCTATATTTTAGGTATACTATTAGATTAGCATAGGTTACTTGAAAAGTTAAGTGTCCTATTCTTAATGAACAAATCACAAAAATTGCTGAAATGTGGTTGAGATACAGACACCTTCACGCGCCTTTGGCGACACCACCCTCTGATTTCTTCTTTCAGCCACTTCACTGGCTTCAGGCTTAATGGGTAGATAAAGTTTACTAGATTACATTACACCCATGACAAATTCTCTAAAATTTGGCAAACCTCAATACAATGGACAAGGGACAGCAGCACCTTATATACTGCCCCCAAAGGCTATGTACACCTTTTGTAAGCAAATAGTTTTGTTTTATTAATAGAACAAAATAAATTGTGTTTTTAAAGGGAACCTGTCACCAGGATTTCACCTATTAAACCAGCAATACCTGGTGGTAGAGGGTGAAAAATCATTTCTATATAACCTATAATTGTCTGTTTTGTCGGCTCTGTAGCTTTAGTATTCAGCTTTTTAGTTTTCCCACACCGTATGCTATTGAGCATAAGAGTCAGATCTTCGTTTGAAAAGAGTCAAATCTTCATTCTTCAAGTTTTTCCGAGTTTACCCCGCCTCCTTACTTTTGATTGACAGCTCCACGCCTTCCCCCAGCACACAAAATCCCACGCTTGTGCATTGATGTCCTCTTTTGGTGTGTGCGCACAAAGGGACACCGGATTATTACGATAAAAGGCGCAAAATGTTTGCATACCGTTATTTACAGATGGAGGAGGAGTTTAGGAGAGGGGGTAACGGCAATGAACTTTTGATAGCAGTGGCCAGTGAGGGATAAGTAAAGTTCAATAGGTGAAATGCTGGTGACAGGTTCCCTTTAAGCAACTTTCACATTTTTTTTTTACTTTTTAAGATAGAAGCTGTATTGTTCGGTCTCAACTGATTCCGTCAGTTGAGCTGAATGGCTAAGAGGGACTTTGTATACAGGACACATAAAAGCTGGATCTTAAAAAGAAAAAAAAAAAATCTTTTAATAAAAGTTTGAAAGTTGCTTAAAAACACAAAATATATTTAATAAAAAAAAATATTTGCTTACAAAGTTGTACATAGCCTATAATTCCCCAATCTTTTTGTCCTCAGATGCCCTGACCACATCTTTCGTATCTCAATTTTGATAACCTTGCCCCAATCACCATATGTAGTTTATAAATCATTTATGTAAACATCTATTTCGTTACCTATGTGCATCTATAAGTGTAACATTGCTGTGATCCTTATTTCTCCAGACTCCTAATGAAACGTTAGAAAGGAGGGGGGACGTCTAAGGTTTCTGTTCTGGGACTATATTTTTCAGAATGTATTTATGTTGGATGTAAACATTCACATGTGACTACCACTGTTTTTCATTCTACTCACTCCATTTTTGCTTTCTTAGAAGTTTTCAAAATCAGAAGTACAAAGTAAAGAATTATCAATTATACAAGGCACATCACTCAGGAATCTGTAGACAAGAACATGAACCAGCTTTATTAAAATCCTTAGTAGTAAATAATCATTTTGGCTTGAGATGGATGAACTGTAACGTAAGTGCCAGCCCTCCTTCTGAGAGAAGCACAAGCACATGTATACATACAGGCAGAGCATCACTTACAGTAGCTGCAATGTAAACATAAAACATTTCAAGTATCGGCATTAATGGGTAAAAATGGAATCCATTAGGACATTTTAGCTGCTAAGACAGTGCACAATGCCTCAACCAGCAGTGGAAATATGGTATGTACTTTGGCAGGATGAGCCGTTCTTGGTCACAGCTTATAATGATGTTCACTGGTGGGATTCCGCCCTCAAATTGTGGCTTGGGAATCCACAGAAACAAATTCACAAACATTATGTGGTTTGAGCTATCTGCACTGTAGATATGCAGAGGCACAGGGAACATGACTATGTCATGTATTGCAGTTAACATGAAGAATAGCATCATCTTCATAAAATGCATAGGCACCATACATATATATACCACCTATGCATACTATATATTAGACATATCATACATTATAATGTACCTCATGTGCCATACGCTTACAATGTTAAACCCTCCTATGCACTCTGTATACACTGTACAGATGCTTGAAGCGTAAATTCGAAGAAATCTAGTGTACCATGTTTTGTATGTGTCAGCCTCTTCATTTAGCACAGATGTAATTATAAAGCAATTCTCAAAGTTACACAATAAATTAGACAATTTCCTTAAGAATGTATAAAGTATCTTTCTAAAAAAACATTAGCAGCTTGTAACTATTCTACTATAGTTGTGAAGGGGTTAACAAACATTATTGCATAGGCACGTTCTGTCTCCCACTAGTGGCTGTGCTAGGAATTAGGTCTGTCTCATAACTGGAAATGCTCCTTTGTTATTTTGGCTTCTAGACTGATATTTTGGCAGAGGTAGTTCCATACCCTTAGAGAGCACAGATGGGAATTTGGCACAAATTGTTTATAAAAAAAAACAAACCAAAAAAACAACAATGTTGGGGTAAATATATTAATGCGCACACACACACACACACACACACACACACACACACACACACACACACACACACTACAGCCGAGAATGAGACAATATAGGAGCATACACACACATATATATATATATATATATATATATATTACACACACACATCTCTTATTGCATAGTGGAATGGGTGGTGCAGCCTTTACATAGAATTCAGTGAAGAAAAAAATGCCTTTTCGCTTAGTGCATATCTTTCTATAGGTTATAGTAAAAAAAATGTTTAAAAAATTCTTAAGGAATAAAAGCAGCAGTTTTATTAATCCAGAGACTTTCTAAAAGTTTTTGTTTTTTTCCTATTTCAATTATATTAAAATAAGTTTGAGTACTATGAATTTATCTTGGTTGATATACAACACATTACAAATCCTGAGGACTTCTAACTACCAATTTATAGCTATACGGCTTTTCCAAGTGCAGAAGGCACACATTACATGATCATACACAACTATTTCATCAATAATACAAATGACATTGTACCGGCAGAACATCTTTAAATCCTATAGCTTCAGTTCACAAGTAATGTGAAAAAATTATTGTCATGGAGAACATTCAAAATGGATAGAATATAAAGGAAACACTGGTCCTCACTTCAGTTCACCCGTGGTGAACGGTGTCACTACAAATGTGTCTCCTTTTTACTTATCAATATTCTCACCATTATGGTCTTTGACATTACCCACGTTATACAGTAGGTAGCTGTCTGCAGAATGAGAAAACATCATTATTGTAGGGTTGACTTAAAAAAAAAAAAAACAACAAAGCTTTTTCACAGACAAATAAAAAGGTAAATGTATATACTAAACCTTGTTAACCCCTTCACTTTTGTTGGAACAAACCGTGCTGCAAGTTTATTTGGCTTTTGGTTTTTAAAGGCTGTTGCAAGTTAAAACCAGAAATTGAGGATGCCCGAAAAGAAAGGGAATAATGTCTTCAGAAACTAGAGGCACTGGAAAGCTTAAGTACAGGGGAGTTAGGTAGTTCTAGAATGGACTCTTTGGCACCCTGAAGATCCCATTTATGCGGGAACCTTGGTATCACAATGGTTTCAAGTGTTAGTCAGTCTTCCACACCTTGTTCAGTACCTTCACCACTTCATCATAGATTATAAAGACAATAGCCACATCCAGACACACACGTCCAAGTCGAGGAACAGTCCCCTTGTAGAACCTGCAAGATGACGTGCATTCGCTATTAAAACATTAACAGAACAATACATTGGAAGCACGATTACTGAAGAAGAGCAAGCAGAAAAATGAGAAGTCTGCAGAATTGTCTCAGAAACCACAAGAAGAATTAGATAAATATGTAAAAAAAAAATTTGACTTACGCTCGTGGTCCCTCGTATTTGAAGATCCTCATGGCACAATCCCATGTGCTCTTGTATTTATGCGCTTCCAGTCCCTGCAGATATGCATGATAATATATTAATAACATAATAAAAACGGTCTAATAGAAAAACTGGCCTTGTTGCCCATAGCAACCAAGTAAAACCACTTTCTTTTAAAAAAACAAAACTATTCTGGAAAAATGAAAGCTACACTGTGATTGGTTGCTATGGGCAACAACTCCAGTTTTGATAAAGGAGGCCAGAATAATGTGTTTAACCCCTTCCCGCAAATGGGCGCTACTGTACGTCCTTTTTAGCGGCTCGTTCCCGCAAATGGGCGTACAGTAACGTCCTGAGGCTGAAGCAGGCACAGGAGCTGTGCTCGCTTCATCCTCAGCGGGTGTCGGCTGTAATATACAGCTGACATCCCGCTGCAACGGCGGCGATCACGGTTATGTCCGATCGCCGCCATTTAACCCCTCAAATGCCGCTGTCAATAGTGACAGCGGCATTTAAGTGATTGATACAGAGGGAGGGGGCTCCCTCTGTACCCCGTTGGGCCCCCGCGAAAAATCGCGGGTTTCTGATGGTTGCAATGGCAACCAGGAAGCCTAGCAATGGCTTCCTGGTTGCCAGGCACGGGAGCCTATTAGGTCCTGCCCGAGGCAGGACGTAATAGGCTCAACTGTCAGTTATAAAATGACAGTTATAATACACTGCACTACACAAGTAGTGCAGTGTATTGTACAGGGGATCAGAAGATCAGATCTTCCAGTCCCCTAGTATGTGTAAAATAAAAAGTAAAAAAAAGGTTAAAAAAAGTTTTAGATAAATAAATAAATACAAGTTTTATGTAATAAAAACAATAATCATCTTGTGTCCCTGATCAAGTCCTTTATAATTAGCAAAAAATGGGAAAAAAGACAAAAACTAGACATAATAGGTATC
Organism: Rhinoderma darwinii; assembly: GCF_050947455.1. Lineage (NCBI taxonomy): Eukaryota > Metazoa > Chordata > Amphibia > Anura > Rhinodermatidae > Rhinoderma > Rhinoderma darwinii. The sequence continues at coordinate 452,295,525 of NC_134687.1, forward strand.
GCCGCGTTCGTATCGGCGTGACCTATAAAAATATCATATTATTTATCCCGCACGGTGAACACCGTAAAAAAAATACAATAAAAAACAATGCCAGAATTTCCTTTTTTGATCACGTTGTTTCCAATAAAATGGAATAAAAAGTGATCAAAAAGTCGCGCGTAGCCAAACATGGTACCAATAAAAACTACAGTGTGTCACGCAAAAAACAAGCCCTCACAAAGCTCCGTCGACATAAAAATAAAAAAGTTATGGCTCTCAGGATATGGTGACACTAAAACATTTTATTTATAAAAAGGGTTTTTATTGTGTAAAAGTAGTAAAACATATAAAAACTATATAAATTTGGTATTGCCATAATCGTATCAAACCGCAGAATAAAGTAAACATGTTGTTTATGCAGCACAGAGAACGCCGTTAAAAATTGATTTAAAAAAAACAGCGAGAGAATTTCTGTTTTTTGGTCTCCGAAAAATTGAATAAAAACTGATCACATTATCACATTTACCCCAAAATGATACTAATAAAAACGACAGCTCATCACATGAAAATCAAGCACTCACAAAGCTCGTCAACGGAAAAATAAAAAGTTATGACTCTTGGAGCGCAATAATGCAAAACGACGACCCAGACTAATTTATATGTGCAGCAGTTCTTCACCTAAAACCCCACGTCATCATTTGCAGCCCCCATTTGTAGACCCTGTAAATGCAGCGGAATCTATGACATTTTGGGGTCTGTGCTACATATGGGGCTAGTGAAGTCAAAGATTAGACAATGCTGGAGTGCGGATATTTTGTACAATACCACGGACACCCTTTAGAAGTGCGACTCCTACACCCAAAAATCCGGCCTGTGCATGAAGGATTGGTTGAAAGCGTACGTCACTATCCAGGGATAATTAATTTTATTATTCATTCTCCCCATTATTACATCATCCTATTATGACCTGTTGCACTCCGCCCAGCTTACATATACCCTGATGTACTCCACATAGCTTACATATACCCTGATGTACTCCGCCCAGCTTACATATATCCTGATGTACTCCGCACAGATTACATATACCCTGATGTACTCCTCACAGCTTACATATACCCTGATGTACTCCACATAGCTTACATATACCCTGATGTACTCTGCACAGCTTACAACATATACCCTGATGAACTCCGCCCAGTTTACATATATCCTGATGTACTCCGCACAGCTTACATATACCCTGATGTACCCCTCACATATTGCATATACCCTGATGTACTCCACCCAGCTTACATATACCCTAATGTACTCCTCACATATTACATATACCCTGATACACTCCACCCAGCTAACATATACCCTGATGCACTCCGCCCAGTTTACATATGCCCCCATATTATAAGCTGAAACACCAGTAAAACACTAAACAAAACTACTACCAAGCAAAATCTGCGCTCCAAAAGCCAAATGGAGCTCCTTCTGGGCCTGGCAGTGTGCCCAAACAGCAGTTTATGACCACATATGGGGTATTACTGTACTCTGGAGAACCCCTTAACAATAATTTATGGGGTGTGTGTCTATGGTGGTACAAGCTGGGCACAACACATTGGGCACTGAAATAGCATATATGTGGAAAATGGCAATTTTAAATCTGCAACATCCACTGTGCACTAATTTCTACAAAACTTTTGGGGTTAAAATGCTCACTTCACTTCTAGATGAATTCCTTGAGGGGTGTAGTTTCCCAAGTGGGGTCACTTTTCGGGGGTTTTCACTGTACTGGTACCTCAGCGCAATGCAACATGGCGTCAAAAACAAATTTTGTAAAATCTCCACTCCAAAAACGAAATTGCGCTTTTTCCCTTTAGACTCTTGCTGTATGTCCAAATAGCAGTTTACAACCACATATGGGGTACTTCCCTATTCAGGAGAAATTTTGTCACACATTTTGGGGTGTCTTTTCTCCTGTATTGCTTGTGTAAATGAAAAATTATGTGCTAAATCTATAGGTTATTGGAAAAAAAATTTTTTTCATTTTCACGGCCCAATTCTAATAAAATCTATAAAACACCTGAGGGCTCAAAATGCTCACTACACCTCTAATTTAATTCTTTGATAGGTATAGTCTCCAAAATGGGATCACACCTGGGGAATTTCTACTATACTGGTACTTCAGGGGCTCTGCAAATGCGACATGGCCCCCGGAAACCAATTCAGCAAAATCTGAGCTGCAAAATTCAAATGGTGCTCCGTCCCCTCTGAGCCCTGCCGTGGGTCCAAACAGCAGTTTATTACCACATATGGGGTATTGCCGTAATCAGGAGAAATTGCTTTACAAATGTTGAGGTGCTTTTTCTCCTTTATTCCTTATAAAAATTAGAAAATTCTATGTTTTTTCAGAAAAAAAGTCTCTTTTCATCTTCACAGACTAATTCTAATAAATTCAGCAAAAAACCTGTGGGGTCAAAATGCCAACTATACCACTAGAAAAATTCCTTGAGGGGCATAGTTTCCAAAATTGAGTCATTTTTGGGGGGTTTCCCCTGTTTAGGTCCCTCCAGGGCATTGCAAACACGACACGGCACCGAAAAATATTCCAGTAAAATCAGTGCTCCAAAATCCAAATGGCGCTCCTTCCCTTCTGAGCACTGCCGTGGGTCCAAGCAGCAGTTTATTACCACATGTGGGGTATTTCCGTAATCGGGAGAAGTAGCTTTACAAGTTTTGGGGTGCTTTTTCTCCTTTATTCCTTGCAAAAATTCGAAAATTCTAAGTTTTTCCACAATAAAAGTAGATTTTCATTTTCACAGACTAATTCGAATAAATTTAGCAGAAAATCTGTGGGGTCAAAATGCTAACTATACCCCTAGATAAATTCCCTGACGGGTGTAGTTTCAAAAATGGGGTCACTTTTGGGGGTTTCCACTGTTTTGGCACCACAAGACCTCTTCAAACCGGACATGGTGCCTAAAATATATTCTAAAAAATGGAGGCCCCAAAATCCTCTAGGTGCTCCTTTGCTTCTGAGGCCTGTGTTTCAGTCCATTAGCGCACTAGGGCCACATGCAGGACATTTCTAAAAACTGCAGAATCTGGGCAATAAATATTGAGTTGCATTTCTCAGGTAAAACCTTCTGTGTTACAGAAAAAAATGTATTACAAATGAATTTTGTAAAAAAAAATGAAATTTGTAAATTTCACCTCTACTTTCCTTCAATTCCTGTGAAACACCTAAAGGGTTAAAACACTTTCTGAATGCTGTTTTGAATACTTTGAGGGGTGAAGTTTTCAAAATGGGGTGTTTAATGGGGGTTTCTAATATATAAGGCCCTCAAAACCACTTCAGAACTGAACTCGTCCCTGAAAAAAATAGCCTTTTGAAATGTTCTTAAAAATATGAGAAATTGCTGCTAAAGTTCTAAGTCTTGTAACGTCCTAGAAAAATAAAAGAATGTTCAAAAAACGATGCAAACATAAAGTAGACATATGGGAAATGTTAATTAGTAACTATTTTGTGTGGTATTACTATCTGTTTTACAAGCAGATACATTTAAAATGAGAAAAATCATAATTTCTTCAAATTTTCTCTAAATTTTGGTGTTTTTCACAAATAAGCAATAAATTTATCGACCAAATTTTTTCACTAACCTAAAGTACAATATGTCACGAGAAAACAATCTCAGAATCACTTGGATAGGTAAAAGCATTCCAGAGTTATTACCACATAAAGTGACACATGTCAGATTTGAAAAAATGGGTCTGGTCCTGAAGGCCAAAAATAGCTTGGTCTTGAAGGGGTTAACTCCTGACATAGTAAACACATGACCAGCACCAATTCAGAAATCCTTACTCTTTACTGAAATTGCTTCCATATTGATCTGCCATGACAGATTCCTTTTGACCTTCCCGACAGAGCCTCATTTTTAGAATCGGATGTCTCTTTATGTGGTAAAAACTCTGGAATGCTTTTACTTATCCAAGACAGTCAGAGGTTGTTTTCTCATGACATATTGTACTTTAGGTGAGGTAAAATTTGGTCGATACATTCAACATTTATTTGTGAGAAACACAAAAATTTAGAGAATTTGCAAAAATAAGTATTTTTCTAAATTTAAATTTAACATTTCCCATATGTCTACTATGTTAGCATTGTTTTTTGAACATACTTTTATTTTTAAAGAACTACAAGGCGTATAAATTTAGAAGAAATTTCCCCCCTTTTTTTTGGGATTAGTTCAGTTCTGAAGTGGCTTTGAGGAGCCTATATACTGTATTTTTCAGATTATTAGACACACCTGACTATAAGACGCACCCAGGTTTTAGACAAGAAATTGGGGGAAAAAAAATGTTTTACTACTTTTACAAAAGCAAAAACTATTTGTTAAAAAAAATTATTTGTTCTGTTTCATCACATTCTGAGAGCCATTTTTTGGTACATACGATTTTTTTATCACTTTTTATTTCTTTTTTTTTTACATTGTGCTTGGGGAAAAATGGGAAAAGGTTTTTATTTTTTTTCTAACATTTAATATTTTTTTAAACTTCCGAAAATATATCTAACTTTTTTTTATTTTTTTTACACATTTTATTAGTTCCCCTAGGGAACTTGAACCAGTGATCATTAGATCGCTTGTACAATACACTGCAATACATGGATGAGTTACAGAAACAGCGTAACTCACTAAACTACGCTGTTTCCGTAACTCCCATAGTAGTGAATGGCAGTTACAGAAGCAGCTTAGCATGCTACGCTGTTTCCGTAACTACTATTCAGTTCTATGGGAGTTATGGAAACAGCGTAGCTCAGCGAGTTACGCTGTTTCCGTAACTCGGCCATGTATGCAGTTTTCGTCGCTACAGAGTTCTGTAAACAGCGTAGCTTGCGGTGCTACGTGGTTTCCATAACTCCCATTCACTTCTATGGGTGTTACGGAAACAGCGAAGCTCAGTGAGTACTCGGCTGTTTCCGTAACTCCCGACCACCTAACCAGGAAGTGGCCGAGAGACGGCGGAGCAAGTAAGGTAGGGGCCCTCATCGATCTGACATTTATGACATATCCTGTGGATATGTCATAAATGTCCTTCATGGGAAAACCTTATAAATGCCGCGGTCAGTATTGACCGCAGCATTTAAACAGCCAGGAACAGCGCCATCGCTGCTCCTAGCCGTTAGAGCAGCGTGTCAGCTGCTGACACCTGCAGTGTATGGAACAGGCTCAGCGTGTGAGCCCGCTCTGCTCCAAACATCATCCCCTCCCCACTCCATAATGCGCCTGCACATGAAGGGGTTAAGTAAGAAGCGGTCAGGGGTCCATTGACTGCCAACTATAAGACGCAGAGACTTTTTAGCAAGATTTATTCTTGCTAAAAACTGCGTCTTATAGTCAGAGAAATACGGTATTAAAAAAACAAACAAATCACCTCACTTTAAAAACTGCACCCCTCAAAGTATTCAAAATAGCGTTTTTTTTTAACCCTTAAAGCATTTCACAGGAATTAAAGCAAAGTGGAGGTGAAATTGACAAATTTAATTTAATTTTTTGCAGAAATTCCATTTTAATCCATACTTATTGCCCAGATTCTGCAGTTTTGAGAAATATCCCACATGTGACTCTAGTGTGCTAATGGATAAACACAGGCCTCAGAAGCAAAGTAGCACCTAGAGGATTTTGGGCCCTTCTTTTTATTAGATTATATTTTAGGCACCATGTCAGGTTTGAAGAGGTCTTGTGGTATGAAAACAAAAAGGAAACACCCTGGAAAAAAGACCCCATTTTGGAAACTACACCCCATAAGGAATTTAACTATGGGTGTAGTGAGCATTTTCACCCCACAAGTGTTTCATAGATTTTATTAGAATTTGGTTGTGAAAATGGAAAATGTTACTTCTTCCAATAAGATGTCGTTTTAGATTAAAAAAAACAACAACAATGCCCACAAGGAATAAAGGAGAAAAAGCCCCCCAACAGTTGTAAATTAACTGTGGTCATAAACTGCTGTCTGGGCACACGGCAGGGCTCAGAAGGGAAGGAGCGACATATGGCTTTTTGAGCACAGATTTTTGCTGGATTGTTTTCTCGGCACCAGGTCACTTTTGCAAAGCCCCTAAGGTACCAGTACAGTGGAAATTCCCCAAAAGTGACTCCATTTGGTAAACTACACCCCTTGAGGAATTCATCTAGATGTATAGTGAGCATTTTGACCCCACAGGTGTTTCATAGATTTAATTTTATTAGAATTGGGTAGTGAAAATAAAAATTACATTTTTTTTCCAATAAGACGTGGTTCAGCTCAAAATTTTTCATTTTCTCAATAAATAAAAGGAGAAAAAGAACCCCAACATTTATAAAGCAATTTCTCCCGAGTACGGAAATACCCCATATGTGGTCAAACTGCTGTTTTGGAAACTACACCCCTCAAGGTATTTATTTATTTTTAAAGCAATACTATTTCTATTGAATTTTATAAAAGGAGAAAATACAAATTGGACCAAAAGGTCCAAAGGCCTCCCAACGTGTTGAAACCTAGAGAAAAGAACTCAAATGCAAGAAATACAAATAAAATATATACAGTGCCATATAGATGATCGAACCATAGCAAACAATCAGGAGTAGCAATAAAGTACACGTTACATAAAATATTCTGAACACATAAAAATTTGACAAGACTTTAGATTATGTTGATGCGCATTAGAGTTGCAAGACAAAGAAGTTTCAGGACTACAATTGATATTTACTCTTCTAGTAACTTCTGATAAGGAAGGCGAGACAAGAGATTTCCACGATTTCACTAAACCCATTCTAGTTGCTATAAGAATGCATTGGGACAGAAGGAGGACTATCTGCCATACCTATATCTAATATTGCCAACTTTGGTTTTCTCTGAAAATGTATACCAGTCATTTTAGAATTCTGAAATACTTCTTTCCATAGGAGTACAATAGTTCGACAGGACCACATGTGTAATGCAGATCCAGTTTTTCCACATACTCTCCAACATATGTTAGAGATTCCTCCAGAAAAGTGTGAATATCTAGGTGTCAGATACCGTCTCAGATGTATTTTCCTCATGTAGCGTGATTGAGTATCCAATTAGCAGCATTGATCTATATGAAATGATTCTCCTATCTCACCCTCCCTCTTCATGTAAATTGCTTGGTTAAATAAAGATTTATGAAAGTCAGAGAGCTTAATTGGTTTTGTGGGCATGTTTAAAGGCACTGTTCACACTGAGTTTTTTTACGCTGATTTTGACGCAGAAACCACGTCGGAATCAGCGCCAAAAAGCGCCCGACACACATTGATCTCACTGGGAGGTAGAGGCGTTTTTTTCCCCTGCTCGCGGAAAAAAAAGCTACATGTTCTTTCTTCCTGCAGTTCCATCTCTGACCTCCCATTGAAAGATGCCGTGAAAGCCGCGGCAAGAGAGTGCAGGCAGGTCAAAATCTGCCTCAAAACTCCTTAAGGAATTTTGAGGCAGATTTTTTTTCTGCCTGCAAAATACCCTGTGTGAACAGTGCAAGAATGATTAGAAGAGGCGTCTTATTTGAAGTTCTTGGTAAAACCACTTATGAGAAAGGTTGTGTGAGTCAGACTTTCAAAACTTCGAAAAACTCCATTTCTTCAAGGCATTTATTAAGGGGTGTAGTGAGAATTTTGACCCCACAGATCTTTTCCATAAATGATTGCGCTGCGGATGGTGCAAAGTAAAACATTTTATTTTTCCCTAGATACGCTATTTCAGTTGCAAATATGTCGTGCCCAGCTTGTGCCACTGGAAACACACACTCCAAAAATTAATAGGGTTTTTCCGGGAATGGCGATATATGTGGAAGTAAAACTGCTGTTTCTGCGGGCTCAGTAGGGAGGCAACGCCAATTGGCTTATGGAGCGTGGATTTGCTTGGTAGAAGTTTTATTTAAGTATTACTGATGTTTCGGTGTATAATGTGGGGGTACATGTAAGCTGGGCAGGGTGCATCAGGGGCATAATAAGGTAATATAATAATGGGGTAAAAAAAACTATAAAATGATCCATAGATGTGTGTTACGCTGTGAAGCAATCCTTTCTGCACAGGCCGGTGTCGCACTGATAATGTCCTTTCTTATCCCCCTTTTGGTCCACACTCTGCACCTTTGCAGTTTAGGGAATTTTGCTGGGAAAGTGTTGTCCTGGTATAATACGGGCACCCTCGCTTCTAGCGGATATGTTTGAGTTCTACCCTTCCTGGTTCCCTAATTTTAGGGCCTTGATAAATCGCCTCTTGAAACAGAAGAAATGTTAATGTTCCCCTCGGGCACAACTGCATATTTTTATTTTCTGAATGGGAGCCTTAACTGATTTTATTTTTTCATAGACATAGTGGTATGAGGGCTGATTTTTTTTTTTTTGCGTGACGAGATGCCGTTTTTATTGGTACCATTTTGAGGTACATGCGACTTCTTGATCACTTTTTATCCTATTTTTTGGGAGGCAAGGTAACCAAGAATCAACAATTCTGGCATAGTTTTTTACATGTTTTTATTTTTTAATACAGCGCTCAGCATGCATTATAAATGACACGTTAACTTCATTCTGCGGGTCAGTACGATTCCGGCGATACAAAATTTATAGCACGTTTTTATGTTTTACAACTTTTTGCACAATAAAATTACTTTTGTAAACAGAATGTATTTTTTCTGTCGCCATGTTGTGATAACCAGAATGTTTTTTATTTTTTTCATAGACGGAGCTGTATGAGAGCTTGGTTTTTGCGAGACGAGCTATAGTTCTTATAGGTACCATTTTTGGATACATTTGACTTTTTGATCACTTTTAATTCCAATTTTTGGAAGGTAATGGGACCAAAAAACAGCAATTCTGGCATTGTTTTTGAGGTGTTTTTTTTTTTATTTTACAGTGTTCACTGCGCGGGATAAATAACATAATATTTTTATAGTTCAGGCTGCTACGGACACAGCGATATCAAAGATGTATGGTTTATTTTATTTTTTTCAATAATAAAGTACTTGATAAGCGAAAAAGGTTGATTCTTTTATTTTATTACTTGAAACTTTTATATTTTACCACTGTTTTTTTCCACTTTTTCTTTAGTCCCACTAGGGGATTTGAAGGTCCAACTGTCTGATTTCTGTTCTAATACATTGCACTACCTATGTATTAGATTGGCCAGTCGTTCACGGACAGCAAGCTGATTAGGCTTCCGTAATTGGCAGACCAGTAGGCCATTTTTAGGCCGCCTGTTACCATAGCAACCATCGGCGCAATCGCATTGCAGGGTTGCTGCTTTGGCTACAAACCACTAAGATGCAGCGATCGCTGCATCTAAGCGGTTAATGGCAGGGAATCGGAGCTAGCTCCGGTCCCTGCCCTTACAGCAGGGTGTAAAATACAGCTGACATCCACCGCTGACGATACAGACTCAGCTTCTGAGCCCGTGTCCTCTTCCCGTCGCTACCGGAAGCCTTTTAGGCCGTGCCTCCAGGCAGGGCCTAGGAGGCTTCCGTAGTCTGCACACCGGGAGGCAATGTTAGGCCTCCGGTTGCCATTGCAGCCATCGGCACCCCAGCTATCACGTCACTTGGGTGCCGGTTGGCTTCCTTTAAACTCCTTAAATGCAGAGCTAGCTTTTGACCGCTGCATTTAACGGGTTAATGGCGGGGATCGGAGCTAACTTCGGTCTCCACCATTACAGCAGGGTGTCAGTTGTATGTTACAGCGGACACCTTGCTGTAATGGTGGATACCCGTGGCTGATAGCACAGTCTCATCTTCTGACCCCGTGCCATCCATTTGATGCAAGTATGCAACAAATTGTGGGAAGCACTAGCTTTCCATGATGTATACTTACGACAAATGTCGGGAAGGGGTTTATGTAATGTACATAAATAAACATATGTATACACCTGCAGAATTCCATGGTTCAAACTAGGGATGCACGATGCATCGAAACTTCGATACTGTTTCGATACTTTGCATCCCCAAACGGTTCGATACCGTTATTTCCTGTATTTCGATACTTAGCTGCGTAGCCGCACAGCTAAGTATAGTAACAGGAATTCCCTGTGACGTGATCCCAGGGGCATCCCCCTTCTCATTTTCTCCTGAATGCTGCAGTCAGCTTTGATGGCAGCATTCAGGGGAATAGTGGCGGAGATGAGAGGTTTCTCTGATCTCCGCCGTTATAGAGCGGGGCTGCGGCTGTGTAATGCAGCCATTGCCCCGCTCCTGACAAGTGCGCGGCGTCAGGATGATGTGATGCGGCCGGCGCTGTACTAATGAGTGGCGGCACTGAAGACAGAACATAGCAGGCGCACTACAAAACACCCCCATGTTCTGTCTTCAGTGCCGCCGCTCATTACTGCAGCGCCGGCCGCATCACCTCATGCTGACCGCGCGCGCACTTAATGTCAGGAGCGGGACAATGGCTGTATTACACAGCCGCAGCCCCGCTCTATAACGGCGGAGATCAGAGAAACCTCTCATCTCCGCCGCTATTCCCCTGAATGCTGCCATCAAAGCTGACTGCAGCATTCAGGAGAAAATGAGAAGGGGGGATGCCCCTGGGATCGCGTCACAGGGAATTCCTGTGACGCGATCGAGGGCCATACCATATATGGGCAGACAGCCCAGGGTCCATTGACGGACCCCAGGGCTGTCTTACCATATTTCTTGTTGTTAGTACACAGGCAGTTGTTAGGACATACCTAAATATGCACTATACGTACACAGGCTAATGTACTGGCACATATCTGATATATGTCAGTACATTAAAGTTTAAAAATAAAAGTAAAAATAAAGTAATGTTAAATTTAAAAAAAATACACATACGCCTTTTTTACAATAAACATTAAAATAAGTCTCAATACATAAAATATTCACATATTCGGTATTGGCGCGGCCGTAATAACCTGCACAACAATTTTTTTGCATCATTTATGATGTGTACGCTGTAAAAAAATAAAATAAAAACTGCTTTCTTTCACTTATCAATGCGAGGTGCGATGAATTTAACCTCCATGTTCCTTACATTAATAGTAATTAACCCCATCATGTACCTTACACATTAACCCATTATGACTGAGAAACATGATGCGGTTAATTACTATTAATGTGAGGCACATTCAAAATTGATCACACCACGCGCCTCACATCAGAAAACGGAAGAACTTTTTTTTTTTATTACTGTTGGCAAAGTATCGAATTGGTATCGAAATCTCAATACTAAACGAAGTATCGGTATCGAAGTCCAAATTCTGGTATCGTGACATCCCTAGTTAAATCACAGAATGAAAGTCAAATCCTAAATATAAAACTTATTTTTGTCACACTGAAAGAGTGAAATATCGCAGTGAGCTGAAGTGAATCCATTTCAGGTGACATCTGAACCATGATGAAACAGTCGGTCAGTCATCAACACGTCTGTCAGTTATTATATAGGTTTAGTTTTGTTCACATTACCTGCATTCTAGTTTTCACCACATCCAGGGGAGTGTTACCAAACACACTGGCAGCTCCAGCAATTGCTCCAAATGCCCCAGTAATAAGTGGGTTCATTGGCTTGTCAGGGTTGTCACCTGCCAAAGACAAACACATCTCAGCAAACCAGATTACAGAAGGAATTTCAGGCCCAGATAGCCATTTACATAATCTCTAGTGATCCTAGAATCTCCAGGATCTTACATGCACAATATATTCATATATGACCAGCTGACGTACTGAAAATAAGAACCGGTAGTAAAAGAGTGGTCATCGCTGCAAACAAGTATGTAGTAACTATAATAAAACTCTGGACAGTGTGCATCAAAAGGATCCACAGAACGCAAATAGAACGATTAGTAGATTATAGTATATAGACAGGCAGTATTCACTACAGCTAAACTAAAATCCTGGTGCCTGTATGCAACAAATCTCGATCAATTACGCTTTATTATGGCTAACAGAAATAAATATATTGTAATTCATAGCCATACAATCTTTCTAAGTATGAATAGAAGAGTTGATTTTATCGGAGTTCAAAACAACCATCAAAGTTTATTGTTATTAAGCCTTAACATTGAGTGGCCAGCAAATGTCTCCTAACATATCAACGGTGCAGTACACTGGATAGTACTGCCTTTCCCCCAGTAGTAGCATATTAAATCTAGAATTTACAACTCTAAACTCTAGGTGGGGACAACTGACTGATATAAATACAGTCGCTTTGTTTAGTTTTTTATATATCTTATTGCTTTCTACAATCAAAACCTCTCACACTACATAACTACGATAACAAAGCATACATTTTATCCTGCCAGAGAATACTTGGCTGGATCTGTGGTGGGATACTGGCAGGAACATCCAAATGAAACCACAAAGAGAGCATGTAAAAATCCAATTGATTCAGGCAAACGGTCAAGACCCTTTACCGAGTGCTGGAAACTTTTTGGATGATCGTTGTTAATTGTTTGCTAAATACTTTTAGGATGATATTCAAAAGATGGTAGCAGCTATACCACTCACAAATGTATATGTAAATCATCTAGGCTGGTCGCAGAAGGCATTATGGTAATAAAATTCAAGCCAAGCTAGACTTCTATACAGTGTCTTGTGAAGTATTTACCCCACTTGGTGTTTCCCTGTTTTGTAGCGTTACAAACTGGAATTACAATGGATCTAAAATAGGATTGTTAGTAAAATATGCATGCATATATACATATATATATATACACACACACACACACACACACACACACACATACCAACCAGATTACCTTCAGAAGTCACATTATTAGATGAATAATTTTCCCCTATGTGTAGTCAAAGTGTCACATGATCTGTCACATGATGTCAGTATAGAAACAAAGTACTATGCACACCAATATGGAATTTTTTATCCAGGTAATTAATTTATTTATTTGTAGCCAGTGACAGTGCGTGCAACGTTTCGGTCAAAACCTTGACCTTCCTCAGGCACTTTAGTCAATGCTGGTCCTGCGTGGCTGGCGCTGTGCCTGAGGAAGGTCAAGTTTTTGACCGAAACGTCGCACGCACTGTCACTGGCTACAAATAAATAAATGAATTACCTGGATAAAAAATTCCATATTGGTGCGCATAGTACTTCGTTTCTTTACTGGATCGGGTTGGGCCCCTACTCATGCACCCACACCATTACCTAGTGCTATCCGAACCTTGTAACTATGATGTCAGTATAAATACACCTGTTCTGAAAGACCCCTGACTCCAAATAGGTCAGAGACAAAGTTGTGGAGAAGTATAGATCAGGGTTGGGTCCTAAAATAATATCCCAAACATTCCACGGAGCACCATTAAATCCATTATAACAAAATGGAAATAATATGACCACTACAAACCTGACAAGAGAAGATCGCCCACCAAAACTCACAGACCGGGCAAGGAGGACTATAATCAGAGATGCAGCAAAGACACCAACGATAAGACTGAAGGAGCTCCAAAAGATCCAACGTGGAGATGGAAGTATCTGTCATAGGACCACAGAGTGGGACTTAATGGAAGAGTGGCCAGAAAAAAAGCCACTGCTTAAAGAGGCTCTGTCACCAGATTCTCAAATCCCTATCTCCTATTGCATGTGATCGGCGCTGCAATGTAGATAACAGTAACGTGTTTTTTTTAAAAAAACGTTAATTTTTGGTCAAGTTATGAGCTGACCAATCCGTGACAAGTCAGCGTCATACACTCCTCTCCATTCATTTACACAGCACATAGTGTTCTTACTAGAACGATGTGCAGCCACATACACAAGTGTCCTGATAATGAATACACATGAAATCCAGCCTGGACGTCATGTGTACTCAGAATCCTGACACTTCTGAATATTTCTGTGAGATTCCGGCAAGCCACTCGTAATCTCGCGAGATTACGGAGGTAAACGAGATTTCGTTTCTCTTGCTGGAAATCTCAGAAAAAAGATTCAGAAGTGTCAGGATTCTGAGTACACATGACGTCCAGGCTGGAGGTCATGTGTATTCATTATCAGGACACTTGTGTATGTGGCTGCACATCATTCTAGTAAGAACGCTGTGATGCTTGTAAATGAATGGAGAGGAGTGCATGATGCTGACTGGTACGGATTGGTCAGCGTCATACACGTAAACACGCCCAGTTAAAAACACAATACACGCCCAGTTGGACATAACGAAAAAAAAACGCCCAGTTGTCCATTTCAAAGCTCATTTGCATATATATATAAAATAGCTCATAACTTGACCAAAAATGAAAGTTTAAAAAAAAAACAAAAACGTTGCTATTATCTACATTGCAGCGCCGATCACACGCAATAGGAGATAGGGATTTGAGAATCTGGTGACAGAGCCTCTTTAACTGGTTGCCGACACAGGACGAGTATGCTCGTCCTGAGCGGCGAGCACTTCGCGCATTAGGACGAGCATACTCGTCCTGTGTGACAGCCGTCCCTGCGCGCGTCTGTGCGCGCGATCGAGAGCGGGGCAACGGCTGTAATACACAGCCACGGCCCCGCTCTGACAGCGGAGAGGAGAGAAACATCTTCTCTCCGCTGTTAACCCTTTGAACGCCGCGATGACAGCTGATCGCGGCGTTCAAGTAGAGGGGACTGCACATTGATCGCGTCACAGAAAATAACTGTGATGCGATCAAAGCCAACAACTCATATGGCCAGACAGCCCAGGGTCCAGTGAAGGACCCCAGGGCTGTCTGAACATATTTCCTGTTGTTAGGGCATACTGAGGTATGCCCTAACAACTGCCTGTGTACAATCAGTAACAGGCTAATGTACTGGCATATAGATCTATGCCAGTACATTGCAGTTACAAAATAAAAATCTAAATGATAAATCCCTTTATGGGATTAAAAAAAAAGTTAAATGAATGTCAAAAAAAAATAATGGTAAATAAATAAATACAAAGTAAATAAAATACACAGAAACACACATTTTTTATAATAAATCAAGTCTCAAAACATGAAATAATATAGACATATTTGGTATCGCCACGACCGTAACAACCTGTACTACAAAAATATACCATTATTTATTATGATCGGTGTATGGTGTAAAAAAAAATATTAAAACTGCTGCACAACTGCTTTTTTTTCTGCATTTTAATCTAATTAAAAATGTATAGAAATTAAACGATAATGTATTTGTAGAAATTAAACGATAATGTAATGTATTTAAACGAAAATGGTACGTACATAAAGTACAACTCGTCCCGCAAAAAACAAAGTCTCATATAACTACGTCATACAAAAAATAAAAGCGTTATGAGCGTCGGGATGCAAAGAGGGAAATGTAAAAAAAATTGCTCTGTCCTCAAGGCTAAAATTGGCCGTGTCCTTAAGGGGTTAAAGAAAAGTATAAGAAAACAGCACGTGGCAGACTCCCCCAGCACATGGAAGAAGGTTCTCTGGTCAGATGAGACTAAAATTTTACTTTTCGCCCATTATGGGAAACGCTATATGTGGTGCAAACCCAACACCTCCCATCACCCCAAGAACACCATTCCCACAGTGAAGCATTCCCACAATGAAGCCCGGTGGTGGCAGGATAATGCTGTGGGGATGTTTTTCATCGGCAGAGACTGGAAAACTGGTCAGAGGTGCAGGGAAGATGGATGGCCGTAAATATAGGGCAATACTTGAGGAAAACCTGTTTGTCTGCCAGAGATTTAAGACTGGGATGGAAGTTCACCTTCCAGCAGGACATGGACCCTAAACCTACACTGCAGGGGTTTAAGGGGAAACATTTATATGTCTTGGAATGGCCGAGTCACAGCCCGGACCTCAATCCAGAGAATCTGTGGCATGACATGAAGACTGCTGGACGCCAACACAACACACATCTAACCTGAAGGAGCTGGAGCAGTTTTGCCTGGAAGAATGGGCACAAAAGCAAGTGTCTAGATGTGTTAAGAGGTAGCTCCATGGGGTGAATACTTATACACATTAAAGTTCTGTTTTGCCTTAATTATTGTTTGTATCTTAGTAAAAAAAAAAAATTTTGCACCTTCAAAGTGGTAGTGATATTGTGTAAATCAAATGGTACAAATCCCTAAAAAAAAAAAAAAATAATTCAAGGTTGTAATGCAACAAAAACAGGAAAACCACCAAGTTTAGGTGAATACTGTTGCGAGGCACTGTATATACGCCTATAAAACGCACTTAAAGATTGAGGACTTTTTATTTTCTCTCGATCCCCAATTCTCCTTTCACCTGAGGCGTACCTCTTTGGCCACAATGAAAGAGAACTGGTACCACCTTTAAAGAATCCTTCTTTGAAATACTATATCTGTTGCCATGACTTGGATTAACATTTATCCAGAGCTTTAAATGTGGACACCTTTGTTAATAAAGTAGTGCTCATCGAAAATATACATTTTGAAAACCATAATGTCCACCTTTTAACACAATGCCATTTCTTAATATATGCTTACTGCATACGGTTGTATTATTGACTTCAATGTATTAATTCTATCAATGTGTTAAGGTCCTGAACTCCCTCTAGTGGCGGCTGCAGGCAACCAGATTTTTATAATTGAACTCTGAGCTCTGTATCAGAAATATGGAGATCCCACCACAATAAAAAAATATTAAGCCAGCACATCATTTTTTGCTTGTTTAGATTTAAAAAATAAACGGCGTTCAAGGGTGGACATTCACATGAAGTTCCGGACAAATAATACGGTATGGAGGAATATAGAGGAATCGTGTGCAATTTATACATCTATACCCACTACAGGCTTCTAACTCATTCAATTGCAATATTGAGAACTCTAATAACCCTAAAGTAAAGGTGTAGCTGACTGATATCCTTGCAGCCGATAGACGCTATCATTTTCATCTTGGGCTCATTCACGATTTTACGCAAGCTGTGAAACTAGTAAAGTTCATCAGCTGATAAAATGATTACAAGGATTTCCAGAGATGTCCAGGGAAGCAAACTGTGGTTTGTTGGCCACGCTGCAGGAACCAGAGATAGTTCATGTCTTCAGAGGTTACATTGTTATAATCCGGTGCGAGGGACCGGATTAAATATTAAATAAGAAACATCTTTTTTTTACCCCTATACCAGTTCCGGAGTGAGGTCATAACAAAGAAGCGGATAGCCTGGTTAGATCCTTGCTTGAGGACTGTAGCCGTGAGACCTTGATATGTCCCCTTTATGCCTAAAAAAAAGACACAATGGTTAAAGTGGAAAAAGAATTGCTTCAGTCCAGAACTACACCATCTTATATAATAGTCTTGGGAACCAGGGGCCCAGAACAAAACTTTCCCATGTTTGGGTTCTAACTTGGAACAGCTTATATTGGGATAGGAAGAGTTATAATGTTGGTCAACTAATGTGCATAATGAGAACTCTATCTGCTTAGAACATAAAGTAAAAGACAAACCTCTGAAAAATCTGTATTTTAGGAAAATACCTCAGCAGTAAAAGGATTTAGATGCTAGTGGGCAGCATCAATAAGTGGGTGACAATAAGCTGCATTCAAGCATAGAGGTCACATACTGGCATGTTCTGGTCATAGATTACAGGTATAGAAGAAATGAATGAAGGTCATACCTTGGTCACGTATGATCTCCCTCACTCCATGATAAAATCCTTTGTATTTTGGATTTGAGGAGCATTGGTCATGAATAAACTTTACCTGTAAAGAAAGAAAAAGCTATGTTTATTACTGCCACATTTACCAGTGTCTTTCCACTACAGAATATTCTACTGTAGGGTAATAGAAATGCTCAAGTTCAGTAAAACATCTTTTAGGCTCTGTTCACATCTGCGTCAGAGGCTCCGTTAGGGGCCTCCGTTGCAGATCTCAGTTTTTTCTGGACATAATCGTGCATCAGACAGCACTGTTGTCTGGCAAAACGTCGGAAACCTGACAGAACCTATTAAAGTCAATGGGTTTTATCGGGCGTCCTTGGTTTCCGTCATGCGAAGGGATCAGATGCTTCCGGTTCTCCTGTTATCGTAGTGCAGATGTGAACAGAGCCTTAAACGTAACAGTGTCTGTTTTAACAAGAGAGCATCCTCTACTTATAGAGGAAAGTAGGTTTCTACGCTAACATAGAAGGGGATTCTTTCCTGTAAGAGCAGTGAGTAGATGGACATATGTCGTTTTCAGCCTTACAAACAGTTACTATGTTACACTCAATGTCCAGCACCAGAATAGTGGACGACCCCTGCAGATTTTCACCCCAGACATAGCACTGCGATCACTGTATTTACCAGACACAATGTGAATAATCCAAATGGGCTGCCACTCATTTGTTCTAGTTTTTGTTTTTTTTTGGGGGGGGGGGGGGGGTCAAAGCGGTTGGACTTTACTGATCACACATTGATGGCATATTACATATGATACAATTACCCTGAACTGGTACCATTTACATGAAGATATAACCTACATAATATTTGAGCACCTTTGAAAATAACTTTATAAATAAAACATTAGTTATGAATAGTGATCTTGCATTACAGCGGTTTTATTTGCTATTGAAAACAGTCACAAGGCAGAGACGTCCCTAACATTGATAGCGATATTTTTCTGCATCAGACTACTGCGCAGTGTCTGGTGTAAAGACACCTCCAAAACGCAAACAACCAGAGCAAGCTTCCTATAGACAATGAAGAACGCTGGATCTCAGCTGTGAAGTCTGCAGAATTGCAAATACAGCTCTTGACGATAATATAGGCTATGACTGGTGACAATTTTTTTTTTTTAAAGTTCTCCCTTTAACATTTTCAATCATGTAATCTATCTCTAAAATTGCATGCTAGGTATATTGTAATATATCACGTGTAGTTTAGGGGCGCTTTTCTCAAGCATTCAAGGAACCCCAACAGGCCACAGTTCAAAGACTTCCAATAAATATAAACACCTACGACAATTACTCATATGCGGACACCAATTTAAGAAAATCCTTAATGCATGATCTGTTAGGCCCAGTTCACACAGACTTTTTTGGCACAGATTTTGACGTGGAAGCCGCGTCAGAATCCGCGCCAAAAAACATCCAAAATAGTCTCCCAATGATTTTAATGGGAGGCAGAGAAATTCAATGGGAGGTTCCACCTATGACCTCCCATTGAAAGCAATGGAAGGCAGAAAAAGCGTTTTTGCTTGTGATCCTCAATGGCCGCAGGTGAAATACACAGTGCAGGCAGGTCAAAATCTGCCTTGAAATTTCTTCTGGAATTTTGAGGCAGATTTTTTCTGCCTGCAAAATACTCTGTGTGAACTAGGCCTTAGGGTATGTTCACACGGCCAAATTTCAGACGTATACGAGGCGTATTTTGCCTCGTTTTACGTCTGGAAATACGTCTCAAATACGTCGTCAAACATCTGCCCATTACTTTCTATGGGTAGAACGCTGTATTGTCCACACGACGCGTAATTTTACGCGTCGTACGGCAATTACGACGCGTAAAATTACGCCTCGTAAAAAGAAGTGCAGGACACTTCTTTGGACGTTTTTGGAGCTGGTTTCTCATAGACTCCAATGAAAACAGCTCCAAAAACGGACGTAAAAAACGCCGCGAAAACGGCGTGAAAACGCCGCGAAAAATGCGAGTTGGTAAAAAATCGTCTGAAAAGCAGGGTCTGTTTTCCCTTGAAAACAGCTCTGGATTTTCAGACGTTTTTGTTGACTACGTGTGAACATACCCTAAGGGATACTTGACTAGATTTGGGAAACACTGGTTGAGGGTGTATTTATATGAGCAGGAATGTGTAAATATATGCTTAGGGTTTTCAAGGTTTCCTTAAACTATTGATGAGAGGACCAGTCTCCCCTCCTGCATGTGCCGTCACTACTATTGTATATGTATGGCGCTGCGGTTATTTGCAGACTGTCCTAATGTTCATATTTGGAGGGCAGTCTGCAAGGGTTTAATGGATGATGTGCAGGTTAGTTGTTGAAGCGATGAAAAGAGGAAATCTGCAAAGTGAGATCGCTGAACAGTTTTACTGCGACGAAAGCTCAAAAGTAGATAAAAGGTTCAAGCATCAAGTAGTTTGTCATGTAAGAAGTGGAGTTCTTGGAAGATGAAAAATATGCTGCTTTCACATGTAGGGAGTTTTGAACACATATATTCATCCCTCAACACGGCACGTCTCATGAAGTTACAATTTTTTTTTTTCAAAAGCATATTCATTTTTAATTTCTCACAATAAACACTAGGTGGCGTCACAGTACCTGTGTGCCCATGCATGAAAGCGAGAAATTACAGTTTTTGTTTTTTCTAATATTGTTTATTCAGGAATTTTATTACAGCATAATGGTGCATTTACATGTGGTGGTAATGTTGGGAAGCATGTAAATATGTGCAGTTTTTGCTGCATGGTAAACTGCTCCACTCTTCATTTGCGCCATTTTTGATAAATCTCCCCCTATCTTTATGGAAAACTCATTTTTCAATGCAGTGGTTTTCCCCATTGAAGTTAATGTGCACAATGCATGTGCTAAATAGATTTTTGTCAACCCCCCTCTACCGATATGTATAATCACATCTCAACAAGGTATGCCACACGCTACCAGTAGGTCTCATTTAATGGTAGATCATGCGGGTTGGCCTGTCACTGCTAATAGGGAAAAAAATAGCCAGGAGCCATTATATCCCATTACTCAAATCTGTACATCACACATGTCAAGGAATCCTCTCAGCCCCAGAGAATAGTACACACACACACACACACACACACAAATAATAATATAAAAAAAGTTTTTAATAAAAGAAGTTTAAAAAAATACAAAATAAAGTTGTTAATATAAATAAATATGCAAACCCCTCAAACCAAATAAAGTCATTAACTATTTTACAAGATGTGGATACATGTAGAATGGGCTTCAATCAATTAAACAACATGTGTCACACAGGATATACCCCAAATCCATGAAAACTCTACTGTGCAATACATTTTTGTAAAAAAAAAAAAAACGGCCGTGTGAATAGCCCCATAGATGTGCATTAATTTTGATGCAGCCGTGTGACGGCCATTAAAAAAATGTGTCCGTAACACGGCCGATTATCCCCGTCGTGTGAATAAGATCTAAGGCTGAATGCACACAATGCGTATTGCATGCGGCAAATCCGGAGCGTAATACAGTACCAGCAAAGTAAATGAGATTTCTGTGTTTTTCTTTTGGCACGTAAATTTACTTTATGTAAGTATTTTAAAATCCGCAGCACGCTAAATTTTATCTTGCGTTTCCGCTTGCGAATTGTATCTGACTAGTTCCATGGAAAAACGCACCAAAACCCATAGCATGAAAATGCACCGATTTTCGCATCAAAGTGTAAAAAGGCACGATTAGGTGCGGTTTATACCTGTGAATTTCCTGTGGTTTTGATGCGCATTTTCCACAGCAAAATATGCAACGTGTGCACGTAGCCTAAGGCCTTGCTTTATATATTTCTTCTGTTTTAAGTTCCATTCCTGGTTTTGGCTTCAAAAACCATCAACTGGGTCTAGAATCCATTTCTGGTCCACTGATTGTTCGGATAAATCATAAACTCTAGAGTGAACGGGGTATAGCAATAAATCTCAACCTGTGACTCTACAGCTGTTGCGCAACAACAAGCCCCAGTATGCACTGACAGTCGAAGGCACGGTGGGGATTGTAATTTTGCATCAGCTGGAGAGTTACAAGTGGAGGACTATATTAGTATCGACTTCCAGAACAGATTTTCTAACATAGGTAAACAGCAGTTGTTTCTGAAGACAAGTGTGTAGGTGAGCTCACCTTAATAGTTTCCATAGGACAGACCACCAAAACCGCCTCAGCCACACCAGCCCCCAGTCCGCACACTAAACTGCGCTTACTGTCCAGTTTCCCATTGGCATCTCGCATCTGATTACTAAGGAACTCAAACATCCCAAACCTGTACAGAAAGAAATAACGATAAAAAAAAAACAAGAACGTTTTACACAATAAGAGAGAACCATTATACATAACAAATCATTAACAATGATCCATTTGTTAGGGGGAAAATAACAAACATTTAAGGAATTTTTGCGGACACGGTCAGATAATTTTTATGGCCTTAGAAGGCACAATTTTGAGTCAGTGAGATATTTACCTTACGGCTGCCTTTGGAATGGAACCATAGAGTAAAGAACTGAGCCCCCGGTATAGCCCCCTCACCCCATGACCGTGCACTGTCTGCTTCACACAATCCCCTAAAAAAAAAAGAAAAGGTAAAGTGTAAACATGGCAGCGATCAGCAGATGAACGAGCAAACACTGATCGTATCATTTAAAAAAAAGTTAATTATCGCTGTCGGCAGCACGTCTCCCTGCAAAGGAGCGTCGATCAACAAGCTGTCTCGTTGATCAGCGCTCGTTGCACCGGCCAAAATTGGCTGATGTAAGATGGCCTTTACTTACCTATTCCACGGTATCTTGGTGGATTAGCCTTCTCATCTAGCTGTAGCTGGGTCTTGACATATTCTGTGGGAAATGTGATGCAGATTTCTATTCCACCCGCAATACCTCCTGTAGAGAACAGACGATATAGATCTAAGATTACCCTCAAGATTTCATACATGTAATCCCTTATCAGGGTAAATTCTCATGTTCGGCTACTAACAGACATACTGACAAGCTACAATATATTTGGATATAAAAGACAAAAACAATCTGCTTACATTCAAAAAGATACTGCCATGAATGAATGAAATCAACTTCCAAATGTACCATCAGGCGCCAGCTAGTAAATCATCGATAATCCGGCACCGAGTGCTCTGATCTTATTCAGTTTGACAATACAATTGTGTTTATTCTGTGGTCTCTACCACGTGGCAACGGGATTTCTATTTTGCATACTATTTCCTAGGGAGCATTACCTTAGAGACGTACTAGTAACTAGATCTCTGCAGGGAGAATCAGTATATTTCATAACACTAGACAACATTGCATGTAAAACTATGAACACTCACAAAATCTACCTGGTCATACATTATATGCCATATATAAAGTAGCTTTAAGGCAAATTATATTTGCTGCTATCTGTTTAGGCATAATGTATGGGATGCCTTTGGTTATCATAAGGCCTGCAAGGACAGACAAGACTGTTTAGGCCGGGTTCACACGTAGAGAAAATACTGCGGGATTTCAGCAACAGATTTCGTTGCAGAAAATCTGCAGCATAATACAGTAGCAGCAGAGTGGATAAGATTTAAACAAATATTATCCACTGTGTAAATAAGCGCAAAAAACACTCAGAAATTGACCTGCGGTGCGTTTATCTAATCCGAAGCTCAATTGTATTTGTGTAATTGCTGCTTTTTTGTTGTAGGTTTTCCCCATTGAATTCAATGGAAAGATAAAACCCACAACAAATAGCAGATGTTGCAATTTTACGGTGAAAAAGCTGTGATTCCGCTGAAAAAAATAAATCTTACACTTACCCAGAACTATGTGCTTCTTCGTCCAGGCCGGCCTACTGGGATGACGTTTCATCCCATGTGACCGCTGTAGCCTATGATTGGCTGCAGCAGTCAAATGGGATGAAACGTGTTCCCAGGAAGCCGGCCTGCAAGACGTCAGAGGGTAAGCATGCACTTTTTTTTTTCTTCCGTTTTCCGCAGTGGATATTACGGCCAAAAAACTGCACCATAATTTGGTGCGGTTTTTTGGCAGGAATTCCCTGTGTGAATTTACCCTTGCTGCGTATTGCTTCGGACAGGTCACAGACATCAGAGGTACTGATGTCGCCATTATAAATTTTCCAAGTTACAAGAGTGCCTGTGAATGCCCATAGCCACCTGATATGTCCTATTAATCCCCAATATCTGGATCTCATGGGGGTGTCTCCGTAGCATGGACTCCGGGTAGGCAATTTTACATATGTTAGCTATATGAAATGTTGATGCATCTGAAACATGAGCTGCACATTAATAAAAAATAAAGTTTTAGGGTCAATGCACACGATGCGTATTGCGCGAAGCAAAACCGCTGCGTAATACAGCACCAGCGTAGTCAATGAGATTCCAAGCAATCTCATGTACATGCTGCAGTATTTTCCAGCACATAAATTGACCTGCGGTGCAGATTATAAAATCTGCAGCATGTCAATTTATCTTGCGTTTCCGATTGCGAATTCTATCTGCCTAGTGCAGAGGAAAATCGCACCAAAACACGCAGCATGAAAACACCTCGATTTACACATCAAAACGCAAAAGCCGCACCGAAAAATGCATTAAAAAAACCGCACGATCTAGTGCAGTTTTTACCTGCGAATTTCCTGCGGTTTTGGTGCGTATTTTCCCGCTGCAAAATACACAATGTGTGCATGTAGCCTAACAGTGTGAGTACATGCAGTGCTCACTTTATGTTATAAAAAAATTCCACTAAGAGTGGTGGTGTGGGGCCAGCGCTGAGGAGAGAGGTTCTGTCTGTAAATATAGTTATATCTATGCTAGCAGCTCGAAGGTCAAAGCATTTTACATAAAAATCAATAGAAATAGTCTCGTCCTTCTCTTTCCTCACCCCTGGTCTAAAATTTTTGCTAAGCATTAAAAGATTTTTAAAGGGGACCTGTCACCAGTTCAGTAAAGCCCATTTTCCAACCTCATATAATAGGCGTTGTCACGCTGATGATGTCAGTGTAAATTGTATCCCAATACGATTTTTTTCCCTTCCGAGTTATGATCTTTTTTCCGATTATGCTAATTAGTCTATACTAGCCAAAGGGGCAGTAACGTTGAGGTTTCACTGGGGGCGGTATGACGCTGTCCTACCATAGTCATACAACTTCCCTGCACAGTGTGATCTCAGCTTCTATCGCAAGATCATGCTGTGCAGGGAAGGGGAGAATTCCCTTTACTGCTAAATACTGTTAAACGCTGACACACCTGTAATATTGTGTATTGGTATTTGACAGTATTGATCGCGTGATCGCTCCGGCCCCTTCAAAACAGCTGATCTGCGGGGGTGCTGAGAGTGAGACCCCCACAGCGATCAGATATGAATGGCCTAACCTGAGGATAAGGCGTCAATTTTGTGCTCCCCAAATAACCCCTTTAAATCAGGGCCACATAATGCATACACTAAATAGCCTCGTAAACTACAGTTAAGGGGGCTGCATCATGTTTCTGCCTATTCATTGTATCATAGCTTCTAAAGCTGAAAAAAAGACATATGTCCATCCAGTGCAGCCCAATATCCTGCAATGTTGATCCAGAGGAAGGAAAATCCCCCATAAGGCTAAAGCCAATTATCCTCATTCTAGAGAAAAATTCCTTCCGGACTCCAATATGGAAATCAGAATAAATTTGGATCAACGACCCATCTACAGTATTGATACGATTGGTCACGTGGTTATTCTCTGTGAAGTGGAAATCATGCTAGCCCTCTTGGGTTAGCGGATCCAGGAAAAAAATATATAGGGATTCCCTCACATTTAGGCCTTATTCACATGAACGTATAATACGTCCGTGCTACGCGCGTGATTTTCACGCACGTGGCACGGACCTATGTTAATGAATGGGGCCGTTCAGACGGTCAGTGAATTTCACGCAGCGTATGTGCGCTGCGTGAAACTCATGACATGCCCTATATTTGCCCGTGTTTCGCGCTGCACGCACCTATTGAAGTCAATGGGTGCGTGCAAATCGTGCTCGGCACACGGAAGCACTTCCGGGTGCCGTGCGTGATGCGAGCTACAGTAGTAAAAACTATGAATGAAAACAGAAAAGCACCACGTGCTTTTCTGTTTACAAACATAAAAACAGAGTGTCATAATGATGGCGGTTGCGCGAAAATCACGCAGCCGCGCACCATATGCTGATGCCACACTGAGCTTTTGCGCGCGCAAAACTGACATGTGCATGTGAATAAGGCCTTAATGGGTTGTTTTTTTTTTGGGCGCACTTAATGCCAACTGTTTTAGTCAACATGTGAAAATCCACGTCAAAACTGCAGATAATTCCACAAGTAAAATCCACATTTAATATTTTTTTATGCGTTTTTAGGTACGGATTTTACATTTTGATGCGGAAACATGTGCAGATTTTATTTTGCGGTCTTTGTCAGATTCAATTTAGCTTTGCGAGGACAGACGCTAGTCAAAAATAAATGGGCTGAGGACAAGGCCTCTCTCCGCTAATAGACCGGATGGACATAGCCCATGACACATCACCTTGCATTATCTCCAACTAATATTTTCAGTTAATTTAAATCTACAATTGTTATATATTTATATTCTATATACGGTTTTCACATGTAAGGCATCCTATATGCTTCTATTCTATTACAATCATACATATTAGGCTTTAGGATAATATGCTTTAGGATAATTACAATCATACATATAATAATTACAATCATACATATTAGGCTTTAGGATAATATGCTTTAGGATAATTACAATCATACATATAATAATTACAATCATACATATTAGGCTTTAGGATATTAGGATTAGGGCTCATTCCCACAAGAGCGTGAATCTAGTTCGTGTGCATGCGGCCCCATTGATTTCACGGACAGATTTTACGCGTGTAAATCTGTCACACTCGTGTGACTGTAGCCTTACACTGAGGAGTAAATAGGGACATGTTAGAAATGGATTCCACAGGGTATGTATGTATGTATGTATGTATGTATGTATGTATGTATGTATGTATGTATGCGAGTATACCTTGTGGCCTCACGCTCAAAGGATAAGCATGAGTCAGCAGACCCTGGGTGGGAGCTTACTGATTGGTGACTGGAGACAACGCCCCTCTCCTTGCTGGATCAGATACTGTGGAGAGCTCTGGGTACAACTGTTTTGGTCTGGAGATATGATCAGTCAGCAAGTGTATTTCTCCAGAATTACAATTCATATTCAGGGCATAGGCGTCCTCGTGGCTCCTGCTTGCACACAAGAACACATCTGTCTCAGAGGAAAACTACAGCATTAACAGTCTCCATAGAAATCAGTGTATACCTTCACACACACAGAGCATTCAAGTACTATTATTTAAAAAAAAGTGATATATATTATATGAATAAGGCAAATAATAGGCCTAGAGAAATCTTAGCCAGGTCTAGTAATGCCAGCAGTGATACACACTGATGCGTCAGATTGCATTCAAAAGGTAAGAGGGGCATACATGAAATCCTTTACCTCTCTTACCTGTTTAAAGCGATCTAAAGAGGGACAAAGAAAAGAACATCCAGGAAATATACTGCAATTGTCGGGATGGGAGAGCCTGGCCTTAAATATCACTTGAGACTTCTCTAGTAGCAGAGACAAATACATAAATGGCCGTCATCGTCTCTGCTGGGAGAGATAGTGGCCAATAGTGTCAGTGGGACTCCATGCATTCTCCAGAGCAATGAAACAGATAGCCCCCAAATGCACAAAGGACAGGGAGCAGGACCTGGTCGCCAAGGTGGATTTTCTAGACGCAATGGTAACCATGGTTTTTTCATTAATGTGTACGTTAATAATAGATTAATATGTGTGTTCTGATCCCAGAACATTATGATTATACGGACGGAGATAAGCAGTGCTTCATATGCACCACTAATCTCTTCTGGGAGAAGCAACCTATTACAGATTTCTGCAGATAGGTCAATCACATGTAAAACAGGAGCACAGCTCTGAGGGACCTGGGAGAAAGTTGGTATTTATCGCAGCTAAGGGATACGCCGTGCACCTTTACAAAGCGTAATCGCCCTGTGTGAACATAGGCTTAGAGCGCTAAAATAGGTATGGGGGCATAAAAGGAGTAGCCCATTCAGTATTTACTAGTATATGACAAGGATTATTATATGAATCCTGGAGGAACGCTTTTGCTATTGCACACAGGCATATTGGTTTCAAATGGAATGCTAAAAATCTGCAAATCCAGTATTGCAACACAAGCCTCACTGATCACCTACTGCAAGGAGCTTGTACAGGCATCGTTTTCTCCCAGCAAGCACAGAGTACGTGTATCACACCACTCCGCATGCGGACAGTTTTCTTTTAGTAAGGCCACTTTCATATGGCAGTATGTTGCATCAGTATTTAACCCCTTAAAGACCAGGCCAATTTGAGTTTTTCATTTTCGTTTTTTCCTCCCCGCCTTCCAAAAGCCATAACTTCTATTTCTTCATAGACACAGCCATATGAGGTCTTGTTTTTTGCGGGACAAGTTGTAGTTTTTCATGGCACCATTTATTGTACCGCATAATGTGCTGGGAATCTAAAAAAAAATAAAATATTTGTGGGGCAAATTGGGCAAAAAACAGCGATTACACCATTTTTTGGGGGGTTTTGTTTTTACGGCATCCATCAGGCGGTAAAAACAACATAATCACCTTGATACAACTATGGCGATACCAAATTTATATTTCTAAAAAAAAAAAAAAAAAAAGGTTTTGTGTCGCCATAACTTTTTTATTTTTCCATCAATTCAGAGGTGTGGGGGCTTGAATTTTGGCGCAAGCTGTAGTTTTAAGCGATACCATTTTGGGGTACATGCACCTTTTTGATCACTGTTTATTCCTTTTTTTTGGAGAGCTAAGGTGACCAAAAACCAGGTCCTAGCAACTTTTGAATTGTTTTGTTAAAATGTTTTAACCCCTTCAGGACTGAGCCTGTTTTGGCCTTCAGGACGAAGCCGATTTTTTCAAATCTGACATGTGTCACTTTATGTGGTAATAACTCCGGAATGCTTTTACCTATCCAAGCGATTCTGAGATTGTTTTCTCGTGACATATTGTACTTTATGTTAGTGAAAAAATTTGGTTGATAAATTCAATATTTATTTGTAAAAAACACCAAGATTTGGAGAAAATTTGCAAAAATTAGCATTTTTCTCAATTTAAATGTATCTGCTTGTGAAACAGATAGTTATACCACACAAAATAGTCGCTAATTAACATCCCCCATATGTCTACTTTATGTTTGCATCGTTTTTTGAACATTCTTTTATTTTTCTAGGACGTTACAAGACTTAGAACTTTAGCAGCGATTTCTCATATTTTCAAGAAAATTTCAAAAGGTGATTTTTACAAGGACCAGTTCAGTTCTGAAGTGGCTTTGAGGACCTTATATATTAGAAAGTCCCCATAAATCACCCCATTTTGAAAACTGGACCCCTCAAAGTATTCAAAACAGCATTCAGAAAGTGTATTAACCCTTTAGGCGTTTCACAGGAATTAAAGCAAAGTAGAGGTGAAAGTTACAAATTTCATTTTTTTTTTACAAAATTCATTTGTAATACATTTTTTTCTATACCACAGGAGGTTTTACCCGAGAAATTTATCTTATTATTTATTGCCCAGATTCTGCAGTTTTTAGAAATACCCCACATGTGGCCCTAGTGCGGTCATGGACTGAAACACCGGCCTCAGAAGCAAAGGAGCACCTAGTGGATTTTGGGGCCTCCTTTTTTTTGGCATATATTTTAGGTACCATGTCAGGTTTGAAGAGGTCTTGTGGGGCCAAAACAATAAAGACCCCCAAAAGTGACCTCATTTTGGAAACTACACCCCTCAGGGAATTTATCTAGGGGTATAATTAGCATTTTGAACCCACAGTTTTTTTTGCTAAATTTATTTGAATTAGTTTGTGAAGGTGAAAATCTACTTTTTTTCTGAAAAAACGTAGAAATTTGTAATTTTTTCAAGGAATAAAAGAGAAAAAACACCCCAACATATGTAAATCAATTTCTCCTGATTATAGCAATACCCCATATGTGGTAATAAACTGCTGTTTGGACCCACAGCAGGACTCATAAGGGAAGGAGCACCATTTGGATTTTGAAATTCTGATTTTGCTGGTATAGTTTTCAGTGCCATGTCGCGGTTGAATTGCACTGGAGGGAACAAAATAGTGGAATCCCCCGGAAAGTGACCCCATTTTGGAAACTACACTCATCAAGGAATTTTTCTAGGGGTAAAGTTAGCATTTTGACCACACGGTTGTTTTGCTGAATTCATTGGAATTATTCTGTAAAGGTAAAAATCGACTTTTTTTCTGAAAAAAGGTAGCCATTTTTAATTTTTACAAGGAATAAAGGCGAAAAAGCACCCAAACATTTGTAAAACCATTTCTCCCGATTACGTAAATACGCCATATGTGGTAATAAAGTGCTGTTTGGACCCACAGCGGGGCTTAGAAGGCAAGGAGCGCTATTTGGCTTTGGGAGCTCAAATTTAGCTGAAATGGTTTTTGGGTGCCATGTCGCATTTGCAAAGCCCCTGAGAGGCCAAAACAGGGGAAACCCACCAAAAGTGGAAATTACACCACTTAAAGAATCTATCTAGGGATATAGTGGGCATTTAGACCCCACAAGTCTTTTGCAGGATTTATTAGAATTGGGCCATGAAAATGAATATCAACATTTCTTCCACTAAAATGTTGCATTTTTTTCAATTTTACAAAGGATAAAGGGGGTAAAAGCACCCCAACATTTGTAAAGCAATTTCTCCCGAGTACGGCTATACCCCACGTGTGGTCATAAATGGTTTTTCATTAGAAAGTAATTAACCCTTTCTGGACTGATCCATTTTTTTCTTTTCCTTTTTAGTTTTTTCCTCCCCGCGTTCCAAGAGCCACAACTTTTTTATTTTTCAGTCAATAGAGCGGTATGAGGGATTATTTATTGAGGGACGAGCGGTCGTTTTTATTGGTACCATTTTTTGGTACATACAACTGTTTGAGCACTTTTTATTACATTTTTAGCTAGAGCGAAGGTGACCAAAAAAACAGCGATTTTGCCGTTTTAAATTCTTTATTTTTCACGTGAGACGCTCGATACATCACCCCCCACACTAAGACATGCTATGTCGTGGTGCGCGAAGGGGTTAATGCACAGCGCATGGTGCGGAGTGAAAATTACAATTTTCCACTCATATGCCACTTTAGTGCACTATATGTTATGCCCAGTTTGTGCCACTGAAGACAAATACCTCATAAAATATTAACCGGGTTCTCCCGGGTATGGCGATGCCATATCTGTGGACGTAAACTGGTGTTTAGGCACGCTGCAGGGCTCAGAAGGGAGGGAGCGTCATTTGGCTTTTGGGGCGCAGATGTAGCTTGGTAGTTGTTCTGTTTGGGGTTTTACTGGTGTTTCAGTTTGTAATGTGGGGGCATATGTAATCTGTGCGGGGTACATCAGGGTACATGTTATCTGTGCGGAGTACATCAGGGTATATGTTATCTGTGCGGGGTACATCAGGGTATAATAATGCAGTAAATAAATAATAATCCGCAGATATGTGACCGGTGTCGCACTGGTAAATGGCGCCCAATCTTATCTGCTTTTGGAACACTCCGCACATTTTGCATCGCCATATTCTGAGAGCCAGAACTGTTTTATTTTTTCTCCACCGGAGCTGTGTGAGGGTTTATTCTTTGCGGGACAATCTGTAGTTTTCATTGGTCCCATTTTGGGGTACCAGAAATTTTTTTGATCACGTTTTATTCCATTTTTTGGCAAGCAAGGTGACCAAAAACCATCAATTCTGACAATGATTTTTATTCGTTTTTTTATGGCCTTCACCCTGGGCTATAAATGACCATTATACTTTATTCTGCGGGTCGATACGATTACAGCGATACCAGATGTATATAATTTTGTTATGTTTTGCAGCGTTTGTGCAATAAAATCACTTATTTATAAAATAAATACATTTTTGTGTCACCCTATTCTGAGAGCCATAACGTTTTTATTTTTCAGTCAAAAAAGCGATGTAAGGGCTTGTTTTTTGCGGGACGGGATGTAGTTTGTATTGGTACCATTTTGGCGTACGTGCGACTTTTTGATCACTTTTTATTGTATATTTTGGGAGGGTTGGTAACCAAAAAATTGTGATTCGGGCACTGTTTTTTGTTTATTTTTTTTGCGGTGTTCACCGTGCGGGAAAAATAATATTACAGTTTTATAGTTGGGGTCGTTACGAACGCGGCGATACCAAATATGTGTACTTTTTTTAACGTGTTAATTTTTTTCCTATAATAAAAGACTTATTATAGGAAAAAAAGCATTCTTTGTTTATGTCACTTATAACTTTTATTTTTACACTTTTTAAAAACATTTTTATTATCTTTTTTTTTACTTTTTTTACTTGTCCCACTAGGGGACACTTAGACTGGCAGCTCTGATCGCTGCTGGAACACATTACACTACACACGTAGTGTAATGTGTTCTAACTGTCATTGTGACGTAACTGTCACACTGACAGGAAGCAGAGGAGGAACGGCCGGGGGCTGATCCTCCGAGGCTTCCGTACATGGCAACCCGGAGGTCATTGTCTGGCCTCTGGTTGCCATGATAAGGATCGCCAGCCCCCGCAAATACATGTGGGGGGCTGCCGATCCGCTGTAAACCTCTTCGATGTGGTGATCGCAATCGACCACCGCATCGAAGGGGTTAATTGCCGATTTCAGCGGCGACAGGCCGCTGATCGGCAACGGGGAGAGCAGGGCTGACACCCTGCACAGTTAACCGCCGCTGCGGTGTAGCGCCGCGCGGCGGTTAACTGTTAAAGCGCGGACGTAACTGTACGCCAAGGTGCGCAAAGTTACTGCTCACCTGGACGTACAGTTACGTCCAGGTGCGGGAAGGGGTTAACTTTGAGATACAGCTTCTATAACCGTTCATAACTTAGATATAATAGATAGTAGCTTGATCCTGCGAGTTACTTGATCCACACAGGACCCGCAGACACCGATGCAGTCAGTCTGTCTCGCTGACCTGACGGATTTGTGTTTAAGCGCAAGATACAGCTTCTATGTATCCAGGATCCACAGAAGCTGCATCTCAAAATGTAAAAACATTTGATGAGTCATGGTATACAACCGGTTACGAATGTGCGCTGTGAGAGTTATGTCAAGGTTAGTCGCTCATTTGGTCAGGTAAGTTGGATGGGAGTCTTCCAGTGGGGAATTCAACAAATTATACAGTAGAGAAAGGGTGTGGTGAAGGTGTTCCGACGATGTGCAAAGAGTTTCAAAGGCCGTTATCGGACGGGAAAATGGGGAGGCGGGAGGGAGAGACATGAGAAAATTACATAATTGGGAGGCCTGCCAGAACGGAAGGTGTCCCGGGTCAGCACAGTTAGTAAGTTCAGATGGCGTCTTCCAACTGTCGTGTAAGACGTAGTGATGGGCTTGGGTCTCGCGGGCGATGCGTTTACGATTAAAGGGGACCAGGCTCACAGCCCGGCTGAAAAGAAGGATTGTCCAGTCCGGGGCACAATGGCGATGGGGAGGGTGAGATAAGGAAATGTTTAAATGCAAGTGTCGCTAATTGGAGTGTGGGGCCGATAAGTGAATGGGATCTCACAGATGTCGGGATCTGGTCTGACATCCATGGGGCCGCTGACCGAGGAGGAAACAAAAAGGACTGTTCCAACTCAACCCAAGGTTTGAAAGTGCACCAATCCACTATGCGTGCCAAGTGCGCCACCTGGTAGTAATGGTGAATATCAGGCAAGCCCAAACCGGAACTTTCTCCGTGAAGCTCTGGTCTGGTGGGACGTGCCCCCAGTTCCCTCCTGGGTGGCAGTGAAGAGGGAGGTAAGGTCCAGTCCGGGACCGAGACCACTTCTGATTGAAAAAAAACCGAAAAGGAGACAGGAAGATCCGACGGGGCTTTAAGGGCAAATGTGCTATCGGCCTTCCGTAGGATTATATGGAAATGGTGACCCCAGCGGTACGATGCTCCTGCCCGTTTGGTGGCTTCCAATAGAGTTTTAACAACACGCCTCATATAGAGCGTTAGCCGAGACATATCAGGTAAGATCAGGACGTCAGCGCCATTATATGATACCGAGCCTTGTTCCCATGCATTGCGCAGAATGTCCTCTTTTTGTTTATAGAAGTGGACCCTATATATCACATCTCTAGGGTGTTCTGGGTCCCCGATTTTAGGACCCGCCGAGCGATGGAGCCTATCCAGTTCAAGTGGCGCCTCAGGCGCACGGTTCAACATTTTATTAAAGATGGTGGACACCTCGTCATGCAAATCCTCCGGAGTCACTGATTCGGGGATACCTCGTAACTTAAGATTGTTATGCCGTCCCCTATTCTCAATATCGTCCAAATGAAAGGCAAAGTCTTTCATGCGTACGGCCTGGGTACTCATAGTTGTAGCGAGCGCTGTAAAATCTTGAACGAGAGACAAATTATGGTTCTCTAGGCGGGTGACTTGATAAGCCAACGAACGGACAGTCAGGGAGACCTCCTGCAGGGCTTTGGCCTGCTTCTCCTCCAGACGTATCATGTGGATGTCCATGTCGGCCCGCGTGGAGAGAGCTCTCACCATCTCCCAAAGCTTGGTGAGAGTGCGATCCACCGGCGTATTCGTGGCTGACTGCACAAGAGAGGACGCACTGGGTGAGGGCGACACAGGGTGAAATACCGCTGGAATGTCCTGCGATAGCTCAGTCAGCGCACACGTGGCCGGAGCAGAGGGAGACGCCATTACTGTTTTAGGCGGCCGGCCGTCTCTCTCTCGCTGCAGAGGTGGCGTTGGTTGCAGGAACATGGCCAAAGATAGATCACGAGAGGCTCTGGGTGTTCCGGGCTTAGATTTGCCCCTTGGAATGTCTCAACGGGCAGGTAAGAGAGGATGTATCGTCCTGATCAGCGGGATATGTCCGGAGCTCTGAGAAGATATTCTGCCTCACGCTGCCATGCCCAAGCCACGCCCCATAAAAACATTTTTTAATAAAAAACAATTCAAAAGTTGCTTAACCCCTTCCCGACATTTGACGTATCCATACGCCAAAGTCGGGTAGGGGAAGTAAGGAGCGGGCTCACGCAGTGAGCTCGCTCCATACGACGACGGTGTCAGCTGTATGTTACAGCCGATACTTCAGAGTAACTAGCGGCATCGCGCTCGAGCGCGATCCCGCTAGTTTAACTCGTTAAATGCCACGGTCAATACTGACAGCAGCATTTAAATCGTCAGAAAGAGGGGGACGACCCCCTCTAACAGCTCATCGCGCCCCCCGCAACGCAATCGCGGGGGGGCGATGGTTGCTATAGCTGCCTGGGGGCTTAATGAACGCCCGCAGGTCCGCCATCTTTGTACACCTATTAAGCCTTGCCTCCGGCAGGGCTTAAGGAGGCTCTGTCACCAGATTTTGCAACTCCTATCTGCTATTGCAGCAGATCGGCGCTGCAATGTAGATTACAGTAACGTTCTTATTTTTTTAAAACGAGCATTTTTGGCCAAGTTATGACCATTTTTGTATTTATGCAAATGAGGCTTGCAAAAGTACAACTGGGCGTGTTTACAGTAAAAGTACAACTGGGCGTGTATTATGTGTGTACATCGGGGCGTTTTTACTTCTTTTACTAGCTGGGCGTTGTGAATGGGAGTGTATGATGCTGACGAATCAGCATCATCCACTTCTGTTTGTTAACACCCAGCTTCTGGCAGTGCAGACACACAGGGTGTTCTCGAGAGATCACGCTGTGACGTCACTCACTTCCTGCCCCAGGTCCTGCATCGTGTCGGCCACATCGGCACCAGAGGCTACAGTTGATTCTGCAGCAGCATCAGCGTTTGCAGGTAAGTAGCTACATCGACTTACCTGCAAACGCCGATGCTGCTGCAGAATCAACTGTAGCCTCTAGTGCCGATGTGTCCTCGCTCGTCCGACACGATGCAGGACCTGGGGCAGGAAGTGAGTGACGTCACAGCGTGATCTCTCGAGAACACGCTGTGTGTCTGTGAACTGCCAGAAGCTGGGCGTTCTGAAGAGACGTGGATGATACTTCTCGTCAGAACGCCCAGCTAGTAAAAGAAGTAAACACTCCCCGATGTAACACACATAATACACGCCCAGTTGGACTTTAGCAAGCCTCATTTGCATAAATACAAAAATGGTCATAACTTGGCCAAAAATGCTTGTTTTTTTTTAAATAAAAACGTTACTCTTCTCTCCATTGCAGCGCCGATCTGCTGCAATAGCAGATAGGGGTTGCAAAATCTGGTGACAGAGCCTCTTTAATAGGTGCCTGTCAGGATCACGATATACTGCAATACATTAGTATTGCAGTATATCGTGCAAGCGATCTAACGATCGCTGGTTGAAGTCCCCTAGGGGGACTAATAAAAAAAAATGTAAAAATAAGTTAAATAAAGTTTTTTTTGGTGTAAAATAACATTTTAAAAAAAAATTAAAACTTCAAAAAACCCCCCTTTTCCCATTTTCCCCCTAGAGCATAGTAAAAAAAATAAATAAACATAATTGGTATTGCCGCGTCCGTAAACGTCTGAACTATTATAACATATAGTTATTTAACCCGCACGGTAAACGCCGTAAAAAAAATAATTGTAAACGCCAGAATGTCTATTTTTTGGTCAACTAATCTCCCACAAAAAATGAAATAAAAAGTGATCAAACCATCGGATTTACACCAAAATGGTATTATTAAAAACTACAGCTTATGCCGCAAAAAATAAGCCCTCATACCACTTAATCGACGGGAAAATTAAAAAGTTGTGGCTCTCGGAATTTGGCGACGCAAAATAAACTTTCTTTTTTACACTTAGGTTTTTACATGTAAAAGTAGTAAAATATAGAAAAAACTATATATATTTGGTATCTCCGTAATCGTATTGACCCGCAGAATAAAGTTAACATGTTGTTTTAATTGCACAGTGAATTCCGTAAAAACAGCGCGCAAAAAACCATGGAGGAATCGCTGTGTTTTTTATTTTCTACCCCACAAATAATTTTTTTCCCGTTTCCTAGTACATTATACGGCAAAATAAATGGTGCTACGAAAAACTACAACTCGTCCCGCAAAAATCAAGCCCTCATAGTACTATATCGATGGAAAAATAAAGACGTTATGGCTTCTGGAATGTGGGGAGGAAAAAACGAAAATGAAAATCTGAAAGTTGTTTATGACGGGAAGGGGTTAAAACACCATGATACATTTGTTTGTTTTATTTTAAAAATAAAATAAAACGAGGTGTTCAAAGGTTTACATAGCCTTCAAGATATTATGAGCATTTTATAAATCCAATGTCCACGTGTTGTGAGAGATCTCATTGTGTAGGCAGGTTATGCAGTTGTATATAATCTTTAGGGTATGTGCACACACACTAATTACGTCCGTAATTGACGGACGTATTTCGGCCGCAAGTACCGGACCGAACACAGTGCAGGGAGCCGGGCTCCTAGCATCATACTTATGTACGATGCTAGGATTTCCTGCCTCTCCGTGGAACTACTGTCCCGTACTGTAAACATGATTACAGTACGGGACAGTTGTCCTGCAGCGAGGCAGGGACTCCTAGCATCGTATATAACTATGATGCTAGGAGCCCGGCTCCATGCACTGTGTTCGGTCCGGTACTTGCGGCCGAAATACGTCCGTCAATTACGGACGTAATTAGTGTGTGTGCACATACCCTAAGGGCACTGCTAAGTGATGATCCACAATTTTCTTTTCTCTCTTGCTAAATAAAAAATCTTTGCAATTCTTTCTACACAAATGTATCTTTCATGTTATGAAGGCAATCTCAAATTACAACTAGCATGCTTGTCTAGTATAATCTACCTCTACTTCCTCTATTCCCCCCCAGCCCTGGGTCCAGCCTTTCTTGTTTTATACGCCCTGGACGCCCATTAAATACTTTTTACAAAGTGGTGTCATTAGAATGCCTGAGAGCCACAGCTTGTCCTGGAGATTTTAGAGCACTTCTATTCTCCACATTCACTTTACTACTCACTTTTCCCTTCTGTATAACAGATTTCCTTTTAAGATTGTCCAAGTAAACCCTGTGTATGGTTATATAATGATAGGATGAGGTCTACAAGACACAACATTTTAGGGCTGCTCTCCCATTAACTGCCAGAATAAGCAGCAAGAATGTCAATTTGCACAATGGTGACCATTAAAGGGGGTGTCCAGTTTTATTTTTTTCTATTAATTGATTGATGTAGCAGAATAGGAAATCATACAGATTTCTAATATACATGCATTTAAAATTCTGCTCACATACCATTCTTATATCAGTGCATTGTCACTGTATAGCCAACAGATTTGTCCATAAAAAAAGCACCCATAGGATAACTGAATGGACAGTCATGTGACCCACATCATGTGACTACTGGCATTCAGGTGACACTGTCCAGGTATATAGTATATTATTGAGGAGCAGAAGTTATAAAAGTATTTCTTCCTCCAGCAACATCTCATATTCAGAGGCGTAGCTAGGTTCTCCAGCACCCGGGGCACATATTCAGTTCGGCACCCCCCCCCCCCCCCCACCAACCCCGAACTTCTTTCCCGACACCTTCTTCCCCCTCGCCATGTTTTTTTTCTCTACCAATCATCGAGGTATCTCTTTTTTTCCACATTTTTTTTTATGTAACTCAAGCATAATGCCATTTATACATTTTACAAGCAATATAGTTCTATACACAAAACCAGAACCAAGCTCAGTACATATATACAGCACCAGTACCAAGCTCGGTACATATATACAGCATTAAAACCAAGCTCGGTACATAAATAAGGCACCAAAACCATGCTAAATATATATATATACAGCACCAGTACCAAGCTCAATATATATACAGCACCAGTACATATATACAGCATCAAAACCAAGCTCAGTACATAAATATAACACCAGAACCAAGCTCAATATATATATATATATATATATATATACAGCACCAGAACAAAAGCTCAGTACATATATACAGCCCCAGAACCAAGCTCAGTACATATATACAGCACCAGAACCAAGCCCTGTACATAAATACAACGCCAGAACAAATACAGCTCAATTTAATGCAACCACTGCCGTAGAGCTTTGCACTAAATTGTATACAGCTCCCAGGATGGCCCAAACAATGGTAAGGATATGCTGGGAGATGCGGTGTCACAAAAAAAATCATACCACCCATCATCTCGCTGCAGATCTTACAGTGACTACAGTGCGGATTAGAGGCAGAATAAATATTTACATTAAGTGACTCACAGGTGACTATCTCAGATTCTAGTTGTTGTTTTTCTCTTTTCTTCTCCATCTGGTCCAGACCTCTATGATGACTTCTCCCGGCCACAGCCCATTCCTGCAGTTTGCAACTCAGATGTCTTCAGCGTCTCACTTTTCAAACATTTCTGCACCTATAAAAAAAAAGATAAAGTTCTCATGGTGCCCGACACTGTGCCCCTAAATATAATGGCACCATACACTGTCCCCGACTATAATAGCGCCATACACAGTGTCCCACACAACCACCGTGCCCCCTGTAGATAGTGCCCCCATAGAGCCCCCTGTAGATAGTGCCCTACATAGACCCCCCTGTAGATAGTGACCCCCATAGAGCCACTGTAGATAGTCCAACATATAGCCCCCTGTAAATAGTGCCCTACATATAGCTCCCCCTGTAGATCGTGCCCCACATATAGTTCCCCTTATAGTGCTCCACATATAGCCCACCCCTGTATATAGCCCACCCCTGTATATATATAGTGCCTCACATATAGCTCCCCCTATAATGCTCTACATATAGCCAACCCATGTATATAGTATAGTGCCTCACATATAGCTCCCCTTATAGTGCTCCACATATAGCCCACCTTTGTATATAGCCCACCCCTGTATATAGTGCCTCACATATAGCTCCCTCTATAATGCTCTACATATAGCCCACCCCTGTATATAGCCCATCCCTGTATATAGTGCCTCATATCTAGCCCACCCCTCTATATAACCCACCCTTGTATATAGTGCCTCTCATATAGCTCCCCCTATAGCGCTCCACATATAGTCCACCCCTGTATATAGTGTCTCACATATAGCTCCCCTATAGTACTCCAGATATAGCCCACCCCTGTATATAGCACCCCCCTGTAGATAATGTCACTCACATTTTTATTAGGATAAAAAAACAAAACACACCTTTACATACTCACCCTAATCCCGTTCCGTCCGGTGGCAATGCAGACCAGCTCTCTTCTGGGCAGTTCTGCTGGGGTTGAACGATGCAAGCGGCGCGATGACGTCATCGCGCCGCTTGCGTCATTTAAAGAAGCTGATTGGCAGGGCAGAATGTCTTGCCCTGTCAATCAGCACCTTTCATAGACGCAAGCGGCGCGATGACGTGATTCCTCTGCTTGCGTCTATGGAAAGCGCTGATTGTCAGGGCACTATGACTTGTCCTGTCATTGAGCGCCTTTCAATGATGCAAGCGGCGCAAAGAAGTAATCGCGCCACTTGAATCGTTGAAAGGCGCTGAATGGCCGGACACGGAACGTACCCGGCCATTCATCGCCTATAGTGCAGGAGGGGGTCGTGGCGGCTGGTTTCAGTGGCACCGCCACCCCCTTGGACAAGCATCAGGCCGCCATCATGCCCCCACCTTCCCTCTAAATTGCACTCGGTGCGCCCGCCTGCACCCCTAGCTACGCCCGTCATCATCACGTCTGTCAGTGTTTGTTAGCCGTGCAGGACGAAACAAAGTCCGTGGTGTCTTTGGGCAGCATGAGCCACCAAAAATGACAAGCAATCAAGCATCGGGTTTTTACGTGACCTGCCAGTTTGGAGCGGTGTCCCCAGAGAAGAATTCTTCTTCTGTCCGCCAGGCGTACAAAAGTCCTCCCCGGAGGGATGTCTCTAACTTGCAGGGGGTTGACAGATACAATGCAGGACGAATCAATGATGTTTTGCGGAGACTCCAGGGCGTCCTCAGTCTCGAACGACTTGGACAAGGCATCGGCCCACACATTTATGTCGGCAGGACGGTAGTGGAGCTCAAACTGGAACCGGGCAAAGAACAGAGACCACCTGGCTTGACGGGGATTCAGCCGTTGGGCCGACTGGAGATAGGTGAGGTTCTTGTGGTCGGTAAATATCAGAATAGGATGAGCTGCACCCTCCAGTAGATGTCTCCACTCCTCCCGATCCCCAATCGAGTAGTTGCACTCTGCGGAAGAGAAAAGTTTAGAATAATTGCCTTTGGGACCTCTCTGGAACAGAAGTGTGCCTGCACCAACCGAGGAGGCGTCCATCTCCAACGAAAACTGTCGCGACACATCAGGATGATGGAGAGTTGAGGCTGACGTAAGGGCACTCTTCAGGCTATTAAACGCAGATTCTGCCTCTGGAGTCCACACCTTGGCGTTCATTCCCTTTTTGGCGAGGGTAGGGATGGGTGCAGTCAGTGAAGAGAAGTTTGGGATGAACTGCCGGTAGAAGTTGGCGAATCCCAGAAAGCACTGTATGGACCTTAAAGAGGCTCTGTCACCAGATTCTCAAATCCCTATCTCCTATTGCGTGTGATCGGCGCTGCAATGTAGAGAACAGTAACGTGTTT
This sequence comes from Rhinoderma darwinii, assembly GCF_050947455.1. Lineage (NCBI taxonomy): Eukaryota > Metazoa > Chordata > Amphibia > Anura > Rhinodermatidae > Rhinoderma > Rhinoderma darwinii. Next base: position 452,336,778 of record NC_134687.1, read on the forward strand.
TTTCTGTTAAAAACGTTCATTTTTGGCCAAGTTATGAGCTATTTTATATATATGCAAATGAGCTTTGAAATGGACAACTGGGCGTGTTTTTTTTTTGTATGTCCAACTGGGCGTGTATTGTGCTTTTAACTGGGCGTGTTTACTTGTTTCACTAACTGGCCGTTGTGAATAGAAGTGCATGATGCTGACGAATCAGTGACCAATCAGCATCATGCCCTCCTCTCCATTCATTTACACAGCACATAGTGTTCTTACTAGAACGATGTGCAGCCACATACACAAGTGTCCTGATAATGAATACACATGACCTCCAGCCTGGACGTCATGTGTATTCAGAATCCTGACACTTCTGAATCTTTTCTGTGAGATTCCAGCAAGCCACGCGTAATCTCGCGAGATTACGAGGTAAAAGAGATTTTGTTTCCCTTGCTGGAACTCTCACAGAAAAGATTCAGAAGTGTAAACACGCCCAGTTAAAAACACAATACACGCCCAGTTGGACATACGAAAAAAAAACACGCCCAGTTGTCCATTTCAAAGCTCATTTGCATATATATAAAATAGCTCATAACTTGGCCAAAAATGAACATTTTTAAAATAAAAAAAAACAATGTTACTGTTATCTACATTGCAGCGCCGATCAAATGCAATAGGAGATAGGGATTTGAGAATCTGGTGACAGAGCCTCTTTAAGCCTTGAGGGAGTGGCCATTCCAGGACGGACTTTACCTTCTCAGGATCCAAGATGATGTAGCCCAGGAAGGGTAGAGAATTTCTCTTAAACACACACACTTCTCCAGCTTGGCATAGAAGCGATTCTCCCTTAACTTGACGGACATGTCTCTGATGAGTCGTCTGGTCAGGATAAAAGATCAAGATATCATTGAGGTAGACCACGACACAGACATAGAGGAGATCTCGGATGTCGTCATAGACGAACTCTTGGAAGACCTCGGGAGCGTTACACAGGCCGAAGGGCATTACCAGATATTTATAGTGCCCATCTCGGGTGTTGAATGCCGTCTTCCATTCGCGGTCTGGGCATGCGCCGTCTGGATTAGGGAATTCATCAATTGATTTCCTTCTCAGATGTGTGTGACATGCGCATTGAGAATACATGGACGCCGCAAACCGCGAGGAGTGAGTCCTTCTAGCATCTGCAAATAGTATTTAGAAATTTACTTCATTACACACACACACACACACACTTGGGTGAGTTAATAATTATTAACTTGTTTTTGTACATTGGACTGCTTATTGCTGTACCAGTCCCTTAACAATTTTAGATATTTGTGTATCATCACCTATTCATGTGATTTGTGGTTTTAGATTGTATTGCTATACAGTATATGGATATAGTGATCTGTTTTTGTCTTAATCACTTTTTTATTACCGTTGACTCTGCGAGTCCTTATATATCTGTGATTTGATGTGTTCACTGTGCTTGAGAAAGGTACTGTTGTACTGAAACGTCGCACGGGGGATTAAAGCTGTATTTTTGGAAGTGCTGCCTCCTTGTCTATTTTCGATTGCCCAATATTGAGGGCCGTGGACCAGGTCCTATTGAGGCATGCACCCATCTCTGGTCCAGTGCTGTGGAATTTTCCTCTTTTGCAATACAGACAAAGTCCCGAAGTGCGTCTGCGTTGTTTCTCCTGGACGGATAACTTAGGCTCTGTCACCAGATTTTGCAACCCCTATCTCCTATTGCAGCAGATCGGCGCTGCAATAGAGATAAGAGTAACGTTTTTTTGTTTTTTTTTAAACGAGCATTTTTGGCCAAGTTATGACCATTTTTATATTTATGTAAATGAGGCTTTCTAAAGTACAACTGGGCGTGTTTAAAGTAAAAGTACAACTGGGCGTGTATTGTGTTCGTTACATCTGGGCGTTTTTACTTCTTTTACTAGCTGGGCGTTGTGTATAGAAGTATCATCCACTTCTCTTCACAACGCCCAGCTTCTGGCAGTGCAGACACACAGCGTGTTCTCGAGAGATCACGCTGTGACGTCACTCACTTCCTGCCCCAGGTCCTGCATCGTGTCGGACCAGCGAGGACACATCGGCACCAGAGGCTACAGTTGATTCTGCAGCAGCATCGGCGTTTGCAGGTAAGTCGATGTAGCTACTTACCTGCAAACGCTGATGCTGCTGCAGAATCAGCTGTAGCCTCTGGTGCCGATGTGTCCTCGCTGGTCCGACACGATGCAGGAAGTGAGTGACGTCACAGCGTGATCTCTCGAGAACACGCTGTGTCTTTGCACTGCCAGAAGCTGGGCGTTGTGTAGAGAAGTGGATGATACTTCTATACACAACGCCCAGCTAGTAAAAGAAGTAAAAACGCCCAGATGTAACGAACACAATACACGCCCAGTTGTACTTTAGAAAGCCTCATTTACATAAATATAAAAATGGTCATAACTTGGCCAAAAATGCTCGTTTTTTAAAAAACAAAACGTTACTTTTATCTCCATTGCAGCGCCGATCTGCTGAAATAGGAGATAGGGGTTGCAAAATCTGGTGACAGAGCCTCTTTAAGTCGGTCCACCTGCATAGGCTCCTCAGGTGGGCCAACCGGCGAGGGCAACAGGGATTGCTGGAAAGTGGGGACCAGCCTAGGGAGTCCTCTCTCCCAACGAACCTCTTGAGATCGTTCCTGGCGCCTCATGTCAACCCGAGTGGCAAGCAAGATGAGGTCATCAAGCGTAGATGGCAGATCACGAGTGGCAACTTCGACCTTGATCTCGGACGACAGTCCCTGCCAGAATGTAGCCACCAAGCCCTTGTTGTTCCACAACAGCTCTCCCGCCAGGGTGCGGAAGTGAATGGCATACTCGCCCACGAAAGTGTCTCCCTGGCGAAGGTTCAGCAGGGAGGCAGCCTCTGACGAGACCCGTTCAGGCTCCTCAAATACAGTGCGAAATATCCGTAGGAACCCCTGGAAGTCACGGGTCTCTGGTCCCGGACGTTCCCAGATGGGATTTGCCCATGCTAGGGCTTTGCCAGTAAGGAGAGAGACGATGAAAGCGACCCTTGCACCGTCAGTAGAAAACGCTCTGGGATACAGGCTGAAGTGGATCTGGCACTGGATCAGAAATCCCCATGTAGGTCCTCGCGTCTCCATCATAGCGATGAGGTAGTGGAAGAGAAAATCGGGGGTCAGTACTTCCAGGAGGTCTAGTAGGAGGAACAGCAGAGGCAATAGGAGCAGGTGCCGGGGGAACTGCAGCTTGCATATCCAGCCGATGTGCAATAATGTTCAACGCCTGTCGAGACCAGAGGTTTAGTATTTTCTGCCCACATCACTTGTGACGTCGTCATGGTCTTGGGTTAACCAGCAGGGTCTGGGGCCTGAGCGTTCAGTCATGATCTGTGGGTATGTGGACCCACTGGGCCGTACCGCGATAGCAGCTGGCCACACAGCGTACCAAGTAAAGTTTATAGTCCGAGTAAGGGTACCTGAGGAAGTTCAGACAGTAGCGATGGTTAAGCTCGGATGGGACCTTGGCAGCAGACACCAGGCGTGGTGTAACACAGTAGACGCGATCGGTGGCACAATACGACTCCAACTCTCTAAGGTACAGGAACAAGGTAGCACGGGATACAGGTAGCAGGAACAGGAACACTGGGAACTGGAAACCGCTAAGGAACCATTTGCAAGACTAACACAGGTAAACACAACAATGCCCAGGCATTGAGTCAAGGGGCAGGGCCCTTCTTATAGTCCAGGTTAATTAGACAATTCTAAACATGTGTGCGCGCTGGCCCTTTAAGGCCGGGACTGAGCTTGCGCCCCCACCCTTGTGGTCACTGCAGGCCAGGATGGCCGCATGTGCTGGCATCTCCGGGAATTAAGGCGTCGGCAGGATGAGAGGAGTCTGCGGTCTGTGGCTGCGGAAGTTACACTGATGCTCTGGAGGAGCGAATTTCTTTAGATGAAATCACAATGGCGATAGGAAAGATGACTTGTGACAAGGTTCCGGGACCAGATGACCTGCCGGTAGAAATATTTAAGGAGTATGGGGAGGAGCTGGCACTACAGCTGCTGAACATGTTGACAGACAGTTTTGAACGGGGAACTTTCCTGACTCACTGTAAGAAGCGACGATAGTGGTGTTGCCAAAGGAAGGGAAAGATGTACAATTAGCAGAATCCTATAGACCAGTATCGTTGTGGTCTTCGGACGTTAAGATTCTGGCGAAAGTTTTGGCATATAGATTATCTAAAGTTGTGAACACAGTGGTACACAGAGATCAAACGGGATTCATGTCTTCAAAGTCGATAGCAGTGAACCTGAGGCGACTACTTCTTAACTTACAGGTGACCCCAGATAACCAGACAGGGAGAGCTATTTTGACATTCGATGTGGCTAAAGCCTTTGATTGTGTGGAGTGGGGTTACTCATGGGCAGTCCTGGGGAAAATGGGTTTCGGCCCTAACTTTGTAAAGTGGATGCAGTTGCTATATGTGCCCCCAACTGCTAGAGTAAGTTTTTATTGGCTAGAGGGACAAGACAGGGTTGCCCATTGTCGCCGTTACGGTTCGCACTGGCAGTGGAACCACTGACATGTGCAGTATGCCAGCATGATTTAATACAGGGATTGAGATATGGTATGGTGGAGGAGCGTATAGCTTTATATGCGGATGATATTCTGCTATTTATGGCTGATACATACCATACCCTTTCGATAGTGATGGAGATTATAAAAAACTTTGGGGTATTCTCCGGACTGGTCATAAACTGGGTGAATTCAGCGGTCATGCTGATAGATCCGGTGAACATCCCAATTGTGGAAGATGGGGCCCCTAATCCAGTGGTTTCAGATTTTAAATACCTGGGAGTTAAGGTAACTACGAAAGTGCTAGACTATTTGGCTCTAAATGTTCAGCCCTTATTACCAAACATAAAGGACAAGGTGGAGGCTTGGAATAGGTTGCCGCTTTCCGATTTGGGGAGAACAAAAACGTTATAAAAATTATTCCTATGCCCCAGGTGTTCTATATAATTCATAATTCCCTGTGTGGATTCCCAAAGGTTGGTTCAGGAGGCTGCATTATCCCTTCCGAGATCTAGTGTGGAAAAGAGGGGTGCCCAGAATAAAATTTCAGAAACTTCAATTGCCAAAGAATGAAGGGGGCCTGGCCTTACCAAATGTTTGGGTGTACTACCTTGCTGCACAATGTCAGCATTTCTGGGGGTGGGAAGATAGAGATAAGTGGGGGTCTAGCGCAAAAATTCTGTCTTATATGGGAGGAACTGGAACTAGAGGAACTGGAAGCGCATACTTATAAAAGCATGGCGAGAAACAGACCATCTTTAGTCCAACTGCATAAAGTATAGTGGCAATGTAAGCAGATACTAGTGGTGGGGACATAAATAAATACACTCCAATCTGGAAAAATCCCTTTCTGTGGGAATTATACCAATTACAGGGGATGAATGTCTGGGAACAAAAGGGCATAATCCGTCAGAGTCAGCTGTTTGAAGACGCCAATATTAAATCCTTCCAGCAGTTGAAAGAAGAATTTCAGTTGGAAAATTCTATGTTCTACGAATACTTGCAGATCCAGCATTCAGACTCAATCCAATTCAGTGGATCTAGAGATTCACGCATTGGGAGTATTGGAATGTATTGTGAAAGCGTACACCTCTAAAGGGTGCATTTCATGAGCATATTCTATCTGGTTGTCCAAGCACCTAGGGTATCCTATGGAACCAGTTAAAGAGAAATGGGAGAGAGATGTAGGTGCCATACCCAATGAACACTGGAAAGAAATAGTTGCGTCACGTAGCAAGCTATCTCTGAATGTAGCTTAGAGTAGGTCTCAACTTTTCCTAATACATAGGGTGTATAGAACCCAATTTTGATGAAGATGGGAATCAGAGCGGATGCTAGATGCCCTAGTTGCCCGGAGGAGAAAGCTGAAATTCTGCACATGCTCTGAGGGACCTGTGGAGAGAGATTTCCGAATTGGTGAGCAGAGTGTATGGCATGCAGCTTCCAATGGACCTGGTAGTGCTGCTTTTGGGATATGTTGGAGATTTGGAGGGGGACAGGTGGAAATTGTTGGCCATTGCTAAGCTGCTATATCTGGTCCGGAAAGGAATGGCTAAACACTGGTTGGATGCGCAACCACCCACAATAGACGAGATTATTGGGAACATAAACCACACGGTTCGGATGGAGTATAAAATTTATTTAACCCTTTATTGACCAGCCTATTTTAGAACTTAAAGGGAGCCTGTCACCAGCATTTCACCTATTGAATTTTACTTATCCCTCACTGGCCGCTGCTATCCCCGCTGCTTATCCCCTCTCCTAAACTCCTCCTGCGATTGTAAATAACGGTCTGCAAATAATAATCCGGTGTCCCTTTGTGCGCACACACCAGAACAGGACATCAATGCACAAGCGCAGGATTTTGTGTGCTGGGGGAAGGCGAGGAGCTGTCATTCAACAGTAAGGAGGCGGGATTAACTCGGAAAGACTTGAGGAATGAAGATATGACTCTTTTCTGCTCATTACCATACGGTGTGGGAACACTAAAGCTACAGAGTCGACTAAGAAGACAATTCTAGGTTATATAGAAATGATTTTTCGCCCACTACCACCAGGTATTGCTGGTTTAATAGGTGAAATGCTGGTGGCAGGTTCCCTTAATGACCAAGCAATTTTTAAAGTTTTTTTTTTTTCCATCGTCTCATTTCAAGAGCTATAACTTTTTTATTTTTGCGTCGACATAGCTGTATAAGGTCTTGTTTTTTGCGGGACAAGTTGTAATTTTTAATAGCACCATTTTGGGGTACATAGAATTTATTGATTAACTTTTATTAACTTTTTTTGGGGGGGGGGGGATAGAAAAAAACAGCAATTTCGACACTTTTTTGCGTCCTAAATTTACGCCATTTACCGTGTGGTATAAATAACACAATAACTTTATTCAGCGGGTTGTTGCGGTTGCAACTATACAGAATTTATATAGATTTTGTATGTTGTACTACTTTTACAAAGTAAAAACACTTCTTTTTTTTCAAAATTATTTGTTTTTGTGTCTACATCTTTTCGCCGATGCAGTTGTATAAGGGCTTTTTGTTTGCGGAAGGACTTGTAGTTTTTATTGGTACCATTTTGAAGAAGATGCGACTTTTTGATCACTTTTTAGCACATTATTTTTTAAGGTAGGACTCAAACAAAACAGCAATTTTTGCATTGTTTTTTTATATAATTTTTACGACGTTCACTGTGCGGGTTAAATGATGTAATAACTTTATTGTTGGGGTCGTTACGAACACGGCGATACCAAATATGTTTAACGTTTTTACTTTATCTTGTTTTTTAATAATAAAGCCGTTTAAGGGGAAAAAGTGGGTTTTTCCTTTTTTTTTTTTTCTTTAACATTTTTTTTAAACTTATTAAACTTTTTTTTTTCTTTTTTACTAGTCCCACTAGGGGGCTTCACTATGCGTTCCTCCGATCACATTTATAATACACTGCAATACTTCTGTATTGCAGTGTATTACTGCCTGTCCGTGTAAAACAGACAGCCATCTGCTAGGCCATGCCTCTGGCATGACCTAGCAAGCATACATAACAGGCAGACTTGGTGGCCTTTATTAGGCCCCCGGCTGCCATAGAATGCATGACACCCAGCGATCTTATTGCCGATGCGATGAGAGAGGGAGCTCCCTTCCTCTCTCCAAAACCGCTCAGATGATGCGCTCACTACTGAGCGCCGCATCGGAGGGGTTAAACGGGTGAGATCGGTACAGATATTGATCTCACCCGTTAGAGCAGGGATGCCCCCAGCTACCTCTGATAGCTGAGAGCAGGGAGAGTAAAAAGGCTATTGCATCGGAATAAAGCCCGTTAGTGGCCGCCGTAAAAACACTAACGGGTTAAAAAGGGCGGCTGATAAGAAATTTGGAAAACAATGGGATAGGTGGATAAACCACTCGGGTATGGCTTCGGGTGAACTACTTGCACATCGGTCAGTTGCCTAAAGGGATACTAGTATGGAGGCTTGTGGGGTGGGCGTGAAAGCAAAATTGGACCAGGAAGGGGATGAGACGGTATGTGGATGTATATTGCCTGACATTTAAAGAGGCTCTGTCACCAGATTTTGCAACCCCTATCTGCTATTGCAGCAGATCGGCGCTGCAATGTAGATTACAGTAACGTTTTTATTTTTTAAAAACGACCATTTTTGGCCAAGTTATGACCATTTTTATATTTATGTAAATGGGGCTTTCTAAAGTACAACTGGGCGTGTTTACAGTAAAAGTCCAACTGGGCGTGTATTATGTGTGTACATCGGGACGTTTTTACTTCTTTTACTAGCTGGGCGTTGTGTATAGAAGTATCATCCACTTCTCTTCAGAACGCCCAGCTTCTGGCAGTGCAGACTCAGCGTGTTCTCGAGAGATCACGCGGTGACGTCACTCACTTCCTGCCCCAGGTCCTGCATCGTGTCGGACGAGCGAGGACACATCGGCACCAGAGGCTACAGTTGATTCTGCAGCAGCATCAGCGTTTGCAGGTAAGTAGCTACATCGACTTACCTGCAAACGCCGATGCTGCTGCAGAATCAACTGTAGCCTCTGGTGCCGATGTGGCCGACACGATGCAGGACCTGGGGCAGGAAGTAACGTCACAGCGTGATCTCTCGAGAACACGCTGTGTGTCTGCACTGCCAGAAGCTGGGCGTTCTGAAGAGAAGTGGATGATGCTGATTCGTCAGCATCATACAATTCTATTCACAACGCCCAGCTAGTAAAAGTAGTAAAAACGCCCCGATGTACGCACCTAATACACGCCCACTTGGACTTTTACTTTAAACACGCCCACTTGGACTTTTGCAAGCCTCATTTGCATAACTACAAAAATGGTCATAACTTGGCCAAAAATGGTCGTTTTTAAAAAATAAAAACGTTACTGTAATCTACATTGCAGCGCCGATCTGCAGCAATAGCAGATAGGGGTTGCAAAATCTGGTGACAGAGCCTCTTTAACACAAGTGATTAGAGGGATCTAGATGTACACTGTACAACTACTGAGGTAAGAGTCGACGGAAGGAAAGAGCTGACAACAATTGGATGGAGAGCTGTGACGTGCAAGGAGGGGGGGGGGGGGGTTGGGGAAGGTTTCATTGTTTTGTTTAAGTACATGATTTGTCCGTGATGAGCTGTAGATCTAAACATATTTGTTAGTGTCAGCTGGACTAGGTTATTACAGTTTTTGTCAATAAACTAGAACTGATTTAAAAAAATTAATTAAAAAAAGTGCCACTGGTTCACTTTTTTTTAACATTTGATAAAATGGAGTTTCTTTTTTCTTTCCTGCACGTGGGGTGTATTCTCTGAATGGAGAAAGCAGAAAGGCCGTAGTTATGTGTTGAAGGACATTATAACCTCTCTACTTGTACCATTCAGAAAAAAACTGCATTTGCAGGGAAGGACAAGTAGTCAGTATATTCCTACCATAGCTCTGTCCCGTCACATGAATCGGTCCTGCACCTTTAACCCTTGAGGAAGTGGACTAGTGTTCAGGATGCAGCCCCATTTTTCAAATCTGACGTGTCACTTTATGTGGTAATAACTTTGGAATGCTTTCACCTATCCAAGAGATTCTGAGATTGTTTCATGACATATTGTACTTTAAGGCCTCATGCACACGACCGTGCCCGTAATCACAGCCGTCCGGATTTTCAACCCGTGCTCCCATAAAAAGTATGTTCTATCTTTTGCGGTATAGTTCTACGGCACCGACACCTATCCGTAGCGATACGGAAAGGTGTCGACGGCCAATAGAACTGAATGGGTCCGTAATTGCGGGCCGTGTTACGGTCCGCAATTCGAGATTTTTTTAGGGTCGTGTGCATGCGGCCTAAATTAGTGGTAAAAATTTGGTCAATACATTCAATGTTTATTTGTAAAAAACATCAAAATTTAGAGAAAATTAGCGAAAATTTCTAAATTTAGATGTATCTGCTTGTAAGACAAATAGTAATACCACACAAAATAGTTACTAATTAACATCTCCCATATGTCTACTTTATATTTGCATCGTTTTTTGAACGTCCTTTTATTTTTCTAGGACGTTACAAGGCATAGAAATTTAGCAGCAATTTCTCACATTTTCAAGAAAATTTCAAGCCCTTTCTTTTTTTTTTTAAAGGGACCAGCTCAGTTCGGAAGTGGCTTTGAGGGTCCCATGTATTAGAAATCCCCTATAAATCAGCCCATTTTAAAAACTGCACCCTTCAAAGTATTCAAAACAACATTTGGAAAGTTTCTTAAGCCTTTAGGCATTTCACAGGTATTAAAGTGGAGGCAAAAAAAATAAAATTTGAATCCATGTTTTTCTGTAACACAGAAGGTTTTACCAGAGAAACGCAACCTAATATTTATTGCCGAGGTTCTGCAGATTTTAGAAATCTCCCACATATGGCCCTAGTGTGCTAATGGACTGAAACACAGGCTTCAAAAGCAAAGGGGCTTCCTTTATTTTAAAATATATTTGAGGCACCATGCGAGGTTTGAAGAGGTCTTGTGGAGGTAAAACAGTGAAACACCCCCAAAAAGACGCAATTTGGCAAACTACACCCCTAAAGGAATTTAACAAGGGGTATAGTGAGCATTTTGACCCCAAAAGGTTTTTTGCTGAATTTTGTGGAATGAGGCAGTGAAAATTAAAATCTCCATTTTTCCCAATAAAACATAGAAATTTTTACAAGGCATAAAGGAGAAAAAGCACCCCAACATTTGAACAGCAATTTCTCTCGATTACGGCAATTCCCCATATGTGGTAATAAAGTGCTGTTTGAAACCACCGCAGAGCTCAGAGGGGAAGGAGTGCTTGGAGCTCAAGTTTTGCTGGAATGCTTGTCGATGCCATGTCATATTTGCAAAGCACCTGTGGGACCAAAACAGTGGAAACCCCCCAGAACTGACCCCATTTGGGAAACTACACCTCGGAAGGAATTTATTGAGGGGTATAGTGAGCATTTTGACTCCACAGGTTTTTTGCTGAATTTAGTGGAATTAGGCAGTGAAAATGAAAATCTCAGGTTTTTTCTAATAAAATTTAGTTTTAGCTCAGATTTTTCCATTTTCACAATAAAGGAGAAAATGCACCCAAACATTTGTAAAGCAAACTCTTATGAACACGGCAATTCCCCATATGTGGGAATAAACTGCTGTTTGGACACACGGCAGGGCTTAGAAGGGAAAGAACACCATTTAGCTTTTGGAACTCTAATTTTGCTGGAATGGTTTGTGGCACAAAACCCCTGTGGGTCCAAATCAGTGGAAACCCCCCAAAAGTGACACCATTTGGGAAACTACACCCTGAAGGAATTTATCGAGGGTAAATAGTGAGCATTTTGACCCTACAGGTTTTTTGCTGAATTTAGTGGAATTAGGCCATGAAATTGAAAATCTAAAATTTTTCTGATAATATTTGAACATTTTCAGTTTTTACAAGGAATAAAGGAGAAAATCATCCCAACATTCGTAAAGCAATTTCTCCCAAGTACGGCAATACCCACACGTGGTCATAAACGGCTGTTTGGACACACGGCAGGGCTCAGAAAGGCAGGAAAGCTATTTGTAATGCAGATTTTGCTGGATTGTTTTTGGGCGCCATGTCACATTTGCAAAACTCCTGAGGTACCAGAGTACAGTGGAAGCCCCGTGAAGTGACCGCATTTTGGAAACTAAACCCCTCATGGCATTTATCATTTGCCTGGACATATGACAGGGCTCAGAAGTGAAGAGCAACATGCGCATTTGAGGCCTATTTTGGTGATTTTCACAGCATTGGCCCACAATTGCAGGGCTCCGAGGTCAAATAGTAAAACAAACCCCTAAGACGTGACCCTTATTTTGCAAACTACACCCATGATATGCCATTTTAATGCACAATATGTTGTGCCCAGTTTGTGCCACCGAAGACAAATACCTCGTATACTGTTAAGTGGGTTCTCCCATTTATGGCGATGCCATATAAGCGGAAGTAAACTGTAACTGTTTGGGCACACTGTAGGATTCAGAAGGGAGGGATGCCATTTAGCTTCTGGAGATTTTGCTTGGTAGTAGATCTGTTTGGGGTTTTACTGGAATTTCAGTTTATAATGTGGGCGCATACGTAGGCTGTGTGGAATTCATCAGGGCATAATAAGAGGGTATAATAATGTGGTAAATAAATAATAATCTGCAGATATGTGGCCGGTGTCGTACTGATAAATGGCGCCCGATCTTATCCGCTTTTGGAACACACTGCACATTTTGCATCGCCATATTCTGAGAGCCAGAACTTTATTATTTTTTCTCCACCGGAGCTGTGTGAGGGCTTATTTGTTGCGGGAGAGTCTGTTGTTTTCATTACTTCCATTTTAGGGTACATGCGATTTATTTATTTTTTCAAGTTTTTATTCCATTTTTTTGGCGAGCAGGGTGACCAAAAACCAGTGATTCTGACAATATTTTCTATTCCTTTTTCTTGTGTTCACCATGGGCTATAAATGAAATTTTTACTTCATTCTGCGGGTCGATACGATTACGGCGATACCATATGTATATAGTTTTTTGCAGCGTTTGCACAATAAAATCACTTTTTCTTTAAATAATAAATTTTTTGTGTCACCATATTCCGAGAGCCATAACTTTTTTTTATTTTTCAGTCAAAAAAGCTGTGGGAGGGCTTTTTTTTGCAGGATGACTTGTAGTTTTTATTGCCACTATTTTGGTGTACATGCGACTTTTTGATCACTTTTTATTCTAAGATTTGGGAGGAGTGGTTATCAAAAAAAAAGAGGACACTGCCATTTTTATTTTTTTGCGGTGTTTACCATGTGGGAAAAAAAACAGATTGGGTCATTACGAATGCGGTGATACCAAATATGTGTACTTTTTTTTATATTTTAATTTATTTTCCTATAATAAAAGGCTTATAGGAAAAAAGAAAAAAGGCAGTTTTTGTTTTTTTTCAACTTATAACTTTTTTATTTATACTTTTGTATATTTATTTAAAAAAAAATTTGTCCCACTAGGGGACTTGAACGCCTGCACCTCTGATTTTTATTCTAATGCATTGCACTACCCATTTAGTGCAATGAATTAGAGCTGTCAGTCATTCACTGTCACCAAGCCTATTAGGCTCCACCACCAGGCAGGGCCTAATGGGCTTTCGTATGTGGCAGACCAGAAAGCCATTGTTAGGCCTCTGGTTGCCATAGTAACCATTGGCATCGCAGTGATGCCGATTGTTTACAAACCACTAAGATGCCACAATCGCTTTTGATTGCGGCATCTCAAGGTGATAATGGCAGGGATCGGAGCTAGCTCCATTCCCTGCCGTTACAGCAGGGTGTCAGCTGTAACATACAGTTGACACCTGGGCGAGGCCTAACAGGCTTCCGTACTTGGCATGAAGGAGGCCATTCTTAGGCCTCCGGTTGCCAAAGCAACCATCGGATTGCATCACGGGGTGTTGATCTGCTAGTAACCCCATAGATGCAGCACCCAAAAGTGAGTGCTGTATCTAAGGGGTTAATCGGCCAGATTGGAGGCTCTCTGTGGTCCTGGCCTTGCAGCAGTGAATAGCATTAAGCGATCACTGCTCTGAAACTATAGCATGTTAACGCGATGCCATAATAGTACAGCATTTCGCGTTAACAGGCCAACGCCTGCAACGTAATAGTACGTCATGGGGCGTTAAGTGTCACTCACATGGAGTTTTTGATGCTGTCAAACGAATAGCTACAGGGCCTAAACCCTGACCATTGTGGTCAGGGTGACATTTCTGCCAATACTTTAGTTTTTTCTGTAGATAAGCAGCACCAGACATGTCTGCAATCCATTTACTTCCCAGCTCTGCTGAAACAACATGTGCGTTCAGTGAAGCTGAACATCCATGTCAGACATGAAAACGTGCCATGTTCCCTCGCATACATTTCCATCACATCTCCCAGTTCATACGAACACTCGTCTGCCCGATCATACGGCCATCGATTTAACCCTGTGCTGCTCTCTTGGCACTCAGAATGTTTCCCACCAATGTATGGAGATGATACACGTTGGCTTTCTACCAGCAGCCTTGTGACAAGCTCACCGTGTATTTATGGGTCCTTGAACATTTGTCCCTGACCAGAGATGAGTGCAATCCCCTTTGGCCTATATTGCTTTTCCCGGTTCTTTGCTAGAGCACTTGTTTTGCAGCCTTTCTTCACTACCAGGAGAACAAAGGTGAAAGTACAATCTGCAGCAACTAGTCAGCACATTAGCGGCCCAGGGAGTGACACGTCACAGCCCATAGACCTGTCATATTTGTTACAGGATCCTGTTCATTTTTTTTTTTGGGCAGGATCTGCGGATACTTATGTCTATGCCAAATACTTGCCTAAACATCTGATCTCAGAAGAAAAATCTGATTGGACAAGCGACATTCTGTCTGATCTGGACGAAGACTTTCAACCAACAATTGGTATGTTCACACAGAGTTTTTTGCAGGCAGAGAATTCTGCCTCAAAATTCTGTTTTTACGCAACGGATTTAACTGTGGAAAATCCGCAGCGTATTACAGTAGCAGCAAAGTGGATGAGATTTGAACAAATCTCATCCACACAGAAAAAACATCCATAAATTGACCTCCGGTGTGTTTTTTTAATCCGCAGCATGTCAATTTATTTTGCCTAATCGCTGCTTTTCTTTTGTGAAACCCGCAACAAATAGTAGATGTAGTGATTTTTGCAGCGGAAAAGCTGCAATTCCACCGCAAAGATCGCAACTAGGAAAGAAATTCAAATCTCAAACTTTCCCAGAACTCTCTGCTCCTGCATCCAGCCCGGCCTCCTGGGATGACGTTTCATCCCACGTGACTGCTGCAGCCAATCACAGGCTGCAGCGGTCACATGGGATGAAACGTCATCTCAGGAGGCCGGGCTGCAGGACGTCAGAGGGATGAGTCGCCATGGCTACGGGTAAGCACCTGATTTTCCGCACTTCTGGGTGTCGCACAACAGTAGATAAAGAAATGAAGGAAAAAATAAAACCACTTCCTTAATTTCTTTTTCTAAACTTCAAAACCGCGTGTCATAAGGATGGCATATGCGTGAAAATCACACAGCCAACACTGATGACACACGGAACTGCAATGCACACAAAACGCACACTCTCATGTGAATGCAACCCCGAGGTGCATGGATTTCTGCAAGATGACTAGAACTTATTTGCCTTCAGATGCCATCAAAACGGTCTGGATTTGCTAACAAATATTTCATGTCTATGGGGAACCACTGTAGATACCCAATAAGTGTGCCATGCCCCTACGACATGAATTGGGCTATGTTGATGATAATATCATTGGAATCACTGGGACTTTAATGTCATTCTGCCAGTCTTATTGCACCGATCTTCTGATGAGACGATCCTGGCGGATTAAACATTAACCCTTAGTGCAGGCATTATTCAATTGTTAGTGACCTCTGGACCGGTGTAAAGGCGCATTGCTGGCACAGTGTTGTGGATGGGATAATGTTACTTATAAACTGTAGGTCTCCAGCACCAGGTCAGTTCTATGGACTTTCTAGAGTAAATATCGCAGATCTGCTGTCGCTTCACTGCATTCCCTCCCCGTAAACAACTGACATATCCGTGTACTGTGTGTGGCAGGGAGGCAGTGCCCACCACTCCTGTCATGTCCGGAGGACCAGCACTGTACAGTGACAGCAGCCACCAGCCAGACCAGTTCACCCGTCTATTCCACTACCACACTGTGGCACAGCGAGCACTACGATCCATCCAGATCAGCGTTACCTGGCAACTTGTCTCATCATACCCACCGGGCTGGTGCTACCAGCTGACCACATCCCTAGTGACAACTACGAAATCAGCTAGCACCCGCCAAGAGGACAACACGGTGCCCGCAGATCAGAGAAAAGTTATCAGGGCAGCGCCGTGCCCCTCCTCACACCACACGTAGTCACACAAGGACACGCACACCGCACCTCAAACTACTAACCTGCTAAGATGGCTTTGCCCGGGTGGGTCAGCTTGGCACCCCCTGCCGGTGCAGCGGCTGCTAGGTTCCTCGCCCCACTCGGGACATAGAGCGGTGACACATGGGTAGGCAGCAGCAGGGAGCCAGGCTTGCCACACATGGTTGTTATGACAGGAGGACGGGGTTACACTGGTTCCGGCAGCCACCGTGTCCGGGATCCGGGGAAGGGGTGTTGTTGCCGGTTCTGCCTCCCGCCCAGCGCCGCGCCCCGTCCTGCGTAAGAAAACTGGCAGCACCGCCCTGGGGGAGGGACGAGGAGCTGAGGAGACGCGGGTGTACGGAGAAGGAAGGCTGCAAGGTGTGCGCTACTATGGACTGACTGGAATGTCCCTGCTATCAGCTCGGGTGACCCCGCCAGAGGATGGAAGAATTCCTTAAAGGGCTTCTCCATAACTGGCGCGTCTGAGCCTTCATCCAAAGAAGACCAAGTCCAGTCTTGTATTTTTGCCATAGAATGTAAGTCATTTCTGCAGACCCTATATACTGCCTGTGATTCTCTATGGGCATATCTGCAGGGGAAGTATTCCAGCACGTGCCCAATCATTTATTTTAACTTTATAGCGAATAGCGCCAATTTTTAATAATATAAATGCCCTACGAATTTGCCAATCACTAGAGGGTTCAGGTAACCCCCCCCCCCCCACACACACAAAAAAAATTCTTCTGAACCAAACTTAGAATATAAGATGACTTTGTGAATCTGGCCTAACACACTAGCAGGACCCCGACATTTCTGTGGCAACCACATCCCCTTAAAGAAGCTCTTAATCCTGTTTCCTAGCCCATGCCCTGTCACAAGTAAAGTCCCCTGACATATGACCAAACCATGCCACCACTCCGAAGCCTAGATTACCCTTCCTTCACCCAGAGTAGAGATTCAGCTTGGCGCACCCCCCACCCACACCAATTAACTTTTTTTTATATTGTTTTATTTAAAATGCGCCAACTGGCACATCGGCAGGATTTCGGCCACAACTTATGAATCCAGCCTAAGTGGATTCACCAAAAGGAGGAGGAAGACTGCAAATAAATATATACATACATATACATCTATATATATATATATATATATATATACACACTACTGTTCAAAAGTTTGGGGTCACCCAGACAATTTTGTGTTTTCCATGAAAACTCACACTTATATTTATCAAATGAGTTGCAAAATGACTAGAAAATATAGTCAAGACATTGACAAGGTTAGAAATAATGATTTTTATTTGAAATAATAATTTTCTCCTTCAAACTTTGCTTTCGTCTTGGAATGCTCCATTTGCAGCAATTACAGCATTGCAAACCTTTGGCATTCTAGCTGTTAATTTGCTGAGGTAATCGGGAGAAATTTCACCCCATGCTTCCAGAAGCCCCTCCCACAAGTTGGATTGGCTTGATGGGCACTTCTTGCGTACCATACGGTCAAGCTGCTCCCACAACAGCTCTATGGGGTTGAGATCTGGTGACTGCGCTGGCCACTCCATTACAGATAGAATACCAGCTGCCTGCTTCTTCCCTAAATAGTTCTTGCATAATTTGGAGGTGCTTTGGGTCATTGTCCTGTTGTAGGATGAAATTGGCTCCAATCAAGCGCTGCCCACAGGGTATGGCATGGCGTTGCAAAATGGAGTGATAGTGTAATGGCAGGAAGGAGGTGAAGGGAAAGTGAGCCCTAATCTACCCACCGCCCTGTCCCTGCCTACTTGCAACGACCCGCCCTAGGCGACGAGGTACAACTGGGCGGCGGTCCCTACGCTGTCTAAGTGCACGGGAAAACAAACAGGGAACACGCAAGGGAAGGGGCAATAGCCACGGAACGCCACGAGGAAACGGAGCGGCGAACGAACAGTCAGGACCAGGACGAAGTGAGTACACCCGAGCGGGCACGGAGACAGAAGCAAGCCAGGGGCAAAGCAAAGCAGGTCAAGCAGAACTGCAGCAAGGCAGAAGCAGGCTGGAGCAAGCAGCAGTGGGGCCAGGAATCCAAAAGAATTACAAGCACTGAGAGAGAGAACAGGGCAGGTAATAAAGGACAGGGGGCGGAGCTAACTCCGACAGACCAGGCCGCGATAGGCTCTCCCACTCCTGAGCCTGCCACCCTGGTTGGTGGGAGATGGTGTCAGTCGAACAGGTCTGACCTCAGGTGTGGATTGATTAATCCCAGGAGTATACCTAGATGAAGTACCTGGCAGATCCCTAAAAGATAGCCTTCCTTATTCAAAATCCCTTTTACCTTGTACAAATCTCCCACTTTACCAGCACCAAAGCAACCCCAGACCATCACATTACCTCCACCATGCTTGACAGATGGCGTCAGGCACTCTTCCAGCATCTTTTCAGTTCTTCTGCGTCTCACAAATGTTCTTCTGTGTGATCCAAACACCTCAAACTTCGATTTGTCTGTCCATAACACTTTTTTCCAATCTTCCTCTGTCCAATGTCTGTGTGATTTTGCCCATATTAATCTTTTCCTTTTATTAGCCAGTCTCAGATATGGCTTTTTCTTTGCCACTCTGCCCTGAAGGCCAGCATCCCGGAGTCGCCTCTTCACTGTACACGTTGACACTGGCGTTTTGCGGGTACTATTTAATGAAGCTGCCAGTTGAGGACCTGTGAGGCGTCTATTTCTCAAACTAGAGACTCTAATGTACTTGTCTTGTTGCTCAGTTGTGCAGCGGGGCCTCCCACTTCTCTCTCTCCTCTGGTTAGAGCCTGTTTGTGCTTCCTCTGAAGGGAGTAGTACACACTGTTGTAGGAAATCTTCAGTTTCTTGGCAATTCTCACATGGAATAGCCTTCATTTCTAAGAACAAGAATAGACTGTCGAGTTTCACATGAAAACTCTTTTTCTAGCCATTTTGAGAGTTTAACCGAACCCACAAATGTAATGCTACAGATTCTCAACTAGCTCAAAGGAAGGTCAGTTTTATAGCTCCTCTAAACAGCAAAAACGGTTTACAGCTGTGCTAGCATAAGTGCACAAGGGGTTTCAAGTGTTTTCTAATCATCCATTAGCCTTCTAACACAGTTAGCAAACACAATGTACCATTAGAACACTGGAGTGATGGTTGCTGGAAATGGGCCTCTATACACCTATGTAGATATTGCATTAAAAACCAGACGTTTTCAGCTAGAATGGTCATTTAGCACATTAACAATGTATACAGTGTATTTCTGATTAATTTAATGTTATCTTCATTGAAAAAAAACTGCTTTTCTTGCAAAAATAAGGACATTTCTGAGGGAGAGAGATAGAGAGAGAGAGAGTGTGTTAGCCATAACGTCTTTATTTTTCCGTCGATATAGTACTAGGAGGGCTTGATTTTTGCGGGACGAGTTGTAGTTTTTCGTAGAATAATTTATTTTGCCGTATAATGTACTAGGAAACGGGAATAAAATTATTTGTGGGGTAGAAAATGAAAAAAACCGATTCCTCCATGGTTTTCTGTGCGCTGTTTTTACGGAATTCACTGTGCAATTAAGACAACAGGTTAAATTTATTCTGCGGGTCAATGCGACTATGGTGATACCAAATATATATCGTTTTTTCCTATATTTTACTACCGAAGTGTAAAAAATTTTCATTTTGCGTCGCCAAATTCCCAGAGCCACTTTTTTATTTTTCCGTCGATTAAGTGATATGAGGGCTTATTTTTTGCGGGATAAGCTGTCGTTTTTAATAATACAATTTTTGTGTACATGCGACGGTTTGACACTTTTTACTTCATTTTTTGTGGGAGATTAGGTGACCAAAAAAGATATTCTGGCGTTTACATTTTTTTTTTTTTTTACGGCGTTCACCGTTCGCGTTAAATAATGATATATTGTAATAGTTCAGACTTTTACGGACGCGGCGATACCAATTATGTATATATATTTTTTTTACTATGCTCTAGGGGGAAAATGGTAAAAAGGGTGTTTTTTGAACTTTTTATTTTTTTTTTACACAAAAAAAAACAAAACTTTATATAACTCATTTTTACTTTTTTTTATTAGTCCCCCCTAGGGGACTTCAACCAGCGATTGAATACATTTACGAATGTATTGCAGTATATCGTGATTCTGACCGGCATCTATTAAAGAGGCTCTGTCACCAGATTTTGCAACCCCTATCTGCTATTGCAGCAGATCGGCGCTGCAATGTAGGTTACAGTAACGTTTTTATTTTTAAAAAACGAGCATTTTTGGCCAAGTTATGACCATTTTTGTACTTATGCAAATGAGGCTTGCAAAAGTCCAAGTGGGCGTGTATTATGTGCGTACATCGGGGCGTGTTTACTACTTTTACTAGCTGGGCGTTGTGTATAGAAGTATCATCCACTTCTCTTCAGAACGCCCAGCTTCTGGCAGTGCAGACACACAGCGTGTTCTCGAGAGATCACGCTGTGTCGTCACTCACTTCCTGCCCCAGGTCCTGCATCGTGTCGGCCACATCGGCACCAGAGGCTACAGTTGATTCTGCAGCAGCATCAGCGTTTGCAGGTAAGTCGAAGTAGCTACTTACCTGCAAACGCTGATGCTGCTGCAGAATCAACTGTAGCCTCTGGTGGCGATGTGTCCTCGCTCGTCCGACACGATGCAGGACCTGTGAGTGACGACACAGCGTGATCTCTCGAGAACACGCTGTGTCTGCACTGCCAGAAGCTGGGAGTTCTGAAGAGAAGTGGATGGTACTTCTCGTCAGAACGCCCAGCTAGTAAAAGTAGTAAAAACGCCCCGATGTACGCACATAATACACGCCCAGTTGTACTTTTACTGTAAACACGCCCACTTGGACTTTTGCAAGCCTCATTTGCATAAATACAAAAATGGTCATAACTTGGCCAAAAATGCTCGTTTTTTAAAAATAAAAACGTTACTGTAATCTACATTGCAGCGCCGATCTGTTGCAATAGCAGATAGGGGTTGCAAAATCTGGTGACAGAGCCTCTTTAAGCCCTGCCAGAGGCAGGACTTAATAGGTGTACAAAGATGGCAGACCTGGGGGGTCTTCATTAGGCCCCCAGGCAGCCGTAGCAACCAATCGCCCCCCCCCCCCGCGATTGCGTTGCTGGGGGCGCGATGAGCTGTTAGAGGTGGTCGCCCCCCTCTTTCTCACAATTTAAATGCTGCGGTCAGTATTGACCGCGGTATTTAACTAGTTAAACTAGCGGGATCGCGTTCAAGCGCGATGCCGCTAGTTACTCTGAAGTGTCCGCTGTTTACTTATTATGCTAATGAGATACTCACTTTATACACTGCGTTCCAAGTTATTATGCAAATATTATTTTTCGCTGATTTTCCTAAATAGTCGATGCAAATGACAGTCAGTATAATCTTCAAGCCATTAACCGTTGGAGTATAATGCAAATTTTATTGAACAAATCTCCGAATGATAAGATTTTTTTTTTAGAAGTAAAAAACTCAAAATGCGCTGTTTCACATTATTATGCACAACAGAGATCAAAACATTTGAAAGGTTGTAAAGAGAACTAAAATGGTAATTTGTTGAATTTGCAGCATCAGGAGGTCATATTTACAGAAATGAAAAGCTCTTTCAATAAAAAAAAAACTTAGCAGGCCAAGTTACATGTTAACATAGGACCCCTTCTTTGATATCACCTTCACAATTCTTGCATCCATTGAATTTGTGAGTATTTGGACAGTTTCTGCTTGAATATTTTTGCAGGATGTAAGAATAGCCTCCCAGAGCTTCCGTTTTGATGTGAACTGCCTCCCACCCTCATAGATATTTTGCTTGCGGAAGCTCCAAAGGTTCTCAATAGGGTTGAGGTCAGGGGAACATGGGGGCTACGCAATGAGTTTCTCTCCTTTTATGCCCATAGCAGCCAATGACAAAGAGTTATTCTTTGCAGCATGAGATGGTGCATTGTCATGCATGAAGATAATTTTGCTACGGAAGGCACGGTTCTTCTTTTTGTACCACGGAAGAAAGTGGTCAGTCATAAACTCTACGTACTTTGCAGAGGTCAATTTCACACAGTCAGGGACCCTAAAGGGGCCTACCAGCTCTCTCCCCATGATTCCAGCCCAAAACATGACTCCGCCACCTCCTTGCTGACGTCGCAGCCTTGTTGGGACATGGTGGCCATTTTCCAACCATCCACTACTCCATCCATCTGGACCATCCAGGGTTGCAGGGCACTCATCAGTAAACAACACGGTTTGAAAATTAGTCTTCATGTATTTCTGAGCCCACTGCAACCGTTTCGGCTTGTGAGCATGGTTTAGGGGTGGCCGAATAATAGCTTTATGCACACTTGCAAACCTCTGGAGCACCCTACACCTTGAGGTTCGTGGGACTTCAGAGACACCAGCAGCTTCAAATACCTCTGCTGCTTTGCAATGGCATTTTAGCAGCTGCTCTCCTAATCCTATTAATTTGTCAGGCAGAAACCTTCCTCATTATGCATTTATCTGAACGAACCCATCTGTGCTCTGAATCAGCCACAAATCTTTTCACAGTACGATGATCACGCCTAAGTTTTCTTGAAATATCCAATGTTTTCATACCTTGTCCAAGGTATTGCACAATTTAACGCTTTTCGGCAGCAGATAGATCCTTTTTCTTTCCCATATTGCTTGAAACCTGTGGCCTGCTTAATAATGTGGAACGTCCTTCTTAAGTAGTTTTCCTTTGATTGGGCACACCTGGCAAACTAATTATCACTGGTGTCTGAGATTGATTACAATGATCCAAAGAGCCCTAAGGGTATGTTCACACGTAGTCAACCAAAACGTCTGAAAATCCAGAGCTGTTTTCAAGGGAAAACAGACCCTGCTTTTCAGACGTTTTTTTACCAACTCGCATTTTTACCAACTCATTTTTTTACCAACTCGTTTTTGGAGCGGTTTTCATTGGAGTCTATGAGAAAACAGCTCCAAAAACGTCTGAAAGAAGTGTCCTGCACTTCTTTTGACGAGGCTGTATTTTTACGAGTCGTCGTTTGACAGCTGTCAAACGCCGACGCGTAAATAACAGGTCGTCTGCACAGTACGTCGGCAAACCCATTCAAATGAATGGGCAGATGTTTGCCGACGTATTGGAGCCGTATTTTCAGACGTAAAACGAGGCATAATACGCCTCGTATACGTCTGAAATTTGGCCGTGTGAACATACCCTAAGGGTATGTTCACACGGCCAAATTTCAGACGTATACGAGGCGTATTATGCCTCGTTTTACGTCTGAAAATATGGCTACAATACGTCGGCAAACATCTGCCCATTCATTTGAATGGGTTTGCCGACGTACTGTGCAGACGACCTGTTATTTACGCGTCGTCGTTTGACAGCTGTCAAACGACGACTCGTAAAAATACAGTCTCGTCAAAAGAAGTGCAGGACACTTCTTTCAGACGTTTTTGGAGCTGTTTTCTCATAGACTCCAATGAAAACAGCTCCAAAAACGAGTTGGTAAAAAAATGAGTTGGTAAAAATGCGAGTTGGTAAAAAACGTCTGAAAAGCAGGGTCTGTTTTCCCTTGAAAACAGCTCTGGATTTTCAGACGTTTTGGTTGACTACGTGTGAACATACCCTAAGGGTATGTTCACACGCTGAGAGGCAGTTACGTGTGAAAAGACAGACTGTTAACAGCTGCCTCGTTTCACACGTAAAAGCTCCTCCTCGTAATTTACGAGGCGTCTGAGACGCTCGTAAACCTTGAGCCGTGCTTCATTGATTTCAATGAAGAACGGCTCAAATTACGTGGCAAAGAAGTGCCCTGCACTTCTTTGCCGAGGCAGTAAATTTACGGGTCGTCGTTTGACAGCTGTCAAACGACGACTCGTAAATAACAGGTCGTCTGCACAGTACGTCGGCAAACCCATTCAAATGAATGGGCAGATGTTTGCCGACGTATTGCAGCCCTATTTTCAGACGTAAAACGAGGCATAATACGCCTCGTATACGTCTGAAATTTGGCCGTGTGAACATACCCTAAGACACAATACCATCCATGAGTTTCATTGAAAAACTAATAAAATGTTTGACACTTAAATCCAATGTGCATAATAATTTGGAACAAGGTGTATAGTGAAATATGAGTGTCTGCATTCACATTGGTTTGTAGTGTTTTGGAGTCAGTGGAATATTTTTTCCCAGCAGCATGCACTAGGTATGGCATTTTTTTCCCATCGGTTTGAAACACATTAAGTTTTTTTACATGAGCTGTAAAACCCTGTAAAGGAGACCTAACAAACTTGCAATGACTACTTCACCCACCTGGTAAGATTTAATACATTTAGTAAAATTTAGATGCAATAAGAATTTGTGGGACTTAGAAGTATTTGGTTAGTTGTTAGTGTAACCAGTTATTACATTTTTGGTGGGGGGGGGGGGGGTATAATTTATTTTGTATGTTCACTTTTATGTTTCTCTTGTCTAATGTTCTGTCTTGTGTAAAACATAAGATAACAGCGTGACATTCATTTCTCGGTGCTTCCTCTTTGACATACTATAGGCAGAGAGAAAGGGCCGCTGCCTCAAGTTGTGACTATAGGTTATTTTGCCATACATTAAAAGCCATGCTCCAGCACTTGACCTTCTGCTTGCACATTAAACAATGTATTCCTTATGGTTATCAGGTTATAGAATATATAGCAGGAACTTGGGAGCCAGAATTTCCGGAAATACAAGAAATTATTAAGTCACCATTTATCTTTTACACTAAAGCATTTGCAGGTCTGTCAAAATCACAACTTTCCTGTATTGCATAAAATGGTTTGTCACAAAAGTTTAATTGCTGTAGAAATAGAATATAGGACGACTGACTGTTTGACTTTTCAAACACATTAAAAATGTTCTTAGTGGCCAGGCTTATGTCATATAGTAAGGTCTCTGCAGTGCAGCTAGTGCGTAAGCCCTAGAAAACTGACGGACAATATAGCTGGTCCTCGGTCACAAGATGACGACAATGAAACGTCACACTGAAATTTGACAATTTACATCAGTGGCCTCTGAACCTGTGGCTTCCCTGCTGTTACAAAGTTATAAATCCCAGCATGCCCTGGGAGCTCTAGCTTAACGGCTGAAAGCCCAACATTTTATGACACTGCTTTACAGGTTTCTGCGAAAATGGCCATCAGTTACTTCTACAATGAATCAAAATGACCTTGACGCCGAAAAATCGTAAGCAGAACGCCTCCAAACATCCTCCCATTGATTTCAATGGGAATAACGTATTTCTGTTCCGACGGGCCGTTTTTTTTTACGTGGCCGCAAAAAAGTAGTGCAGGTCACTTCATGGGGAGTTTTTAGAGCCGTTTTTCATAGACTATAGAAAACCGCTCCAAAAACGGCCGTAAAAAACACTGCGAAAATCGCGAGTTGCTTAAAGAACGTCTGAAAATCAGGAGCTGTTTTCCCTTGAAAACAGCTCCATATTTTCAGACATTTTTAGTCTAGTGTGTGAACATACCCTAAACATAAACACCTCATTACAATAATCTCTTCCTGTACGTTAAAATTACATTTCATGACAAAGAACACCTAAATGCCAATGTTTGTTGGCCTGCATCCAGCCAGAAACATTTTCTCCGCTAAACTCTGCAAGCCTAGTACTTAGGAAATATTAAGGGTCGGTTTACACATTGCATAAAAATTCATTGGACTGCAATGAATGAAATCCATGGTGCAAATCCAGATCGGGTATACTGCGGATTCAAAAATCCACAGCATGCCTACAGTTTGCACCACATTTCTGGTGCTATGAGTGAATGGGATGTTAAAAAGAAACAAAAAGAAAAATTGTACTGTGCTTTGCTGCTGAATTCTAATGGAGATCCTGCAATGGCAATTTCAAGTACGAGCTGTGTGCATCCACCCTAAAGTATCACGTAAAAGAGCCCCACCCCCATGGCAACATTTTGTAATTCATTTTTAAATATATCTCAATGAGATCTAGTCAACAAGTCAAGATTTGGTAGATTAGAACACCCCCTCCTTTAGATCTAGATAATTTCCAGAGGCTTCTGTATGAACATGTGTGTGTTCTGTCATGATAACATACATTTAAGATTGCTATTTGCATTTCTTTAATGCGGGCTGTACGATCTTACTGAACCGATTCCGGACATGTATTAAAGGGGTTTTCTAATACTTTTTTTTTTTTAATCACTGCAATGCTTCTCAATTTATCTATTAACCCGTTAGTGACCGTCCCATCGTGTTTCTACGTCGGTCACTAACGGGCCTTATTCCGATGCCATAGACTTTTTACGTCGCGGCATCGGAATAAGTAAACAGAGCAGGGAACTGTCAGATCTCCCTACTCTCAGCTGCTAGAGGCAGCTGAGGGCTGGGAGCGTCTCTGCTCTGCCGTGTGAGATCGATATTAGTATCGATCTCACACGTTTAACCCCTCAGATGCGGTGCTCAATAGCGAGCACCGCATCTGAGTGGTTTTGGAGAGAGGGAGGGAGCTCGCTCTCTCCCCCACCGACACCCGGCGATACGATCGCCGAGTGTCTGTCTCTCTAATGGCAGCCGGGGGTCTAATAAAGGCCCCCAGGTCTGCCTGGAGTGAATGCCTGCTAGATCATGCCGCAGTCATGACCTAGCAGATGCCTGTCCGTGTTAAACGGCCAGGCAGTAATACACTGCAATACAAAAGTATTGCAGTGTATTATAAATGCGATCGCCGAATCGCATATTATAGTCCCCTAATGGGACTAGTAAAAAAGTGAAAAAAAAGTTTAATAAAGTTAATTTAAAAAAAAAAAAGAAAAACCCAGCTTTTCCCCTTGCAAAATGCTTTACTATTAAAAAAACAAAATAAAGTTAAAAAGTTACACATATTTGGTATCGCCGTGTCCGTAACGACCCCGACTATAAATCTATTACATTATTTAACCCGCACGGTGAACGCCGTAAAAAAAATAAACTATGGAAAAATTGCTGTTTTCTGTGAATACTGACTTTAAAAAAATTTAATAAAAAGTGATCAAAAAGTCGCATCTACTCCAAAATGGTACCAATAAAAACTACAAGTCGTCCCGCAAAAAAAAAGCCCTCATACAACCGAATTGGCGAAAAAATAAAAAGGTTACGGCTCTTCAAATATGGAGACACAAAAACAAATAATTTAGAAAGCGTTTTTACTGTGTAAAAGTAGTAAAACATACAAAAACTATACAAATTTGGTATCGTTGCAATCGTAACAACCCGCTGAATAAAGTTAGTGTTATTTATACCGCACGGTAAACGGCGTAGATTTAGGACGCGAAAAAGTGGCGAAATTTCAGATTTTTTTCTATTCCCCACCCCAAAAAAAAGTTAATAAAAGTTAATCAATAAATAATATGTACCTAAAAATGGTGCTATTAAAAAATACAACTTGTCCCGCAAAAAACAAGACCTTATACAGCTATGTCGACGCAAAAATAAGAAGGTTATAGCTCTTGGAATGCGACGATTGAAAAACGTAAAAAATAGCTTGGTCATTAAGGTCCAAAATAGGCTGGTCATTAAGGGGTTAATGCCCCCTGAATGTCATGATCTCAATGTAAACAAAAGAGAATGGTAAATAAAAATGTAGGTTTGTTTACCTCTGTGTGTTCGTTGCCTTGCTCTTCTGGTCATACAGTTCCTGGCATGCACCGCTTGTGTCCCAGCATGAAATGCGCCAGCAGCAGGGACTCATCACGCCTACTACACCCAGCTATAAACAATCTCCGTTGCCATGTTACTGCTCATTAGATCAGTGAGAGCTAACGATAAACCTGCAATATATCAGTGCTGTACCAAACGCTCAATACAATGGTAAAAAAACAAAACTTCATTTGACCCCAGAGCCGGAGTCCCAGAGCAGAGCGCTAGTAAAGGCTCTGCTCCGGTGCTCTGTGGAATCCCCTTACATCACTGCCCATATATGGACAGTGTTGTCAGGGTCTTCCTCCGAGCCGGAGTCCCGGGCAGAGCGGTAGTATAGGCTCTGCTCCGGGACTCAGGGGATTCCACGCACTGTCCATATATGAACAGTTATGTCAGAGTCCCAGAGCAGAGCCTATACTAGCGCTCTGCCTGGTAGTCCGGGTAATACCCTGACAACACTGTCCATCTATGGACAGTGATGTCAGGGGATTCCAGACATCACTGTCCATACATGGACAGTGTCGTCAGGCGATTCCACAGTGTGTGAAATCCCCTGACGTCACTGTCCATATATGGACAGTGTTGTCAGGGTCTTTCCCAGAGCCGGAGTCCCAGGCAGAGCGCTAGTATAGGCTCTGCTCCGGGACTCTGTAACCCCAACGCCGGAGTCCTTGCGAGAGTGCTACTAGCAACTGGCTCCTGACATCTGATAGTTTCCGGTCCGCTGCTAGGGGAGAAAACGACGCTCAGGGGCTGTGATAGCACAGGAGTGGGCATGCGTGGTAAACACTGCCAGGGTAGAAATCACGCATGCTCAGAGAGCAGCAGTGTTTCTCTCCCCTAGCAGCAGACCGGAAACTATAAGAAAGGGACTATCGGTCCACTACTTCCCTCAGTGTACAGTTACGTCAGAAATGGCCTACCCGTACATTGAGCCAGCCAGAAAACGGAACTCAGATCATGGACGGGCTAGCGCCGGAAGTAAGGATTTTGCTACTGGAGACGCATCACGTGACCAGCGCTGGAACCGGGTGTTAGACGATTAAAACAAAAAGTATATTACAAATTACATTATTTTTATATGTGCAGTGAAATAGAAATTGGTCAATTGCTTCCGGAAAAAAACCCTTTAAAAGGGTAGGACTGGACTGGACAATACTATAAAAACAGAAAGGGCCAACAAAATCTCTAAAATGCTGCTGCACCCTGCAATAAACTACTGGGTCCATTTATACCGGAGTCAATTTACCATCATGTATTGTAGAATAGCTGAAGTCTTTACTAAGAAATGTCCCTGCTGTTTTAATTTAAAAGGTTGCAGCACTGGGGTTCTGGGTTCAAATCCAACCAAGGACAACATCCGTACGGAGTTCTTATGTTCTCCCGTTGCTTGCGAGAGTCTCCTCCGGGTACTCTGGTTTCCTTCCAAACGCAAAAAAAATTAATAAATATACAGAGAGGGTATTTAGACTGTAAGCCCTATTGGGACAGTGAGAGAGAACAACTTCTATACAGTGCTGCAGAATATGTTGGTTATATAACAAAATATAATATAATTTTATTAGAATAAAACTTAATATGCAATCAGTTTGATCTATATACTGTTCATATATATACCATGCCATTCATATCCCTAGCTTTAGAAACAAGTTATATAGGTAGTAGTGATAAGTGAGGGTGATTATATTTGTAGAATATATAGCCAACATCTATGGATCCCAAGAAAGTGGCTGGCATCTGATTTGGTCCATGAATACAAAAATATATGATTCTACTTGGTATAGACTTCAACAGGCCTATTTTCATAAAGAAACCAGGTGTAAATGGAACAGTGAGCAATCTATTGAACAAATGTCATTTAGTATTAAGTATATTTTTAGGCTTTTGAGTTAAAGGAATAAACATAAGCATTACAAAAGGATTCTTTACCTGCCTATTGCTCTATAGAACGTAAAAAACGGCAAGAAAAATACCTGTACAAAAGTAACAAAAATGTGAAGAGGCATCAAAGAATTTTTTTTCTAGATAAGAGTAAAGGGGGTTTTACACTGGCCGATTATCGTGCAGACGAGCGTTCGTATAATGCTCGTTGCCGATAATTGCTCTGTGTAAACAGGGCAGCGATCAGCAGATGAACCGGCAAACGCTCATTCATCTGCTGGTCGTATAGTTTTTAAAAAGCGAGATATTATCGTTGTCGGCAGCAGCACGTCTCCTTGCGTAGACAGTGAGACGTGCTGCCGACATGATGATAATGTAGGAGGACGAGCGATCGGAGTAACGACTGCTCGTCCCCATCCATAGCTCCGTGTGACAGGAGCAAACGAGCGCCGATCAACGATGTCTCGATTGTCGGCCGGTATAAAAGGCCCTTTACACTGTAATGAACAGAAATCTATTCACAGAATAGAATTCCATCGACACTGTATGGTTTTCTGTGGATGCTGCATTATTAAAAACTGCCCTATTGTTCGCTTTTTTCCCCAATGGCGAAAACCATAGCAATGAAAAATTGTGAAAGCCATGCAGTTTCCTGATTGACCGTTTTAGGAAAACGTTCCACGCAAATTATTGATCTTAACCCCTTAAGGACACGGCCAATTTTGGTCTTGAGGACAGAGCAATTTTTTTACATTTCCCTCTTTGCATCCCGACGCTCATAACTCTTATTTTTTGTACGACGTAGTTGTATGAGACTTTGTTTTTTGCGGGACGCGTTGTACTTTATGTAGGTACCATTTTTTGGTACAAATACATTATCGTTTAATTTCTATAAATTTTTATTTTGGCGAAATTGCAGAAAAAAAAAACCAGTTCCGCAGCAGTTTTAATATTTATTTTTTCACACCATACACTGATCATAAATAATGTTATACATTTGTTGTACAGGTTGTTGCGGTCGTGGCGATACCAAATATGTCTATTTCATGTTTTGGGACTTATATTTTAAAAATTGTATTTATTATAAAAAAAAGTTTGTGTCTTTTTTTACTTTTTATTTATCATTAATTTTTTTTTTGCATTCATTTAACTTTTTTTTTTAATCCCATAAAGGGATTTATCATTTTTATTTTGTAACTGTAATGTAATGGCATAAATCTATATGCCAGTACATTAGCCTGTGTACTGATTGTACACAGGCAGTTGTTAGGGCATACCTCAGTATGCCCTAACAGGAAATATGTTCAGACAGACCTGGGGTCCTTCAATGGACCCTGGGCTGTCTGCCCATATGAGTTGTGGGCTTTGATCGCGTCACAGTTAACATTGATCGCGTCACAGAAGATAAGTCCCCTCTCCTTGAACGCCGCGATCAGCTTTCATTGCGGCATTCAAAGGGTTAACGGCGGAAAGAAGATGTTTCTCTCCTCTCCGCTGTCAGAGCGGGGCCGTGGCTGTGTATTACAGCCGTTGCCCCGCTCTCGATCGCGCGCACAGACGGCTGTCACACAGGACGAGAACGCTCGTCCTAATGCGCGAAGTACTCACTGCTCAGGACGAGCATACTCGTCCTGTATCGGCAACCAGTTAAACCACAAGAAAATATTCAAACACAAAAACATGAAAAAAGTCAAACAGGCTACACAAAAAGAAAGCAAATTCTCATAATTCAGAAGCAACATAATGCAACCCCATGCCTATAGTTTATTCTTGCCATCTCTTCTTGCTGGGCAGTATTAATTAAATGTCCATTCGGGCTTGTCCAAATGTAGCGGAATTGCTGCATATTTTCCGTCCGGAATTGCAGACGGAAAATACGCAGCAGAATAAAGTAGCCGCAAAGTGGGTGAGATTTAACAAATCTCATCCACACGCTCCGTAAATATTCGGAATATAAATTGACCTGCGGTGCGTATTTTTCAGACCGCAGCATGTCAATTCCTGCTGCGGAAAGTGGACTGAATTGCTGCGTTTTTTTTTAGAGGCGATGTCACCATCTCCCAACATTGAGAAAAACGCAACAAAATACGCACTATTTTCTGCAGTTAAAAACACAGGAAACAAATGATGCGTTTTTGCCGCAGCGTAAAGTCTGCTACTTTCAACGGAATAGCTGCAGAAAATTACGTTCCGTGTGGACAAGCCCTTAGTGCATAGAGAGAAACAAGAGCATTTTGTTGTAATGAATCAGGGACGCTGAATCTAGTAAGTCATGTACGGAGACCTGCAGCGTCTTGGAGACATTATCTGTAGTTATAACCTTTTCAGAACATCACTGTGGTAAAGGTCCCTAGACATAGTTGCTTTGTACAAGTTGCCAGATTAATTCCTGCACCAGCAATCTTACTAGATTGTACAATAGATGAATGTCTAAGTGCTGATCTACATTGAGCAGACATATGACCATATAGCACACAAAAAAGTAGAAAAAATCCTCCAGCTCACCTGACACACTCCTGTGTGTCGTTGATAGCGCCCGGATCCTCGTGTCGGCACACGGAGTATCAAGTAGAAACAAAGGGAGAAGGTAGGATCCAGCGCTGAAGCGTTTAAAATGGAACAATTTTCCAAGTTTAATTGTTAAATTTCTAAAAAGAAGGTCCAGTGGTATGAAGTCCAGGGTGTATAAGAAATTGGAGTGAGGGTATCCTCTGTAAGCCTACGCGTTTCGGACAACGCTGTGTCCTCTGGACCTTCTTTTTAGAAATTTAACAATTAAACTTGGAAAATTGTTCCATTTTAAACGCTTCAGCGCTGGATCCTACCTTCTCCCTTTGTTCATATGACCATATAGCTTATATGATAAGGGAGTTCCTAGAATGTTTAAAGTCCCTTTTATACAGGCCAATGATCGGGCAAACGAAGGTTCATGTAAACAGGCCAACGATCAGCTCGTTTATGGGCTGATCATATCGTGTATGCAGGACAAAATGTTATCAGTCTCAGCAGCACATCTGAGATGTGCTGCCGACATGATTGAAATGCATGGAGGCGAGCGCTCGTCCCCATACATAGCTCCTTGTGAAAGGAGCAAACGAGCGACGATCAACGAGCCGTCACGTGGATCAGTGCTTGTTTTACGGGCAATATTGGCTGGGTTCTCGTGTTGCGGATGCACCGCGACCGACGTGCACCTGTAATGTGGCCAAAACTGTGCCGAAATGTAGAACGTCTATGCAGGTAAAAACCACTTTCATCGGTAATGGCTTTGTTTAGCTGCACGACAGTGTCGCTATTAACAATGAAAGTGCTTTTGTTTGCAGTTAATTTACAAACCACGCTGAACTACATGTCGACACCGTTTTTTGCTGCAGGACGTCCGCGACATGAGAAACCAGCCACAGTATCCCTCCATTTCAAGTTTACAAAAAATCTGGGGTGTTCAACATATTGCTACCCACTCGAGGCTTCCATTAGATATACTGCAGAAAGTCATAACTGGCAATTAGGAATCTGGAAATTGTGTTCCTGAAGAACATACCATAGGTATAAACATGCAGACCCAATCATTTCTACAGGTCACGGACACCTTTCTGTATATTTAAGAATGTATGTTCAGGCCACAGAAATTATTTGCAAAATATAGAAAATGTCCTATTGTCTGCAATTACGGAACGCACTCGCCCATAGAAGTCTATGGGCGCTTTCACAATTGCGGACGGCTACGAATGTGTATCCATAGCAGTCGGATCCGTACTTGCGGACAATAAAAACCCTTACGGTCATGTGCATGAGGCCTTAGTGAAATTTCTGATCCTGTGCACAAAGCAATGTCCATAGAGACGTTAGACGAGTTTGACGTGGAGGAACTAGAGTGGTCTGCAGAGACCCTGACCGCAACCCCATTAAAACCTCTTCAAGATAAATTAGAAAGCAGACTGCAAGCCAGACCTTCCTGTCCTACATCGTCTGACCTCAGAAATGCTTTTAAGCTGAATGGGCACAAGTTGCCAGAAACCCCAAAATCTTGAGGAAAGCTTTCCCTGAACAGTGGAGACTGTTGTAGCTACAAAAGGAGGCCCAACTTCATATTAACACCCATTGTTTTGGAACAGAACATCCATGGAATAAAACACTTATCGTACTTGTTTGAAGAGAATGGTCCGGTCATTGCCCAAAACAAAATGTGGATTTAGGTTATCTACTCTTATAACTGAGAGTTCCCTAAACAGGATAGCGTGTATTTCTTGGTTGGCTTTGTAGGTTTTAGAATCATCTACTGGATTTGCAAGGCCTAGCAAAGATGTCAAATATAACCAACATCTATAAACACAAATGAAGGGTCTGGCATCTGACTTCGTATACATGAATAAATTTATACCGGTCGGTAATGGTGCAAAAAAAGAGCAGCACCTGTGCTAAACCATGTAAAACCTGAATATTTTTTCTGCGTTTAACCATGATTGCATATTTGGCTATAATCATATTTACATGTGGTTTTGCAATGGACTACAAATGCAGTAAAACAACATGTATTTAAATACATTTTAGGACCCTGTTTGAGTGTATCCTAACTGAAGACCCAGGGAAGAGGCAGGAAGATCTTGTTACAGTCTCTCTGCCTCCGCCTGTATAGGAGTCTCATGATGTAAGGCCTTATTCACACGAACGTGTCCGTTTTGTGCGCGCAAAAGTTCAGTGTGGCATCTGTATATGGTGCGTGGCTGCGTTATTTTCGCGCAGACGGCATCATTATGACTCAGGTTTTATGTTTTTCAAACATAAAAGCAGGAGGTGCTTTTCTGTGTTCATTCATTATTTTTTTTTACTACTGTAGCGCGAATCACGCGCGGCACCCGGAAGTGCTTCCGTGTGCCAAGCACGGTTTGCACGCACCCATTGACTTCAATGGGTGCGTGCTGCGTGAAACAGGGGCAAGTATAGGACATGTCGTGAGTTTTACGCAGCGGACATACGCTGCATGAAAATCACGACCTGTCAGAACGGCCCCATTGACTTACATAAGTCCGTGCGACGCGCGTGATTTCCACGCGTGTAGCACGGACGTAATACACGTTCGTGTGAATAAGGCCGAAGGACGACATTTCCGATTAGTCAGACACAATTATGATGTCATACCTGCCCACTCATTTACAGAAAGAAAGTGGACATTTACATAAATGGAAAGGGAAGGAAAAGAACCAAAATATGCAAGTTAGACCAAACATTTCTGGCTGAACTAACCGCTGCCTATGGAATAATTGTGATTTTTTTTTTGGAATGGTTCTTTTAGTTAAAGCGGAGTTCACACGGGACGGATACTCTGCGTAATAGCACGCAGCGCATCCACCCTGTGCGCCGCAGGGAATTCCGGGCCAAAAAGCGCACCAAACTGTGGTGCAGTTTTTCGCCCGGAATGTCCGCTGCGAAAAACTGCAGCACTTAGCCGGCAAGCTAGCAGACCGGCCTCCTGGGATAACGTCTCATCCCAGGAGACCGCTGGAGCCTGTGATTGGCTGCAGCGGCAGTCACATGGGATGGAGTTATCGCAGGAGGCCGGCCCTCTGACATCATCCAGGCCGGCCTCCTGGGATGACGTTTCATCCATGTGACCACCGCTACAGCCTGTGATTGGCTGCAGCGCCAGTCACATGGGATGTAGCGTCATCCCAGGAGGATGAAACAGACTCTTAGGTAAGTTTTAATTTATTGTTTTTCCCGCCACAAAAAACGGAACTACTGCTATTTGATGCGAGATTTACATGCC
Source organism: Rhinoderma darwinii (assembly GCF_050947455.1). Lineage (NCBI taxonomy): Eukaryota > Metazoa > Chordata > Amphibia > Anura > Rhinodermatidae > Rhinoderma > Rhinoderma darwinii. The sequence goes on from NC_134687.1 coordinate 452,372,067, forward strand.
CACTGAATTCAATGGGGAAATCCCGCTACATATAAGCGGAGTTTACGTAAGGACAATTGTCATGCTGCGGAATGAATTTCCGCACCGTAGGTCAATTTCGCAGTGGTGTTTCCGCAGCGTGTGGATGAGACTTGTTTTACCTCGTCCACTTTGCTGCTACTGTATTTGCTGTGTATTTTCCGCAACTAATTCCGTTGCGTAAAATCTGAAGTATTTACGCAACGTGTGAACTGGCCCTAACTGTGATGGAAGGAGAAAGGACCACAGGGAAGAAATAAAGAGAGGAGCCATGGATTGGCAAAGAATGAAGGCAGAAGTGTGTTGCTACAGTTAAAAGGTTTGGCTGTAGCAACACACTTGTCATCGCAGGTGCAATAAACTGTATACATCAATTTAACCATTGTGGCTAAAAGCAGGCACTCTACAAAGCAAAGTGACTGATGACTATATGATATATATCATTATCATATCTATGTATCAATGTAAAGTCCAAATACAATGTCAGCCGCACAGCCTTGTAAATCATAGGTGGGTGCCGACCTGCCCAGGTCAGGGCTAACAGACCTGCTGTAGTAGAATCCAAAAATCAGGCAGCACTCCAAGGTATAAATAAGCAAGGTAGAAAAAGGTGCTTTATTGGTCCATATACACACGACGTTTCAGCTCAACACAGGAGCCTTTCTCACTTGAGAAAGGCTCCTGTGTTGAGCTGAAACGTCGTGTGTATATGGACCAATAAAGCACCTTTTTCTACCTTGGAGTGCTGCCTGATTTTTGGATTCTATGTATCAATGTAGACATTTAAAAAAAGCAGAAATTGCAACGTTTCAGTCCTGCAATAGGACCTCTCTCAAGCATAGTCACTATGCTTGAGAGAGGTCCTATTGCAGGACTGAAATGCTGCAATTTCTGCTTGATGTGGACAGAATAAATCACATTTTTTTGCCTATTGGAGTGCTGCAAGATCTTTTTTGAAATATCTGTATTTAGTCCAAGGATCAGGGCTACTTGCTGTGCACCCAGATATATATATATATATATATACACACACACCTTATCGTGGGGTGAGTGCTGCTGTTTTTCTACGTTGTATATGTATCAATGCGTATATATATATTTATATTGTTTTATGGACTACACCTGCATTTTGTGGAGTTAACTTTTTCATTACCTGTAAGAACAAATTAAATAGAGCAGTGAAGAAAAAAAACAAGCTATGTTTAACCCAAGCCTTTAACACTTACGCCTCGTGCACACGACCGTTGTGCCACTCGGGCCGTTTTTGACTGCATCTCAGTGGCACCCAATAGTCTTCACGGACCCATTCACTTTAGCGGGTGAATCAGGTCCATGAAAAATGGTCCGAGTCTCCGATCCGAGGAAAGGTAGAACGTGTCCTATCTTTCCTCGGATCACTGACGGGACTCGGACGGCACACACGGTCGTGTGCATGAGGCATTACAAGATTATGTAATGTCTTTTTCTGATTCACCTGACATGCAAATTTACAACGATAATATTTAGGATTTATTCAAATGAAGATCAGAAAATACGGAACAATTTTCATTGTAATTTTAAATAGCCCATAATTCAGTACATATTCTATTGAGGTTCCAGTTTTAACCATTACATATGCAGGCAGAGTACATGTATATCAGCAGCCATGGCATTCTGTACACAAAATACAGCAGGGACAGGATTTATCAGCATACACGCATATAATCGAATGGTTAATCCATTATAGTTATGATTAACATCCACAGCCATAAATTATGCAGATAAATCTAATTTCAGTACATAAAATATGGCTTGACAGAGACCAAAGTAAACAACTAAAATCTTTAATACCAAATAAGAAACTTAAAATAACAACAAAAAAAAACACTGGAGGTGGTAAGTACAATGTGGCATTGAATAGGAAATGCCCCTTTTATGAAAGAAAAAAACCTTAAAGGGAACCTGTCACCAGCATTTTAGCTATAAAGCCAGCAATACCTGGTGAAAGTGGGTGAAAAATCATTGTCATCTAAGCTATAAATATGTTCTAAGTGAGCTCTGTAGCTTTAGTATTCCATTTTTCAGTGGTCCCACGCCGTATGCAAATGAGCAGAAAAGAGTCAAATCTTCATCTGAAAAGAGTCAGGTTTTCATTCCTCCAGCATCTCAGAGTGGACTCCACCTCCTTCTTTTTGATTGACAGCTCCTTAGCCAGTCAGGGCAGGACAGGTGGCAGCGGTGGGCATGGTTAAGAAGCTGCATCCCATAAAAGGCGGGAAAAGTTTAAACGACTATATTTACTGACAGAGGAGGACTTCAGGAAAGAAGAGAACAGGAACGCACTCTGGACAGCTGCGGCCATTGAGGGGTCAGGTGAGTTTAACAGGTAAGATGTTGATGACAGGATCCCTTTAATCTAGCGGGCATCTAGTATTTCAAGTATGGTCTCCAAGACCTGGCTTAGTGCACAATGAAGGTTATGGATACCTTCGCACTCAATTTTTTGTAATAGTTCTTTTCCTTCCTAAACAGAAAATTAAGCAACTTTAAAGAGGCTCTGTCACCACATTATAAGTGGCCTATATTGTACATAATGTGATCGGCGCTGTAATATAGATTACAACAGTGTTTTTTTATTTAGAAAAATAATACTTTTTGACGGAGTTATAACCTATTTTAGATTTATGCTAATGAGTTTCTCAATGCCCAACTGGGTGTGTTTTACTTTTTGACCAAGGGGGCGTTGGAGAGAAGTGTATGACGCTGACCAATCAGCGTCATACGCTTCTCTCCGTTCATTTACACGGCATATAGTGATCTTATTAGATCACTATGTGCAGCCACATACACACGAACGTTACAGTAGTGTCCTGACAGTGAATATACATTACCTTCAGCCAGGACGGGATGTCTATTCAGAAACCTGACACGTCGCTAATGTTTGTGGTTGATTTACAGCAGAGCAGGTGTAGTGTCGCTGTAAATGACAGTTTGCAGCGTAATCTCGCGAGACTACACCTGCTGTGCTGTAAATCAACCACAAATGTTAGCGAAGTGTCAGGATTGTGAATAGGCATGTCCTGGCTGGAGGTAATGCATATTCACTGTCAGGACACTTGAGTAACGTTAATGTGTGTGTATGTGGCTGCACATAGTGATCTAGCAAGATCACTATGTGCAGAATAAATAAATGGAGAGAAGTGTATGACGCTGATTGGTCAGCATCATACACTTCTCTCCACAACGCCCACATGGTCAAAAAGTAAAACATGCCCAGTCGGGCATTAAGAAACTCATTAGCATAAAGCTAACATAGGTCGTAACTCCGTCAAAAATGATAGTTTTTCTAAATAAAAAACACTGCTGTAATCTACATTACAGCACCGATCAAATTACGTAGAAGATAGACCACTTATAATGTGGTGACAGAGCCTCTTTAAATAGTCTTCATTCATACTATTTCGCTGCTGCAGTCTTTGCAACTCCTAAATAGGGACAGGGGGCTGAGTTGTCAGCTCTCCCCCATCTCTCAGTGTTCAAGATAGCAGCAGGGAGGGTGAGGCGTTTGTACATGACGGATCAGAGTGTGGAGAGGGAGGAAAGCATCCAAGTCTTCAGGTAGGGCAGATCACACAGGCTGTCAGTAGCAGAAAAGGATCAGAGTGTAGTTAGGGAGGAAAGCACACACAAGTCTGAAGGGCAGCGATCACACACACGCCGTGTAACACCCACAACAGGGGGAGAAAGGAGGTGAGGTGGATTCATACATTTCTCAGTATCAGTGTCTTTCAGCACAAAGAAAAGGGATGGGCTGTAAAAGGGGTAAGCAATACAGGAATGAAGAATGAGTGATAGTGAAGGTGGCCAGATATCCAATATGTACTACTGGGAGAGACGTCCACACCTGAAAAGTCAAACTGGGAGCAGGTTGCAAAATGTATATGGGGGGGGGGGGGGGGGGTGCGGTCTGAAAATGAAAGAAGGAATTGGAAATGCAGTCCAAACTTAGTGAAGCTTTTTTTTAAGCTACAGGTAACCACGAACATATGTAAATATCTAGGTTTTTTTCCCAGGTCAAAAGGTATTCTTAGACTAAGTTTCTGCCATTCATTTGGTGTTTTTTTTTTATTTTATATAAATAACTGTGAAGTATCCAAAAGGTGCAAATTGCCAGGTATTAACTTTTTGCATACATTTGCTTATATCATGTGAGGCAAACCTTTTTTTGCTGTACAAAATAGGTAGCATTGCATGCCATCCGTACAGAAAAAGCATTAAAAATGCTAATTTTTCCAGTATTGAATGGCAAAAACAAAGTGTGCACTTAGCCTTACATTGAACGTCCACCCTTGAACACAAGGATTTATATAGGTCCAAATTCTAAGCCAAATAATTTCTTAATATATCCTTACAGCAGTTGTAGCTGCTGTTCTGACAGAGCTGCTAATCCCCTGCATTGACAGAGTTAAATGATACAATTCTGGCTTCCTGTATCCACCACTAGGGGCAGCTTACTCCATACAATTTATATGTTGAACTTAACAAAAAGGCTGGGTTCACACGACCTATTTTCAGACGTAAACGAGGCGTATTATGCCTCGTTTTACGTCTGAAAATAGGGCTACAATACGTCGGCAAACATCTGCCCATTCGTTTGCCGACGTACTGTTCAGACAACCTGTCATTTACGCGTCGTCGTTGGACAGCTGTCAAACGACGACGCGTAAAAATACAGCCTCGGCAAAAGAAGTGCAGGACACTTCTTTCAGACGTAATTTGAGCCGTTCTTCATTGAACTCAATGAAGCACAGCTCAAAATTTACGGCTGTCAGAGAAGCCTCGCAAAATGCGAGGAGCATTTACGTCTGAAACGAGGCAGCTGTTTTCTCCTTAAAACAGTCTATCTTTTCAGACGTAAAAGCCTGCTACCGTGTGCACATACCCAAACAGTATGCAGTAAACGCTTCAGTTACCAGAATATTGGCCCTAAAAAGGACATTGTGTTAAAATGTGGACATGGACTTTGAGCTGGCCAAACACATAATATATCTTTCAGATAAATTATATCCCTCAACTAGCCTATTAAACATGCATGTTCGGATTGGCAAAGCGTGCATTTTTAGTTTAATAGAGTAGATGACAAGCAGCTGTCTGACACCTACAGCAGTGGCTTATGACTTGAAGAAACAAGGGAAGGTCATCAGATGTTTAGGGGACATTTGGGCTGTTCCCATACACACTGATCCCGCTAAAATCATCAAGCTTGGCGGATATTAAAGGGGAACCTACCTGGTCACCAGCATTTCCCCTATTAAACCAGCAATACCTGGTGGGAGTGGGTGAAAAATAAATTTTGATGTAACCTATAATTATCTTCTAAGTAGATCTGTACCTTTAGTATTCCGTTTAGTGTTCCTGCACTGTATGCTAATGAGCAGAAGTCATATCTTCATTCCTCAAGCCTTTCCGAGTTAACCCCGCCTCCTTACTTTTGATTGACCGCATTCAGGATGGGCCAGTTTTCGGCGGTGGGCAGGCATAAGAAGGAATGAACGAGACTGCCGGATTATTACCATAAAATCGCAAAATGTTTGGAGACCATTATTTACGGTCGGAGGAGTTTAGGAGAGGGGATAACGCCAATGAACTTTTTACAGCAGCGACCAGTGAGGGGTGAGTAGAGTTCAATAGGTGAAATGCTGGTGACAGGTTCCCTTTAATCTTACGTGTATAGATGACTTGCCTCCAGCCTATCCGAAAGTTCAGCTGAAAAGCTTTAAGGAAATCGTCTTTATGCAAGACGATGGTAAGACTTGGTTCACACAGCACCCTGTAATTTTAGGAACAGCAGGAAAGCATCCCAGAGAAAAGATAAAGGAAAGCTTTTCTGTTTGGGTTCGGTTTTTGAATTTCCTAGAAAATAAAACCAAATTATAGAAAGCTTGCGTGAACCTAGCCTGCCTAAGCTACATACATTGTTTTATTTATATCTGTTGTTCAACAAGACTATACAATATTAACCCCTTAGTGATCAGCCTATTTTAGGCCCTAATGACCAAGCTATTTTATTCATTTTTCTATAGTCGCATTCAAAGCGCTATAACTTTTTTTTTTTTCGTCGACACAGCCGTATGAGGACTTTTTTTTTTTGCGGTATTAGTGGTACTTTTTAATGGCACCATTTTAGGGTACATATAATTTTTTGATTAACTTTTATAAACTTTTTTTTTTGGGGGGGGGGATTAGAAAAAGACCCTGAAATTCCACCATTGCTCTGAGTTTTAAATTGACGCCGTTCACTGTGCGGCGTAAATAACACGAGACCTTTATTCTATGGGTCGGTACGATTCTGACGATACCACATATGTAGAGGTTTTTTATGTTTTACGACTTTTGCACAATAAAAACTCTTTTGAACTAAAATTATGTGTTTTTGCATCGTCTCTTTCCAAGAGCCGTAATGTCTTTATTTTTCCGTCAATGTAGTGAAGTTTTGGGCTTGTTTTTTGCGGGACGAGACGTAGTTTTGATTGGTACTGTTTTGGGGTACATGGGACTTGATTAATTTTTATTATGAATTTTTTGGGGGGCAATGGGGAAAAAAATTGCAATTTCGCCATTGTTCTTTGCTTTTTTGTTTACGATGTTCACCTTGCGGTTAAAAATTACATATTAACTTTATTAATTGATGCATAGGTTCAGACAGCACCAGATACGTGGAAGGGTGTGGTTTTGCACGGATAGGGGCCCAACCCAAATATAAATATAAAAGAGTATCCGGCACACCAATTTTCGCCTTGATACAGCGGCCAGCCGCTATCAGCACCACTAGCGCTCATCTATGCAGTTTCCAGCACGGCTCAGTGCCTGATGAAGGTCACTTAGACCGAAACGTCGCACTCTGCCACTGGCATTAAAAACAAAATAAAAATACCTTTGTTTCAAAATTGGTGTGCCGGATACTCTTAACTTTATTAATTGAGTCATTACGGTCGTGGCGATACCATATATGTGTACTTCTATTTATTTTTTACACTTTTACTATATAAAACCACTTTATGGAAAAAAAAATTATTTTTTTTACTGTCATTTTTATTAATAACCTTTATTTCACATGAATTACTTATTTTTTTAGTCCCACTAGGGGACTTTACTATGCGATCTTCAGATCGCTGCTATAATGCTTTGGTATACTTTGTATACCAGAGCATTATTGCCTGTCAGTGTAACTCTGACAGGCAATCTATTAGGCATATGCCCAGGGCAGACCTGGGTGCCTTTATCAGGACCCCGGCTGCCATGACACCCCATCGGAGACCCGCGATTGTATTTGCAGGCCGCCGATGGGTGAGAGAGGGAGCTCACTCCCTCTGTAAACAAGTTAAATGCCGCAGTCGCTATTGGCAGTGGAATTTAACGGGTTAAACGGCCGGGATCGAAGTAAACTTCGATCGCGGGCGTTGGAGCAGGAGCCAGGCTGTCATCAGACAGCTGAGCCCCGGCTCCAGCCTGTACGGGACACCTGTACAGGACTTGGACTGGGCCACCGTGAAAAGGCGACGGCATAGCCTAAGGCCCCTTAGTGACCGCCGTGAAAATGCGTATTGGTGGTCATTAAGCGGTTAATCTTAAGGGTTTGTCTGGTGATAGGGCGGTTTTTCATACTGATGACTTATCCACAGGATTGGTCATCGGTATATAATCAGTGGGGGTCCAACACACAGACTCCGCACAGATCAGCTATTCCTGCTGCCTCCGGCACCGTGAGTTATGCAGTGGCTGGTGACGGAAGCAGAAGGCTCCGACCACTGTATATAGGCCGTGCTGCAGTTCTCCTCCAATTCACTTTTCATCAGTATGAAAAACCGCCCCATGACACCTTTAATATTCAATCTTTTTGCATCTCTTTCAAGGTATAGACCACTAGGATTTGAGCCAAGGGTGAACAGCCGTGGCGAAGGTCACTACAATTTTTTTCAATAGGGGTCTAACCCAGAAGGACACGCATGACAGAGGATATATACGACAAGGACTGTTCCTCTGTTGCTGCAATCTAATGGACTTCTTGTGATCTAAAAAGATTATATAATATATATTATTATTATTTATTTTTTTAAAACAACCCAAAAACACTACAAGCAAAGTATATACGTGTAAAGAGCAAGCTTAGTCACTATGGCATTCATTTGTTTTTAACCAGTAGCTAACCTCACAGGGTTAAAAACAAACTTGGATGAAAATGTCAATTCATGAAAGTTCTGTAGAGAAACATGTTCTTAGTACAGAGGTCAGGAGAGTATAGTATTCACATTTATAGCCATTACACCGTCTCTGTAGTATGACCTTGCATCAGCTTTTGTGCCGGATTATATGGTAACTGGAGTAAACATTAACCGGAATGGCTACAGTGGACGGCTTATTCTCCCCTGCATGGAACTTAACCCTACGGTTACCATTAGCATACCTTCACACACTGCCATTTAGTATATTGAGGTGATGGCATTGAGGAAATCGTAGCATTCTTCAGTAAACCATTCAGATCAGACACACAAAAGGGTACGGCTTGTTTAAATAGGTTTATACTTTTACTGTATTTGATATGTGTATTGTAGCAGGCCAAAATTGAAACGCAAGCAATGCCAGTCTAACATATGGCTAACTGTACAAGCTTTAAACATTGGCATGTTTCCTAAACAGTACTGTTTTTACCCCCCTCCCCTTGCTAACTGCACAAAAACTGTGGGTAGGACGAAGCAACAACATAACGCTTTTGTGAATAAAATTTTGTTACACCAAATGTAACTCCAGCTCCTGTGTAGAGAGAGATGGAAGAAAAAAAAGGGATAGGCATCTGGCATGACTGTCCATTTGACCACTTAAGGTGGATTAATGATGCAGCGGTTGGTAAGGGCTTGTGCATGAACATGAGCTGCCATGTTTTGTGTTGAGCGTTTTTTTTTTTAGTATGTAATGGTTGCTCCGTTAGAACGTGTAATAGTCATTAAATCAGTAGGGACATCAGCATTAGGCCTTTCCCTCCATACAGAAAAAAATAAAACAATTTAGTGAACTATGGTAGTGAATGGCTGAAAAGCTGCCTGCCCCAGTTAAGTCTGTAGAGCAAATGTAATAAATAAAGGTGTCCAAGATGAACTACAGTCATCTCCTGAAGTGTGGTCTGAACTGTCCCTCCAGGTGCATTCCATGTGGAAAGGATAGAATACTGCTTTGTTACATGTTGAACCCATAGCCAGGAGAAACAGAAGGGGGAGGCTGAGTGAATGTTGGTGGTGCTGTATATCCATAAGCGAATGCCGGCTGAGGTGGCACTACACCGCTAGGACCTGCAGTAAGCATCAGTTGTTGACCTGCAAAGAAAGAGGACTAAAGTAAGATAAAGCAGACTTAAACCACTACAAAGCTAGTCCAGACAAACTGTATCATAGATAACACAAGGGATTTATAACATTTCCGCCCAGATGCCTGATCACAGCGGTCAATATGGGTACTTACGTCTTTTCACAGGTTTCCTGTGCTGGCTAAAGCGGGTGTCAGGCTGTCTAAAGACAGCCAGGCTTCTGCTCTAACGGGCGGGATCGAAGTTACTTCTGATTCTGCTTGCTTAACCCCCTAGATGCTGCAGTCAAAAGCGACCGCGGCATCCAAGTAGTTACAGAGGAAGGAAGCTCCCTCTGTCACCCCATCAGCACCTCAACGCGATCACGGGTGCCGATGGTTCCCATAGTAGCTGGGGGCCTAACAAAGGCGCCCAGATCTGCCATTAGTCAATGCGTATTGGGCCCTGCCAGAGGCAAGACCTAATAGAATGCCTGTCAGTTTTACACGGACAGGCATAATACACTGCAATCAAACGATCACATAGTAAAGTCCCATAGTGGGACTAGTAAAAAAGTAAAACAGTTAAAAAAAATTAAGAAATACACTAATTACAAAATGCTTTATTATAAAAGAAATAAAAATATTTTTTTTTAAAAAGCTACACATAATTGGCAGTCGTGTCCCAAAGGAGCCAAACGATAAAACTATTATGTTATTTTACGCGCACGGCGAATGCCGTATAAAAAACAATGCCAGAATCGTCGTTTTACGTTCGTCCTGCATTACAAAAAAAAGCAACAAAATATCGCATATACGTACCCCAAAGTGATACAAATAAAAAATACAAGTCGTCCCGCAAAAAAAAAGCCCTAAATTAAAAAAAGTCATGGTTTTTGAAATGCGACGGTCCAAAAACGTAAAAAAAAACAAAATCAGGCTCAGTCATAATGGCCCACAATAGGCTGGTCACTAAAGGGTTATGGAATGTAAAGTTGATATGAGTTGGTCTGATGGATCAGTAGTCCTTCCACTACAAGCCAGACAAACAGCATTTTACTATTTACTTATAGAATTAATGTACATAAAAAGGTGTAACTGTAAATACATTCAGAGTTCTGCAGCTTAAAGAGGCTCTGTCACCAGATTATAAGTGCCCTATCTTCTACATAATCTGATCGGCGCTGTAATGTAGATAACAGCCGTGGTTTTTATTTTGAAAAATGATCAATTTTGAGCAAGTTATGAGCAATTTTAGAGTTATGCCAATTAGTTTCTTAATAGACAACTGGGCGTGTTTTACTTTTTACCAACTGGGCGTTGTACAGAGGAGTGTATGACGCTGACCAATCAGTGACTAATCAGCGTCATACACTTCTCATTGTTCCAGCCCATTGTTACAGTGTGATTGTGCAGTGAAAGAAGCTGGGCTGGAACAATGAGAAATGTAGGACACTGATTAGTCACTGATTGGTCAGCGTCATACACTCCTCTGTACAACGCCCAGTTGGTAAAAAGTAAAACACGCCCAGATACATAAAAGCTGTATCGTCAAAAAACTAAGCAAAATTTAAAAAACTAAAATAAAAAGTCTGTTTAAAAAATATATGTTTCAAATCACCTAAAATATGGATTTTATAAAAAAAAAATATTGCTAGTCATATCAGGGGCCCATTAAATATGTATTTCCGGTCAGGTCAATAAAATAATAATATTGCTTGTTCCCAGCAAGAACACCCCAATGATACGGTAACACTCACCAAATACTATAGGAGTCGGCTCTGTTACTTGTTCCTCTTCCTTCCTTAAACTCTCTGCATCATGTAGCTTGTCCCCCTGTAAAGAGAACGTACCTTATAAAAACCATACTTTCAATAGATAAAACTCTTCTGGGACAAGGTTTTCCAACTTTGCAATGCTACATGCTTGAGCAACACAGTATAAAAAAAACCCCTAAAACTTGTTTTTTTAAAAGGGATATTCCCATCTTATAAAGTAATGGCATACCACTCGGATATGCCATCCCTTTATTATTGAATTAGGTGGGGGTTCCAGATGTCCAACCCCCACCAATAATAAAGGGGCCGCAGCGCTGATTTATTCCTGCGCCCCCTTCTAAATTTTACCTGCACATCAGCCCAGGGAACTGCAGCCGGCCCCATTCACCGGGAGCCCTGCTGTGTAAAGAAAACTTAAAAGTGGATGCAGTAATAAAACAGCGCAGTAACCGCTTTATTCTCCGGATTGGTGGGGGTCCCAGAGGTCGGCCCCCTATCGATCATAAAGTGATGGCATATCCTTGCATTATGCCATCACTTTATAAGATAATACCCATATAATCCTTTAACTCCTTCCCCCTGCTTGCATTGTGGGCCCTAATGACCAAGCAATTTTTTTAGTTTTTCCATCGTCACATTCAAAGAGCTTTAACTTTATTTTCACATTGACATGTATTTTTTCAATGGCACCGTTTTAAGGGTATATAAATTTTTTTTTTTTAAATTAACTTCATTTTGGGGGGGGGGGGAATGTAAAAAAAAAACCCCCAGCAATTGAAACCATTGTTTTATGCATTTTACATTTACGCAGCTTACCGTACGCTGTAAATAACATGTTACCTTTATTCTATGGGTCGGTACGATTACGGTAATACCAAACGTAACGTTTTTTTATGTTTTACTACTTTTGCAGATTAAAAACACTTTTGAACTAAAATAATTTTATTTTGCATCACTGCTTTCCAAGAGCCATAACTTTTTTATTTTTCCTTCGATGCCGCCATGGGAGGGCTTAGTTTTTTTTTTGTGGGATTTCATTACTACCATTTTGAGGTACATGGGACTCATTGATTAACCTATTTTTTGGGGGCGGAATAGAAAAAAAAATGGCAATATTTTAGTTTTTTTTTTACGCCGTTCACCTTGAGGTTTAAATAATATGCTAACTTTGTTTTTTGGGTCATTACGATTGCGGGGATACCATATATGTGTAGTTTGTTGTTTTTTTTTTTTACACTTTTACTAAATAAAACCATTTTTTATGGGAATTAGTTTTTTATAAGTGCACCTTTTATTAATTTTTATTTCACTTTAATTATTATTCAGTCCCACTAGTGGACTTCACTATGCGATCTTTAGATCGCAGATATAATGCTTTGGTTTACTTAGTATACCAAAGCATTACTGCCGGTCAGTATAAAACGGACATGCATCTATTAGGACATGCCTCTGATATATAGCCAGGGCAGGCCTTGCAGTCTTTATTAGGCCCCCGGCTGCCATGGCACCTCAACGGATGCCCGCATTTCCGGGACGCCGATGGGTGACAGAGGGAGCTCCCTCCCTCTTTAAACAACTCAAATGCAGCAGTCGCTAATGACCGCGGCATTTGAGGGGTTAGTTAAACGGTCGCGATTTAAGTAAACTTCATCCGAGAACCGAGCACGGGACACCCGAGCAGGACGTTGATTAGGCCACCGTGAAAAGGTGGCGGCCTAGAATAAAGCCCCTTAATGACCTCTGTGAAAAAGCGTATCGGCGGTCATTAACCCCTTAAGGACACAGCCAATTTATTCAAATCTGACGTGTCACTTTATGTGGTAATAACTTCGGAATGCTTTTATGTATCCAAGCGATTCTGAGATTGTTTTCTCGTGACACAATGTACTTTATGTTAGTAGTAAAATTTGGTCGATAAATTCAGTTTTAATTTGTGAAAAACAAAATTCTGAGAAAATTTGTAAAAAATTAACATTTTTCTCAATTTAAATGTATTTGCTTGTAAGACAGATCATAATCCCACACAAAATAGTTACTACTTAACATTTCCCATATGTCTATTTAGGTTTGCATCGTTTTTTTAAAAAGTCCTTTTATTTTTCTAGGACGTTACAAGGCTTCTAACTTTAGCAGCAATTTCTCACACTTTCAAGAAAACTTCATGCGGCTATATTTTCCAGAGTTCAGTTCTGAAGTGGCTTTGAGGGCATTATATATTAGAAAGTCCCCATAAATCACCCCATTTTCAAAACTAGACCCCTCAAAGTATTCAAAACCGCATTCAGAAAGTTTCTGAAGTTCCTTTAGGCGTTTCACAGGAATTAAAGCAAAGTAGAGGTGAAATTTACAATTGCAATTACTGAAGCACAGGCTTCCGAAGCAAAGGAGCATCTAGTGGATTTTGGGGCCTCCGCTTTTTTTTTTATTTTTTTTTTAGAATATATATTAGGCACTATGTCAGGTTTGAAGAGGAAAATTACCCTTTTTGGAAACTGCACTCCTCAAGAAATGTATCTAGTAATATAGTTAGCATTTTGACCCCACAGTTTTTTTGCTAAACTTATTGGAATTAGTCTGTAAAAATGAAAAACAACTTTTTTCAGAAAAAACTTTTTACAAGAAATAAATGAGAAAAAGCACCCCAACGTTTGTAAAGAATCTCCCGATTACGGCAATGCCCCATGTGTGGTAATAAACTGCTGTTTGGTCCCACGCCAGGGCTCACTAGGGAAGGAGCGTCATTTGGAATTTGGAGAGCAGATTTTGCTGGAATAGCTTTCAGTGCCATGTCGTGTTTGCAACGCCCTGGAGGGAACAAAACCGTGGAAACCGCCCAAAAGTGACCCCATTTTGGAAACTACACCTCTCAAGGAATATCTCTAGGGGTATAGCTAGCATTTTGACCCCACACGGTTTTTGCTGAATTTATTGGAATTATGCTGTGAAATTGAAAACCTACATTTTTTCTACTAAAATGTAGCTCTAGCTCATATTTTTTCATTTTCACAATAGAGAAAGGATTAAAAGCACCCCAACATTTGTAAAGCAAACTCTTCTGAGAACACCTATACACAATATGTGGTAGTAAACTGCTGTTTGGACCCACGGAAGGGCTTAGAAAGGAAGGAGCACCATTTCCCTTTTGGAGCTCAAGTTTTACTGGAATGGTTTGCGGCGCCAGGTCACATTTTCAAAGCCCATGAGGGGCCAAAACAGTGGTAAGTGACCCCATTTGGGAAACTACACCCCTCATGGAATTTATCTAGCAGTATAGTGAGCATTTTGACCCCACTGTTTTTTTGCAAAAATATATTGGCATTAGGCAGTGAAAATGAAAAAGCGACATTCTTTCCACTAAAATGTTGATTTTTTTTTTCATATTCACAAGGGAAAAAAAAAGGTGAAAAAGCACCCAAACACTTGTAAAGCAATTTTTCCAGAGTACGGCAATACCCCATATGTGGTCATAAACTGCTGTTGGGGCACACAGCAGGGCTCAGAATGGCAGGAGTGCTACTTAGCACGCAGATTTTGCTTGATTGGCTTTTGGGCGCCATGTCGCATTTACAGAGCCCCTGAGGTACCAGTACAGTAGAAGCCCCTGAGAAGGGACTCCATTTTGGAAACTACACCTCTCAGGGCATTCATCTAGTGGTGTAGTGAGCATTTTAATCCCACAGGGGTTTCATAGATTTTATTAGAATTAGGCATTTGAAAATGAAAAAAAAAAAAGAATTTCCCCAAAAATATGTGGTTTTGTGCTCAATTTTTTATTTTCACAAGGGGTAATGGGAGAAAAAAAACAACACACAATTTGTTACCCAATTTCTCTCAAGTACGGCAATACCCCATATGTGGCTCTAAACTGCTGTTTGGGCACATGGCAGAGCTCAAAATGGAAGGAGCGCATTTGGCTTTTAGAGCGCAGATTTTGCTTTACTGGTGTACAGGCGCCAGGCCGCATTTGCAGAGCTCCCTTAGGGAGCAGAGTGTAAAACCCTGAGAAGTGATTCCATTTTGTAAACTATAACCCTCAAGGCATTTATCAGTTGCCTGGACAGATGACAGGGCTTAGGAGTTAAAGAGCAAACACGCATGTGAGGCCTATTTTGGTGATTTTCGCAGCATTGGCCCACAATGGCAGGGCTCAAATAGTAAAAGAAACCCCCAAGTAGTGACCCCCATTTTGGAAACTGCACCCCACAAGGCATTTTTTAAGGGGTGTAGTGGGCGTTTTGACCCCAAAGTTGTTTTTTTTTTTTATTTGAGAAATGAACGCTCAGTGAAAATTGCAATTTTCCACAGGTATATGCCATTTTAGTGCACAATATGTTGTGCCCAGTTCGTGCCACTAAAGACAAATACCTCAAACTGTTAAGTGGGTATGGTGATGCCATATATGTGGACGTAAACTGCTGTTTGGGCACGCCATAGGGTTCAGAAGGGAGGGAGTGCCATTTGGAGCGCAAATTTTGCTTGGCAGTTCTGTTTGGCGTTTTACTGGTATTTCAGTTTATAATGTGGGGGTATATGTAAGCTGTGCGGGGTACATCAGGGTATAATAAGGGGGTAAATAAATAATAATTCATAGATATGTGGCCGGTGTCGCACTGATAAATAAAAAATCGTATCTGCTTTTGGAATGCTCTGCACATTTTGCATCGCCATATTCTCAGAGCCAGAACTTTTTTCTCCACCGGAGCTGTGTAAGGGCTTATTTGTTGCGGGACAATCTGTAGTTTTCATTGGTACCATTTTGGGTACATGCGATTTTTTGATCACTTTTAATTTCATTTTTTGGCAAGAAAGGTGACCAAAAACCAGCAATTCGGATAATGTTTTTTCTTCTTTTTTTTTTTTTTTTTACAGTGTTCACCGTGCGCTATAAATGAGTTTTACTTTATTCTGCGGGTCGGTACGATTACAGTGATACCATATGTATATCTTTTTTTATGTTTTGTCGCGTCTGCACAATAAAATCACTTGTTTCAAATTTCTTTTTTGTGACGCCATATTCTGAGAGCCATAACTTTTTTATTTTGCCATCAAAAAAGCTGTGGGAAGTCTTGTTTTTTGCGGGACGGGCAGTAGTTTTTAACAGTATAATTTAGGGGTACATGCAACTTTTTTTATTCTGTTTTGGGAGGGGCAGTGACTAAAAAAACAGCAACTCTGGAATAGTTTTTATGTTGTTCATAGTGCGTGTAAAATAGCGTGATAGTTTTGTAGTTTGGGTCGTTATGGACGCGGTGATACCACGTGTACTTTTTTGTAATGTTTTCCGTTTTTTTCCTATAATAAGACTTATGAGAAAAAAGTAGGTTATTGTTTTTTAAACGTGAAAGTTTTTTTTTTTTTTTTTTACATTTTTATTAACTTTTTTTGTCCCACTAGGATGAAGCCCTGATCGCTATTCTAATACACTGCACTACCTACGTAGTGCATTGTATTAGCGTGGTCAGCTATTTACTGACAGCAAGCCTATTAGGCTTCGCCTCCCAGCGGGGTCGAATAGGCCTCCGTACGAGGCGGCCATTGTTAGGCCTCCGGTTGCCATTAGCAACCATTGGGTGCGTTCTAACCACCTAGATGCAGCAATCGCTTTTCATAGCTGCATCCAAGGGGTTAATCGACCGTATCGGAACCTAGCTTCGGTCCTGGCAGTTACAGCAGGCTTTCAGCTGTGAGAAACAGCTGGCAACCATCAGTGGGTGCCGACAGGCTAGATACCACTTGAATGCCGTGAATATACACACACACACACACACACATATATATACACACACACACAAACCTAAACACATTATATATATATATATATATACACATATACACACACCTATTATATATACACACACACACACACACACACACACATATACATATACACACATACATACATATACACACATATACATACACACACACACACACACACTCTACCGTTCAAAAGTTTAGGGTCACTTAGAAATTTCCTTATTTTTGAAAGAAAAAAAGCAGTTTTTTTTCAATGAAGAGAACATTAAATTAATCAGAAATACACTCTATACATTGTTAATGTGCTAAATGACTATTCTAGCTGCAAACGACTGGTTTTTAATGCAATATCTACATAGGTGTATAGAGGCTCATTTCCAGCAACCATCACTCCAGTGTTCTAATGGTACATTGTGTTTGCTAACGGTGTTAGAAGGCTAATGGATGATTAGAAAACACTTGAAAACCCTTGTGCAATTATGTTAGCACCGCTGTAAACAGTTTTGCTATTTAGAGGAGCTATAAAACTGACCTTCCTTTGAGCTAGTTGGGAATCTGGAGCATTACATTTGTGGGTTCGATTAAACTCTCAAAATGGCTAGAAAAAGAGAGCTTTCATGTGAAACTCGACAGTCTATTCTTGTTCTTAGAAATTAAGGCTATTCCATGCGAGAAATTGCCAAGAAACTGAAGATTTCCTACAACGGTGTGTACTACTCCCTTCAGAGGACAGCGCAAACAGGCTCTAACCAGAGTAGAAAGAGAAGTGGGAGGCCCCGCTGCATAACTGAGCAACAAGACAAGTACATTAGAGTCTCTAGTTTGAGAAATAGACGCCTCACAGGTCCTCAACTGGCAGCTTCATTAAATAGTACCCGCAAAACGCCAGTGTCAACGTCTACAGTGAAGAGGCGACTCCGGGATGCTGGCCTTCAGGGCAGAGTAGTAAAGAAAAAGCCATATCTGAGACTGGCTAATAAAAGGGAAAGATTAATATGGGCAAAAGCACACAGACATTGGACAGAGGAAGATTGGAAAAAAGTGTTATGGACAAACGAATCGAAGTTTGAGGTGTTTGGATCACACAGAAGAACATTTGTGAGACGCAGAACAACTGAAAAGATGCTGGAAGAGTGCCTGACGCCATCTGTCAAGCATGGTGGAGGTAATGTGATGGTCTGGGGTTGCTTTGGTGCTGGTAAAGTGGGAGATTTGTACAAGGTAAAAGGGATTTTGAATAAGGAAGGCTATCACTCCATTTTGCAATGCCATGCCCTGTGGACAGCGCTTGATTGGAGCCAATTTCATCCTACAACAGGACAATGACCCAAAGCACACCTCCAAATTATGCAAGAACTATTTACGGAAGAAGCAGGCAGCTGGTATTCTATCTGTAATGGAGTGGCCAGCGCAGTCACCAGATCTCAACCCCATAGAGCTGTTGTGGGAGCAGCTTGACCGTATGGTACGCAAGAAGTGCCCATCAAGCCAATCCAACTTGTGCGAGGGGCTTCTGGAAGCATGGGGTGAAATTTCTCCTGATTACCCCAGCAAATTAACAGCTAGAATGCCAAGGGTCTGCAATGCTGTAATTGCTGCAAATGGAGCATTCTCTGACGAAAGCAAAGTTTGAAGGAGAAAATTATTATTTCCAATAAAAAATCATTTTTCTAACCTTGTCAATGTCTTGACTATATTTTCTAGTCATTTTGCAACTCATTTGATAAATATAAAAGTGAGTTTTCATGGAAAACACAAAATTGTCTTGTCGACCCCAAACTTTTGAACGGTAGTGTGTATATATATATATATATATATATATATATATATATATATATATATATATATATATATATATATATCACACAGATATATACAAAGTCCAGCAGCGTGTGGGTGCAAGCTCAGAGGGACAGACCAAGTCCCAGATACACAGAAATCCAAAAAATGAGCAGCAACTCCAATATAAAAGGGCGAAAAAAGTGGGTACTTTATTGCCCGTGCAACGTTTCATCTCCGTTCACTGGAGCCTTTCTCAAGCAGAAGCAGCTTGAGAAAGGCTCCAGTGAATGGAGCTGAAACGTTGCACGGGCAATAAAGTACCCACTTTTTTTTCACCCTTTATATTGGAGTTGCTGCTAATTTTTGGGATATATATATATATATATAAAAATATATATCTATACATACATACATATACACCCACTATATGGACAAAATAATGGGACACCCCACTTCATTATTGAATTCAAGTGTTTCATTTCATTCAGTCCCATTGCCACAGGTGTATAAATATAGAGCACCTAGCCATGCAGTCTGCCTTTACAAACATTTGTGAAAGAATGGGTTGTTCTAAAGACCTCACAAATGTTCCTCTAGATGAATGGTCATGAATCTTGTAGAAAACCTTCCCAGAAAAGTGGAAGCTGCTTTAGCTGCAAAGGAGGGGGGGGGGGGGGGGGAGAGCAACTCCATATTAATGCCTATGGATTTAGAATGGGATGTCCAAAAATCTCCTGTATGTGTAAGTGTCCCAATGCTTTGGTCCATACAGTGTGATAAATATAATTTTATAGATATTGCTCGTCTCAAAACAGTACAAGTTTTTGTTTCTTTGTCCGTTTTCTGTAAAATCTCTATAAAAAGACAAACAACTACTTAACTTTTTGAGTAAGCTCACACTTACCAGATTAGTTGCAGAAATTTCTGCTACTGTCCCATTCATCGGAATGGGGCTTGCAGAAATCTATGCACATGCTACATTAACAGCCCCAATCAGATGCATGGAATGGGTTTTCAGAAATTTCTGTGACAAATCTGCCACGTGTGAATATACCCTTTTGTTGGTGCACAATCCCGAATCCCCTCCTGCTACTGGAAATCTACTTCTTTGCCTGCAGCTGTAAGATTGGTATATTAAAGGGGTTTTCCCTCTAAGAACATTTGTCACCGCTCCAGAGGCTTGGTAATAAATGTATGAACGCTGGGGGCCCCACCAGTGGGACCCTCCCACATCATTCACAAGAACGTGGGTCCCAAGCCCTAGTTCCTCCTCAGTGAACCATCACAGGGAGGAGGATTTTGAATGGAGCGGCGGCATGTCCAATGCTGCTCCATTCAACGTCTATGGGGCCGATGGAGACAGTCTGTGGAAAGGCGATTAATGTTCTTAGTGTTTGACAATGTGATGTGGATGAACTAGAAGTCTCGTTACAGGAAGATCACACAATTCACATCTACCTGGCTCTCTTAGAAGACATCAAAGGTGTTGGAGAAGATTTTTTTTACAATTTTTAAAAAATTTATTAAAAAAAGGCTGTATCCGGTAATGACACATAAAATCAGAATGGTATATAGCACATCTCAGGAGTCCTAGCGCTGGTTCTTTGAGCGGGTGGGGGTTTGTTGGATGCATATTAAACTATATATTAACCCCCAAACCCGACAGAAGATTTACATTGCCGTCAATCTCTTACCCAGCCTGCACCTGACCTTAGAAAAGGCACAGATACCCGTCCAGAGATCCTGTTCGAAGAACAGTTTTAAAATTACTATATAAAAGAAATCTAAAGACTTTTAAAGACTAGAAATTGCTTAATTTTGGGTAGGCGAGAAGGCGGAAATTTCTAAACCACAAAGTCTAAACGTTACTGGGTGACTTTCTAATAAAATATGTCATTTACAAAGTGGTAAAGCGGCCTTGATGCTGTCCTGCAGGACTGAAAATGTCAGAACGCAGCCGGTTTGGCATAGAAAACCAGTAACTAAAAAACACAGAAGTGGTTCCAGGTAATGTATAACTCCAATTCTCCTGATAACGGAGAATTTTATAAACAGTCAACCTACAAAGTATAACTTGTTCAACCAGACCAAAAAACCCACTTACTTTGGTTAAGTACTCTCTCATGACTTGGATAAAATAAGGCATGGCAAAGTCCATGATGTTGTGCCTCCAGGCCAACTCTAATACAGTGTCTGGATGCAGCAAGTCATAGCAGGTGAACAGCGTCGCTGCAAAGCACTCATGGTTCCTCTCCTCAAGGAACCACTCCAGGAGCTTTTCTGCCAGTTCTGTATCTTTTGACTCTGCAGCATATAACATTGCATCCTTTAGAAACAAAAAAATTGCATGAAAAATTAGCATTGTGCCTTTGATAGATTAATGCATATACACATCCGCATTACATATAACAGATCGACAAGTGTGACAAATATATCATGCGAATATCACAATAATGCTTCTTACATTATGTTTATAGAGTCCACAAAGAATTATCCAGAGAATGGACAAAAGATAGTAATGTAAAAACTGCTGATAAATGTAAATATTGGCTATAATTATGAACCAACAGGAATCATTTTAGGATATTGCCCTGGTATTTATTCAGCTATACAATGTTCATCTATGTTTTTTAAGAGAAGAGAATTATTAAAGAGGTTTTTCAACCTCTGGGATTCTCCACAGCCTTTTGCCCTGTGTATTCACTAGGCTTTGTCACATGTTGTCCAATGGCTGCCGTGGGACATTACGGGGGTTCATCATGACAAGCCTTAGGAGAGACCGTTTGATAGGTGAGGGTCCGACCTACCCTTCATTGTTCACACAGGGGCTTGTCTAGATGGTATTCAAGTAAACTCAAGTCACTAAGATGAGCTGCAGTAACAGGTACAGCCACCCAAATGGACGACCCACTGTGCCAGTGTAAACAATGAAGGGTTCATGATGCTCACAGGAGCGCTGCAGCTTCTTTATTGTCCTGATTGGCGGGGAAGGGGTCTTTATAAAGTGTTTTACCTTATACAAGCGGTCCTTCTTACACAGCTCCACACTCTGCTTCCAACGGTTATTCCCCTTGTACAGATAGGCAGCAATTCTGCGGAACTCAATCAGCTCATGTTTCTCCAAACGTTGGGCTAGGGTGATGTTATCAAAGTTATCATACGCATCAATGGATGCCCTTAAGCCCTGCGAATACAGACATGTCTTATTTTTTATTTGTAATTTTTTTTAATAGATCTTAAGTACACACCCCCTTCTGGAGAAAAAAAAAAGACAGACAGAATTTAATGTTTTAAAGGACATGGATACCTTTGCACTTTTTTTTTATTTTTCAACTTCTTCCTAAATGCAAAATTAAGCAACTTTTTAAAACAGCCTTTATTAAAAATGTCCCAACACTTTGCTACCGTAGTCTGTGCAACTCCTGTATATAGCTAGTTGTGATGCGAATTCTGACATAGATCCAACAGCACACCACTGCCGCTAGTTGTGTAGGCTTTCTCTGCGCTCCCTTCTCTATGTGTTAGAGATAGCAGCAGGGAGGGGAGGAGGTTGTACATGGCAGATCAGACTGTGGAGAGGGGGGAAAGCATCCAAGTCTTTCAGGAAGGGAAGATCACAAGGGCTGCCAGTATAGGGAGAAGAGCACACACGGCTGTCTGCAGGGGGCGAATCACACAGGCTGTGTAACGAATTGGAGAGAAAGATGATAACACGCAACAAACACACGCCTCAGCATCAGTGTCTGTCAGCACAAGGGAGAAAGATATCTCATGCATTACAGTACAGGAATGAAGCTGCGCTGATACACGACAGCTAGTGAAGGCAGCAGCATCCTGGACACACAGACCTTACTTCCAGCATGTATTTACTGGGAGGGACACATCCACATGAAAAAGTCTGAGACTAGGAGCAAGTTGTAAGCTGAATATCAGTGTGTTTGAAAACAAATGAAGGAATAAAGGAATTCAGCCTCAAACTAAGGGCCTATTTAGACGAACGTGATTTTCACACGCCTCGCACGGACCTATGTTAGTCTATGGGGCCGTGCAGACTGTCCGTGAGTTTCACGCAGCGTGTGTCCGCTGCGTGAAACTCACGACATGTCCTATATTTGTGCATTGTTCGCGCATCACGCACCCATTGAAGTCAATGGGTGCGTGAAAATCACGCGCAGCACACGGAAGCACTTCTGTGTGACGCGTGTGATTCGCGCAACAGCAGTAAAACATATGAATGAAAACAGAAAAGCACCACGTGCTTTTCTGTTTACAGAGTGTCAATGATGGCGGCTGCGCTAAAATCCCGCAGCCACGCATCATACGCGGCTGACACAGAGCTGTAAAGTACCTTTTGCGCGCGCAAAACGCACACGCTCGTGTAAATCCGGCCTTAGAGCAACTTTTTTAACTCAAGGTCAGCACGAACATATATAAAATAATTTTTTAAAAGTCAAAGGTGTTCATAGCATTTAAATCTGGACTTTATCATCTGCATATTGTATACTGATGTAAGAAATTAAATCTCTATATTACATGATCAAATGTATTTATGTAGAACATACCATTTGCAGCATGGCTTCTGTTCAGTTATTACATTAACGGGATGCTTCACCTTGGGGGGAGGCTTCAATATTGATGGATTTCCCAAGGTTTAAACTCCTTATGTATGAGGTTGGTTCACAACACTGACAGAATCTATTTTGTCCAATTCCTCTGCAGTCAGTCAGGATATTACCCCAATGCACAGATACAATGTGCCATTCTGAAAACAATATTGTGTTGGAGGCGCTACTTATGCAGTTCCATGCTACAACCTTTAGGCTGGATTCACACGAACATATTCAGTCCGTAAAGGACGGAACGTATTTCGGCCGCAAGTCCCGGACCGAACACACTGCAGGGAGCCGGGCTCCTAGCATCATAGTTATGTACGACGCTAGGAGTCCCTGCCTCTCTGCGGGACAACTGTCCCATACTGTATTCATGTTTTCAGTATGGGACAGCAGTTCCACGGAGAGTCAGGGACTCCTAGCGTCGTACATAACTATGCTACTAGGAGCCCGGCTCCCTGCAGTGTGTTCGGTCCGGGACTTGCGGCCGAAATACGTTCCGTCCATTACGGACCGAACATGCTCGTGTGAATCCAGCCTTAAAGTGGCTTCAAACAGGAGAAGCTTTACTACTCTGAAGTAAAAGACGTAGGTCAAGAAAATTAAGACTATAACGCCTCACAGTATTTTGTACATTGTTTAGAGAAGGATAATATGAACTAGATTGCGGAGTGAAAAATGTTTTACCTGGTAATCCTCCTCCTCTGTCAGCAAGTTGTTCAGAGCCTCATTTACGGACTTGTTGTTGTGACTTTGAACAGAACGCAAGTATGGTTTAATAATGGGCAACTGGTTCATCTGAAGGAAAAACAGAATTCATAGGCGATGGAGTACAAAACTTAAATGTACACAACGGAATTAAAAATAGGATTTTGTAACATCATTTACTCTAATACCAGGCACACTTGAATATGTTTCACAAAAAAGTAAATTGAAAAAAAAAAAAAAAGTCTGTAATGGTCACGTTAAAGAGGCTCTGTCACCAGATTTTGCAACCCCTATCTGCTATTGCAGCAGATAGGCGCTGCAATGCAGATTACAGTAACGTTTTTATTTTTAAAAAACGAGCATTTTTGGCCAAGTTATGACCATTTTCGTATTTATGCAAATGAGGCTTGCAAAAGTACAACTGGGCGTGTTGAAAAGTAAAAGTACAACTGGGCGTGTATTATGTGCGTACATCGGGGCGTGTTTACTACTTTTAATAGCTGGGCGTTCTGAAGAGAAGTATCATCCACTTCTCTTCACAACGCCCAGCTTCTGGCAGTGCAGATCTGTGACGTCACTTCCCCAGGTCCTGCATCGTGTCGGCACCAGAGGCTACAGTTGATTCTGCAGCAGCATCAGCGTTTGCAGGTAAGTAGCTACATCGACTTACTTGCAAACGCCGATGCTGCTGCAGAATCATCTGTAGCCTCTGGTGCCGACACGATGCAGGACCTGTGAGTGACGTCACAGATCTGCACTGCCAGAAGCTGGGCGTTGTGAAGAGAAGTGGATGATACTTCTCTTCAGAACGCCCAGCTAGTAAAAGTAGTAAACACGCCCCGATGTACGCACATAATACACGCCCACTTGGACTTTTGCAAGCCTCATTTGCATAAATAAAAAAATGGTCATAACTTGGCCAAAAATGCTCATTTTTCAAAAATAAAAACGTTACTGTAATCTACATTGCAGCGCCTATCTGCTGCAATAGCAGATAGGGGCTGCAAAATCTGGTGACAGAGCCTCTTTAATTCTAGTAAACGGATTTTAAAAACATAACTATATGTAGGATTAAAGCCCCATGCACACGACCGTATTATTTTACGGTCTGCAAATACAAATCCGTAGTCATCTGCATATCTGGCACGCTGTCCGCAAATACTGTTCGTAGTGCATCCGTATTCACGGATCCGCATAAAAAAAGGCGAGGCTACAAATGATGTCACCAGCCCCTTGAAAAGGTCACATGATCGATCAGATGCAATTTTCTTGGGGAATCCCCTGCCATCGCATAGCAAAGCTTCCGCAATTACGGACCACTACGGATGCACATACGTAGTCGTCCGCAATTTTACACTCGCCCATAGACTTCTATAGGCGAGTCCGTGCCGCAATTGCGTACAAGAATAGGGCATGTTCTATATTTTGCGGATCATTTCTATGGCCCGGACACACATCTGTAAACATAGGGAAAGGTGTCAGTGTCCTATTAAAATAAATGAGTCCGCAGATTATCCTTAATTACGGATAAAAACTACGGTCATGTGCATGGGGCCCAAGAAACGATATGAGAAAACTATAAGAGTTATGAGAAAAATAAACTTAATAAAACACATATACAGTACTCTCAAAAGAGTTAGTACTTACCTTAGAATAAAAGTTGACTGTACGTGTGTGATCCAAGCGTGGGGACAAGACAAGAAGAAGGTCATTCATCAGAAGAGGTTTATACTCCAAGTAGAACTGGAGTGCTTTGTAATACAATTCCACATTGGCAACCTGCAGGTATAAATGATGTTCATTGAAGACTTGTCGTGCTGAAGCACTGATAATAAACCATACGGTTCGTCATTGGTATACCTTGGTGACGATGTCTTTAAATTGTCCTTCTTTCCAAGCAGTGGTGGGATGGCTCATCATGGTAATAATTGCATTATCATACTCTTCATACTTATCATATAGGAAGACTAATTCACCCCACAGATGGGCCTGTTCTGCTGCACGCAAAACCTGCGATCGTCACAAGAACAGATGAAAATCATTTATGACATAGTAGTAGCATCAATTAAAAAACAAGGGGCAGTATATAAAATAATGACTGTTTACTCACCTTCGGGATGTTGACTCTGGACCAGAATAATTCTAAATGCTCGCGCATTTTCTGAGGTTTAAACTTGGAGTATAGAATAGCAAGCTCGGTAAACATGCCCATATGAGCGCGCTCCAAACCCAGGGCAGCTTCAAGTAATGAAATGAGCTCTTCAAAATATCCCCGATCCTAAGTAAAGAGACAGACGATAAAAGGTGTATAGAACGGCATCCGTTATGGTTTAGCAGCACTTCGGTTGGTGTGAGCGCATGCAGTAAGAGTAGGGCAACGGTTTCTGGGGTTTCAACCTCACCACTATTACCCCCTGCATCTACCATAACTTAAACATTAAGGGAAATGTATTGAAACTGGTTAAAAAGGAAAAGTGGAGCAGTTGCCCATCACAACCAATCAAATTCCACCTCATTTTTCAGAGGCCCCTTGGAAAATTAAAACAACTACTCCACTTTTCTATTGCACCAGTTTTAATACATCTGTCCACGATTATGTCTTAAGAGCTAATCATTCAGATATTGAGGCCAGGTCCTGGTCAAAGCAAGACCGATCATGATAAATTTGGCATGATCTGATATAAGTAAATATGCACCAGACCTATAAGAGACCATCGGGACTGCTCATTAGATTTAGGATTAAAGTGCGTTTTCGGCTCTGGACATAAATTGCACAATTTATTTATTTGCACCAGAGCAGAGTATGCTGTATATGGATCTTGGACCAGTGGCTTCATTAATATGTGAGGATCTACAGTCCTGTAACAAATGGTGTCTGAGAAATGGTAACACTGCACAGGTTCATGCTTGGCATCATGGGGAGAGAAACGGTTTATTACATATGCTGACATTTCTGGAACGGTTTGGCACAGGCGATGCTTCATAGATCAGAAGCCTGAATCTAACTGAATAGCTGCCAACGTTAACTCTAGTAAGCCCACCCCTCTGACACTTAAAAAGTAAAGGATGCCAAGGAGCTTCTCTTAACATTACTTTCAACGGATTACTACTTTTTTATGGCACTATAAAACATCTTTTACTCAGTGGGGCAGAAATACTAAAACTGGCGTTTCATACACCAGTCTTCATTATCTGCTCCGCTAGAGTAAGATACGATGGATTTACTAGGAGGCACACGCAAATAAAAAAATTGGATTGTCACCTCACCGCTTTTCTTCTCCCCTCAGTACGCAGCGGCTCATACAAGGTACTGTCACAGAGTAGCGTCTGGAGCTTATATGCAATGCAGCACTTCAATGTCATCAGTGCTGCATCACATACGGACGCAGGGCAGCGTCAGGACATTGTATGTTGTATCAGCCTGGAGGGAGCCAGAGTAGAGAAGAGGAGCCAGTGAGGCGAGCACACTTTTTTTAATGATTATTTAATTGTCCGAAAGGGAGGTTGGGGGGAGGGGGTAATAGCCCAATCGAGGGGAGGTGCAAGGTGCGGAACGGACCTTTACTTTGCCACGCCCCAAAGCTGGCATAAATAATAAATTTGTCAGGCCGCTGTGGCTTTGCCCCTTTTTGTGTGGCCATGCCCCTTTTTCACAAAAGTGGCAAGGGTGAGGCAAGAAGGACAACGCAAATTGGGACTTGAGGGCCCTTTCGCGAATTTTCTGCACAAAAAACAAACAAACTCACAAACTGGTGTAGAAAGGTTGATAAATTCTCCACAAAAAAAATCAATGACATGTTTGAACTTCTCTAAGGGCACGGCCAGACGTGGCGGAATTGCTGTGGAATTCCGCTGTGGACAGTCCGCAGTGGAATTCTCCAGCGGCCGTTTTTTACAGTGGTTTCAATACAATTTTAGGCAGGTTAGTTCAGACGTTGCGGAAAACTCCGTTGCGGACCATAGGCTGCGGTGCAGAATTTTCCTTCCGCAGCCTGCACTGTCTGTTGCGGAGAAGAAGCGGAATTTCACTGCAGATTTCAGTCTTTGCAATGCGAAAACTGAAATCTGTGGCAAGTCTGCTGTGATATCTGCAATGTCTGAATTACCTGTTAAATATGCAAATGTTGGTGAGATTCGTTGCGTAATTGCCCCAAATCTGCACCAAAATTTGCAGTGGAAAAATTCTGCCACGTCTGGCCATGCCCTTATGGTGCAAAATAACCAACTGCCCAAAAAAAAATAAAGAAAAAATGTCCATATGTAAATATATTTACATACCCATAAAATTCCTTCAATAGGACCCTTAAAGTTACAGCTCATCAGATATCTTGTATTAGCGGATGATCACAAAAAAATATATCTTAACAACAGAGAACCTTCTGGAAATCATCCAAAAATAAAATGTTACAGCTCTGTTCATGTCATTCTTCCCACTGCATTCTGCATATATGCTGAACGTATGACCACGTCCTAAGTAACTGTATGTCAGACAGCTGCATTAGTTGCTCTTTGTCTTGCAATAACAATAAAAAGACGCATACCCCGTAATGTATGCAAAGAAAAGCTATTTTGGGAAATATCAAAATTTCCCAAATTGGGGGGGGTTAATATACCCTAAGATTTGCAACTAAAGCTTTTGTTTGATTAGAGTCATTTTCCAACTGGTTCTTCTGCAAGCTTAATCCACATCATAAACGGTAGTTTTGCGCTAGAGTTCCTGGGTGCTCATGTGCCAAAATAAAGGCATTTTACTGTATTTTTTTCTTTCAAAACAACCAGGCAATTTATGAAGCCCAATTGGAATATGAATCCGCCCCAGCCACGCCTGATCAGTAGCAGCCACACAATACATGGAACATATATTTACACTTTTAGTTTTACAGGATGCAATGTATGAGGTAGTCCAATTGTTTTTTCACGTACGAGTCAACTAAGAAACGATCCCACAGCTAAGGGTATGTTTACACCTGCGTTGCATCATTCCATTGTTCTGCTACATCAGAGGAGCAGAACAAGGGAATAACGGAAACGGTTCCAATGCACAGCTAATACTACCAGCGGCCAATGGAATCCATTGACTTTAATGGGTCCGTCGGCTTTCCTTTGGGAGTGTCCGTGATTTTACCGAAGACAATAGTGAAGCAATCTCTAGCGGATCTGCGACGGAGGCCCCTAATGGAGCCTCCAACACAGATGTGAACGAGGCCTAAGTCTTGACCATTCAGTTCCAAGAGTCTCTCACCTGGTAATAGCTGATCAGTTCCTCAAGCTCATCAGCGTGGATCACAATATGCAGGCCACACATTTGTGCAAGGCGAAATTCCCTTCCATCCACACAAGCAAAGCAAACCTAGTAGAGAGACCCATGAACAGATTATACATTTATCATTGTATACAGTAAAACCTGCATGGCAGATAACAGTATGGATATGGAGTCAATGTTTTCACAAAAGGTAACAGTTATTGTCCAAATGATGTCTCCTGTTGTGCAGGTATAATGTTTCAGAAAGAGGTCGGCTTGTCTGAGCAGCGAAGGCCACACAATTTGATCAAAATACGCACTAAGAGCCTCACATTTATAAGTAGGGCTGGGAAATTAATCAAATTAATTTGCTTAATTTGCCCTCAAGGCCTCTGACCATTGTTTTTTTAGTGGCGCCATGCTGCAGGAGGAAGCTCCACCCCGCCGCCTCGTCACTGCCTGATCTGCCCTGTCTGACAAGCTACGACCGTTCTGTCTCTGCTTCTCCATGGAACTGCTGTTCTGTACTGAACAAAACGATACAGTATGAAACAGCAGTTCCGTGGGGGAAGCAGGGACTCATAGTATATAGCCACACCGCCCTGTAGATACTACCCCTCCTTATAGATAGCATCCTCCCCCCTTGCAGATCGCACCAGCACCCCCTCTTCTAGATCGCAGAACCCCCCTCTTGTAAATAGCAGCCACTGTAGCTGCTACTAGGAGCTGCATCCCTGGTCAGTGTCGGCTACCTCTGGCCGGGGATTCAGCCCCTAGTGACAGCTACAGTGGCCGCTATCTACAAGAAGGGTGGGGTGGGGATGCGATTTACATGTGGGGCTGCGAACTACAAGGGTGTGTGTGGCACTATATGGAGGCCCTGTGTCACTGCAGCACTATCTACAGGGACACTGCGACACTATCCACATGGGCACGGTGGTTTCAGGGGATTGGGACAGAAAAAAACGCTGACAAATGAAATTCATTTTGAGACACTGAGGCAAATTTGACATGAAAAACTGACAATTGATCCGTTTTTAATGGCCACTTTTTTTCACTGTCGTGTGACAGTGGCCTACATGACTGATGCCAGGAGTCCTGTTCACATGTACCGTATTTGGGCCGGGAAATCTGGCTGCCACACGAACCATTTGTCACAGTCCAATCACTGTCGTGTGAATACAGCCTTAACGTCATTTATTTAACCCTCCATCGTGAGGCCGGTACTACAAGTGCCCGCTCGGCGCTATCTGCCTGGCCCTGCTGCAATTTACACTACTCTCGCCTGCAATGTCGGAGACGGGCAGAAGGGGATGTTCGTGCACGCAGGGCACAATTGATTATAGATTGTTAACCTGTTCCCTGCCGGGGAAGACAGAAATTATAATCAATTACATATACATTTTTCCAATAGTATTTCTGATAAAGTATTTGCAGAGGTTAAAAGTTGTGAAGTTATGTACAATTATTATAGCAATATACGTTAAAAAGTTAATTATATAAAGAAAAGAATTTATTAAATGATCTCCATGGTAATTTTTTCAGTTTATTTAACAGTAATAAGAAAATTGAGATTCAAAGTCGAAAAATCACCTATAGGGTTGAAAAAAAAACCTAGATTTTTGGGCAAAATCGCCCAGCCCTATTTATAAGTATACCAAATGTAGCAGTAATGCAATCGAAAATAATCTATATATTCAATGTTCGTGTATCTTATCCCCGCAGGGTGCTTTTCTGCATTTATGTGTTTGTTTGCTTAGCAGTCACAGCAATTTGCACCTGTCCATTTCACTTTGTTAGAAGGTGCCGACTTCAGAACCTTTTACACCGGCCAATTATCGAGATAACGAGCGTTCACAAAACGCCTGTTCCCGATAATTGCCCTGCGTAAACAGGGCAGCGATCAACAGACGAACGAGCAAACGCTCCATCAGCTAATCGTATTGTTTATGCAGCAGAAAATGTTATCTTTGTCGGCAGCACACCTCCCTGTGTAAGGGAGACGTGCGGTCAACATGATAGAACTGTATGGGGACGAGCGATCGTAGTAACAAGCGCTCTTTTCCATACATAGCTCATTGTGAAAGGAGCAAACTAGCGCCGATTAACAAGCTCTCATTGATCGGTGCTCGTTGTTACGGCCAAAATGGGCCAGTGGAAAATGACCCTAAGGCCCCATACACACTAACTTAAAAACGCCCGTAATTACGGCACGTTTTTACGGGCCCATGGACTTCTATTGGCCACGGGTACCTCCCCGTATGCTTACGCGAAGGTGCCCGTGCTGTTGAAAAATATAGAACATGTCCTATTTCAGGCCATAATTACGGCACGAGCAGGCCCATAGAAGTCTATGGGGCTCCTGTAATTACGGGTGACTACGTGTGTGCACCCGTAATTACAAGAGCGTTGCTAGGCAATGTCAGTAAATCGTCACTGTCCAGGGTGCTGAAAGAATTAAACGATCGGCAGTAACTCTTTCAGCACCCGGGACAGTGACTACCGATCACAATATAGATCAACCTGTATAAAAAAAAAAAAAAAAAGGAAAAGAAGGACGTTCATACTTACTCAGAACTCCCTGCTTTTTCCTCCAGTCCGGCCTCCCGGAATGACGTTTCAGCCCATGTGACCGCTGCAGCCAATCACAGGCTGCAGCGGTCACATGGACTGCCGCATCATCCAGGGAGGTCGGGCTGGATGTCGAGAGGGACGCGTCACCAAGACAACGGCCGGGTAAGTATGAATTTCTTTTACTTTTATTACAGAAAGGGCTGCCCCTTCTTTATCCTGCACTGATAGAGAGAAGGGGCTGCCGATTAGTGCAGGGCAATTTTGCAGCGAAAACGTGCCCGTAAATACGGGTGGAATACTGGCGACACCGGACCCGTATTTACGGGCACGGGTCCGTAAATACTGGTGCAATACGGGTCGAATACGCGTGACCAAGGACCCGTATTTACGCCAGTATTTACAGGAGGGAAAAAATACGTTTGTGTGCATGAGGCCTAACTTTGTGTTTTGCATTGTACATTTTGCGGTGGTGACTGCCTTCGTCTTGGTTGTGCACTCCTCCCACCTGTCCAAGGATGTTTTCAATTACTATACAATAAAGTTCAGATCTATCCTAGGTTTGTTTTGTAGGCCTAGACCTGAGTCTCCTGATGTACGGGTATAAGTTTTAGTATAGGTACCCATCTGAATGAGGTAGTTTGGTCGTCGCAGGTGGGCCTACACAATTTGATCAAAATCTGCGAAAGAACCTCACATTTAGGACTAGTAAATATAGAAGTAATGCAATTTAAAATAATAAAACATTGAACGTGTGCATATATCTAAGCGTTCACAAGGTGCATCTCCATCTTTACGTTTGTTAAAGTTATTGTGGCGCTAAAAAGTTCTTACCTCTTTCCACGTGCGGGTGCTATTGGCCTTTCGTGCACTGTCCACAGCAGCTTGATACTCCCCAAGATGCACTAAAGTGGATGCCAACCGGGCAAAATTTGACACATTGTTATAAAGAAGTTTGGCAGCATCGTACATGCCCTCATCATAACAGCGATCTCCCACCTAAAAGGCATAGGAAAAATTGTAAATCAGGCATCACTTCTACACAATATTCAGAGGTCAACATTTACTGTAATACCTGTTGGATGTGCGCATTGTTAGGACCACTGACAAATTCTTCCAGCTCTGATAAGCGATTTGTTTTTGCCAAAGCAAATATGAGTTCAGTCTCAACATAGGACTCCCTAGCCTTGTTTCTTGCCATCTGTAAGAACTTTACTAGGTCCTCCCAGTTACCTGGAAAAACAGACATGTCACATATTTACAAAGATGCCACGCATAGACAGTCTTGTTACCAAGTACAACGAAACCATGCTAAAACAACAGCATCCAATAGGAATACAAACGGTCCTCTTAAATGCCAATGTCACCCCTACAAATAAGAATAGAGAAATGAAGCACTCACTGTTTTTGCTTGCTGCCTGCACCACTTCCATGTAAGCAGAGGGGTCGTCAGCTTTAATGTAGGAGTCTATGGCTTCCTTTACTAAGTCTTTCTGTAGCTGAGCTCTGCCCAGTTGACTCCACACTGCAGGTTCATTGCATCTCTCTGCAAATTCATAAGCACGATCCAGATTTCCAATGTGCTCAATTAAGACCTGCAAGAAAATGTATCGAACCGGAGTAAAAAGACCTTTACTGAAAACATCCACACAAAAAGAGGCGCCATCTCTACATACAGAGCGCCTTTCTAGTAATGCAATCCACTATATTTTAATGGGAAAATACAGCAATGCTCTTATAGCAATCGAACATGCCCATTAAAGCGATGATGAACTAGCCCGGAAACTAAGTACAATGACAAAGTTATTATCCATTAGTATAGAGATAGGATTCGTATTCTCACCTGGATGGCAGATGTATTTACATCAAATTTCCTAAATATGGCAAAGGCCTCCTCAAACAGCTGGTTGCTAATGGCAATATTAGCAATGTCTGGTGCATCATAGTTATCCAAACGGTTGATGTATTCCATCACTCGTGTGCGGTCAGCTTTAATGGCTGTCAGTATGAGCAGATTTTGCAGATTTCTGAAGACAAACAGAAATGCAAAATTTATACTGTGACTGACGTTCAAACAAAAACCACCCACCCCTTAAATCACTCCTTGCTTCTTTAACAGGGACAAGAGAGTTGCCTGCAGCCCCAATGCGAGCATCTACTGTTCTAGGTTACGCCGGCTACAACAGTACAGCGCAGCAGTCTGCAGTTTTTGTGGAATGGTCTCTTTCCATCTGTTAACAGACTGGTGAAGCACAGTGCTAAAGCCCTCGCCTAGAAATGACAATATGTGCTCTTATGTGACACAAGTGCGAGTCCTGCCATAGCCTCTCTCATATTCTAGTGTCACCTCCCCAGCTGACCTGTGCTCACTAAACACAGAGTTGTCCAGTACAATCTTCTCCAGAAGTTCAATGAGCTCATTTGGGAGATCAGCAGTCATGAAAGCTTTCACAGTTATAGACACGTCTTCTGGATCCTGAGTTTCTGATAAAGCAGTCTGGACCACCTTTGAAAAAAAAAAAAAGGAAAAAATGACCAATAAACCAACCTAACCCAAGATTCAACATTTCTTAAGCTTCAAGCGAAAAGGGCTTGTTCACAGACCTCTGAGAAAACATTCACAGAAAATTCATCAAGTGGAGAAACCAATACTACTTGGAAATTGATGAGGATTATTTAATTCCAACTTAAATGGACTATGTCTGCCACAAAACCTTTAATTCCCCCGACACTGCGGTCACAAGTACCACTCTCTTTTCTGAGTGACAGCTCTAGCAGATAATCAGGCGACTGCTAGAGCGGTCACTCAGAGTAGAGGGGAAGGGCTGGCAGCATGTAGTGAGGAGAGTGTGCACATCAAGTGTTCGCTTCAGTGGCACTTGAGACCATGATGCCAGGGGAATTAAACAATGGTTTCTCGGTCATCCTCCTTGCAGGAGCTATTGTTACAATGACCTTTCTCTCCCGTATATTGCGCTGTTAGAAGTATTGAGGCCTCAAAACTGCTGACAGATTCCCTTTAGAGGGGTTTTCCAAGATTTAAAAATCTATTAAATTTGGGCTCACAATTGAAAAACAAAAAAAAGACAAAAGTTTTTACCGCTCAGACGGCACTGTTACAAGTAGTCAAACGTGTAGTTCATGTGAACAAATTACTCCAATTCGTAAGCGATAGAAAATCCACGATCCAGTGTGTGTGTAGATGGCTCCACTGGTACATGGTAGTCGGTGAAGGTGCAGCCACGTGGAACTACAAGTACTGGCTGCAGCCACGTGGAACTACAAGTACTGGCTGCAGCCATGTGGATCTGCAAGTACCAGTGGAACCATCTATGCCCACACTGGATAGTGGATTTTCTATCGCTTACGAATTGGAGTAATTTGTTCACATGAACTACACATTGGACGGCTTGTAACAGTGCCGTCTGAGCGGTAAAAAAGTTTCTCTTTTTGCTGTATACTACATGTGGTGTTTTGCATTTCATCCAATATTTTACCTGCTCCGGCCTGAGAGAGATATTTCCATCATCTTTATTCTAAGAGCTATAACTTTTTTATTTTTGCATCGACATAGCTGTATAAGGTCTTATTTTTTGCAGGACAAGATGTAATTTTTAATAACACCATTTTGGGGTACATAGAATTTATTGATTAACTTTTATTAACTTTTTTTGGGGGGCAATGGAAAAAAAACCTGCAAATTCACCACACTTTTTTGCGTCCTAAATTTACGACGTTTACCGTGTGGTATAAATAACACAATAAGTTTATTCAGTGGGTTGTTGCCATTGCAACGATACCAAATTTGTAGTTTTTGTATGTTTACTACTTTTACAGTGAAAACTCTTTTTTTTCAAATTTATTTGTTTTTGAGTCTCCATATTTGAAGAGCCAAGACTTTATTTTTTCGCCGATGCAATTGTATGGGGGCTTTTTTCGGGACGACTTGTAGTTTTTATCGGTACCATTTGATGCGACTTTTTGATCACTTTTTATCACATTTTTTTTTAAGGCTGGATTCAAAAGAAAACCGCAATTTTTGGAGGCATGATCTAGCAGGCATTCATTACAGGCAGACCTGGGGGCCTTTATTAGGCCCCCGGCTGCCATCGGAGTCACAGGCACTCGGCGATCTTATCGCCGGGTTCCTGGTGGGATGAGAGGGAGCTCCCTCCCTCTCTCCAAAACCACTCAGATGCGGCGCTCAATAGCTGAGGGGTTAAACGGGTGAGATCGATACGGATATCGATCTCACCCATTAGAGCAGGGATGCCCCCAGCTACCTCTTGTAGCTGAGAGCAGGGAGATTTGACAGCTCCCTGCTCTGTTTACTTATTCTGAGGCAGCGACGTAAAAAGTCTATTGAATCGGAATAAAGCCCATTAGTGGCCGCCATAAAAACACTATGCCTCTAACTTTAAACACGCCCAGTTGTACTTAAGAAAGGCTCATTTGCATAAATATAAAAATGGTCATAACAAAAAAAAAAACGTTACTGTTATCTACATTGCAGCGCCGATCTGCTGCAATACGAGATAGGGGTTTGAAAATCTGGTGACAGAGCCTCTTTAACTCATCCATGTATTGCAGTGTATTGTACCAGTGATGTAATGATCGCTGGTTCAAGTCCCCTAGGGGAACTGATAAAAATGTATGTAACTTTTTTTTTTTTTTTTTACACATTTTAGGAGTGTAATTTTTTTTTTAAAGTTAAAAAAAAAATAATAATTTCTCAATTTTTCCCCAAGCACAATAAAAGAAAAAAAAAAAAATTGGTATTGCTGCATCCGTAAAAGTCCAAAACTATCACAATAGAGCATTATTTGAGTCACACAGTGAACGGCGTAAAATTTTTTAATTTAAAACCCCAGAATCTGTCTTTTGGTCACCATAGCGCTAAAAAGAATTAAATAAAAAGTGATAAAAACTATAATCGTCCCGCAAAAAACTAAAGCTCTACTAAATGCTACATTGAAATTTGTTTTCATACAGTATCAATAACAGCTTGCAAAATGAGAGGAAAGAGTCTGGAAGAATGACCTCTTAAAGGAGCTGTGCTCTTCTGGAGGCTCTCTTTTTTAAAGCAGATTAAAAGTTTAAGTCTAAGAGTAAGTTCACACTGAGCTTTTCGGCGCGGATTTGGACGCGGAAACCGCCTACCATTCATTTCAATGGGAGGTGGAGGAAGAAAGACATATAGTTTCTTCCCGTAGTTCCATCTCTGACCTCCCATTGAAATCAATGGGAGGAAAAGAGCGTTTTTCGCTGCGCTTTTTGCCCACGGAGCTCAAATAGCTGTGGCCGAAAGACGCCACGAAAAACCACGGCAAGAAAGTGCAGGCAGGTGAAAATCCTTCAGGAAGTTTGAGGGAAATTTTTCTGCCTGCAAAAAAACCTCATGCGCTTTATTATTTACAAAATTAACCAGATGTTCAGTGATATAATAGAGGTGGTCGCCTTTTCCAGTATCTGCATCTCTTGGTTAAACAAGTGAAACGCGGTTTTAAAAAGAGCACTTCACGCTCTGGAGGACCGGTCCTGCATTACATAGACAAACCATTGTTATGAATGGCCCTGTGCAATGCTTAATTTCACCTGTGGTGGTGCTGCAGGGGAGCTGAACCCTTCGTGCCATGTTTCCCCACAGATTACAGTTGATCGCTGGGGATTCTAGCAGGGAGGCCTTTTAAGATCAGCTTATTGTCAAGGGACTCGGACAATCCTTTACTTGTTAAACTACTTTAACTCAGAGAAGCACAAAATCTTTACACATTTTCATCTTACTTGATCTATCAGTGGTCGCCTGAATGGGTTGTTTACGTCCAGCACATTAACCCACAGATCTGCATCTTTTCTCCGTACAAGGTAACGTGCTTCACTCTTGAATAGAGAGTTTTCATTGCACACCTAAACCAAAATAAACGATACCTTTACTAAAAGTAATTTTGAAAGATTTTTTTCCTGAAGCAATGAGGATTGCATTCTTCTCTTGTAGTCCTGAAGGACCCACCTTAATTAGCTCCAAGTCACACTGGCCCCTCTCATAGGCTACGCAGGCGAGGTGTGGGTCTCTCTTTTCACAGTACTTGCCCACCACACAGCTGTCATAGAAAGGGTTTTCCCGCAGGAAGCGTTCAGGGTTGTTGTTGCTGTCAATATAGATCTTGGCCAGAGCATTGTGTGTAGCAGGTTCCTCACATCCTTCATGGATTCTTGATTCCAGCCATGGTAAAAGCAGCTTTAACCTGAAATGGGGGAAGAGCGTGAGATCTGTAAATTGCCACCCAATGCACTGATAACTGAAATAGAGTGTTCCTGGAATGGATGCAGTTGGTCATATTTACTAAAAAACTAGTAATATGACCAAGATTTTAATTTAAAAAAATGATCTTAACGTTATTTATATTGATGGATTAGCGTTAACGTGGATAACTGTACGTGTAAAGAGAGACGTGTACTTCTAAAGTACTTTACGGTGTTATCTTACCGGTTTCGTTTTTCTACTTCCGCTACGAGCTCATCGGTAGAAAATTGCCCATGTACAACCATGATGAGATTTTTAATGACATCTTCTGAGCAGTCCACATCTAACAAGCCTCCTACAACTGCTGGGATGCGACTGGGATTAACCTAGCCAGAAAAAAGAACAGATATTACAGTAGTAACGTTACCAGCAATCCTCATTGTAGATAGAAATAGGATACGAGTTATTGCAATAAATCATACATTTAAATACATCATTATTGTTCAAATGAATAACAATGCATTATATTAGTTATTATAGAACATTTAATACTACTTGCAAATAGACTTAGACGATGATGCATTTTGGCAAAAGCCTGCTGATCTGCACCAACTCTGTATGAAAAACGTTCCTCGAAACGCTCCTTAAGGCAAACCTTGCAGTTTTCCTCAGGGACAGGGAAGAATAGACACCATAGCTTCTTAGAACAATATGAGACCATATGGCAGTTTTTTGCTAGTGTGCAACAGGAATTTGTAGGATGTGGAATTAGCAGCCATTTTTTTTTACCAGATTAATAAAAATGTAATGTTATTGCCAGAGTGTAATTGGTATCTTACAGGACATTATGTTAGGACCTTGGAAACGCCTTGAACTGGCAGGAACACCAAAGATACATGTAGTCCGATCTTCCCCATAAACATGCCTTGGCTGAACGTTCATGATTATTTCAATGGCGAGAGGGAGACAAGCAGATGGCAGACATTTTCGCAGCAGCTTATCTCCAGGCAGGACAAAGGATTGCGAATAATGAAATGCAACATGTCTTATTTCAGTTTTCCTTGACGTCTGCTATTGGGGGAGGGTTTGGATACCCCTAACAAACACATTATTGGCAGGATTCGCCAACATTAATTTAAGGTGTATGGGCAGATTTAGATAGTGGTTAGCACTATTGCCTTGAAGCAGTGGGTTCCGGCTTTTCAATTCGATCAAGGAAAACCTCTGCACGGATGAAGTATTTTCTTCCAATGCCTGTGTGGGTTTTATCCAATCCCTCCACTTTCCTCCCACACTCCCGAATCATACAGCTCAGAACTTGATAGAAGTCTATTTGGCCCTAAGGGTATGTGCACACGGTAGCAGGCATTTACGTCTGAAAAGACAGACTGTTTTCAGGAGAAAACAGCTGCCTCGTTTCAGCCGTAATTCCTCCTCCTCGCATTTTGCGAGGCTTCTCTGACGGCCGTCAATTTTGAGCTGTGCTTCATTGAGTTCAATGAAGAACGGCTCAAATTACGTCTGAAAGTGTCCTGCACTTCTTTTGACGAGGCTGTATTTTTACGCGTCGTCGTTTGACAGCTGTCAAACGACGACGCGTAAATGACAGGTCGTCGGCACAGTACGTCGGCAAACCCATTCAGATGAATGGGCAGATGTTTGCCGACGTATTGTAGCCCTATTTTCAGGCGTAAAACGAGGCATAATACGCCTCGTTTATGTCTGAAAATAGGTCGTGTGAACCCAGCCTAATGTGTGTGTGTGTGAGATGTTAAGCCCCATTGGGGACAGGAGCGGATGAGAGTGACTAAACCGTGGACAGCTAAGTAACAAATGTTAGCGCTACTTAACAGGAAATAAATGCTTTACAGAGCAGTACTTTATGAAGCCGCTTTTATATATTAAAAAAAACCCACAAAAAACGCAAAACCACCCCCATACTAAACAGAGGTGTATATCCCAAGCACTCTACAGTAACCAGAATCACGACTTTCAACAACAAAACATACAAGATACAACTCACCTTTTGCACATAGATTTCAATGTACTTCTGGAGGTTGTTTCGGTACAGATATAACACAAGGTCATGGACAAAGTCAAACCGGTCGCAGACAATTATCAGTGGAAGCTGGTCTGTTAGTTTGGCCTCCTGGTTAAGGAAATCGAAAACAAAACGTTCAGTAAGGATATAGTTTTAGTTAAGACTCATGCACACGACCGTAGCCATGTGCACGGCCATCATTTTTGGGTCACTAGTTTATTAATGCCCTATCTCCTAACTAATCGAATAGGTGCTATGATGCAGTGTGATTTGTTTTTCAAAAATGTTTATTATTTGCAGTTCTGAGCATTTTTCTAAATATGCTAATGTGGCTATACTTGCCAAATGGGAGGTTACACTTTCTTTTCACTCTGGGCGGTGTAATGTTTTCCGTACCACGCTGTTCAATCAGTGTCATGCATTTCTCCTCTTCCCAGCAACACAGCGTGATCATTTGGTATACAGCTTCTATTACCGACGGTGTATTCAACTGGCGATTCCTCTGGTTGTTTCACAGCTATAACTGCGTGCCTGGTGCCATATGATAGATTAGAATCTCATCTTTCCACTGTTCTGTGGTCCACAGCCCGAGATATGGCAATTTGAAGTGATCCCCCTTCCCTCCAGCCTTAGTCTCGTGAACCAGCTTCATGCGGATTGGACAGGTCAGAGGCTGTGGGGCAGCTCCACCTCAGAAGAATCGCTGCTGTTACCGGTCCTTTGGCTAGTAAAGGCTCATTTGCATAGTTATTAAAAAAGCTCATAACTTAACATAAAAGTTTTGGGACACAATTTTCACCAGCATTATCAGTGTGACAGCAGCGCCTATCAGATTAGCTAGGAGATAGGGCATTACTAAACTAACTAGTGACCGATCCTCTTTAAAGGGCCTGTTCACATCAGCATCGGGCTTCCTTTCATCGGTTCCGTTCGACCTTTCCGTCGGAGAAACCGATTAAAAGAAAGCCGAATGGAAACCATAGCTTCCATTTGCATAACCATTGATTTCAAATGGTAAAGCTTCCGTTGCAGTTGGTTTCCGTTCTGTAAAGTTTCCATTTCTTTCGCAGAAACAATAGCATAGTCGACTACGCTATTGTTTCCGCGAGAAAATGGAAACTTTCCTCCGACTGAAAGGTCTAACGGAACTGATGAACGGAATCCTGACGCGGATGTGAACAGGCCGTAACATTTCACAACCATGACAAAAGGTTAAAATATTTACATAAAATACGGTAGTATAACTTTTGTTAACTTTGATACCGCTTTACATAGTTTATAAAGTTGAAAAAAAAAGACACAGGTCCATCAAGTTCAATCTAGAATCCTACTATGATTATCCAGAGGAAAGCAAAAAAACCATGAGATGGATGTCCATTGCCCCATATTAGGGGAAAAAAAATTCTCAGACTCCAGAATAAATCCCTAGATCAACGTCCCATCTCCAGAAAGTAGTACCCATAACTTGTAATATTATATTTTTCAAGTAAGGCCCTGTTCACAGAGTTTTTTTGCAGGCAGAAAAAAAATCTGCCAGACTGATACATCGTTGCTAACTACCATAGAGATTTGTGCAGGTCCTGCTGATGTATTTGCCTAGCTATGTAATGGTTTTCAGCCTCAATGCACACAAGAGAGAGTTCTCATTCACTGACAGTAATCAAATATCTTGAAAACGGTGAGGAATTGAAAAAGTCTATTATAAAGTTGCATAACTTTTCATTTATACCGTGATTAAGAATTATTAACCTAAAACCTCTTTTAAGAAAAAGAATCTGACACTGACAACAATGGCAGAATAAATGTTCATTCCATTTAGTGCTATGGAAAAATTACTGATCTGGGGGAGTGAAGAAAAACCATGCTAAACTGGAGAGCTATCTGCTGGACATGAAATAGTAGCAAAGTTACTCTGCTTTGACCCCTTTCACCTTCTACTCATCCCCGAGCTGTAAAACGTGACAATGCTTGGTTTCTTCAAAAGGAATGGTCTGGGCACTTGCCTTGAGAAAGTTCTTGACACGTTCTGGGTTGTAACAGTTGCTTTCCCTACATATCCGCTCCACCTCTTTTATCTGTCCAGTCTTACAAGCCGCCTGGATATATTTGAAGTGCACATCAGGATCTTGACTAAAATTGACAATAGATCCCAGAAAGTAGAAAAGCCCTAATGGGAAAAGGTAGATTGACAAATCTTACCAAAAGTAAACTAGATACAAATCACAAAATACTGTGAATTCTAGCATGAAAATGTAACATAATTTAACACATAAAATCACAAAACATGTTTATCAATCCTCTAGATTATACAAATTCATAGTTCTAAAGTAGATAATGGAGAGACTCTTTTTCCAAAGCTTTGATTGAATGAGTTTGATAGTTGTGAATAGTCAAATAATTATTTATTTTGCTTTGATCTTTTTATTGTATTGTTTTGCATTGCTCTGGTGCTTTAATTTTCGCATGGATAAAAAAAAAACAAAGTAAACAGACGTCCCATTCAGTATACACATCATATGTCAGCAGAAGCGAATTAACCCTTTCATGCCGACAATCTGTAGATTCACGTCCTTTTCGCACATACCCCGTGCTGCCAGGGCGTGTATATACAGATCTCTGGTCCAGCCGGCATAGCGATGTGAAAAGCGCTCGGACGCCGGCTGTGTCAGTGTCTCCGGCTCCCCAGCAACCTGTTCTCTGACAGCTGAACCGATTGGTTCGGCTACAGAGAATACGATCACCGTTATTAAATGGTTCCCGACCGCCCACAGTGGGTGTTAAAAGCGCGATCCGGGTGTCTCAGAGTAGTGCTGATACCCGGATCGCGCTGTTAACCCCTGCCTCTGGTCCCAGAGACATGACCGGGACCTGGTTGGTTCAGGTCCCGATCATGTGATCATGTGATCGCAGGGAAAGTTTGTTGTACTTTGTTGCTACAACAAACTTTCCCGAGGACCAATTGCGGGTGCTGCCGTCGGTTGCATGGCAAAACCGGAGGCCATACAACGGCTTCCGGTCTGCCATTCACGGAAGCCTATGAGGACTAGCTGGCCCTCACAGGCTTCCTGTCAGTGTGACTGTCAGCGTCACACTTACAGTTTATAACACGTTACACTACTTAGGTAGGCTAACGAGTTATAGCAGCCATCAGTGCTGCAGGTCAAGTAAAACAAGTAAAAAAAAAAATAATTTTATAAAAGTGTAAAAACAAGTTATAAGTTACAAAAACAAAAAATTTTTTTTATCCTATAAGTCTGATATTATTGGAAAAAAAATAAAACTTTAAAAAAGTACACATATTTGGTATCACTGCGTTCGTAACGACCCAAACTTTAAAACTATAATATTATTTTTCCCACAAGGTGAACTCCGCAAAAAATTAATTAAAAAAAACAATACTAGCGTCACTATTTTTTTGGTCATCACCCCTCCCAAAATATAAAAAGTGATAAAAAATTTGCATGTACCCCAAAATAATACCAATAAAAAAAAATTATGGCTCCCAGAATATGGTGACACAAAAAATAAATAATTTTATAGAAAAGTGATTTTATTGCGCAAACCACACAAAAAACTATATACATATGGTATCGCCGTAATCGTACCGACATGCAGAATAAAGTAAAATGTCATTTACAGCGCAGTGATTAATGTAAAAAAAAAAAAAAAAAAGGAAAAAGGAAAAAAAATGGTCAAAATATATGTTTTTTTTCGTCACTTTGCTTGGAAAAAATTAAATAAGTGATAAAAATAAAAAATCACATGTACCCTAAAATGGAACCAATGAAAACTACAAATTGTAATGTAACAAATAAGCCTTCGCACGGCTCCGGTGGAGAAAAAAAAAGTTCTGGCGCTCAGAATATAGCGACAGAAATTGTGCAGTGTCCAAAAGCGGATAAGATTGGGCACCATTTATCAGTGCGACACCGGCCACACATCTATGGATTATTTATTTACCCCATTATTATACCCTCTTATTATGCCCTCATGTACTCTGCCCAGCTTACATATGCCAACCACATTATAAACTGAAATACCAGCAAAACCCCAAACAGAACTATTACCAAGCAAAATCTGAGCTCCAAAAGCCAAATGGCGCTCCCTCCCTTCTGAGCTCTGCCGTGGGTCCAAATAGCAGTTAATTACCACATATGGGGTATTGCCGTAATCGTGAGAAATAGCTTTACAAGTTTTGGGGTGCTTTTTATTCTTTATTCCTTGTCAAAATTATTTTTTTAAATATTTTTTCAGAAAAAAAAGTAGATTTTAATTTTCACAGACATATTCCAATAAATATAGCAAAAGACCAGTCGGGTCAAGATGCTAACTATAGCCCTAGATAAATTCCTTGAGGTGTGTAGCTTCCAAAACCACTTTTGGGGAGATTCCACTGTTTTGGCATTACAATGTGTCACGAGAAAACAATCTCTGAATCGCTTGGCTAGGCAAAAGCATTCCAGAGTTATTACCACATAAAATGACACGTCACATTTGAAAACATGGGGCTGGTCATTGAGGCATCGATGAACCTTGGTCCTGAAAGAGTTAATGCCTGCCAATGTGATGTCTTCTCCACTGTGGTGTCACCAACGATTAGCTGCCACAGTCCCGTAATGTGTCGTCACTATAGATAAAATATATTGCACACACTTCCAAACAAGAAACGGCAAGGGAAAAATGACAGGTGCCAGTGAATAAGTATAAAAATTTGATGAAAGGTCTGATATTTTACTATTTTATGCCCATAAAGCCCCTTCAGTGTGGTTTCACACACAGGTTTTTTTTGTAAAAATGCAGCAGTTTTATAGCAGTTTTTTTGAGTCAAAGCCAAAAGGGTATTTGAAAGGAATTAAGAATATAAAGAAACGGAGAAGGAAAGATTCTC
This sequence comes from Rhinoderma darwinii, assembly GCF_050947455.1. Taxonomy (NCBI): domain Eukaryota; kingdom Metazoa; phylum Chordata; class Amphibia; order Anura; family Rhinodermatidae; genus Rhinoderma; species Rhinoderma darwinii. The sequence goes on from NC_134687.1 coordinate 452,417,021, forward strand.
CTATATCCTATATCCAATTAAAGCACGCATTTGATAAATTTAAAGATGGCAATCCTCTCAATAAAGACCATATGGATGACTTCTACAAAAAACTGAGAAAATACAAATGTGAAAAAAAACCTCTCTCCAGGTTGTATAAATCCCTGATGGAAATAAAGTCAAGGAAAATAAAATTTAATTGTGTTATTAAATGGGAGAAGGAATTGAATAACGATTGTGTTCTTGATTGGAACATAATATTTCAAAATATTTCTAAAGTATCGATAAGCATGAACCATCAGCTTATTCAGTTCAATTTGATACATAGGCTTTACTATACGCCAGTCCTTTTGAGTAAGTTCTCGATTAATAAAGCTTCTAACTGCCCCAGATGTGGTGCAGCGGAAGCAAACTATTTGCACATGTTAAGGAATTGTATTAAGATTGCTGATTACTGGGATAGAATTTTTAAAAACATTTTGGAAAAAATAGATCCAGATATAGTGTTTCAACCTCAACTGGTATTGCTGGGTGATGATTCCAAATTAAAAATTTCTAAGGAAAAAAAATGTGGATTAATAAAACTATTATTTATTGCAAAATTACTAATAGTTAGAAAGTGGATATCTCGCTCCCCACCGGAGTTTAATGCTTGGGTTAATAATGTGAAAATTATAATGAAATATGAGAAAATCTATAATCAAGGCAAACACTGCAAAACCTATTGGGGGGAGTGGTAAGAATTTTTGTTCTTTTTGTTTTTTGTTTTACCAAGATCGGTCTTGAGAGGGTGGGGGGTGGGAGTAGGGGGAAAATGTAAAAATGTGCATAATTGTATTTTCTTTATTCCTTACTTGTATGGAATTTTATATTGTATTGAATAAAAAAAAAAAAAAAAATAAAGAATATAAAGAAAGGATCCACTTCTAAATTTGGTTTAAAAAAAACTGCATCAAAAACTGCAGCAGCGTATTTCCAAAAAACGCGGTTCGTAAAACTACCCTTAAAAGGAAGACTGCATTATTAACGTATTTCACAAGATATAATAATCATACCTTCATAACTCTTGAAAGATTCAAACAGCTCAACCAATGACTGAGTGCCCAACTGTTCATGGTATTTGGACGCCACCTGGACACAGAGTTGTAAGTTCTGCCGGATGTTGGCAGACAGCATAGCTCGCAAACACTCCACCGAATCTTCGACCGACAAGGACCCGAAGAAATTGACCAGCCACTAAATTCAAAGAGAGGTAAAAAAAAAAACAAAAAAAAAAAAAAACACGTATATAGTGGGTTGGTGAAGACTATTCAATTTAATGGAGCGATTAATATGCAGTTATAGGAACACGATTTCTGCACTGGAATGAAAGGCAACGCAAAAGTAAAATTCACCTCTGGGTTTAGGAGGTGCGTGTGTACTACAGCCCGCTTGATATCATACGTGTCGGTATAATGCTCCAGCGCTCTCTGCAGTAGTCCTGCTTTCTCACACAGCTGGGCAATGTGGGCCCGGTCATAATGAGTAAACATTTGGTTACCAAGTATTGCATCTGCAACCTGGGAGAGGAAAAAAAAACTTGAATCTGAGGAATCAGAGGAAATGGCAAACGATCGTATAGAGCTGTAATGTTAGGCTTTCACAGTAATCCAAATGTTATTTATCTCAAAACAACAAAGTAACAAAGAACTAATTACCTGAGGAGCATGAATCAGATTCATCTCCAGGAGGCGAGTCTGCAGATGGCCCTCCGCAGGCTTATTGTTCTTCAAAGCATCAAGCAGGAAGGACGTACATTGCTGTACAAGGCTGTTTTCCATGAAGACATCCACAATCTAGGATTTAGAAATCAAGTCAATCTTTAATTGACGCTCATCATAACCTGTTACGGAGCACCACGAAGGCCAGCACATAAAACACCACCGTAGTAAAATTGCATAGTAATAATACAACTATATCGCCTTGCCCATAGACTTCGCAATAGTTGCACCCTTTTCCAAATGTGTAAAATACAATTCAGCCATGCAGTTGACAAAAACAAAAAATTTAAAAAAAAAAAAAAAACCACCGCAAAACCTGAATTAAGAGTTTTTATATTTTCAATATTTGCGGTATAATATTTATTCATTTCAATACAAATATATATATTTTCCGTATAAACTAGCTGCACGTCCATTATGAACATGGATACCAAACATTGACTCATAATTGCATTGTGTGGGCTTCATGACCTATGTAATTGGTTTATACAGGCCTCTGCAACAATAATGTAATTACAGTTTAATTATTGATAAGTAGGAGTATAATTGGTCAATTTAATGTAAAAATAGAATTAAGAATTAACAAGGGATGCAGCTGGATCACCAGTACATGCTTTAGCAGCAATGTTTACTTTCGGAAGCCACAAATCAGACGACGAATTAACATGTCTAAAACGCACATACTATAGCTGCTGTGCAATATCTTTACCTGGTTGATATTGGCTAAGGGCTCCTCATCCTGTACAAGCATCTGAGAGAATTGTAGACCCTGATCTGGGCTGATTCTCATAACACTTCGAAGTAAAAAGATCCAATCTGGCGTGTAACCCACCTAGAAAAAAAAAAACACACAGAATAATATTAATGTCAAGTTATCCTCTAACATAATGGGAATTCAGCCGTCAGCGAGAGTCTTACTTTTTTGGCGTAAAGGACAATCTTCTGGAATTGGCCAGTTTCTGCAAAGCACTGAATAACTTTGTTTGGCACACTGGCACGCAGGTAAACACTAAGCGCAAGCGTTGGTTCCACGGCTTTAACCAAGTCTCCCAACTCTTCAGAGCACTCCAGCTAAACAGAAAACAAAGATTTTTTTTTTTTTTATACAGAACACAAGTAACTGCATTTTCAAAAAACGTTGGATATATGTCAGACATATCAGAAGCTTTAATCGATGGGCCTTCGGGTGCTAAGACCCTCACCAATCTCTGAAACAAAGGGGCAGAAGTGCTCACCTGAGTGCTGTGCCCCTTCATCTGTGAACAGATTCTTTGTTAGCTGAAGACTGACTCACTTAGACTTTCTATGATCCCGTCTTCACCCTGATAAGGAAAGCAGCTCACAGCCAAAGGGGCTGAGCGCTTCTGCACCTCAGTTTCAGGTATCAGTGGGAGTCTCAGCAGCTGGACCCCCACCCATCAAAACTTCTGACATGTCCCTAAGACATTGTGACAGCGCAGCTACTTTTTAAATGACATAACGCAATTTAATACACCCCTACCTTATCTTCTTTCAACCACTTTTCCAAGAGCTGCTTGCGTCCTTGCTGCAGGACCGGCCTGCAGAGATCTAGGGACTCCAACTTGTTTAACTGACCCTGATCAAGCAGAATCCCAAAATACTGGAGCAAAGGAGAAGCTTGTCCAGGTTGAGCTGGTACACTCTGGAATTTCCTGATAGTGTCTGCGGTACGAAGGATTCCCTGGAGAGATATTTAGGATCTTACATTAAAGAAAGGCATATCTTAGCGCTCTGTAAAATCTGTTGGAAAAGAATTTGCCAAGGTACCTTTGGAGCAGATGCAGCCACCTTAGCAGATTCAGAATAATTTCCTTGAGCAAACAAAGTGTTAAACTTTCGTGCAAAAAGCTCTTCAGCACCTGCTAAGTTGCTTCTGACAGCCATGCGTAGTCCCAGGTCAGGGTTCTGTAGCACATTTGTAGCATAGTTCACAATGTTGTCTTCTTCCACACAAACGGATAGTACCTAAACATGGGAAGGGGGGGAGGGGGGGACGGACGGGACACAACATTATCCTGTGCAGTAGAGTAAAAAACCAAACTTTCAATATACACTGATTTATAGTTTTAACAGGAACTTGGCATACGGATAGGACAAAGTCTTTGCCAATAATAAAAAAATAGAGGTAGCAATAGAATAGCTTTTCAGCAATATCTGCATTAACCAAGGACACCATTATTGACATTTCTAGCATCTTTACCTGTCCTTTCTTATTTACGCCAATGATTCCAGAGGTAGGTTCATGAGAAGCAGTAACAAAAATGGTATCAGCACTGATGCGGTTCATGTAAATGCAGGCGCCAGACTCAAGATCATACAAGTGGATGTAGCCGTACTTTGTGATTAGATAGATCACACCGTGTTTAGCTCCAATCTGTGCACAAAGGCAAAGTAAAAACATAGCGGATAAATACATAAAACATTTTATGAATTTTCAGCACAAAAATTAATCCGCCACAAATCTAATTAAAAATTGTACAAAAAATATAAGAAGTGAGAATAGAGAAAAATCAAATGGCATTCACATCGTTACATAATAGAGAGTATCAAGAATAAAACCACATTCACACAATGCTTATTACACGCGGTTTTGCCACATAGATTTTCCTGTGGCACATAGGCGGCGTCATACAATACCAGCAAAGGAAATGAGAACCCAAGTAATCTTATCTACACATTGCCGAATATTCTCCAAATCTAAGGGCATGTTCACACGAACTGTTTTCAGACCTAATTCGGGCGTTTCACACCTCGATTTACGCCTGAAAAAACTGCTCCATTACGCCTACAAACATCTGCCCATTGCTTTCAATGGCTTTTACGGTGTTCTGTTCCCACGAGGTGTTATTTTACACATCGCTGTCAAAAGACGGCGCGTAAGAAAATCTGATTGAGAATTTGCTCTAATCCAGTTTTACTCACTAGAGAATTGATTTTACTTTGGCTACCCACTAAAGATTTTTCTCCATCTTCTAAAAATCTCCCCACATTTATTATCTCGGCGGCTAAATTATTGATTCCTACCAAGTGGAGGGACTCAGTACCCCCATCATTGGATCAACTTGTGAACAAACTCCACCAAATTTGTCGGCTAGAAGAACTTGCAGGGTGGGAAAATAAAAATAGGAAATCCTTTCTTAAAATATGGCAGCCTTGGCTGACGTACAGGGACAAGGCTTAGAGGTACTCAAAGATTGGAGAGATAAGAGCGGATCTTGTTTATGAAGGTGGGAGGTTCCGAAACCTGGACTAAGCGGGATAGTACTTAAAGAGGCTCTGTCACCAGATTTTGCAACCCCTATCTGCTATTGCAGCAGATCGGCGCTGCAATGTAGATAACAGTAACGTTTTTATTTTTAAAAAACGAGCATTTTTGGCCAAGTTATGACCATTTTTGTAGTTATGCAAATGAGGCTTGCAAAAGTCCAAGTGGGTGTGTTTAAAAGTAAAAGTCCAACTGGGCGTGTATTATGTGCGTACATCGGGGCGTGTTTACTACTTTTACTAGCTGGGCGCTCTGATGAGAAGTATCATCCACTTCTCTTCAGAACGCCCAGCTTCTGGCAGTGCAGACACAGCCGTGTTCTCGAGAGATCACGCTGTGACGTCACTCACTTCCTGCCCCAGGTCCTGCATCGTGTCGGCCACATCGGCACCAGAGGCTACAGTTGATTCTGCAGCAGCATCGGCGTTTGCAGGTAAGTCAATGTAGCTACTTACCTGCAAACGCTGATGCTGCTGCAGAATCAACTGTAGCCTCTGGTGCCGATGTGTCCTCGCTCGTCTGACACGATGCAGGACCTGTGAGTGACGTCACAGCGTGATCTGCCAGAAGCTGGGAGTTCTGAAGAGAAGTGGATGATACTTCTCGTCAGAACGCCCAGCTAGTAAAAGTAGTAAACACGCCCCGATGTACGCGCATAATACACGCCCACTTGGACTTTTGGTCATAACTTGGCCAAAAATGCTCGTTTTTTTAAAATAAAAACGTTACTGTAATCTCCATTGCAGCGCCGATCTGCTGCAATAGCAGATAGGGGTTGCAAAATCTGGTGACAGAGCCTCTTTAATGTAAAGTAACAATTTTGCATGAGTCACGGTCACAGTGGTTGGTTTATCTGTTCGTTTGTCTGTAATATTGCAGTTGAGCTAACAAGATCTACTGATTATATACATTAAAATTTTGCTGCTGTGGCGCGAGATTTTTAGATGTCATGAAGAGAAGATATTGTTCTCAAGCATAAAATATTGATGTGCCGGGCATAAATGCTGCCTGTTATGGTTTATGTAAATTGATGATGTATTTCTATGCAACTGCTTTAACAAAAAGAGTTTATACAAAAAAAAAATACGGCGCGTAAAAAGACGCCCCTGAAAAAGAAGTGCATGTCACTTCTTGGGAAGTTTTTGGAGCCGTTTTTCATGGACTCCATGAAATCTGCCCATGTATACAAAGTAACAGTGGTAGGGAGTATTGCAGGAATGGGAAAATACAGCTTTTAATGCTTTATACCTGCATAGCCACAGGGAAGTCTGTCTGAGCTTCAGGAGGAAAGAAAACATCCACAGCTTTCTTAGTAAAAGGCTGGTTTCCATTGGCAGGCTGTCCAACCTCTATAATGTGCAGCTAGATGGAAGCAGACAAAGCTGTTATATACATCTTTAAAATAGATGGAATGAAAAAGGTTTAATGCAACAATTAAAAACAAAAAACATTGACCATAATAGTTACGCGTCGCAAGAATTCGATAAGAAGGAATTTCAGTAAGGATGTAAACACAATATATCAATATATTTGGCATCATGCACAAGGTCTGTTAAGGTGCCCATACACATGAGATGACAGTCGGCCAAACGTGCCAATTCTGCACCACAGATGAATGTCTGCACGGAAATTTTCGGCAGTATATGAATGAGATGTTAAAGAGAACCTTTCACCTCCCCATACTTGTGCAGCGGAGTGCAGCATGTAATGGGGAGGGCTGCACAAACCCTGGGGGCACTTTACATTTTTTTTCTACCCTCCTCCGTTATTTAGATATCAGTGCCGGTCAGCTACGGACAGTGTAAGAGCTGGGGAGCGCTTGCACTGTCCGTAGCAGAGAACGCCACCTTGCCAGTTCGGCAGACAATGTACAAGACTGATCTCTCGCAAGAGCTGAAGAGGAGAGCGCGCATGCGTGCAATCCTCTCCACAGCTCTTACACTGTCCGTAGCAGGGACACGCTCCCTTGCCAGTTTGGCAGAAGACTGATCTTGGAAGCTAAAAAGAGTGAGAGCGAGCGTGCACGCACGCGCACGCACGCACACTCTCTCCTCTATCCTCGCTCTTGCTGTAACAGTTTGTATCTAATTGGACAGTGTCACAGCCATAGTAACACGCCCCCATGACACTTCAGGGGGCTATTTAAATATCGGGCGCCAGATATAACGGGTAGAAAAAAAAATTAAAGTGCCCCAGGGTTTGTGCAGGTGAAAGGTTCTCTATCTCATCCACTTTACTGCTACTGTAATAGGTCGGCGGAAAATCCCCAGCATATCAGGACGGAAAATGTGCAGCAACTGCAAAGAAGAGAAAAAAAAAGCAAATGTTTTATGTATTTTTTTTTTTAATCAAGAGAGCCTACGGGTGACCTATGCCACTGTATGCCTATACAGTGGAATACATTGGAAGTATATGTTTGAAAATACTCCCTATGCATATCTATAATTGAGGGATCAAATTTGAACAGAGTCTTACAGATTTAGGCCTCATGCACACGACCGTAAAAACACCCGTTATTACAGGTCGTAATTACGACCCGTGATAATGGGCTCATAGACTTCTATTGGCCACGGGTACCTTCCCGTTTTCTTACGGAAAGGTGCCCGTGCCGTTGAAAAAGATAGAACATGTCCTATTTCAGGCCGTAATAACTGCACGGGCAGCCCATAGAAGTCTATGGGGCTCCCGTAATAACGGGTGACTACGTGTGTGCATCCGTCATTACGGGAGCGTTGCTAGGCGACGTCGGTAAATAGTCACTGTCCAGAGTGCTGAAAGAGTTAACTGATCGGCAGTAACTCTTTCAGCACCCTGGACAGTGACTACCGATCAGAATATAGAGCAACCTGTAAAAAAAAAAAAAAGAAGCCGTTCATACTTACCGAGAACTTTCTGCTTCCTCCAGTCCAGTCTCCCGGCCGTTGCCTTGGTGACGCGTCCCTCTCGACATCCGGCCCGACTTCCCTGGATGACGTTTCAGCCCATGTGACCGCTGCAGCCAATCACAGGCTGCAGCGGTCACATGGACTGCCGCGTCATCCAGGGATGTCGGGCTGGATGTGAAGAGAGGGACGCGTCACCAAGACAACGGCCGGGTAAGTATGAATTTCTTTAACTTTTATTACAGAAAGGGCTGCCCCTTCTCTCTATCCTGCACTGATAGAGAGAAGGGCTGCCGATTAGTGCAGTGTAATTTTGCAGCCAAAAATGTGGCCGTAAATACGGGTGGAATACGGGTGACACCGGGCCCGTATTTACAGGCACGGGCCCGTAAATACTGGTGCAAAACGGGTCAAATACGTGTGACACCGGACCCGTATTTACGGGTGGGAAAAAATACGGTCGTGTGCATGAGGCCTTACAGTCTTACTTTTATTTCAGTCTTTGAGACCGACTTACCTTACCACCTGCCTGACCACGGACAGCAAAGCAGAAGAGAGTTGAGGGCTTGGAATTTCTTTCAATCTTAAATTCGGCAAAAGCTGCAGCGTGGCCCTCTATTGGCTGAGAGACCTTCCTGTCCACAGAATACAGTTGCATTGCACCCACCACACGGTTTTGCTATATTAAAAAGTACAATGATGTGAATAAGACTTCAACACACACAAGAACGAAGTTGTGAGCTTTATCACTATTTAAATAAAAAAAGGCTACTCAGTATATTTTACTAACCCTTCTGAATATGTCCAATTTCTCTATTTACCGGTCACTGTGAGAACACTCTATTGGCCTTCGTTGGTACAATGGGCACCTATGGGTACATTTGACATATACAGGGGGAGCTTTCCCACCGCATAGGTCAAACCTGCAGGGGACACTGTTTAAAAGGGTGTGAAAGAAAACATACAGTATGTTAAGCATATTATTTTTCTGTTTAAGAGAGAACGAGGAGAAGTAGTAGGATCGGCAGGTTCTGTGGGAGATTTAGAACGCCATGTTTACACAATTGCAGAATTGCCATGAATTTGCAGAAACCCACTTTACACCGCATTCCAAATTATGCAAATGTTATTTTTCGCTGATTTTCCGAAATAGTCGATGCAAATGACAGTCAGTATAATCTTCAAGCCATCAACCGTTGGAGTATAATGCAAATTTTATTGAACAAATCTAATAACAGATTTTTTTTTAGAAGTAAAAAACTCAAAATGCACTGTTTCAAATTATTATGCACAACAGGGATCAAAACATTTTAAAGGTTGTAAAGAGAACTAAAATGGTCATTTGTTGAATTTGCAGCATCAGGAGGTCATATTTACAGAAATCAAAAGCTCTTTCAATCAAAAAAAACGTAGCAGGCCAAGTTACATGTTAACATAGGACCCCTTCTTTGATATCACCTTCACAATTCTTGCATCCATTGAATTTGTGAGTATTTGGACAGTTTCTGCCTGAATATCTTTGCAGGATGTCAGAATAGCCTCCCAGAGCTTCTGTTTTGATGTGAACTGCCTCCCACCCGCATAGATATTTTGCTTGAGGATGCTCCAAAGGTTCTCAACAGGGGAACATAGGGGCCACACCATGAGTTTCTCTCCTTTTATGCCCATAGCAGCCAATGACACAGAGGTATTCTTTGCAGCATGAGATGGTGCATGGTCATGCATGAAGATAATTTTGCTACGGAAGGCACGGTTCTTCTTTTTTCACCACGGAAGAAAGTGGTCAGTCAAACTCTACGTACTTTGCAGAGGTCATTTTCACACCGTCAGGGACCCTAAAGGGGCCTACCAGCTCTCGCCACCTCCTTGCTGACGTCACAGCCTTGTTGGGACATGGTGGCCATTCACAAACCATCCACTACTCCATCCATCTGGACCATCCAGGGTTGCAGGGCACTCATCAGTAAACAACACGGTTTGAAAATTAGTCTTCATGTATTTCTGAGCCCACTGCAACCGTTTCTGCTTGTGAGCATTGTTTAGGGGTGGCCGAATAATAGCTTTATACACACTTGCAAACCTCTGGAGGATCCTACACCTTGAGGTTCGCGGGACTCCAGAGGCACCAGCGGCTTCAAATACCTGTTTGCTGCTTTGCAATGGCATTTTAGCAGCTGCTCTCCAAATCCTATTAATTTGTCTGGCAGAAACCTTCCTCATTTTTCCCTTATCTGAACGAACCCGTCTGTGCTCTGAATCAGCCACAAATCTTTTCACAGTACGATGATCACTCTTACGTTTTCTTGAAATAGCCAATGTTTTCATGCCTTGTCCAAGGTACTGCACTATTTCACGCTTTTCGGCAGCAGAGAGATCCTTTTTCTTTCCCATATTGCTTGAAACCTGTGGCCTGCTTAATAAGGTGGAACGTCCTTCTTAAGTAGTTTTCCTTTGATTGGGCACACCTGGCAAACTAATTATCACAGGTGTCTGAGATTGATTACAATGATCCAAAGAGCCCTAAGACACAATACCATCCATGAGTTTAATTGAAAAACTAATCATTAAATGTTTATGACACTTAAATCCAATGTGCATAATAATTTGGAACACGGTGTAATTCTACGTAAAATACAATGGCAGATCAATATTCCATTTTTCAAATCCGCACCAAACTTATTCTTTTGCAGATTTCTTGTGAATTTTCACACACCCTTTCACACACCCTTCCAATGTATAGGGTAAAATCCACGTTACACCTGCGGGTTTTGTTGCGGACTTGCTGTGGATTTGTGCTGAAATCTGCAGTGGATTTCTTCCGCTACATCTAGATGTAGCTTTAAAGGGTTGTGTAGTTTAGAAAACCCATTTTCATACACCCCATTATTGAATTCTGAGTTGAAAAGATCAGTTACAATGAGCTTGTCTGCCTCTGGATGACCGGTCCTGTACTGCACTACATATACAACCCATTGCTTTGAATGGGCAGTGTATAATGCTTTATCTCCCCTGTGGTGGCGCTGCAGGGAAATTGAACACTTACTGCCAGGTTGTGATCAGCTTATTGTTAAGGGACCATTCTAACAAGTAGGGAGTGTCCAAAGCGGACAACACTTAACAGCTGGCCAAACACAATATAAAAGTTGGCATGATCGTCCGACAATCTCATGTGCATGCAGGGCTCCAGAACGGCCCCTGACAGTAGATTTCAGGGAAAAGAGGGGTTTCATCTCTCCCCACTGAAATAAATAAGCATGCTCGGCTGAACAGAGTGCATGTTTATATTGGCATTAGGAGAAACAGATGTCAGCCAAACATTCAGCTGACAATCTCATGTCTATTAGCCATAGACATTTGTTCACCACCTGCACCATATGCATGTTCGGCTCAGATTAAACAAGCGTGTTTTTGGAATAGGGTGGAGATAAGCGACACCCCTGCTATTGCTTATTTACTGGAAAACATTACGATTGAACAGGTTGAAAGTCAACTAGACCGACCATAGTTTCCCTGCACATGATCACTGGCCAGTTACTATCAGAACGAGATTGTTGGAGAATCCTGCTGAAATGGTTAGGAGTACTGAGAAATCTCATGTCTATAGCCAGTTTATGTTTCACTGCTAGAATTTTCCAGGACAATACCTGAGCAGAAATGCCAATCAGAAGAAGCCACTTCTGTTGATCATCTGTCCTGTAGTTAATGATCTGGCAGCCAGCAAGACTTGCATGGCGATCGAACATTTTCTGTGGCTGAGAGTCTCCTTCCATGCTCCAATGGTAGACAGCCGTCTCGGTCACAAGAGCCACTGTGTTAACAGATATCCACTTCCAAAATACGACCTCCTCAGACATAGTGTGAGCCTTCATCTTACTCTTCATCTCAATGTTAAAGATCTGAAGGATTTTTCCAGCTAGAATATGAAAGAGCAACAAAAACAATAAATCAGATCCAGACTTAATTTTCCATTAAGTCTTACATAATTTATTAGTTTTGGAGAGACGCAAATGATAGACAATTTTACATTTAGAGTCAATAGGTACATCGAAAGAATAAAAAAAAAAAAAGAAAAAGCAAAAGCATTTGTGATCTTAATTGAAAAAGTCTTAATTTTCCTTTTAATTAAAATAACAAAAAACAAAAACCACAAGAAAAAAAATAATGAATCACACTTTTTAACCCCTTCCCGACATTTGCCGTATGGGTACGCCATGGAAAGCCATGACTTCGCGCAAATTGGCGTACCCATACACCATATGTTTGGCACCGGCTCAGAAGCTGAGCCGGTGCCATCATCGCCACATCTCAGCTGTATCTTATAGCTGACATCCGGCTGTAATGGCGGGGACCGAAATTAGCTTCGATCCCCGCCATTAACTCCTTAAGTGCAGCGCTCAAACGCGAGTGCTGCACTTAAGGTGTTTGCAGCTCATCGGAACCCCAGCAATGAAGTTGCCGGGGTTCCGGTGGCTGCAATGGCGACCGGAGGCCTAATACTGGCCTCCCGGTCTGCCTTTCGCCGAAGCCGGTCAAGATCCGCCCGGCGGCGGAGCCTGATCGGCTTCCGTAGCCGCCGGCAAGATGGCGCCGGCTCAGAAGCTGATCCGGCGTCTTCAGCGGTGGAAGTCAGCTATATGTTACAGCTGACATCCACCTGTAACGGCAGGAACCGGAGCTAGCTCCGATCCCTGTTATTAATCCCTTCGATGCAGCAATCGAAAGCGATTGCTGCATCTTAGCGGTTTCTAGCAGATCGCCAGCCCTGACAGGCAATCAGGAGACACAATGGTCTCCTGCTCTGCCATTACGGCAGCAGATTAGGCCCCGCCGGGAGGCGAAGCTTAATCGGCTTGCTGTCAGTGAATAACTGACAGATCTAATACATTGCACTACGTAGGTATTAGAAAAAAAACATCAGACAGTTGGACCGTCAAGTCCCCGAGTGGAACTTGAAAAAGTGTAAAAAAAAAGTTTGAAAACAATAAAAGTTTCAAGTAATAAAATAAAACACAATCCCCCTTTTTCTCTTATCAAGCCCTTTATTATTGAAAAAAAATAAACCATACGTATTTGGTATCGCCGCGACCGTAACGACCTGAGGTATCAAAATATTATATTATTTATTGCACGCGGTGAACAGCGCAAAAAAAAAAAAAAAACGTAAAAAAACTATACCAGAGTTTCTGTTTTTTGGTCACTTTGCCCTTCAAATATTGGAATAAAAAGTGATCAAAAAGTTGCATGTATCCAAAGATGGTACCTATAAAAACTACAGCTCGTCCCGCAAAAAAAAGCCCTCATACCGCTACGTCTATAAAAAAAATTAAATTAGTTATGGCTCCAATAAGTCAGGAAATAAAACAATATGCAGTTGTGCCGACCTGAGGGGAACATTTCTTCTTCTGTTTCAAGAAGCAATTTATCAAGGACCTAAAATTAGGGAACTAGGAAGGGGAGAGTCCAAACATATCCACTGGAAGCGACGGTGCCCGTATTATACCAGGACAACAATTCCTAGCAAAATTCCCCAAACTGCAAAGGTGCGGAGTGTGGACCAAAAGGGGCAGGACGCCATATATCAGTGCGACACCGGCCTGTGCAGAAAGGATTGCTTCACAGCGTAACACACATCTATGGATCATTTTATTGTTTTTATAACCCCATTATTATACCACCTGACTATGCCCCTGATGTACTCTGCCCAGCTTACATATGCCCCCACATTATAAACGGAAACACCAGCAATACTCAAACAAAACTACTAACAAGCAAAATCCCCTCTCCAAAAGCCAAATGGCGTTCCCTCCCATCTGAACCCTACAGCGGCCCAAACAGCAGTTTCCTTCCACATATATGGCATCGCCATACCCGGGAGAACCCTTTTAACAATTTTTGGGAAGGGTGTCTCCAGTGGCATAAGCTCGACATGACATATTTGCCACTGAAATGGCATATCTAGGGAAAAATATAAAATTTTAATTTGCACCATCCGCAGCGTAATCATTTATGGAACAGACCTGTGGGGTGAAAATGCTCACTACACCCCTTAATAAATGCCTTGAAGGGTGCAGTTTCCAAATGGGGTCACTTCTCAGGGGTTTCTTTTTATTATTTCACATCTGAGCCTCTGCAATTGTGAACCAATACTTTGTAAATCGCCAAATTAGGCCTCAATTTCGCATGGTACTCTCATTCCTGAGCCCTGCCAAATGTCCAGGCAAAAGATTAGGGCCACATGTAGGGTGTTTCTAAAACCGGGAAACACTGTATAATAATTAGAGAGCTGTCTTGTTATGGTGGCACAAGCGGGGTGCCACATATTGGCATATCTATGGAAAAAAAAACATTTTCACTCTGCAACATTGAGTGCACACTAATTTCTACAAAACACCTGCAGGGTTAACATGCTTACTACACCCCTAGGTAAATGCATTGAGGGGTGTAGTTTCCAAAATGGGGCCACTTCTGGGGGGTTTCCACTGTTTTGGTCCCACAGGCACCCAGAAACCAATCCAGCAAAATCTGCACTCCAAATGGCGCTCCTTCCCTTCTGAGCCCTGCCGTGTGCCCAAACAGCAGTTTATGACCACATATGGGGTATTGCCGTACTCGGGAGAAATTGCTTTACAAATGTTGGGTTCTTTTTTTTCCTTTATTTATTGAGAAAATAAAAAATTTTGCACTAAAGCTACGTCTTATTGAAGAAAAAGGATTGTTTTTATTTTCACTGCCCAATTCTACTAAATTCTATGAAACATCTATGGGGTCAATATGCTTACTACACCCCTAGATGAATTCCTCAAGGGGTGTAGTTTCCAAAATGGAATCACTTTTTGGGAATTTTCATTGTTTTGTCCCCTCAGGGGCTTTGCAAATGCGACATGGCCTCTGCAAACCATTCCTGCTAAACGTGATCTCCAAAAGCCAAATAGCGCTCTTTCCCTTCTAAGCCCTGCCGTGTGTCAAAACAGCCGTTTATTACCACATGCGGGGCATTGTTTTACTCTGGAGAAATTGCTTTACAAATTTGGTGGTGCCTTTTCTCCTTTAGTCCTTGTGGAAATGAGAAAAAAAAAAAGCTAAACCTAAATTTTCTTTGAAAAAAAATGTAGATTTTAAATTCTCAGGGCCTATTTCCAATTATTTCTGCAAAAAACCTGTGGGGTCAAAACACTCACTATACCCATAGATCATTTCCTCAATGGGTGTAGTTTCCAAAATAGGCTCATTTGTGGGGGGGTTTCCACTGTTTTGTCCACTCAGGGGCTTTGTAAATGTGACATGGCCTCCGCAAACCATTCCTGCTAAATGTGAACTCCAAAAGCCAAATGGTCCTCCATCCTTTCTAAGCCCTGCCGTGTGTCCAAACAGCCGTTTATGACCACATGTGGGGTATTGTTTTACTCGGGAGAAATTGCTTTACAAATTTTGCGGTGCTTTTTCTCCTTCAGTCCTTGTGGAAATGAGAAAAAATTTGCTAAACCTACATTTTTTTTTTGAAAAAAAATTTAGATTTTAATTTTCTTGGCCTACTTCCAATAATTTCTATAAAAAACCTGTGGGGTCAAAATTCTCACTATACCCCTAGATAATTTCCCAAATGGGGTCACTTTTGGGGGATTTCCACTGTTTTGGCACCGCAAGAGCCCTTCAAACCTGACATGGTGCCTAAAATATATTGTAATAAAAACATGGCCCCAAAATCCCCTAGGTGCTCCTTTGCTTCGGAGGCCAGTGCTTCAGTCCATTAGCACACTAGGGCCACATGTGGGATATTTCCTAAAACTGCAGAACCTGGGCAATAAATATGGAGTTGCATTTCTCTGGTAAAACTTTGTGTTATAAAGAAAATTGGATTAAAAATTAATTTCTGCAAAAAAATATGAAATTTGTAAATTTCACCTTTACTTTGCTTTGCTTTAATTCCTGTGAAAAGTCTAAAGGGTTAAGAAATTTTCAAAATGCTGTTTTGAATACTTTGAGGGGTGAAGTTTTTAAAATGGGGTGACTTTTTGGGAGTTTCTAATATATAAGGTCCACAAAGCCACTTCACATCTTCACTGGCCCCTGTAAAAATAGCCTTTTGAAATTTTCTTGAAAATGTGAGAAATTGCTGCTAAAGTTCAAAGCCTTGTAACGTCCTAGAAAAATAAAAGGATGTTCAAAAAACGATGCCAATCTAAAGTAGACCTATGGGGGATGTTAGTTAGCAACAATTTTGTGTGTTACAACTGCCTGTCTTACAAGCAGATACATTTAAGTTGAGAAAAATGCTAATTTTTTGCTAAATTTTGGTGTTTTTCACAATTAAATACTGAACATCTCGAGCAAATTTTGCCAGTAACAAAGTCCAATGTGTCACGAGAAAAAACAGTCTCAGAATCGCTTGGATAGGTAAAAGCATTCAGACGTTATTACCACATAAAGTGAAACATGTCAGATTTGAAAAATGAGGCTGTCAGAAAGGTCAAAAGTGGCTAAAGAGGGAAGGGGTTAAAACCATTTGAAAATAGGATGAGTATAAATGATCTAAGCGATTCCACACAGCAAATAAAAACGGTCAGTGATAAAGGACAATGGCTGGTCTTAGAAGGCCAGCACAAATATTTAGTTTCAATTCCACAGTCAGAAGTTCAACAAAATCTTTTTAAATTTATTTATTTAATTTTTTTTTAGAGAGAGAACTAAACTCAACTGTATTGGTTATATCATATACAAACATCAAATAAGAAATAGATTTACACAAACCAATTTTCTATCATTCTTATTCAGTCAGTATTTCTTAAAGTGAAAATGGTCTCA
The DNA here is from genome assembly GCF_050947455.1 of Rhinoderma darwinii. Lineage (NCBI taxonomy): Eukaryota > Metazoa > Chordata > Amphibia > Anura > Rhinodermatidae > Rhinoderma > Rhinoderma darwinii. Next base: position 452,433,730 of record NC_134687.1, read on the forward strand.
TAAAGACAACCCCTTTTTAAATAGCTGCAATTCCGGCTCCTCTAACCCCCAAGTGATTGCAGCGGTTATCGCCGGGAGAGGCCTCGCCTGGCTATACATTCCCCTTGCAGCAGCCATCGCAAATGAATTGCCAGCCTTGTAATGCATGGACAAGCCAGGATCTCTTGAGCGGCTCTTTGTTCCGGCTTATAGAAGGGGTCCAGAGAGGGGAACAGCGCATATGGACAAGGGCTGTCTTTATGAGAATCTATTTAAAGAGGGTTTCCATCCAAATCTTAAAATTGGCCTAATACGAGTATTTGAAATTCAGTTTATTTTACTTAAAGATATTAGGAAATGCCTGTAGTTTTGGCAAAGTGACAACAGAAAGTGCTAGATCACCTTTAAAATGAGCTTCTCAGAAACTGATGGTATACGGTCATATTGTCAGCACATTCAATGGCAAAGTAAGGGCGGATTTACACGAACGTGTAATACTTTCGTGCAACGCGCGTGCTTTTCGTGTGTCCGCTGCGTAAAACTCACGACATGTCCTATATTTGTGCGTTTTTCGTGCATCACGCACCCATTGAAGTCAATGGGTGCGTGAAAATCACGCGCAGCACACGCAAGCACTTCCGTGGGACGCGCGTGATTCGCGCAAGAGCAGTAAAAAGTATGAATGAAAACAGAAAAGCACCCCATTTGTTTTTTTGTTTACAAACATCCAAACAGAGTGTCATAATGATGGCGGCTGCACGAAAATCACGCAGCCACGCATCATATGGTGATGATACATGGAGCTGTTAAGTGCCTTTTGCGCGCGCAAAACGCCGCGTTTTTTTTGTGCGCAAAATGCACGTGCTCGTGTAAATCCGGCCTAACAGTTTTCGGGTCTGTTCACAAGCTTCGCTATTGTGGCAGGCAATAATAGCATCATAACAATAACCCAACAGAATCCATTTAAGTCATTGAGTACTGTAGGGCTCCGACGGATCCGTTTTTTCTTTGTTCTGCTCCTATGAGAAGAGCAACGGAAAATCAGAACGCGGATGTGAACGAAGCCTTACCAGTACAAGCAATATGAATGAACTTCCTGTTCCAGTCTGTAAAACCTCTTGTGGTTCTCAGAATGCTGTAGAACTGTTGAAAGCACAGTAGGGGGAAATCTATAAATCTACCTTCTATTGAAAGGGCTACATATCTATAAATATTTTCCAACAACTGATTGATAGAAGTGCTTTCACAAAACCTCTCATGCATGGTACAATTTACAGCCCAATTTCGTATGGTCAACTTTAGCTTGCTAATACACATTTAATAACTGTCATCCATAAAACTAATTTAGACAACAGCTATGTTCCCTCACTCTACCCCACCCCAATGCCACTTATCAGCCTGGGGAACAAGTGATTGGACAGGATAAAAGGTGATAAACAATAAGGCCCCACGCACACGAACGTGCTTTCGGGGCCGCAATTCCCCCGAAAATCCACGGGAGAATTGCAACCCCATTCATTTCTATGGGCCCATGCACACGACCGTGGTTTCCACGGTCCGTGCATGGCCCAGGTGCCTGGACCGCAGAAAGAACAGATATATCATATTACGGCCGTGTTATGCGGTCCAGGCTCATAGAAAATAATGGACGCGGCCATGTGCAAGGCCCGCGATTTGCGGGCGGCTCGCGGGTGACACTCAGTGACCGGCTGACCCGACAATCACGGCCGTGTACATGGCTACGGTCGTGTGCATGAGGCCTAAGTCCTCATGCACATGACCGTAGTGTTTCTCTGGTCCGCAAATTCCCGGACCGTGGTCCCTATTTTGCGGATTAAATGTCATCTGTAGTGCATCCGTGTCTCATCCACAACATGCGGATTGTATAAAAAAGTGCAAGGAAAACTTCGTATCGTCGCTTAACACTTCTGCAAATCCGCAAATTACAGATGTCACACGGAGGTGTATACAGAGTTTCCACTGGCCCACTTCTATGGGTAAGTAGCGAATTTCCTGGCCGTAATAAGACATATCCTGAGTTTCTGCGGCTCATATTTGCGGTACTGGAAGGAACTGTGAAAACCACGGTCGTATGCACGGTGGCATAGCAATCAATGGGTTTGCGGGTGAATTGCAGACGCAAAAACACGTTCGTGTGCATGAGGCCGAAGGTCTCCTGCACACGACCGTAGTGATGTACACGGGCCGTGACTTGCGGCTCGGACGGTCGCGGAGTGTCACCAGCGGCAGCCCGCAAATCACAGGCCGTGCACATGACCGCGTGCATTAATTTCTACGAGCCTGGACCGCAAAACATGGCCATAATAAGATCTGTCTGTTCTTTTTGCGGTCCAGGCTCCTGGGCAATGCACGGACCGTGGAAACAACGGTCGTGTGCATGGGCCCATAGAAATTAATTGCTAGTGAAAAAATTGTCAATAAATTCAATATTTATTTGTGAAAAAACATCTAAATTTAGAGAAAATTTGCAAAAATTACCATTTTCTGAAATTTAAATCTACCTGCTTGGAAGACAGATAGTATTACCACACAAAATACTTACTAGTTTATATTTCCCATATGTCTACTTTTTATTTGCATTGTTTTTTTGAACATTCTTTTATTTTTTTAGGACGTTACAAGGCTTAGAACTTTAGCAGCAATTTCTCATATTTTTAAGAAAATTTCAAAAGGCCATTTTTTCCGGGACCAGTTCAGTTCTGAAGTTAGTTTGGGGGCCTTATATATTCGAAAGTCCCCATAAATCAACCCATTTTGAAAACTGCACCCCTCAGAGTATTCAAAACAGCATTCAGAAAGTGTTTTAACCCTTTAGGCATTTCAGAGGAATTAAAGCAAACTACAGGTGACATTTACAAATGTCATTTTTTTTTTTCAAAATTCATATGTAATACATTTTTTCTGTAACACAGAAGGTTTTTCCCAAGAAATGCAACTGAATATTTATTGCCCAGATTCTGCACTTTTTAGAAATATCTCACATGTGGCCCTAGTGTGCTAATGGACTGAAGCACAGGCCTCAGAAGCAAAAGGAGCACCTAGGGGATTTTGGGGCCTCCTTTTTTTGGAATATATTTTAGGCACCATGTCAGGTTTGAAGAGTTCTTGTGCTGCCGATACAGTAAAAAAAGAGAAAAAGTGACCCCATTTTGGAAACTGCACCCCTCAAGGAATCTTTCTAGCCATATAGTTAGCATTTTGACCCCACAGTTGTTTTGCGAAATTGATTTGAATTTGTGTGTGAAGATGAAAATCTACTTTTTTTCTGAAAAAACATAGAAATTTAAATTTTTTACAAGGAATAAAAGGAGAAAAAGCACCACTACATTTGTAAAGCAATTTCTCCCGATTACGGCAATACCACATATGTGGTAATACACTGCTGTTTGGACCCACAGCAGGGCTCAGAAGAGAAGGAGCGTCATTTGGATTTTGGAGCACGGATTTTGCTGGAATAGTTTTCAGTGCCATGTCGCGTTTGCAATGCCCTGAAGGGACCAAAACCGTGGAAACCCCCCAAAAGTGACCCCATTTTGGAAACTACACACCTCAAGGAATTCTTTCTAGGGGTGTGATCACTTTTTTAACTCGATAATTTTTTTTTGCAGAATCTTGTGGATATCTGGCGTGAAAAAGAACATTTAAAAAATTTTCACAACTGCTTCATTTATATGACAGATTTTTCAGACACAGAGAATGCAAGTGAAGAAAAGCACCTCAACATTTATTGGCCCATTTGTACCGAGTTCAGAGATACCCCCCAAAGTGGTCCAAATATGTTGTGTGGGCACATGGCAGTGCTTGGAATTGAAGGAGGAGCCTTAGATTTTCAGGGCCCAAGTTTTGCATGATCTTTGAAGAGACTGAGCCCCCATAATGATGGAAAACACCCAGAAATGACCCCATTTCAAATACTACACCCCTCAAGGAATTTATCTAGGGGTGCCATCACTTTTTTGACCGCACAGTTTTTTTTGCAGAGTCTTGTGGAAATCTGGTGTGAACAAAATGAATTAACATTTTTTCACAAATGCTTCATTTATAGGACAGATTTTTCAGACACAGAGCATGCAAGTGAAGAACAGCACCTCAATATTTATCAGGCTATTTCTTCTGAGTTTAGAAATACCCCCAACTTGGCACTGATCTGCTGTTGCTGGACATATGGCAGGGCCAGAAACTATTGGAACACCACAAGAATTTTGAGGCCTTATTTTACTTGGATGATTTTTGGGCACGCCATGTTTGCATAGGCATAAAAAATTGTGAAGATACTACACGGTATTACAAATCCTAGGTATTCCTCTAGGGGTATAATTGGCATTTTTAGTTTTGTTATGGAGGGGATGTTCAATTTTTAAATGGTGAGATGGTTATGGTAAGGGGCTGTAATTGTAAATGAAAGGGACGATAATTATAATTGAAAGGGGGAGATACAAATATAATTTAGAACTCCAGAGAGGTGTGATATATTTATTTGGAAGCACGCCTTTATACATAGTCCATAGTGGGTGGGACAGGTGTTACACTGGTATGTCGTGTCTCTTCTTATGCCTCTTTTGGCACAGACACGACACCTTTTCTGGGGGCGCTTTCTTTTTTCTGTGGACGGCACTTCACCAGGAAAGTGCTGCCCTGGAACTATCCTGGGGACATCACTACTTGCAGGGGTAGAACTTTCCCCTACCTCTGCCACATTCCCAAAGAGAAGGGATTTGATTACCTTCTCCTGGTACTCCAGCTATGTCCCCTCCTGACCAGTGCTCCTGTATATAATAAAAGGAGTTGTACAATGTCATTTGGACAAAGTACATCTCCAATTTTTTGTACCAAATTTTTGATTTCCGCATGCCATCGTACGGCTTGAGCATCTGGTCAGAAAGGTCCACTCCCCCCATGTATTTGTTATAGGCCTGGATGCAGACAGGCCGTGACGTGGTGGTGGGTGTTACACCACGCACAGGGACAAGGGAGCAGGTGGCGTCCTGAATGGATATCAGCATTAGGACATCCTTCTTGTCCCTGAATTTAAAAAAAAAAAGGACCCCTTCGCGATGGAGCGCCCTGCTCTCCCCACGCTGCAGGGGTTGACGGAGAAGGGTTTTTGGGAGCGGTCTCTGTTTTTGCGAACCGCCCCACATGCCACTGTTTTTTGCTCCACCAGGCATTTGAACAGGGGTACACTTGTGTACCAGTTGTCTATATACAAGTGGTACCCCTGATTAAACAGTGGGTGCAGGAGGTACCAGACAATCTTCCCAGTTGTGGTCAGGACAGATGGACAGTTTGGGGGCTCAATCTGTCTGTCCCTGCCCTCATATATTCTAAAAGTATGTGTGTAGCCCGACAACTTATAGATCTTGATCCCATATCTGGCACGTTTGTTGGGCAAATACTGCCTGAACTTCACCCTTCCCTTGAAATGCACCAGGGACTCGTCAATGGCAATTTCTCTTCCTGGGTTATAGGACGACGAAAATGTTTGGGCCGAATGGGAAGTAAGGGGTCTAATTCTATAGAGTCGATCGAAATTGGGGTCATTCTGGGGGGGGGGGGCACTGGGATTACCATTGGAATGTAAGAATTTTTGGATTGCCTCAAAACGAGCCCTGGGCATTGTGGTGCGGTATAAGGGTCAGTGGTACAAAATATCCGTGGACCAATAGGCCCTCATCGATGGTTTCTTCGTTAGGCCCATAATTAGGACCAATCCCCAGTACTGCAGCATTTCTGCTTTGTCGGTGGGATGCCACCTGTATGGTCTGGCATAAAAACTTTCGGGGTTGACAGCAATAAATTGTTGAGCGCAAAGGTTTGTTTGCTCAACAATTTTGTCCACAAGGCTGTCCGAAAAAAAGAGCTTGAAAAATTCAATTTCGGACAGCCCTGCTGTCTGAACTTGGACCCCTGTAGCAGCAGTAAAGTCCGGTACTTGGGGGTAACCAACTGGGTTCAGGTGCAGGTGTAACCTGAACACTAACCCTCCTGCAACTGCGAGGAGGTTCATCAGTGTCGCTTGAGGAGGACGACAGAACAAAAGCGGACCCAGCATCACTCGCAGTATCTGTGTCCGATGCCAGCATCTCATACGCCTCCTCTGTAGTAAAGGTTTTGCGGGCCGTTTTTATTATTTTTACTAACTGTATATGTGGACTTGTATACAAAAGTGCTGTATACAACAAATGTATAATATAACTTTTTTTGTCTTGTACACTAATATATTTTTTTTGTTTTTTTATTTTATGACACAAACTCTCACTAACACCTGACAAAAAGACTGACTAACTGACGCGGACTGACTGACTAAATTGACGCTGACTAACACGGACTAAAGTACACTGACAAAAAGACGACGTCTAACTGACGCTGACTGACAATCACACACTGACTGATGCTAACTGACGCTGATTGACTGATGCACTGATCTAACACTAACGTATGCTAATTTTTTTACATTTTCTGACACTAAAACTGGCTAACGGTGACTAAACTACACTGACAAAAAGACGATGACTAACTGACGCTGACTGATTGACAAACAGACGGTCTTACACGGACTAAATTGACGCTGACTAACACTCACTAAACTTTTTTTTTTTTTAGAGTTATATGATAAAAAAAAAAAAAAAAGAGCTCAGAAAAAAAACTCCCTTATAGACTGGGAGAGGAAGGGAGGGGGTGATCACAGTTAAAGGCTGTGATGAAGGGGTTAATGGGTGATTTTTGGGATTATTTTTTTTCACTTCTCTCGACGTCTACAGGCTCCGATCTCCTTAACTTCCTGACTCCAACAGGAAATCGGAGCCTGTGACGTCGTTCTTTTAAGATACTAAGCTCTGATTGGAAAGTCTGAACAGACTAACCAATCAGAGCGATCTCCAGCAAGGGACCGCTTTCATTGGTCCTTTGTAGTCTGCCCGGACATCAGGGCAGACAGACTGTAAAGTTAACCGCCGCTGCGGTGTTGCGTCGCGCGGCGGTTAACTGATAAAGCGCAGCCGTAACTGCACGTCAAGGTGCGCGAACGAACTGCCACATTGACGTGCATTAACGGGAAGGTGCAGGAAGGGGTTCATGAAGATGAAGGATTCCTACATAAAATTAATTGTTCGTCAAATTGTAAAAGGTAAACCAGACTTCTTGCATGCAACTTTACTGGGGTACACGTTTACATGTGAAAATGGTGGTGGTGCACGTACAATAATTGTAATATACGCATTCATTTTTAGGATTGAAACGACTTTGTGCATCAGGAATTGTTTGTCATTGGTAAAAGTTTTTTTTCAAAGGAATCTCTCAACAGAAATGTAAAAAAATAAATAAAAAAAAACACGCTACCCAAATCTTCATTCCAGGTAACGATTTAAAGCATGTAGAAATTATTGTGCCACGATACTACTTGGCCATAGCCAAGGCCCTTCTGAGCCTGAAGCATTTGCAACCACATAATGCCTCTCAGTCAATGAGGCCAAGGGGCACATTGACAGAAAACATGTGTTTTAAATTGGAAAAGGCTATGTTCACACCACGTTCAGGCTATACTTTTGGCCGGTACGAATTGGCAAACTTTTTTGCCAATTGCATTGGAAAGTGTAGGAGACTTTCCTTTACAATACAAGTGTATTGAACACAAAAGTATGCCATGCTTTATCAGCCCCATTTATAAAAACCAGTGCAGATGAAATGTGGAGCAGTTACCCACAGCAACCAATTGACTGCTTACATTTTCTATATTGCATTGGAAAAATAAAAGTTGGAATCTGATTGATCGGTATGGCTAAATGCATGAGGTCCATTTATCTGCCAGAACTTTAGGTCTTACTTGAAGGTTCTACAACAGCAGATTTCTAGTATCTGCGGTTTGTAATGGGAAAAAAAAATAAAAAATCTCAGTTCACCTAGTTTTTATCAGGACTATATGATCATGTCATGGCAAGTCTGGTCAATGTATTTTTTCTAGTTGAATAATGCCTTGAAAAAACTATTTTGGGCTTCGTAGACCCCAAGATTTATTAGATTTGAGCATGCCCCAGCTATTAATATACAGTGAAGTGCAAATCTGTAATAGGCATTAACAGGGTATTTCCATCTTTAGTCATGACATATCGCTAGGATGTGCCAGTACTTTATGATCATTGGGGGTCTGACTCAACAAAGTGGGAACTGCAGCAAACCCCCCCATTGGGGCTGGCTGCAGTCCTATGCATAGCCGAGTGGCTGCAGCTCCGCTGTGCAGGGAAAACCTAGATGGGGACGCATCACTAAATCAGCGCAGCAGACCCTTCACTCTCAGGATAGTGGGGGTTCCAGAGGTCACAACCCCACCAACCAAAGTGATGAAATTCTAGCTATATTGCCATCACTTTATAAGATGGGAGTACCCCTTTAACAAACAATTTTTCTAGAACGGCTGAAACAGCCTCCCATTGATTTCAATAGAAGGCAGAGGCTATTTTTTTCAACTGCGGAATTTAGCCACTCTCGGTAAAAAAGAAAAAAGCGGACTACTCTTTCTTGCCGCGGTTCCGCCTCTGCCCTCCCATTGAAATCAATAGGAGGCAGAGAAAGCTATTTCTGCTGCCTTTTTTACTTGGGGCGCTCAATGGCCGCGGGCGAAAAACCCTGCGAAAATCGCGGCAAGAATTTGCAGGCAGGTCAAAATCTTTCAGATTTTTCTGCCTGCAAAAAAAAAAAACTAGTTGAGAAATGGGCCTAAAAGACACACTACCGATCAAAGTGCAGCTATGGCATTTAGCTACATCATGTAAAGCTTTAGGAGGTCTTATAATAATAATTTATAAAAAAAAACATAAAAAAATTCCACCGCCATCTCCCACAGGTCTTCTACACATGAAAGGACTTTCTACTAAAAGTATTCAATGGAATTTGGCTCCGTCCCAGGGAACAGCAGGCCGACGAGAGATCCCATAATGGAAGTAATGCAGCAACATGACCCAAGCCAAACTTCACCTGCTGAGTGACGCCATGCTCCATACTAGGAAAACGTAAAATGCATTTCCAACAAATCGGGATAAGGTCATGAACTTAAAACATTTAATATGACCAAGGTTACAGATTATATCATTAATTTAGTTACAAAAATCTATATCCATTTACTAGACACTAGTGAAAAAAAAATATATTCTCATGAGGAAACTTATATGAAAAACCTAAAATGATTAAAAAGCATTAATATGTCATCATTAGTAAGAATATATATATATATATATATATATATATATATATATATATATATAAATATCTCATTTACAAGCCTCAGTCACTTTCTCGATGCACGGGGTCGATCTATACGCTACTAAAATATAGCAAATACTCAGCCTTTCTTCCCGTGTTCAGCTACCCTACCATTCCCAGGATTTATTCTTAGAACTCATCCTTACTAGAAAGTTTGAAGAATAGGTGATGCTGTACGAGGAATTTCAAACTAGAGTATGACAGTGGTGAGATCTGCAGAATACAAGCAGTCTGTATTTTGGTAATTGAACTGAACAGAGATTTGAGGAATTAGTATTTGTCGTATACATCATGGTTCGTGTAAAAACAGAACCCATGAGGTTACAGTGTTCTTTTAACAAACTTATACAGATTTTACAGAAAATTTTATATTTGTTAGCAGTGAATATTAGTCACAACAATAAAAATAAAACTGCTAAGCATTTTAGAGCTATCCTTCCATACCCAGATTAGCTCTTCCCTTTCATGCCAGCTGAAGTCCAGAAGATAAAGAAAGTGCATATAGTTTCTGGAAGAGTAGAACTAGAAGTTGATAAATCAATCAAAATACAAGAAAATGTGACACCCAGGCTTGTGCATTACCTGGAAGTTATATCTCCTATAGTGTTTCCTCCTACCTCCACTGACAGAATGTAGGCACAACAAACAGCACCTGTAATATGCGATAGGGAAAGTAGCTCTGGGGAATTTGATTTCCCCGCACCTGCTCTCCCCTAATGGCAGAACTATGGCATTACAGGATATGCCATTAAATGTCTGATAGATGAGGGTCCCAGCTCTGGGAAACACACCAATATCGGGAACGGGGTTACCCAACCCTTGTCCCGCCAGATGCAGCAGCCGCAGAATCCAGGAAGGGATTAGTGGAGAGAGTGTCTCGCATGCGCTCTCCATTCTGTTGTATGCTTGTTACTAAAACAGCCGAGTATGCACGACCCTCTCCCCTCTAGTCCCTGTATTGTGCAGCCAGCAGCCGTCACACCAGGCAAAACAGGGATCAGGACACCCCCAGTTATCGATATAGGTTCGGGTCCCAGAGCTAGAACACGCGTCTATCAGACATTTATAGCTTATTTTGCGATATGCCATAAATGTCTAAGATGGGAAAATCCCTTTAAGATAATATTTATGCATAACACTATACTCGTGAGCAGAAGGCTCACTTTTTCTGGCCCCCTGGAACTTGTGTCATTTAGTGGATTCAATTGTACCCACTATAAATGTGTCGCATTTTACTCAAACTTTCCTTATATTAAGACTTGAGTCTTTATAAATTCCAGCGGAAATGTTTTAGTAGTACGGGTCGTATTGAAGACCTCAGGTGACTTTAAAATGTTGCACAGTTATAAGATGCCACCTTTGACACAAGTCAGTTAGCACTTTGCGGGGGAACTCACTGCAGCAGTAAAATGGCAGAAATCTTCACTTTGTGCCCCCATATAGATGTTAGGCCCTGTTTATGCCCCCATATAGAAGGTAGGCCCCCAGTTTGTAACCCCATAAATTTAGTGCCGTCTGTAGATAGTGCCACACAGCCCACTCCTCCCAGGTAGTGCCACACAGCCCACTCCTCCTAGGTAGTGCCACACAGCCACCCTCCCTGTAGGTAGTGCCTTTGTGGTTTCCTCTAGGAGTGGAATCCAAAGCCAGAGCATTGCCGACACTGGCTGGGGTTTCAGCTTCAGGAGAAATCCCTGACGTCACTATTCATATATGGACAGTGTTGTCAGGGGCAACCCCAGAGCCATAGTCCTTGGTAGAGCACTAGTAGCACTCTGCCTGGGACTCCTGCTCTGCTCCTGACATCCCTGTCCATATATGGATAGTGATGTCTGGAGCAGAGCTGAAGTTCCGGGCAGAGCACTAGTAAAGGCTCTACTCCGGTACTCCAGCTCTGGTGAAGCCCATGACATCACTGGCCATATATAGCTAGTGATGTCAGGGGCAACCCCTGAGCCAAAGTCCCGGGCAGAGCGCTACTAGCACTCTGCCTGGGACACACTTCTGCTCCTGACAGCACCGTCCACATATGGGGGGGGGGGGGGTGTCAGGGGCTTCCCCAGAGACGGAGTAATGGAGAACAGCTGCTTGTAGTGCTCTGCCTGGGACTCCTCCTCTCCCTCCCTCTCTGCCTACTGTAAAGTTCGTGGTGGAGGAGGGATGACTATCTGGGGCAGTTTCTCAGGGTTTGGACTTGGCCCCTTATTTCCAGTAAAGGGTAATGTAAATGCTACCGCAAACAAAAACATTTTGCACAATTGAATGCTTCCAACTTTGTGGGAACAGTTTGGCAGGGTCCTTTTCCTGTTCCAGCATGACTGTGCCCCTGTGCGCAAAGCTAAGTCCATAAAGACATGGTTAGACGAGATTGGTGTGGAGGAATATAAGCCATGACTAAGGACCCAGCAGGGGTCTGAAACGCGTAGGCTACCGCCTATCTCCTTCAACACTCTCTGTACTTTGGACATTACCTGCCCGTCACCACTATTTTTCGTTGTCCATTGTTTTTAACAAAGCAACATTAAAACTTGGAAGAAGATTCCCGTTTTTAACAGATTTTCCACTTCAGCGCTGGTTCCAACTCCCCTTTTTTCTGCTGTTTCCCTTGCGTGTGCCGACACGAGGATCCGTGCGCTGATCACCATACCATACCTGTGACAAGGTGAGCTGGAGGATATTCCCCATTTTTTTGTATCCATAAAGACATGGTTAGACGAGATTGGTGTGGAGGAACTCCAGTGGCCCACAAAGAGCCCTAATCTGAACCCCATTAAATAACTTTGGGACGAATTGGAATGCGGATTGTGAGCCAAGCCTACTCATCCATCAGTGCCTGACCTCACAAATTTTCTTTTCGCTGAATGGGCATAAAAATTCTCACAGACACTTAATAATGTTGTTGAAAGCTTTCCCAGAAAAGTGGGAGCCCGTTACAACCACAAAAGGCCCCAACTCCGTTATCAAGGCCCATGGTTTTGAAATGGGATGTCTAACAAGCTCATATGGGTGTGACGGGGAGGTGTCAACATATTTCTGGCCATAGTGTAGGTGTAGATTATAGATAATTATTTTTCATTGAACCTGCAGAACCCATGACCGAGATAAAATACACAATTGCAAAATAATGTAATGCTCTGTTCCAGTAACAATTACATGCAAAATATTTGGATGTAATGGTTTGGATAAACTTTGTGGGAGAAAGTCTATAGCAAAAAAAAACACAAAAAAAAACCACTGTGTATGTTTATACGGGTCTACAACACTTGAATTTGTCATGACAAGAAACTGTACATCAGTTCCCTCCGTACATACGAACACAAATCAATGTATTTCTGCAATATTTGGACTCCCTGCCAAGGCTATTACTGCGTTCAAATAGATCAACAGCAGGTTGTGGGTTAAGTATAAAACAAGTAAGCCATTACAAGGAAAGAGAAAGGGTGGCTGCGAATATTAATTGGATGGCGCTGGTACAGTCAGAAGAACTGTATGTAAGACTTGGCTGTTTGTGGGAGAAGATTCCAGGAATTCAGTTGGCAGTCTGGGATATCTCAGTAGGATAACGTTCAGCATATTCAATTGACGTTTGTTATGACTGAAGAATTCAGTGATACATCTCAAACATTCATCCAATTCAGTTCTTGCTGCACAAGCTGCTCTGGCTTCCTCACTACTAAGAGCCCGATTTGTCAACGTGACCGTTTTTGTTTTTTCCGGTGGTCTTTACGTACGCTCATTTAGTCACGTTTGTACTTTTTGCACTTGCCAAACAAAATCTTCCGTCTGGTCATCATACCAGACTTCATTATGATGCACTTTTAAAAGGGGTGACGTCGACGACATACCAACCATCAAACACATGGTCACCCACATATCTTACTTTGGCAACTTGAAACTCACCCTTCCTTTCGTGGGAATCCGCATTGCACTGGGGAAGACAGAATTTGTGACCTCACCCGCAATAACTATACATACGCCATACGTTGTTTTAAAATAACAAATTTTGAATACGAAAAAAAAAAAACAGATGGTGCAGGTTGAAGAAAAGATAAAAACAAAAATAAAACTGCAACTTATACTGCATATGTACATTAACCCCTTAACGCCGAAGGACGGATATATCCGTCCTCAGCAGCTGCTAGTTCGCGCAGGAGGACGGATATATCCGTCCTGTGATCGCGCGGGTACTGACAGTTTACCCACGCGATCAGCGGCAGGAGCACGGCTGTTATACACAGCCTGGCTCCTGCTGCAACTGCCGGAATCGAAGCACGCGCCGATTCCGGCAGTTTAACCCATTAAATGCCGCTGTCAACAGTGACAGCGGCATTTAATGTGTTTGACAGAGGGGGGAACTCCCTCTGTCTCCCGATCGGCGCCCCCGCAAACAAATCGCGGGTCGCCGTCGGGTTTCCATGACAGCCGGGGGTCTAACAAAGACCCCCAGGTCTGTCTTCAGCATCTGCCTGTTAGGCGATGCCAGAGGCATGACCTAACAGGTTGCCTGTCAGTTTTACACTGACAGGCAATAATGCTTTGGTATACTAAGTATACCAAAGCATTATATATGCGATCGGCACATCGCATAGTGAAGTCCCCTGGTGGGACTAAAAAAAAAAAAGTAAAACCGTTAAATAAAGTTTGTGAAAAAAAAAATAAAAAAAATTACAGTCAAAGTCAAATAAAACTACTTTTTTGCCCCAAAAAGTGGTTTTATTTAATAAAACGGTCAAAACAAATCACACATACACATATATGGTATCCCCGCGATCGTAACAACTTGACCAATAAAATGAACACATTAATTAAACCGCCGGATGAACGGCGTCCAAAGAAAACGCAAAAAACAACGGCAAAATTCTCTCTTTTCTCCCATTCCCCCCATAAAAAATAAAATAAAAGTTCATCTATAAGTCCTATGTACCCCAAAATAGTACTAATGAAAACTACACATTGTCCCGCAAAAATCAATCCCACGTACGGCCACATCGACGGAAAAATAAAAAAACTACGCCTCTTGGAACGCGGCGATGCAAAAACAAGTAATTTTTTTCTAAAAGGGTTTTTATTGTGCAAACGTAGAAAAAACATATAAAACCTTTACATATTTGGTATCCCCGTAATCGTGCCGACCCATAGAATAAAGTTAACATGTTATTCACGCTGCATAGTAAACGGCGTAAATTTATAACGTGAAAATTAATGCTGGAATAGCTGCTTATTTTCAATTCTCTCCTAAAATAAAGTTAATAAAAGTTAATCAATATATTATAAGCATCTAAAAATGGTGCAATTACAAAATACAACTCATCCCGCAAAAAACAAGCCCTTATACGGCTATGTCGACGGAATAAAAAAAGAGTTACGACTCTTGGAATGCGACCATGAAAAAACAAAAAATAATCCTTGGTCATTAACGTGCAAAATGGCCCGGTCATTAAGGGGTTAAATTCATTTTGGCAGACCCATTATAAGGCCGGAAAATGCTGTTCTGTGGGCTAAAATGTAGCACAATCCATATTCAATATATACTATATGGACTACGCTTTTGTGTTTCAGTGAAAAAACACGGAAACTTTATGGAACGGAAACCAACTGAAACATTGAAATCAATGGTAATGCAAACGTAAGCTATAGTTTCGTTCATCTGTTCCTCTGACTGAATAGATGAACGGAAACCCCAAACGGAACCCGACGTTTATGTGAACAGGCCCTTAAGCATCTATTCCTAGAACTGTAAATTGCACCAATCAGGTCATTCCTCCTGGATATTATTACATTGACAACTGGGTGTTATTAGCCTCCTTGTCAATCGTGCCTTCCTATACAGTCTGACACGGTTGGCACTGCTTGTACAAGTGTCAGCATAAAGGAACAAGACCCATTGATCAGGGGAATAGTAATACCCGGTTGTCAATTTGTTCATATATTTTCAAGAGGAATATCAGTTCTAACGAAAAAAAATGGTATAGAATTGTTAATTTATGAGAATTTCAAGTATCTTCTATAACAGTTATGTCAGTAGACTCAGATTATAATATATATTAAAGGGGACCGGTCACCAGCATTTCACCTATTAGACCAGCAATACCTGGTGGGAGTGGGTGAAAAATCATTTTGATGTAACCTATAATTATCCTCTAACTAGGCCCTGTAGCTTTAGTATTCCGTTTAGTGTTCCTGCACTGTATGCGAATGAGCAGGAGAGTCATATCTTCATTCCTCAAGCCTTTCTGAGTTAACCCCGCCTCCTTACTTTTGATTGACAGCATTTGGGATGGGCCAGTTTTCGGCGGTGGGCGGGCATAAGAAGAGGAACAAACGACACTGCCGAGTTATTACCATAAAAGGCGCAAAATGTTTGCAGACCGTTATTTATGGTCGGAGGAGGAATTTAGGGGGAGAGAATAACGGCAAAGAACTTTTGACAGCAGCGGCGAGTAGAGCTCACTAGGTGAAATGCTGGTGACCAGTTCCCTTTAAATATATTTTTAGAAGATTTAGTCACATATGACAGACATTCACAAACTGCTGGTCAAACAAGATAAAAAAAACAAAACACCACATTAAAAAAACAGTCTTACATTTTTACGAACGTTACCTCACAAAAAGACAAATTCACGAGAGACTGGACAACGTATAAACTCACCGTCTGTTTGAGAGGAGAAAGCAGAAGGTGGGGGAGAAAAAAAAAAAAAAGCATAATTAAACAAATGGGAAAAAAAAGGAAGGGAACAGCATATTAAATACGGAGAATCAAAAGGAGAGCGAGGATAAGAGACAGTACATTAGAATATGCAATCAAGGCTCAGGTAGAAGGTTTTACTAGCAGCTACACACAGCGGAAGCAGACCGTGAGCCGTCACATAGAACACTTCCTGCCCTGATGCAGATGTGAACACAGCCTTGTATGTGACAATGTATAGACCGCTAGTGATTTGTGAATCAATAGCCTGTGGAGGATCATAACGGCTGCTTCTGCCACGTATAGGCGGTCAGCCTGCGAACACTGAAAAGAAAACCAAGCAAATGAATGCTTAAAAGGAAGTTCAGAATTACCCTGCTAGTAAAGACAGGTTGGACTATGAAAATGCTCGCTTTCATAACTACAGCAGGAGAACATATAGTACACTAACATAGGGAAAACGTGAATAAGAAAAGTAAGAGGCTGCCATTGCAACATAAAGAGCGGACAGACGAGCCTGACCAAAGGGGCCGTGATTAGAATGTTCTTTTGAGTCATTGAAAATCCACCCCACGTGACATTAAAAGCAATAGCGATGCAATGTCTTTACAGCAAGTGCATTCAATCGCACATAAACACCGTTTATCCCCAGCATCCTTTGCTTTGTAGGTTTGGATTTTTTTTTAAAAAAAAAAGGAGAATGTAGAATGGTTTAGAAACTGCACAGACTTGTACCACATTGTGTGTATAGGCTGTATCCCATTCACAATAACCCTACATCCGCACGTTCAGCCAAAACGGTTACATATACAACAGTGCATTTATGCCAAAAATACAGAAATAAAATATTAGGTAAAGAAGCTGTACATACCGACATGACCGCTGGGTCAATATATTATAACACACACAGCCTTGAAGAAAGTGTGGACTATACCAAGGTAAAAACTGAATAGGCAATTAGGCTAGCATTTTTTTTACGCGTTTTTGGCGCATGTAATTAGGACTCCTATTGACTACGGGAATGAGGCGCGTTTTCTGTGCGTTTTACGCGCCAAGAATTAACCAGACGCTTTTTTTTTATTTTTTACACGACATGTTCTTTAAACACGCGAGCAGAAAAAATGAAACATTTTAAGCACTACAACGCGTTTTCCCATTGATGTCAATGAGAATCTTAAAGCACGCGTTTGACACGTTTTCAGTGCGTAAAACGCGTCGAACACACGTCGTGTGAACAAGGCCTAAGTACGCCCGTACACATTAGATTAAAGCCGGACTACCGATTATGGTTGGAACCAGCCAACTAATGTGTATGGGAGTGTCTTACCATCTGCCATCAGGGAAAAGAAGGATTGGGCATGTTGGATTTTAACATGCCCAATCTTCTGTTTCTGAGGGAGATACGCAGCTGGCAGTGGGTTTTTCCCCGAGCCATACATGTATATGGAGAATAGCGGTCAACTGAATGAGCGATCTGCCATCAAGTGCATGGAAATTTATATAGTGATGTCAGGAGAGAACATGATCGGGGAAACAATAGGTCCAAGTCAAAGGATTCACCTCCTAATGTTGTATATGTTTATATAATTTTCTATCAGTGGCAATTTTGGGGGACAGCGTGGGAATATTTTCTCAGATGTTAATGTTCAAGTCTCAGAAACGGCCGGGAGAACAGCCCAGCTAGTAGTCGGCGGGATGGTAATGCAGGTAAGGCAAGATAATTAGTAGTTGTTGGGATTTCTATAAATCAGGAAGACTGAGAGAATAATTTGTCGCCGAGACCGCCTCAACCGAATGGTTTGCGGTCTTCCTGGTGCCAAGGTTCGGCATGTGGTGGAACGGGTGGATAAATTCCTGGGAGGGGCTGGCAATGATCCAGCTGTCGTGGTCCATGTGGGTACCAACGATAGAATACATGGTAGGTGGAGGAGCCTTAAGATTAATTTTAAAGAACTAGGCTACAAGCTGAAGGGAAGGACCTCCAAGGTTGTATTCTCAGGAATACTGCCTGTGCCATGCGCATCACAGGAAAGACAGCGGGAGCTCAGGGAGTTAAATGCATGGCTGAAGTCTTGGTGTAGAGGAGAAGGCTTTGGGTTCCTAGAGCACTGGGCTGACTTTTCATTGGGGTACAAACTGTATTCTGCAGATGATTTGCATCTAAATGGAAAGGGGTCTGCTGTGCTGGAGGAGAGAATTCTAGCTGGGGTGGCGGAGTGTTTAAACTAGGGATGAGGAGGGAGGTCAATGTAGAAAATAAAGGGGTAGTTAGGTTAGAGAGGGGTCAGACTATATTGGTGGGGGGAGAAATAGACGGGAGAGGACTAGACAATAGGATAAGGAGATCCTTTTGTTACAAAACAGCAATGAAAATAAAAATGCCCAAATAATGTCAAATAATCACATTTCTGAAACTGAAAAATTGAAATGCAAGTTAAAGTGTATGTTCACAAATGCCAGAAGTCTAGCAAGCAAAATGGGGGAGCTGGAGGCCTTGATACTGGGAGGAACATACAGATATAGTTGGTGTTGCTGAAACATGGCTGGACTCTTCTCATGACTGGGCTGTAAATCTACAGGGTTTTACACTTTTTCGGAAAGACAGGACAAATAGGAAAGGTGGTGGTGTATGTCTGTATGTGAGAAGTGATATGAAGATGAGTGTGAAAGAGACAATAGTGGGTGAAGATTGTGAGGAAGTTAAAACCTTGTGGGTGGAACTAGAAAGGGAGGTAAACACTGAAAAAATTGCTTTTGGTGTAATCTATAGACCACCCCCCAATATAACTGAGGAGATGGAAGGTCAAATATATATACAGATGGAGCGGGCAGCACCGGGGGGGGGGGGGGGTACAGTAGTGATAATGGGAGATTTTAATTACCGGGATATTAATTGGTGTCATGGTTCGGCTTCAACTGCAAAGGGGAGAAATTTCCTCAACCTGTCACAGGAAAATTTTATGGCCCAGTTTGTGGAAGACCCGACTAGAGGTGAAGCTCTGTTGGATCTGGTCATTTCCAATAATGCAAAGCTTGTTGGGAATGTCAATGTTCGTGAAAACCTCGGTAACCGTGATCACAATATATTTTTTTTTACCTATACTGTAAAAAACAAACACAGGCTGGGAAGGCAAAAACAATTAAATTTTAAGAAGGCCAATTTCCCCAGGATGAGGGCTCCAATTCAGTATATAGACTGGGAAGAACTAATGTCAAATAATGGTACAAATCATAAATGGGAGATTTTCAATTCTACTTTGGGTAATTATAGTGCAAAATTTATTTCTATAGGTGACAAGTATAAATGACTAAAATATAACCCCACATGGCTTACACCTTCTGTAAAAAGGGCAATATATGACCAAAAAAAGAGCGCTTAAAAAATACAAATCTGAGGGTACAGCTGTAGCCTTTTTAAATTATAAAGAGCTTAATAAAATCTGTAAAAAAGGTAATAAAATCAGCAAAAATACAAAATGAAAGGCAGGTGGCCAAGGAAAGTAAAACAAATCCCAAAAAACTCTCTAAGTATATAAATGCAAAAAAGCCAAGGTCTGAACATGAAGGACCCCTAGATAGTGGTAATGGGGAGTTGGTCACAGGGGATCAAGAGAAGGCGGAGTTACTAAATGGGTTCTTCAGCTCTGTATATACAACAGAAGAAAGAGCAGCTGATGTAGCCAGTGCTGTTACTATATCAGTTGATATACTGAATTGGCTGAATGCAGATATGGTCCAAGCTTAAATTAAATAAATGTGCACAAGGCCCAGGGACCAGATGGGTTACACCCTAGAGTTCCTAAAGAGCTTAGTTCAGTTATTTCTGTCCCCCTCTTCATAACATTTAGAGATTCTCTAGTGACTGGTATAGTGCAAAGGGACTAGCGAAGGGCAAATATGGTGCCTATTTTAAAAAAGGGCTCTAGGTCTTCCCCGGGTGATTATAGACCAGTAAGCTTAACATCTATCGTGGGGAAAATGTTTGAGGGGATATTGAGGGACTATATACAGGATTGTGTGACACAAAAAAATAGTATTACAAGTGACAGCCAGCACGGTTTTATAAAAGAGACTCTGTCACCACATTATAAGTGCCCTGTCTCCTACATAAGGAGATGGGTGCTGTAATGTAGGTGACAGTAATGCTTTTTATTTAAAAAAACGATCTTTTTTCACAACGTTAGGAGCGATTTTGGTTTATGCTAATGAGCTTTCTTAATGCCCAAGTGGGCGTACTTTTACTTTCGACCAAGTGGGCGTTGTACAGAGGAGTGCATGACGCTGACCAATCGGCATCATGCACTCCTCTCCATTCATCCACACTGCACTAGCGATATAGATATATCACTATGTGCAGCTACATACACAAGCCCTAACATTACTACAGTGTCCTGATAATGAATACACATGAAATCCAGCCTGGACGTCATGTGTACTCAGAATCCTGACACTTCTGATCTTTTTTTGTGAGATTCCGGCAAGTGAAACCAAATCTCGCGAGATCACGGAGCTAAACGAGATTTGGTTTCACTTGCCGGAATCTCACAAAAAAAAGAGAGTCAGAAGTGTCAGGATTCTGAGTACACATGACGTCCAGCCTGGACGGTCATGTGTATTCATTATCAGGACACTGTAGTAATGTTAGGGTTGGTGTATGAGGCTGCACATAGCGATATATCTATATCGCTAGTGCAGTGTGGATGAATGGAGAGGAGTGCATGATGCCGATTGGTCAGCGTCATGCACTCCTCTGTACAACGCCCACTTGGTCGAAAGTAAAAGTACGCCCACTTGGGCATTAAGAAAGCTCATTAGCATAAACCAAAATCGCTCCTAACTTTGTGAAAAAGATCGTTTTTTTAAATAAAAAGCATTACTGTCACCTACATTGCAGCGCCCATCTCCTTATATAGGAGATAGGGCACTTATAATGTGGTGACAGAGTCTCTTTAAGGACAGAAGTTGTCAAACTAACCTGATATGTTTTTATGAAGAGGTGAGCAGAAGCCTAGACAGAGGGGCCGCTGTGTATATAGTGTTTTTGGACTTTGTAAAGGCATTCGACACTGTCCCTCATAGACGTCTAATGGGTAAATTAAGGACTATAGGTTTAGAAAGTATTGTTTGTAATTGGATTGAGAATTGGCTCAAGGACCGTATCCAGAGAGTTGTGGTCAATGATTCCTACTCTGAATGGTCCCCGGTTATAAGTGGTGTACTACAGGGTTCAGTGCTGGGACCACTATTATTCAACTTATTTATCAATGATATAGAGGATGGGATTAATAGCAATATTTCTATTTTTGCAGATGACACCAAGCTATGTAATATAGTTCAGACTATGGAAGATGTTCGTGAATTGCAAGCGGATTTAAACAAACTAAGTGTTTGGGCATCCAGTTGGCAGATGAAGTTTAATGTAAAGTTATGCATCTGGGTACCAACAACCTGCATGCATCATATGTCCTCCGGGGAGCTATACTGGGGGATTCGCTTGTTGAGAAGGATCTGGGTGTACTTGTAAATCATAAACTAAATAACAGCATGCAGTGTCAATCAGCTGCTTCAAAGGCCAGCAAGATATTGTCGTGTATTAAAAGAGGCATGGACTCGCGGGACAGGGATGTAATATTGCCACTTTACAAAGCATTAGTGAGGCCTCATCTAGAATATGCAGTTCAGTTCTGGGCTCCGGTTCATAGAAAGGATGCCCTGGAGTTGGAAAAAATACAAAGAAGTGCAACAAAGCTAATAAGGGGCATGGAGAATCTAAGTTATGAGGAAAGATTAAAAGAATTAAACCTATTTAGCCTTGAAAAAAGTCGACTAAGGGGGGACATGATTAACTTATATAAATATATTAATGGCAAATACAAAAAATATGGTGAAATCCTGTTCTATGTAAAACCCCCTCAAAAAACAAGGGGGCACTCCCTCCGTCTGGAGAAAAAAAGGTTCAACCTGCAGAGGCGACAAACCTTCTTTACTGTGAGAACGGTGAATCTATGGAATAGCCTACCACAGGAGCTGGTCGCAGCAGGGACAGTAGATGGCTTTAAAAAAGGGTTAGATAATTTCGTAGAACAAAAAAATATTAGCTCCTATGTGTTCTCTACCCTTTTCCCATCCCTTGGTTGAACTTGATGGACATGTCTTTTTTTCAACCGTACTAACTATATTATGTATTTAGAAGAACTAAACCATCCAAGACCATACATATACGGGATGTGTATTTTGTGCAGTGTGGAAAACACATGTCTACCTTTACACTACTTTGCATGTTTGACACGACGGATAATATGGATTATGACAAATGTATCATGTTCCACCTTGGTATCTACATTACACATGGGTGCTGATAGAGCCACCTTCCAGCATACCCAGTACATAATAATAGTAGCGCTGGATTTTGACACGTTTGCATAAACATCACAGCAAAATCATTGAAGTCGGTAATGCGGGCAATACACGTTCAGAAATTCTGGTGTGCAGCATTACAGAGTGAAGGGCATGTAGCAATAGGTGTATGGGTTATGTCTAATAGTCAGGAAAAAAAGTTGAACCAGAAATCTCTCTTGAAGAGAAGAATTATCTTATGACAATTGTAATTGTCATGCCATTTCTTTTTCTGTACAGGAAGGAACCAAAAGACAAATACCTGGAAAAGCTTTAGCATAGGAATTAGTGGGTTACAGTATTCATTGCATATGTTTCAAGAGTACCAAATAACTTCCTAAAAGCACATTAATATTTATGTATGATTAGAAATGTAGGTGTTGAAGTCATCCTGACTCACCTTTTAGAGCGATGACTTTGGAAGCTGGATTCATGATGGCACTTTCAGCAGATATTGGACGTCTCAATGGAGCGGTTGGATCTACCAGATCAATGATAACCACCTGAGCCTGTTCTCCGACCTTCTCTCGGATACAGATAAACTTATCAGACTCCATGGTTAGGGTGCTGAAGCCAATGTTGGACGGATTGATTCCCAGATTTTGAAGCTAAAATTTAAGAAAATACAATAAGTTTATTCCTATACAAAATATTATGCCCCCCACTATGTGGCATACTGGTTACTTATATGAACATAATAGCCAATGCAGCTAAAATGCACTTATACCTGTTTTAACCCCTTCCCGACATTTGCCGTACATGTACGTCATGGAAAGTACTGACTTCCCGCATCTTGCCGTACATGTACGCCAAATGTTTGGGACCGGCTCAGAAGCTGAGCCGGTCCCATCATCACCGGATCTCAGCTGTATCTTACAGCTGACATCCGGCTGTAACGGCGGGGACCGAAATTCGCTTCGATCCCCGCCATTAACCCCTTAAGTGCAGCGCTCAAACGCGATCGCTGCACTTAAGGTGTTTGCAGCTCATCGGAACCCCAGTAATGAAATTGCCGGGGTTCCGGTGGCTGCAATGGCAACCGGAGGCCTAATACTGGCCTCCCGGTCTGCCTAGCACCGAAGCCGGTCAAGATCCGCCCGGCGGCGGAGCCTGATCGGCTTCCGTAGCTGCCGGCAAGATGGCGCCGGGTCAGGAGCTGATCCGGCGTCATCAGCGGTGGAAGTCCGCTGTACTGTACAGCTGACATCCACCTGTAACGGCAGGAACCGGAGCTAGCTCCGATCCCTGCCATTAACCCCTTCGATGCAGCAATCGAAAACGATTGCTGCATCGTAGCGGTTACTAGCAGATCGCCAGCCCTGACAGGCAATCAGGACTGGCGACTGCTGTTATGGCAACAGGAGACACAATGGTCTCCTGCTCTGCCATTACGGAAGCCGATTTAGGCCCCGCCGGGAGGCGAAGCCTAATCGGCTTGCTGTCAGTGAATGACTGACAGATCTAATACATTGCACTACATAGGTAGTGCAATGTATTAGAAAAAAAAAAATCTGACCGTTGGAACTTCAAGTCCCCTAGTGGGACTTGAGAAAAAGTGTAAAAAAAGTATAAAAAAAGTGTAAAAAAAAGTGCACAAAATAAAAGTTTGAAAACAGTAAAAGTTTCAAGTAATCAAATAAAACACAATCCCCCTTTTACTCTTATCAAGTCCTTTATTATTGAAAAATAATAATAAACCATATGTATTTGGTATCGCCACGACCGTAACGACCTGAGGTATCAAAATATTGTATTATTTATTGCACGCGGTGAACAGCGTAAAAAAACCCGTAAAAAACGTTACCAGAGTTTCTGTTTTTTGGTCACTTTGCCCTACAAATATTAGAATAAAAAGTGATCAAAAAGTCGCACGTATCCAAAAATGGTACCTATAAAAACTATAGCTCGTCTCGCAAAAAACAAGCCCTCATACACCTCCGTCGACAAAAAAATTAAAAAGTTATGGCTCTCACAACTTGGCGACAGAAAAAATACATTCTTTTTACAAAAGTAATTTTATTGTGCAAAAAGTTGTAAAACATGAAAAAGTTCTATAAATGAGGTATCGCCGGAATCGTACTGACCCGCAGAATAAAGGTAACATGTAGTTTATAACGCATGGCGAACGCTGTATAAAAAAAAAACAAAAAAAGCTGTGCCAGAATTGCGTTTTTTTGTTTACCTGGCATCCCAAAAAATAGAATAAAAGGTTATCAAAAAGTCGCATGTACCCCAAAATGGTACCAATAATAGCTACAGCTCGTCCCGCAACAAACCAGCCCTCATACCGCTACGTCTATGAAAAATAAAATTAGTTATGGCTCCAATAAGTCAGGAAATAAAAAAATATGCAGTTGTGCCCGAGGGGAACATTTCTTCTGTTTGAAGAGGCGATTTTTCAAGGACCTAAAATTAGGGAACCAGGAAAGGGAGGGCCCAAACATATCCGCTGGAAGCGACGGTGCCCGTATTATACCAGGACAACACTTTCCCAGCAAAATTCCCCAAACTACAAAGGCGCGGAGTGTGGATCAAAAGGGGGATAAGAAAGGACGCCATATATCAGTGCGACACCGGCCTGTGCGGAAAGGATTGCTTCACAGCGTAACACACATCTATGGATCATTTTATTGTTTTTTTTTACCCCATTATTATACCACCTGACTATGCCCCTTATATACTCCGCCCGGCTTACATATGCCCTACATTATAAACTGAAACACCAGTAAGACTCCAAACAAAACTACTACCAAGCAAAATCCACGCTCCAAAAGCCAAATGGCATTTCCTCCCATCTGAACCCTACAGCGTGCCCAAACAGCAGTTTCCTTCCACATATATGGCATCGTCATACCCGGGAGAACCCTTTTAGCAATTTTTGGGGTGTGTGTCTCCAGTGGCATAAGCTGGGCACGACATATTTGCCACTGAATGGCATATCTAGGGAAAAATATAAATTTTTAATTTGCACCATCCACAGCGCATTCATTTATGGAAAAGATCTGTGGGGTGAAAATGCTCACTACACCCCTTAATAAATGCCTTGAGGGGTGCAGTTTCCATAATGGGGTCACTTCCCAGGGGTTTATTTTTATTATTTAACATCTGAGCCTCTGCAGTTGTGAACCAATACTTTGTAAATCGCCAAATTAGGCCTCAATTTTACATGGTACCCTTTCACTCCTGAGCCTGGTCGACTGTCCAGGCAAGAGATTAGGGCCACATGTAGGGTGTTTCTAAAACCAGGAAACCCAGCATAATAATTAGAGAGCTGTCTTGTTATGGTGGCACAAGCCGGGCACCACATATTGTCCACATATCTGTGGAAAAAATCCCATTTTCACTCTGCAACATCGAGTTCACACTAATTTCTACAAAACACCTGCAGGGTTAACATGCTCACTACACCCGTAGGTAAATGCATTGAGGGGTGTAGTTTCCAAAATGGGGTCACTTCTGGGGGATTTCCACTGTTTTGGGCCCACAGGCGCCCAGAAACCAATCCAGAAACATCTGCACTCCAAATGGCGGTCCTTCCCTTCTGAGCCCTGCCATGTGCCCAAACAGCAGTTTATGACCACATATGGGGTATTGCCGTACTCGGTAGAAATTGCTTTACAAATGTTGGGTTCTTTTTTTCCTTTATTTGTTGCGAAAATGAAAAAATTTGCGCTAAAGCTACGTCTTATTGAAGAAAAAGGATTGTTTTTATTTTCACTGCCCAATTCTAATAAATTCTATGAAACATCTGTGGGGTCAAAATGCTCACTACGCCCCTAGATGAATTCCTCAAGAGGTGTAGTTTCCTAAATGGTGTCACTTTTTGGGCGTTTTCATTGTTTTTTTCCCCTCAGGGGCTTTGCAAATGTGACATGGCCGCCGCAAACCATTCCTGCTCAATGTGATCTCCAAAAGCCAAATAGCGCTCTTTCCCTTCTAAGCCAAGCCGTGTCTCCAAACAGCCGTTTATTACCACATGTGGGGCATTGTTTTACTCGGGAGAAATTGCTTTACAAATTTTGTGGTGCTTTTTCTCCTTCAGTCCTTGTGGAAATGAGTAAAAATAAGCTAAACCTACATTTTCTTTGAAAAAATGTTGATTTTTATTTTCAGGGCCTACTTCCAATAATTTCTGCAAAAAACCTGTGGGGTCAAAGAGCTCACTATACCCCTAGATAATTTCCTCAATGGGTGTAGTCTCCAAAATGGGGTCACTTGTGGGGGGTTTCCACTGTTTTGTCTCCTCAGGGACTTCGTAAATGTGACCTGGCCTCCGCAAACCATTTCTGCTAAACTTGAGCTCCAAAAGCCAAATAGCGCTCTTTCCCTTCTCAGCCTCGCCGTGTGTCCAAACAACCGTTTATTACCACATGTGGGGCATTGTTTTACTCGGGAGAGATTGGTTTACAAATTTTACGGTGCTTTTTCTCCTTCAGTCCTTGTGGAAATGAGAAAAAATTAGCTAAACCTACATTTTCTTTGAAAAAATTTAGATTGTCATTTTCAGGGCCTATTTCCAATAATTTATGCAAAAAACCTGTTGGGTCAAAACGCTCACTATACCCCTAGATAATTTCCTCAATGGGCGTAGTTTCCAAAATGGGGTCACCTGTGGGGGGTTTCCACTGTTTTGTCCCCTCAGGGGCTTTGTAAATGTGACATGGCCTCCACAAACCATTCCTGCTAAACTTGAGCTCCAAAAGCCAAATAGCGCTCTTTCCCTTCTCAGCCTCGCCGTGTCTCCAAACAACCGGTTATTACCACATGTGGGGTATTGTTTTACTCGGGAGAAATTGCTTTACAAATTTTACGGTGCTTTTTCTCCTTTAGTCTTTGTGAAAATGAGAAAAAAAATCGCTAAACCTACATTTTCTTTGAAGAAATGTTGATTTTAATTTTCACGGCCTACTTCTAATAATTTCTGTAAAAAAGCTGTGCGGTCAAAATGCTCACTGTACCCCTAGATAATTTCCTTGAGGTGTGTAGTTTCCCAGATGGGGTCACTTTTGGGGGATTTTGACTGTTTTGGCACCGCAAGAGCCCTTCAAACCTGACATGGTGCCTAAAATATATTCTAACAAAAATAAGGCCCCAAAATCCACTAGGTGCTCCTTTGCTTCTGAGGCCGGTGCTTCAGTCCAGTAGCACGCTACGGCTACATGTGGGATATTTCCTAAAACTGCAGAAACTGGGCAACAAATATTGAGTTGCATTTCTCTGGTAAAACCTTCTGTGTTATAAAAAAAATTGTACTAAAAATTTATTTCTGCAAAAAAATATGAAATTTGTAAAATTCACCTCTACATTGCTTTAATTCCTGTGAAATGTGTAAAGGGTTAAGACATTTTCTAAATGCTGTTTTGAATACTTTGAGGGGTGAAGTTTTTAAAATGGGGTGACTTTTTGGGGGTTTCTAATATATAAGGCCCTCAAAGCCACTTCACAACTGAACTGGCCCCTGTAAAAATGGCCTTTTGAAATTTTCTTGAAAATGTGAGAAATTGCTGCTAAAGTTCTAAGCCTTGTGAGGTCATAGAAAAATAAAAGGATGTTCAAAAAACGATGCCAATCTAAAGTAGACATATGGGTGATGTTAATTAGCAACAATTTTGGGTGGTATAACTGCCTGTCTTACAAGCAGATACATTTAAATTGAGAAAAATGCTAATTTTTGCAATTTTTCGCTAAATTTTGGTGTTTTTCACAATTAAATACTGAACATATCGAGCAAATTTTGCCAGTAACATAAAGTCCAATGTGTCACGAGAAAACAATCTCAGAATCGCTTGGATAGGTGAAAGCATTCCGGAGTTATTACCACATAAAGTGACACATGTCAGATTTGAAAAATGAGGCTCGGTCAGGAAGGTCAAAAGTGGCTAAAGAGGGAAGGGGTTAATGTATTTATGCCAAGAGAAATATTGTTGTGTTCTAAAAGTTAGGCAACATGCACACTACTGCAGTTTTGCAGCCGTATTCTAGCCACAATTGCAGATCGTATAGGACGCATTCTATCCTATGGGTCAATGCACACAACCGTGGTTTTCACAGTCCGTGTATTGTCCAGGAGGCCATACCGCAAAAAAAAATAAAAAAATAGGACAAGTCATTTTACTGGAAGCATTTGCGGTCCAGGCTCCTCAACCCCTTCCCGCTCCTGGACGTACTATTAGGTCATGGTAGCTGTATCGTTCGCGCTCCATGACCTTATAGTTTGTCACGGGAGTAACGGCCATTTCGGCCGTCTTCCTGGCACATGCAGGAGCTGTGACAGCTGCTGTCTCGTACAGCAGTTGCCGCAGCTCCTACAGCGGGGACCGATCGCTGTGTCCCTGCTGATTAACTCCTTAAAAGCCGCGTTCAATAGTGATCGCGGTTTTTTAGGGGTTAAGCTACCAATCGCCGGCCTGCTACACGATAGTGGCCGGCGTTGGTGACTATGGAAACCGGACACCAAACAATGGCGTCCGGCTAGGCCATCGACGGAAGCCTAGTGGGTCCTGAGAAAGTCAGGACCCACTATGCTTGCTGTCAGTGAGTAGCTGACAGCTCTGATACACTGCACTACGCATGTAGTGCAGTGTATTAGAATTGCGATCAGGGCCTCCTGCCCTCAAGTTCCCTAATGGGACAAAAGTATAACAAGTAAAAAAAAAAAAAAAAGTGTAAAAACAAGAAAATAAAAAGTTTTAAAAAGTAATAAAAAGTAAAAAATCACCCTTTTTCCCTTATCAGTACTTTGTTAATAAAAAGAGATTAAAAAAAAGTTACATAATTGGTATCGCCACGTCCGTAACGGCCTGAACTACAAAATTATTTCGTTATTTATCCCGCGTGGTAAACGCCATAAAAGAAAATATCAATAAACCATACCAGAATCACAATTTTTTTTTCGTCACTTCACCTCCCATAAAATGGAATAAAAAGAGATCAAAAAGTCGCATGTACCTAAAAATGGTCCTGATCAAAACTGCAGTTCGTTACGCAAAAAAAAAAAGTCCTCACACGGCTTTCTTGATGTAAAAATAAAAAAGTTCTGGCTCTTAGAATAAGGTAACACAAAAAGTAGATTATTTACAAAACGTATTTTATTGTGCAAACGCCATAAGACATAAAAAAAACTATAAACATATGGTATCGCCGTAATCGTATCGCCCCGCAGAATAAAGTGAATGTGTCATTTATAGCGCACGGTGAACGCTGTGAAAGAAATAGAATAAAAAACAAATAGTAGAATTGCTGTTTTTTAGTCACCACGCCACTTAAAAATAGAATAAAAACTGATCAAAAAGCCGCATGCACCCCAAGAAAACTACAATGGATTCCTCAAGGGGTCTAGTTTCCAAAATGGGGTCACTTTTGGGGGGTTTCCACTGTTTTGGCACAAGACCTCTTCAAACCGGACATGGTGCCTAATAAAAAGGAGGCCTCAAAATCCTCTAGGTGGTCCTTTGCTTCTGAGGCTGCTGCTTCAGTCCATTACTGCACTAGGGCCACGTGTGGCATATTTCTCAAAACTGCAGAATCTGGGCAATAAATATGGAGTTGCGTTTCTCTGGTAAAACCTTCTGTTTTACAGAAGAAAAAAAAAAAGGATTTTCTGACAAAAAAAAAATATGTAAATTTCACCTCTACTTTGCTCTAAATTCCTGTGAAACACCTAAAGGGTTAATAAACTTTCTATATGCTGCTGTGAATACTTTGAGGGGTCTAGTTTCTAAAATGGGGTGTTTGATGGGGGTTTCTAATATATGGGCCCCTCAAAGCAACTTCAGAACTGAACTGGAACCTAAAAAAAATAAATTAGGCAATACTTTGCTTCTTACATTATACTGATAATGAGCAGTGCCCACCACGAGATGACCCCAGTTTTGACGGTTTGTATAAACGGAGACCCCCATTAGGCCATTTCAGTGCCCGGTTTGCCCAAGCATACACCCCGAGAAGTGTATTTCTATTGATGAGTCCTTAGTACATTGTAAAGGGAGGCTTCAATTCCGCCAGTACCTGCCAGGTAAGAGGGCAAGGTAGGGCGTGAAGATGTATAAAAGGTGTGCGAGAGTGCATCAGGGTATACCTACAAATTTAGGATGTGTGAAGGGAAGGACACCAGTATTCAGCCCCCAGAATGCCCCCCCCCCCTTACTGGGAGTTCATGCAAAAATTGTGTGGGATTTGGTGCACCAACTGCTGGATCAGGGCTACCACCTCTACCTGGATAATGTTTATACCAGCGTCCCACTCTTCAAGTGCCTTGCTTCCAGAAGTACTGCGGCATGCGGCACTGCTAGAAGAAATCTGAGAGGCCTCCCTAAGACTCTGCTTGGGCAAACAAGAAGGGGTTAGAGCAGGGCACAATCTAGAAGCAACATATTGTGTGTCACGTACAAGACGAGAGCTGTCACACCAGTACCCATGTACCTGTACGAGGTACCAGTACAGAGACCACCAAACCGGACTGCATCCTGGACTACAATAGGTACATGGGAGGGGTGGACTTGTCAGATCAAGCCCTACAGCGCCATGCGGTGTGGTATAAGAAGTTGGCCGGGCACATCATACAGATGGCATTGTACAATGTGTACGTGCTACGTCGATGTACAGGCCAGAGAGGAACTTTCCTGGAATTTCAATAGGTGGTTATCAAGAACCTAATTTTTAGGGACCAGGAAGGGGGGGCACCCAGTACCCAGTAACTCGGATGGCCGAGTTGGGTGAATACTCGACACGGTCTAGTTTTAAAAATCAATTACTCAAAGTCAGAGGCGCTTAACATATCGTTGCCACAAACTCTGGTGGCCGACCTGTCGGAGTCGTTCTCCTTCAAATGGGCTAGGGATTCGCTCAAGTATCTGGGGGTTAGGCTCCAGAGTGTGCTGTCTCGCCTATATGAGGTGAACTTTACCCTTCTCCTTCAAAGGGTAAAGAGCGACTTGGACTCGTGGACGTCGGGTACCTTTACCTGGTTTGGCAGATGTGCTATATTTAAAATGAAAATTTTACTGCGGATCCTGTACGTCTTTCAGGCGTTGCCGATACACATCGCATGCCCCTTCTTTCAGTCTCTGCTGTCTATGCTTCACAAGTTCATATGGGCGGGGAAACTGGCACATATTGCCCATCTATGCTCTTTCGTGCGAAGTGTGAGGGCGGTGTTGGCCTTCCGGATTTCGTGTCCTATCATCAGACCTCGCACTTGGCACGAATTTTGGATTGGTTCAGACATGCGGAGATTAAAGAATGGGTGTCCATGGAACAGGTCTTTATGGAAGTTCCTATGCAGGCCTTTCAGTGGTTGGGCATTCATGTCCCTCTAGCAGCACGGACACATCCGAGGATAGGGCCCACGCTGGCGGTTGCGGCGCGGATCTTCCCTTGGACGGAGTTCTCCCCCTCTCCAATGTTCCCGGTTTTGGGCAATCCTGCATTTCCACCAGGGCAGGAGGGAGGCCCCTTCCAGCACTGGTTGAAGGCAGGTAAAGGACGTGCGGCCCGTTTTTTACAGGATGAGGTGTGGATGAGTAGTACTCAGCTGGTGTCCTTGTCGGATCCGGTCCCTTTTTCTGTATGGCAGGTCACCCAATTGAGACACTTTCTCGTGTCCTTAGCTGATCCAGCGGCGTACTCGCAAAATCACTCCCCTTTTGAGTTATTATGCGCGGGCACAATCCGACACGCATTGTCTAGACTCTATGCTCTCCTAATCTCCCCCTCCACCCTGTCCACGCCTCCATACTTGCTTAGTTGGGAACGGGACTTAGGCTTCACATTTACTCCTGAGCATAAGGATCACCTGTTCCACATGACACAAATCATCTCTGGCTAGCAGATTTCAAGAGGCTGGGTATAAGATTTTGTCTCGATGGTATAGGGTGCCTTCCAGATTGCATGTGATGTTTCCGGCGGTTTCGCCGCTGTGTTGGAGATGTGGTGACCATGTGGGTACTCTCTTACATATTTTTTGGGACTGCCCCATGCTGACGGACTTTTGGTCTGAGGTGTGGCGCATTTCCTCGAAATTTACGGATTTCCTCCTCCCGAGAACACCGGGTCTCTTCCTGCTCCATCTGTGTGAGGTGCCTCTGTCTATCGACGGTCAGTGGTGCGCCATCTGGTGAATGCGGCCAGGGCGTGTGTCCCTGCGTTGTGGAGACAATCCTGCCCCCTGACGGTGGGCATGTGGTTTGGTAAAATTCAGGAGATCATGAGAATGGAGGATCTCACGGCATCAATGAGAGGATCCCATGCTGCCTTCCTCAAAACGTGGCGTGAATGGATTAGCTTTCAATCCTCAGAGGAATACAAGACCGTCATGGCGTCTTGAGTCAACTCAGTGGGTCCTGGTGGTCAGGTCGGTTCCTTCCCTTTTCTCTCTTTCTTCTGCCTTCTCTTCTTTCGTTGCAACGCTTTTCTGCTCCTCCTTATGGGTATATATGCATGGCTGCGGGTCCAGGATGCATACCAGAACTCCTCTAGTCTTCACGTTCTTAGCAGTTGGAGTTATACTTCTCTGTGATTAGGGTGCCTTTGTATTGTTACTTGTTGGCCTGTGAGCCGATGTTGCTGCAGTTTTGCGATGCGCCATGATGTAATGCTCTTTTGAAAACAAAAATAAAAGAATTTAAAAAAAAAACATGAGAAATTGCTGTTTACGTTCTAAGCCTTGTAATGTCCAAGAAAAATAAAAGAATGTTCAAAAAACGATGCTAATCTATAGTAGACATATGGGAAATGTGAACTAGTAACTATTTTGGGTAGTATAACCATCTGTTTTACAAGCAGATGCATTTAAATTCTGAAAAATGATATTTTTTATACATTTTGCAATTTTTCACCAATAAACACTGAATATATCGTCAAAATTTCACCACTAACATAAAGCCCAATGTGTCACGAGAAAACAGTTTCAGAACTGCTTGGATAGGTTTAAGCATTCCGAAGTGGATTACCACATAAAGTGAAATATGTCAGATTTGAAAAATGGGCTCTCAGCTGTCACCACATTATAAGTGCCCTATCTCCTACATAAGGAGATCGGCACTATAATGTAGGTGACAGCAGTGCTTTTTATTTTAAAAAAACAATCTATTTTCACCATGTTATTAGCGATTTTAGATTTATGCTAATTAGTTGCTTAATGCCCAAGTGGGCGTGTTTTTACTTTAGACCAAGTGGCTGTTGTACAGAGGAGTGTATGACGCTGACCAATCAGCGTCATGCACTCCTCTCCATTCATTTAGTCAGCGCATAGGGATCCTTTTAGATCGCTATGTGCTGTCTTATACTAACACATTAACAATACTGAAGTGTTTAGACAGTGAATAGACATTCCACGAGATGTCTATTCACAATCTCTGCACTTCGTTACGGTTTCTGTGGTAGTTACAGCAGAGGAAGAGTAATCTCGCGAGATTACGCTGTAGATGACAGGTTACAACGAGATTACACTTCCTCTGCTGTAACTACCATAAAAACAGTAACGAAGTGCAGAGATTGTGAATAGACATCCCGTGGAATGTCTATTCACTGTCTAAACACTTCTGTATCGTTAATGTGTTAGTAAAAGACAGCACATCGCGATCTAAAAGGATCCCTATGCGCTGACTAAATGAATGGAGAGGAGTGCATGATGCGGATTGGTCAGCGTCATACACTCCTCTGTACAACGCCCACTTGGTCTAAAGTAAAAACAAGCCCACTTGGGCATTAAGCAACTCATTAGCATAAGTCTAAAATTGCTAATAAAGTGGTGAAAACAGATAGTTTTTTTAAATAAAAAGCACTGCTGTCACCTACATGTAGGAGATAGGGCACTTATAATGTGGTGACAGAGCCTCTTTAAGGCCCAAACTAGGCTGCGTCCCTAAGGGGTTAAAGTACAAGTTCTGTACTATTAACCCATTAGTGACCAGCCCATAGTGTTTCTACGTCGGTTCCTAACGGGCCTTATTCCGATGCCATAGACTTTTTTTTACGTCGCGGCATCAGAATAAGTAAACAGAGCAGGGAGCTGTCAAAGGGGGCGTCCCTGCTCGACCGGGTGAGATCGAGATAAGTATCGATCTCACCCGTTTAACCCCTCAGATGCGGTGCTGATTAGCGTGCACCGCATGTGAGTGGTTTTGGAGAGCGGGAGGGAGCTCCCTCTCATCCAACTGACACCCGGCGATAAGATCGCCAAGTGTCTGTTTCTCCGATGGCAGCCGGGGGCCTAATAAAGGCCCCCCAGGTCTGCCTGTGGTGAATGCCTGCTAGTTCATGCCGGAGGCATGACCTAGCAGATGCCTGTCCGTTTTACACAGACAGGCATAATACACTGCAATACAGAAGTATTGCAGTGCATTATAAATGCGATCGGAGGATCGCATAGTAAAGTCCCCTAGTGGGACTAGTAAAAAAGTGAAAAAAAAAAAAAGTGGAAAAAATAAATAATGAAAAACCCACTTTTCCCCCTTACAAACTGCTTTATTATGATTAACAAACAAAATAAATTAAAAATGTTACACATATTTGGTATCGCCACGTCTGTAACGACCCCAACTATAAACTTATTACATCATTTAGCCCTCACGGTTAACGGCATAAAAAATCAAATAAACATGCAAAAAAAGTGATAAAAAGTGATCAAAAAGTCGCATCAACTCCAAAATGGTACCGATAAAAACTACAAGTCGTCCTGCAAAAAAAAAGCCCTCCTACAATTGCATCGGCGAAAAAATAAAAAACGTTACGGCTCTTCAAATATGGAGACACAAAAACAAATAATTATGAAAAAAAAGTGTTTTCACTGTGTAAGGCCTCATGCACATGACCGTATTTTTTCCCACCCGTAAATACTGGCGTAAATACGGGTCCGGTGTCACACGTATTCCACCCGTTTTGCACCAGTATTAACGAACCAGTGCCCGTAAATATGGGTCCGGTGTCACCCGTATTCCACCCGTATTTACGGGCAGGTTTTTGGCGGCAAAATAGCACTGCACTAGTCGGCAGCCCCTTCTCTCTATCAGTGCAGGATAGAGAGAAGGGACAGCCTTTTCTGTAATAAAAGTTAAAGAAATTCATACTTACCCGGCCGTTGTCTTGGTGACGCGTCCCTCTCTTCACATCCAGCCCGACATCCCTGGATGACGCGGCAGTCCATGTGACCGCTGCAGCCTGTGATTGACCTGTGATTGGCTGCAGCGGTCACATGGCCTGAAACGTCATCCAGGACGTCGGGCCGGATGTCGAGAGGGACGCGTCACCAAGGCAACGGGCGGGAGACCGGACTGGAGGATGCAGGAAGTTGTCGGTAAGTATGAAAGTCTTTTATTTTTATTTTTTACAGGTTTATACTGATCGGTAGTCACTGTCCAGGGTGCTGAAACAGTTACTGCCGATCAGTTAACCCTTTCAGCTCCCTGGACAGTGACTATTTACTGACGTCGCTTAGCAACGCTGCCGTAATGACGGGTGCACACATGTAGCCACACGTCATTACGAGAGCTCCATAGACTTCTATGGACTGTCCGTGCCGTTATTACGGCCTGAAATAGGACATGTTCTATCTTTTTCAACGGTACGGGCACCTTCCCGTGAGAAAACGGGAAGGCACCCGTCGCCAATAGAAGTCTATGAGCCCGTTATTACGGGTCGTAATTACGACCCGTAATAACGGGAGTTTTTACGGTCGTGTGCATGAGGCCTTAAGTAGCAAAACATACAAAATCTATACAAATTTGGTATCGTTGCAATCGCAAAAACCCGCTGAATGAAGTTAGTGTTATTTATACCACACAGTAAACGGCGTAAATTTAGGACGCAAAAAAGTGTGGCGAAATTGCTGTTTTTTTTCTATTCCCCCCCCCCCCCCCCAAAAAAAGTTAATAAAAGTTAATCAATAAATTCTATGTACCCCAAAATGGTGCTATTAAAAATTACAACTTGTCCCACAAAAAACAAGACCTTATACAGCTATGTCGACGTAAAAATAAAAAAAGTATCGCTCTTTGAATGAGACGATGGAAAAACGTAAAAAATGGCTTGGTCATTAACGTCTAAAATAGGCTGGTCATTAAGGGGTTAAAATAACTTTTTTTTTTTTTTTTTTTTTTTATCATCATCAATATAGGGAAGAACGTTCATTTTCATATAACAACTTTACAATTACAAGTCATCATAGGTTTTTCTCTAAATAGCCACACAAAACAGACTGCAATACTTAGGGTATGTTCACACGCTGAGCCAAAAACGTCTGAAAATACGGAGCTGTTTTCAAGGGAAAACAGCACCTGATTTTCAGACGTTTTTTGAGCAACTCACGTTTTTTCGGCCGTTTTTGGAGCTGTTTTCAATAGAGTCTATGAGAAAACGGCTCCAAAAACGTCCCAAGAAGTGTCCTGCACTTCTTTTGACGAGGCTGTAATTTTACGCGTCGTCTTTTGACAGCTGTCAAACGACGACGCGTAAATTACAGGTCGTCGGCACAGTACGTCGGCAAACCCATTCAAATGAATGGGCAGATGTTTGCCGACGTATTGTAGCCCTATTTTCAGACGTAAAACGAGGCATAATACGCCTCGTTTACGTCTGAAAATAGGTCGTGTGAACCCAGCCTTATTATAGTGAGTATTGGGACAGTTTCCAACATGAATCATCCTTTGAATAAACTATTAACCTGAGGCTACTTTTACAGAGACAAATTGTTAGAAAAGGCAAGCAAAGCAAAAAACACAGGCAGGTTGTTCTGCAGAGAAAGCACTACAGTCAGTAATACCCCTGGGGAAATTGGTTATTTTGGTCCCATTTTAAAAGTGCGCCTACAAAAGAAGCACGGGTCCATCACCATTATTACTATTTAACCGCTTCCCGACCGCCCACAATAAATTCACGTCGGCGCTTGCTGGCCTCTGTGCAGCGACAACGTGAATTCACAGTGGGTGTTTAAAGCGCGATCTGGGTGTCTCAGAATAGGGCTGACACACGGATCACGCTGTTATCACCTGCCACTGGTACCAGAGACATGATCGGGACCTAATTGGTTCAGGTCCCGGTCATGTGATCGCAG
Organism: Rhinoderma darwinii; assembly: GCF_050947455.1. Lineage (NCBI taxonomy): Eukaryota > Metazoa > Chordata > Amphibia > Anura > Rhinodermatidae > Rhinoderma > Rhinoderma darwinii. Next base: position 452,471,115 of record NC_134687.1, read on the forward strand.
GGAAAGTTTGTTGTAGCAACGAACTGGAAAAGTTTGTTACTATAAGAAACTGGAAAGTTTGTTGCTACAACAAATTTTCCCGGGGACCGATTGCAGGTGCTGCAGTCGGTTATAAGGCAAAACCGGATGTCATACAACAGTCCCCGGGTCTGCCATGCACAGCAGCCTATGAGAACCAGCCAGAGGCAGGTCCTCATAAGCTTCTTGTCAGTGTGACTCAGCATCACACTGACAGTTTATAATACGTTACACTAGCTAGCTATTATAGCAGCCATCAGTGCTGCAGGTCTTCAAGTAAAACAAGTAAAAAAAAGCAGCAATATAACTTATTTTTACACTTTTAGGCTATGTTCACACGGAGTATTTTGGGGGAGGAATATCTGCCTCAAAATTCCGTTTGGAACTTTGAGGCAGATTTTCCTCTCCCTGCACGCCGATTTTCGCGCCATTTTTCGCCCGCGGCCATTGAGCGCCGCGGGCATAAAACAGCGCGAAATACGCTTTCTCTGCCTCCCATTGAAGTCAATGGGAGGTCAGAGGCGGAAGCGCCCGAAGATAGGGCATGTCGCTTCTTTTTCCCGCGAGGCAGTTTTACTGCTCGCGGGAAAAAGACGCCGACGCCTCCCATTGAAATCAATGGGAGGCGTTCTCGGGCCGTTTTGGCCGAGTTTTGCGACGCGGTTTCCGCGTCCAAAAACTCGGCAAAATACACCGTGTGAACATAGCCTTATAAAACATTTGTAAGTTACAAAAACAAAAAATGCTTTTTTTCCCTAGAAGTCTTTTATTATAGGAAAAAAATGAAAACGTTAAAAAAAAAAAAAAGTACACATATTTGGAATCACCACGTTCATAACGACCCAAACTATAAAACTATAATGTTTTTCCTGCACGATGACCGCAAAAAAAAATTAAAAAAACAATGTCAGAATCACTATTTTTTGGTCATCACCCCTCCCAAAATATAGAATAAAAAGTGATCAAAAATTTGCATGTACCCCAAAATACTACCAATAAAAACTACAACCCGTCTCGCAAAAAACAAGCCCTTACACAGCTTTTATGACTGAAAAATAAAAAAAAGTTACGGCTCTCAGAATATGGTGACACAAAAGAAATAATTTTATTGAAGTGATTTTAATGCGCAAACGCCACAAAAACATAAAAAAAACTATATACATATGGTATCGCTGTAATCGTATCGACCCGCAGAATAAAATAAAAAAAAAAAGACAAAAAAACCATTGTCAGAGTTTGTTTTTTTGTGACTTTGCTTGCCAAAAAATTCTAGTAAAAAGGGATAAAAAAAACAACACATGTACCCTAGAATTGTACCAATGGAAACTACAGATTGAGGCCCCATGCACACGACCGTAAAAAAACGCAGTTTTTGCGGACCGCAATTGCGTTCCGCAAAAACGGAGCCGTTCACTTTCATTGAACACTGACACCTTTCCGTAGCACTACGGAAAGGTGTCCGTGCCGTGGAAATGTTCCGGGAATTATGGAACATGTCCGTTCTTTCGCATTTTGCGGGCCGTGCTCCCATACTTTGTATGGGAGCACGGCCCAAAAATGCGGCTGTCAGTCGGCGGCTGGCCGTGCCCGCAATCGCGGGCCGTGATTGCGGGCACGGTCGTGTGCATGGGGCCTGAGTGCTTACTTGTTGCGGAACAAACAGCTCCGGTGAAGAAAAAATAAAAAAGTGTTCTGGCTCTCAGACTATAGCGACAGAAATTGTTCAGTGTCCATAAGCGGATAAGATCGGGCGCCATTTATCAGTGCGACATCGGCCACATATCTGCTGATTATTTTTTATTTACCCCATTATTATAACCTCTTATTATGTCCTGATGTTCTCCGCACATCCCACATATGCCCCCCACATTATAAACCGAAATACCAGCAAAACCCCAAACAGAACAGTTACCAAGCAAAATCTGCGCTCCAAAAGCCAAATGTATTGCAGTATAATATCATTTTTACATGCTCCTGTAACAGCGCAATCGCTGTTCCTGTCCGTTAGTCCCGGATGTCAGCTGTAATACACAGCTGACACCTGCAGAATATGGAGCGTTAATGCGCAGCGGATGGTGCAAAGTGAAAATTTACATTTTTAACCGATATGCCATTTTAATGCACAATATGTTGTGCCCAGTTTGTGCCACTGAAGACAAATACCTCAAACAATGTTGAGCGGGTTCTCCCGGATATAAAAGATCATATATGTGGACGTAAGCTGGTGTTTGGGCACGCTATGGGGCTCAGGTGTATTGTACCAGCGACCTAATGATCGCTCGTTCCAGTCCCCCTAAAGAGACTTCTGGGAGGTTTCCACTGTTTTGGTACCTCAGGGAACCATTGCAGCTAAATTTTAGCTCGGAAAGCCAAATATTGTTCCTTCCCTTCGGAGTCCTGCTGTGGGTCCGAACAGCAGTTTATTACCACATATGGGCTATTGCTGTAATCAGGACAAATTGCTTTACAAATTTTGGGGTGATTTTTCTCCTTTATTCATTGTAAAAATTAAACATTTCTATGTTTTTTCAGAAAAAAGTAGATTTTTATTTTCACGGCCTAATTCCACTAAATTCAGCAAAAAAACTGTGGGGTCAAAATGCTAACTATACCCCTAAAAAAATTCCTTGAGGGCTGTAGTCTTCAAAATGGGGTCACTTTTGGGGGGTTTCCACTGTTTTGCTCCCTCCAGGGCGTTGCAAACACGACATGGTACTGAAACTAATCCAGCAAAATCTGCACTTCAAAATCCAAATGGCGCTCCTTCTCTTCTGAGCTCTGCCGTTGGGTCCAAACAGCAGTTTAGTACCACATATGGGGTATTGCCGTATTCGGGAGAAGTAGCTTTACAAGTTTTGGGGTGCTTTTTATTCTTTATTCCTTGCAAATATTTTTTTTTATATTTTTACAGAAAAAAAAGTAGATTTTCACTTTCACAGACTAACTCCAATAAATATAGCAAAAGACCTGTGGGGTCAAGATGCTAACTGCGCCCCTAGATAAAATCCTTGAGGTGTGTAGTTTCCAAAACCATGTCACTTTTGGGGGATTTCCATTGTTTTGCCACTAAAAGACCTCTTCAAACCTGACATGGTGCCTAAAATATATTCTATAAAAAAAAAAAAAAAAAAAAAAAAAAAAAAAGGAGGCCCCAAAATCCACTAGGTGCTCCTTTGCTTCTGAGGCCTGTGTTTCAGTCCATTATCACACTAAAAACTAGAATCTGGGCAATAAATATTGAGTTGCGTTTCTCTGGTAAAACCTTCTGTGTTACAGAAAAACATGTATTATAAATGAAATTTCAGCAAAAAAAAATAAAATTTGTTAATTTCCCCTCTACTTTGCTTTAATTCCTGTGAAGCGCCTAAAGGGTTAAGAAACTTTCTGAATGCGGTTTTGAATACTTTGAGGGGTGCAGTTTTTAATATGGGGTGATTTATGGGGTCTATCTAGTACATAAGGCCCTCAAAGCCGCTTCAGAACGGAACTGGTCCCTGTAAAAATAGCCTTTTGAAATTTTCTTTAAAATGTGAGAAATTGCTGCTAAAGTTCTAAGCCTTGTAACGTCCTAGAAAAATAAAATAATGTTCAAAAAAAGGATGCAAACAAAGTAGACATATGGAATATGTGAAGTCGGAACTATTTTGTGTGGTATTACTATCTGTTTTACAAGCAGATACATTTAAAATGAGAAAAATCATAATTTTTGGGAATTTTTTCTAAATTTTGGTGTTTTACACAAATAAGCAATAAATTTATTGACCAAATATGTCACGAGAAAACAATCTCAGAATCTCTTGGATAGGCAAAAGCATTCCAGAGTTATTACCACATAAATTGACACGTCAGATTTGAAAAAAATGGGGCTGGTCCTGAAGGCCAAAACGAGCTTGGTCCTGAAAGGGTTAATGTTTAACACGTAATCTCAGCAATGTGTAAACTTGCACAGATTGTCTAGATCTTGCTAAATTTTATACATTAGGTAAAAAGCCTCCTATTCCGACCTCCTGTGCTCCAGTCAGGAAATCACAAAACAATGAAGAGATCTCATTGCTATAATAGATTGGCACATAGGCTAGTGTCAAAGCTCTTACACAAAATATTGGTTTGCCGAATTATCTAGCAGATAGTCATGGGTTTCCAAATATAGTACATAAATTAAGCCACTGCTTCATTTAACCCCTTAGTGACCACCAATACACCTTTTCACGGTGGTCACTAAGGGGCCTTAGGCTAGGCCGGCCCTTTTTCACGGCAGCCCAGTCTAAGCTGTGCTCCTGCTCCAACGATCTCTATCAAAGTTTACTTCGATCGTGGCCGTTTAACCCATTAAATGCCGCGGTCAATAGCGACCTCATCATATAACTTGTTTACAGAGGGCAGGAGATCCCTCTGTCACCTTTCAGCGGCACGCAAATGCAATCGCAGGCCTCCGATGGGGTGTCATGGCAGCCGGGGGCCTGATAAAAGCCCCCAGGTCTGCCCTGGGCATATGCCTATTAGGACGTGCCAGAAGCAGGCACTAATAGATTGCCTGTCAGATTTACACTGACAGTATACCAGAGCATTATTGCCTAAGTATACCAAAGCATCATAGCGGCGATCTAAAGATCGCATAGTAAAGTCCCCTAGTGGGACTAAAAAAAAAACAAGTAATGTGAAATAAAAAAAAAAAAAAAAAAAAAAAAAATAATAACTTTTTTTCCCCCATAAAAAGTGGTTTTATTTAGAAAACGTGTAATAAAGAAATAAGAGTGCACATATATGGTATCCCCGCGACCGCAACGACCCCAAGTTAATATGCAATTACAATCGCAAGGTGAACACCAAAAAAAAAAAAAACACAAAAAAACAATGCCGAATTTGCCATTTTTTTTCCATTGACCACCAAAAAGTCATAATAAAAGTTAATCAATAACTCAGACCCCCAAAACCAGTACCAATCAAAACTACGTCTCGTCCTGCAAAAAACAAACCCCAAAAAATCACTACATTGACAGAAAAATAAACAAAATTACGGCTCTTGGAAAGACCATGCAAAAGCAAATAATTTTAGTTCAAAAGTGTTTTTATTGTGCAAAAGCCGTAAAACAAAAAACCTCTACATATGTGGTATTGTCGTAATCGTACCGACCCATAGAATAAAGGTAACATGTTATTTAAGCCACACAGTGAACGGTGTCAATTTAAAACACAGAGCAATGGCGGAAATTCAGGTTTTTTTTCTATTCCGACAAAAAAAGGAAATAAAAGTTAATCAAAAAAAGATATGTAGGGGGCGTGGCCAGCTATGAGAGTGAGAGGACGTGTTTCCCTGAGCTCCTCCACCAGCTTTCCTGCAATCAGCTACCATCGTGCGTTTTCAATGGGGAAGGCGTCTAAAAAGACCAAGGCACCCTCCCCTATACGTCCCGTATCCCCGCAGGGTGATATCGGGACGTTTTTTGGAAGACAGACCCCGATGCAACTCTGGGCTCCGCTCCGGTCTGAGGACTGTGAGCAAGATGGCCGACCGCCATCTCCGGCTGTGCTTCCCCAGGGCTCCGGGAGCACTGAACAGCCATCTGTCGGCATCTCCCTACCGCCTCAGGTGCAGATGCAGGGGACGTCGAGCTGCTTGCTTTGTCCCAGGGGCATGGATGAAGCTGGGCCCCGGGGCATCCCAGCCCGCCACCATCCAAGATGGCTACCCTGATCTCTCCAGGGCCTGCTGCTGTATCCCAGCAGTCTTCCTTTGCTGGGGATGCCCAGAGTGCGATGACTCCCCTGAACAGCCCTGCTGTCGCCGAGTCGGCTTCCAGAACCACCGCTCCTCTCCCGGCGGCGTGCGAGGCCTTCCAAAATGGCCACCGGCACTAATCAGGGTCACAGCGGCCGGAAACATGTGCTGGGCCCTCTCTGGAGGCTGCATCCCTGCAGGCCTCGTTTCTGCTGTCTGCGGTTCCTCCTCCTGCACCATCAACCTGCCTGCTGTCCGGACCTGATCTGGGCCCATCGGTAATGGGGGATAAGGGATCTGCTGACTCAGATCCTCTGGACCTGCCTCGTCCTGCAACTGAGCAGTCCCAGGAGACCTCGTCTCATCTCCTCCACAGGAACTGTAAGTATGGCGGTCACACACCTCATGCCATCGGGCCCACTGTTGCGACCTTAGGGTCTCAGGCCCAGGTACCCCTGCAGACACACCAGAGCCCCATACCCCTAGGGGTTGCCCCCTCGTGGTCCTCGGGCTCTCCCTGGGGAGGCCCCTCGCATGTCCAGCTGTCCACTCCACCCTTGTTGCTCCAGCGGTCACCTCCACACTATTGTTCTCTGTCCTCCTCCCATATGCCTAGTCATGGCTCACATATTTTTTCTTCCAGTCTTCCTGTTCTTGACTCTGCTCACGACCCAGACGACATTCCGGCTGTTTTCAGATTAAATCATCCAGCCTCCTCATCTGAAAATCGTCCGGCCACTTTTTCGGATATCGTCAGATGGTTCAAACGTTACCCACTAGGGCGGATATGTCTTACTTTACATTCGTCCACAATCTGCTTGGCAAAGTGGAGTTTACCCAGTTCCGTGCTGAACTTTCTTCACTCTATGAGAGTTGATACCCTTGCTCATGACCGTGTCACTGTCTCTGCTACATTGGCAACTATGCAATTCACTCTGCAGCAACATTCTGCTCACCTGTATACTCTGCAACATCTGGATGCTATTGAGAATCGTAATCGGAGGAACAACCTTCGTGTTCGGGGTCTGCCTGAATCTATACCTGCATCGGATCTTTTCGCTACCATCTACAATAACTTATTGGGTCGTACGCCAAATACGCATATTGAACTTGATCGTGCTCAGAGCCCTGCACCCACGAGATGTCATTTGTCGGATTCATTTCTTTGCCATAAAAGACTCGATTCTGCAAAAAAACCAGACAACAACCTACCATCTTCCATCAAGGTACGCAGATACGATCTTGCCGGATCGGTCTAGACACACCTTGGTGCAACGATCTGCTCTCAAACCGCTTTTGGGGGTACTTCGGAACTGAGGCATCATCTATAGATGAGACTTCCCCTTTGCCCTAATGGTCAGACACGAAGGTCATCTCTACACTGAGAGCTCAGAGTGACTTACCCGACTTCCTTCGGGATCTAGGCCTTCCTCCCATTGCTATACACGAATGGCCCTCACTGTTGTCTTCTGCTGGCAAAGGCTCTCACACAGGATGCCCTCCTTATGCGCAACCGCCACCTGCTGGGGGTCACCACACACGGGGTCCCAGAAGACTGTCTGGTCGCGGCCGCGACAGGGAGCCTATCCCGCCTAGAGATCAGCCTGATAGTTTAGGGTGTACGCTGTCCTGTTTCTATACTCTAGGAATTATTTTGCTACCTGCCGCCATTGATTTTCTAGGTCCTGGAAGTCTTTTGTTCCCAATTATTGTAGGATGTCTAATTTGATTTCTATCTTCGGTATTGTTTCTCCTGCTGTTCCAACATGCCTTCCCTTCGGCTTTCAGCATATCTATAATAATAGCGGTTTATATTTATATTTCTGTTATTATACGCTGGGGAGCACGGATTGCTCTTATGCATAGCTGTCACCTTCCCCCTGTAGGTACCGGACCAACATGGCATGCAGTTGACTCTTTGCTTAGTTTGTGCAGCAGCCTCCATTTTGCTGCCTTTTTTGTTGATGCTCTTGTTTTTCTTTAATGCTCTGATTTCTCTCCCTAGACTGTCCCTTCCCCTTCTCTTCCTTGTGGTGATCCTGGACTGCTGCTTTTCCTGTTCTTTCCGGAACGTTTCAGACAGCGGTTTTGCCTGCGTCTATGGCTGACCTCACTGTAGCCTCCTTCAATGTGAAGGGGTTGCATACGCCTGAAAAGAGCACAAATTCTGCACCAGCTGCATAAACGTAAGGTACATATTGCATGTTTCCAGGAAACACACTTTGAGGGTCACTCCTCTGCTATTAGACATACATTTTACACACACTGGCATTTTAGTAAGAATTCCCTTTCCAGATCTTGTGGAGTAGCCATAGCTCTTCATAAATCCCTCACTCATCAGGTTATCAATGTGGTCACTGATGGAGGCTCGATATATCATCCTAGTTCTAAATATTGGTGGGCGTGAGTTCACTGTGATTAATGCCTACGCCCCTAATACGGGGGACTGTGATGTTATGCAGAGACTTTAATCTCCCTTTAGATCAGACACTGGATAATTCTACTGGTCGCTCTAGTATTGCGTATGGTGCTGTCAGACGGGTGAAACATGCTCTTGCACAGCTTCAACTCTGTGATGCTTGGCGTCTACAACACCCTTCTGACAGAGATTATAGCTTTTACTCTCATCCACATGGCACCTACAGTCGCTTGGACTACATTCTCCTTCAACACCATGCCCTTCCATGGGCCGCTTCCACATCCATTGGCAACATATTATGGTCTGATCATACCCCAGTGTATTGTACCCTACACCTTCCTTTTCTCACTAAAGGTCCCTGGTCCTGGATGGGGTCTGCAGTGCTGAACGGTTACAAGCGGTGGAGCACTTCACATCCGATTACGAACATGATACCACATCTCCTATGATGCAAAGCGAGGCCCTTAAAATGTGTGCTCTGAGGTGTCCTTATAAAACATGGAGTACGCCTTCAAAGAGAAAGGGCCCATTCCTTGAAACTTGCTCTCCAAAAAATTACCTCCCTTGAACTGGCTAACAAGCGTGCGCTCTCTCTTCCGCTCCTACGGGAGTTACAGAGTGCCCGACAAAATGCCTGACGTCTGTTCAATTCGGCTCAAAAGCGTGCCCTCCAGTTGTGTCGGAGCAAGTTTTATGAATTTGGTAACTAAAGCGGACGCATGTTAGACAGAGCTTTAAAGGCTCAATTAGCCCAATCCCATATACCAAATATTAAATCTCCCTCTGGCCATGTGGTCCATACGACCCCCAAGATTGCTGACTGCTTTCACACATTTTATTCTGACCTCTAAAACCTTAGACCCTCGACTGACTCGGATCGGGCCTCTTTTCCTTCTCCTTTCACGCCTTTATCCAGGGAGATATCTGAGGAGATGGAGGCTGATTTTACCTCTCCGGAGATCCTTGCTATTATAAAAGGACCTCCCGGGGGGGGGGGGGGAAACTCCCGGCCGGATGGATATACTGTCAAATTTTATAAAACACTGACTGTTTGACGCCACTTCTGCTCCAGGCCTTTAATTCTATCTTCCAGACGTCTTGTTCCCCTCTGGCTCTACCTTAGCCTATGTAACGGTCATCCCTAAAGCGGGTAAAGATCCCCAGCTCTGCTCCAGTTATCGTCCCATACCCTTGTTCAACGTAGACCTAAAAATCTATGCCAAAATGCTAGCTAACAGGTGGAATAAACATCTTCCTAACTTAGTCCATCCAGATCAGGTGGGATTTGTGCCTGGTCAGGAGGCGCATAATAACACTCTTAAAACCTTCGATATTATCCATCATGCTCAGGCTCACCACATCCCCCTCATGATCCTGTCTCTAGATGCCGAAAAGGCGTTTGACAGGATATGCTCGTCTGCCTTTCCTGCTTAGGGAGGTGCGTCTCTCCTACCTGGGTAGGTCTTCCACTCAAACCATGTACTTCACTCAGGTTCTCTCCGATGCCTCTCTGCTCCCATTAGCCACGATTTGCCCTGCTGATACGCCTTCACCACGTCACATATTTGAATACTCCCAGTTAAAACATTTTTATAGTGTCACTACCTGTCAGGCTCATCTTCATCGGCCGCTTACGGACTTCGAGCGTTTATGTTTCCCCACCACGTCCCCTGCACATGCCATCTCCACACTCTATAAACTACTCCTCTCCCAGCGATCCACTCATCTCCCATCCTTATGAAAGGCCTGGGAGACAGAATTGGGCGCAACATTCTCTAACACAATGGAGACGATGTTTCTATCTTTCCCAGAAAGCCTCGATAGCTATCCGAACTCGGGAAACTAGCTACAAAATTATCTGTAAGTGGTATCGGGTCCCCACTGCCCTGCATAAATGGTACCCATCTGTACCCGACATGTTGGCGATGTGGGGCGACGGGAGGGTCCATGTCTCATATTTGGTGGATATTTGGAGGCGGTTCTTAAAATTATATTAGAAGTTACTGGGGACTCAGTCCCCAATTCTCCTGAGGGGGTTCTTTTATTAAAGGAATAGTGTCACGGAAAAAAATGTTTTAACATCAGTTTGATTTTAGTCTTTTATTAAAAACTTTTATATTTGTGTGTTTGTGTTTTACTTTTTTTTATTTTTACACTTTTTCTTCCCTATGGGGGCTGCCATTTTTTACTCCATTTCTGTATGTGTCGATTAACGACACATACAGACATGGAGTACGGCAGCCACAGTCCCATAGTGAATGCGAACGGGGCCCGTTCCATCCACTATGGTGTACGCCGTCTGTGTGGGAACGGCGCATGCGCCGCTCCCACACAGTCCAAGTTGAACTGCGCGCCGTCCAGTGCCATTTTCCTGTGGACCGGAAGTCGCGGCCGGACAGTAAGATTACTACTTCCGGTCGCGGCTTCCGGACTTGTGCACTTGGAGCAGCGGCAGCAGACGGAGCGGACGGACCGGAGGGAGCGGCGGCGACAGGAGCAGATAAGTGATTTCTATGTATGTTCGTGTTTCAGTGTGTTTACTACTGTATGTTAACCTTCTACACTGTGTGTTAGCTCAAAAAATGGCGACACACAGTGTAGGAGGTTAGACCGTTCAATCCCCTCGTTTCTCCCGGCACTAGCCAGGATAAAGGAGGGGGGGATTCTGAGAGCTCACTAGAGCGCGGGATTTTTTCCCAATTTTGCAGCATAAAGCACCGTGGTTGCTTTACCACATGCAATGCTGCAATTTTGGGAATTGCTCCATCTAGTGACCAGTGCTGGGAAATATTATACATTAGAATCTAATTTATAATATTTCCTGACTCGTGAAAAAAATAAAAAAAAATTAGAACAATGTTTAATCACCTACACACTAATTGTTTAACTAAAAAAAATAAATACATTTTTTGCTAACAACACATTCCCTTTAATGTTCCCTATGACACTACCCATTTACAAACGCTCCCTAATTAGACACCTCCTCCAAGCCGCCAAATCGCAAGTGGAAAACGTCAGTTCCTCCGCTGTTGGATGAGTGGTTTCAGGAGGTCGCTTTAATACAGCAAATGGAGCACCTTCTGGCTCATTCCTCGGCCGCTTCTATACGGTACAAGGACACTTGGTCTTATGGCTTACGTTCCCCTCTACTTCCACCTACCGCACTGAAGTAACTTGAGACACAATAGCCATCCTTTCCCGTGAGACTCCATCAGCGTAGGGACTACATACCGGTGTGTGAGGATTTGTTTGCTCCGACCACGTGTCTGACAGGCGCATGGCTGCTTCTTTACATCTACCTATGATAATCCGGAACTGGATTCACCATGACCTCCCCTTCTTTCTCCTTTGGCCTTGTTTGTTTCCATTCTATCTTTTTCTTCCCTTATTGTGTCTATTGCGGGTGATCATTGCGTCCTGTGACTGGGCTTACATGCTATTGCCTTTGCATTTTAGGATGTCGGGGTAGCTGGATTGGTAGATTTTATTTTCCTTTTTTATGCAATACTCATTCCCTTTAGACTACGGTCTTTTTGCGCTTCTTAGGCCCTGTTCACACAGAGTTTTTTTACGAGTTTTTTGACTCGGAAACCGCGCCAAAAAACTCAAAAACCGCCCGAAAATGCCTCCCATTGATTTCAATGGGAGTTGGACGAGTTTTTTTACCGCGAGTAAAAAAAAAAAGCGTTGCGGTAAAAAGAAGCGTCATGACCCATCTTGAGGCGGTTCGCACCTCCAAAACCCCATTTCAAATCAGTCAGAAAGAGGAAAAAAAACCTCGACGAGTGTTTTGACAAGTTTTTGTTAAACCACTGTGCAAAAACCTACTGGAGCAGTTTTTGCAGGAGGAATTTTCCTCCTGCAAAAAAACTCTGTGTGAACACAGCCTTATAGGTTGTGTTGTTCACCCTCCTGTTTGGGCTGTGCCCTTATTGTCATGTTCTTTTTATTATAGGGACACATTATCGCCGACTGTTTGTACTTGTTTGTATTAAAACCAATAAAAAAAAATTATATATGAAAAAGAACAAAATGATCTGTACCCCAAAACTGTGCCATTAATAAGTACAACTAATCCCGCAAAAATCAAGTCCTCATATAGCCTTTTCTACAGAAAAATAAAAAAGTTATAGCTCTTTGAATGAGACAATAGAAAAACAAAAAAAATAGCTTGGTCATTAGGGCCTAAAATAGGCTGGTCACTAAGGGGTTAAGTAGTCTGATGTGTTTGTGTTTCAAAGACTACACAAAATAACTCCTTTTTGTACACTCACAATTTTGCATAAGAACACTTCCATGAATAAAGAAAGGTATCTAAACATCCTCCAAGAATAACTTCTCCCAATGATCCAGAAGCAATTTGGTGAAAAATGCTTTTTCCAGCATGATGGCGCACCATGTCACAAGGCAAAAAGTGATGACTAAGTGGCTCGGTGAACAAAGCATTGAAATTTTGGGTCCCTGGCCAGGAAACTCCCCAGATCTCAATCCCATTGAGAACCTATGGTCAATCCTCAAAAAGCGGGTGGACAAACAAACACACAGAAATTGTGACAGACTCCAAGCACTGATCAGGCAAGAATGGGTTGCCATCAGTCAGCATTTTGGCCCAGAAGCTTATATCCTGCATGCCAAGGCCAATTGCAGAAGTCTTGATAAATAAGGGTCAACACTGTAAATATTGAGTCTTTGCATAAACTTGATGTATTTGTCAATAAAAGTATAAAAACTTATGAAAAGCTTATAAGGCCCTGTTCACACAGACAATTTTCTGCCTGCAAGAAACAGCCTCAAAATTCCATCTTTGATCCGCCTGCAAGCCGTTTGCCGCTTTTTGCACCTGCGGCCATTGAGCGCTGCGAAAAACGCTTTCTCTGTCTCCCATTGATGTCAATAGGAGGTCAGAGACGTAAACGCCCTAAGATAGGGCATGTCGCTTCTCTTTCCCGCGAGACGGTTTTTCCGCTCGCGGGAAAAAAAGAAACACCTCCGTCTCCCATTGAAATCAATGGGAGGCATTTTCAGTAGTTTTTTGGCAGTTTCCGGCGCGGTTTCCGCATCTAAAAAAATTAAAAAAAAATTATTCGGTGTGAACAGGGCCTAACTGTACTTCAGTATACCATATAAACATCTGACTTAGGCGGGATTCACACGACCGGGTCGTTCCCGAGCCCGAGTGTCGGCCGGTAAAATCGGCCATTTTGCCCGGCCGGTTTGCATTAAGTTTTGCATCCGTGCCGGGCCGGGCAGATCCGGACAGTGACATCAGCGGCAACTCCTGAGGATTCCGCTTCAGGAGTTTCCCCTGATGTCACTGCCCAGATATGGACAGAGACATCAAGCGCTCTGTGCAGGAGCGGAATCCCCGAAAACACGGGGATTCCGCTCCTTCAAGGAGCTAAAGTGCGGCTAGCACATAGCGGAGCGGGGAGATACCTCCCCGCTCTGCTATAGTGGCGTCGCTACAGTAGTAGCAGCCGCAGCAGCTGCTAGCGGCGCCATCGAAGGTGTCGCCGGGCCAGGGTGCTTTTCAAGCAGGGGAAGGGAGCCAGCGCAGCGCTCCCTTCCACCTGCTGTACACCCTGGCCCTGCCACACAGTGTACAGCGATGCCATTCGTCAGAATGGCATCAACTCCTCCTCACATGCACTCTGCGCTGTGAGGAGGAGATAGAGCGCAAGCGCCGGAAAACCCGGCCATCACTCGGGACACATCCCGGTGATGGCCGTGTATTACCCGGCCCAATAGACTTCTATGGGAGCCGGGCAGCCGGGTACCCGGGCGAAGATAGAGCATGTCCTATTTTTTTGACGGCCGGTTTTCCCGGCCGTCAAAAAATCGGTCGTGTGAATAGCCCCATTAGGGGTCTATTATTCCTAATGCAGCCGGGTGCCGGCCGATTTATGAGCGGCCGGCACCCGGCCGGGAAACCCTGCCGTGTGAATGAGGCCTAAAAGATCTAAAAACACTGAAGCAGCAAACATTGTGAAAACCAAACTTTGTGTCAGTCTCAAAACTTTTGGCCAGGACTGTACTTGGCCATCTCCGCCAGTTCCACAGACTTTGAATAGATGGAGGAAATGCGCATGATCGAGCGCCGCTCCATTCGAATGGGGTAAACCGGACCAAAGGTGCTGGCAACTGGTGGGGTTCCCAGTGCTCAAACCCTAAACAATCTAGCACAGGGGTCTCAAACTCGGCCGGGTAAGTGGGCCGCATATAGAAAAAAATGGGAAGTTGACGGGCCGCATTACTTTCAAATTTGCTACAATACAAAATTATTGTTAATCAATTAGTTATTTGAACTACTATAAAACACTATATTACTAGAATAATAATACTACATTACTATAATAATACCACTAGGTTTAAAATTTGAGATATTTCTCCACGTGCTTATTTCAAAAATCCAGCTTTCCAGTTTAAGTGTCGCTAAATGCAGTCCGGCGGCTCAGTTAGCACACATGTCAAGATTGGGCAGCCCCTTTTTAGATAGTGCCGCAGTGCCCTCTGTGGATGCTGCCGCAGTGCCCTCTGTGGATAATGCAACACACCCCTAGATAAGGCCACAGTGCCCTCGGTAGATAAGGCCACAGTGCCCTCGGTAGATAAGGCCACAGTGCCCTCGGTAGATAAGGCCACAGTGCCCTCGGTAGATAAGGCCACAGTGCCCTCGGTAGATAAGGCCACAGTGCCCTCGGTAGATAAGGCCACAGTGCCCTCGGTAGATAAGGCCACACACCCCTAGATAATGCCAGTGTCCTCTTCAGAGGCTGCCACAGTGCCCTCTGTAGAGGCTGCCACAGTGCCCTCTGTAGAGGCTGCCACTAGGAGCTGAATCCCCGGCCAAAGCATCAGCAACCTCTGGCCGAGAATTCAGCTCCTAGTGGCAGCAATAGCGGCGTGATCTACAATGAAGGGGGGTGCTGCTATCTACATGTGGGGGTGCTATCTACAAAGGAGGGGGTGGTTCTGCGATCTACAAGGTGGGGTACGACCTACATAGGGGTGGTATCTACAGCTATCTGCAAGAGGGTTTGGCACTGTGTACATGGGCACTAGGTCACTACCTGCCCTGACGAATGAAATCCATCCTCTTTTTTATTTTTTTTTGTAGTCATGAAAGACGGACTGGAAATGGATGAGAATTTGGACACTGATGCAAAATTAAAATGAAAAACTGACCATTGATCAGTTTTTAATGGCCATTTGTTTTTGTTCGTGTGATTGTAGCCAAAAAAAATGGCCATTAAAATCTGATCAACTGTCAGTTTTTCATGGCCTTTTTGCATCAGTTCATATATCTATATGCCAGTACATTAGCTTGTGTACTGATAGTATACAGGCAGTTGTTATGACATACCTAAGTATGCCCTAACAGGAAATATGGTCAGACAGCCCTGTGGTCCTTCAATGGACCCTGGGCTGTCTGCCCATATATGGTATTTCCCTTGATCGCGTCACAGGCATTCCCAATGACGCGATCCAAAGGGCATCCCCGCTCCTCATTTTCCCCTTGAATGCCATGATCAGCTTTGATCGCAGAATTCACAGTGAATAGCGGCTGAGGTCAGAGGTTTCTATGATGTACGCCGTTAGAGCGGGGCTGCAGCGTTGTAATACAGCAATTGCCCCGCTCCTGACAATAAGTGTGCGCGGTCAGCATGAGGTGATGCGGCCGGCGCTGCGCTAGCACTAATGAGCGGTGGCACTGGAGACAGAACATGGCTGTGTCTTGCAGTGCGCCCACCATGTACTATCTTCCGTGCCAGAGCTCGTTAGTACAGCGCTGGTCACATTATCTCATGCTGACCGCGCACGCACACTTGTCAGGAGCGGGACAATGGCTGTATTACACAGTCGCAGCCTCGCTCGAACTACATTCATGTGTTACAATACTAAGCTGTGCGGCCGCACAGCTTAGTATCGAAATACATGAACGGTATCGAACCGTTTGAGCGTGCACGGCATATAAATAGTATCTATATTTCAATGCATTGTACAACCCTACTATGATCCGTATGGGGTCTCAGACCAAGCTCCCCTTATGGTCGAGCTTGATCTGTGCCCGAGACAGGTTAGTAAGTTATATAAAGTTTTTCCATCAATTTTGGTGAAAATTATATTCCACGAGATAGATAATGAATAGTTAGTGTTTCTGGAACCCCTCTCTGGTTGCCCAGATTCAACAATATTATGGGAAACCCTAAGGGTATGTTCACAGAGTTTTTTGCAGGCAGAAAGTTGCCTGGAAAAATCAGCTCCGGTTTTTATGAAGAGGTTTTGCACCACATGCGTTTGCCGCGTTTTATTTAGGCTCTTTTTTTTTTTTACCTATTTCTTCAAGAGACAAAAATAAATTTATTTAAAAGTCTGATCTATTACAATATACCATTATTTAACGCGCACGGTGAACAGCATAAAAGAAAAAATTAAAACATCAGAATAGTTTTTTGATCACCTTTGCGCTTAAAAAAATAAAAAAAAGATGAAAAAAAAAAAAATAGTATGTACCAAAAAATGGTGCCAATAAAACTGTAGCTCGTCCCGCAAAAAATAAGCCCTCACACTGCTCAATCGATGACAAAAAAAAAATATATAAGGCTCTCAGAGTGTGGTGCAACAGAATAAATGATTTTTTTTTTTAAAAAATAATTTTTTCCCTATTTTCAGTAAATACGGGTCCGGTGTCACCAGTATTCCACCCGTATTTACGGGCACGTTTTCGCTGCAAAATTGCACTGCACTAATCGGCAGCCTCTTCTCTCTATCAGTGCAGGATAGAGAGAAGGGGCAGCCCTTTCTGAGGTAAAAGTAAAAGAAATTCATACTTACCCGGCCGTTGCCTTGGTGACGCGTCTCTCTCTTGACATCCAGCCCGACCTCCCTGGATGACGCGGCAGTCCATGTGACCGCTGCAGCCTGTGATTGGCCTGTGATTGGCTGCAGCGGTCACATGGGCTGCAACGTCATTCCGGGAGGCCGGACTGGAGGAAGAAGCAGGGAGTTCTCTGTTAGTATGAACGTCTTTTTTTTACAGGTTGATCTATATTGTGATCGGTAGTTTCTGTCCAGGGTGCTGAAAGAGTAAGGGTATGTGCACACACACTAATTACGTCCGTAATTGACGGACGTATTTCGGCCGCAAGTACCGGACCGAACACAGTGCAGGGAGCCGGGCTCCTAGCATCATACTTATGTACGATGCTAGGAGTCCCTGCCTCTCTGCAGGACAACTGTCCCGTACTGTAATCGTGTTTTCAGTACGGGACAGTAGTTCCACGGAGAGGCAGGGACTCCTAGCATCGTACATAACTATGATGCTAGGAGCCCGGCTCCCTGCACTGTGTTCGGTCCGGGACTTGCGGCCGAATTACGTCCGTCAATTACGGACGTAATTAGTGTGTGTGCACATACCCTTACTGCCGATCGTTTAACTCTTTCAGCACCCTGTACAGTGACTATTTACTGACATCGCCTAGAAACGCTCCCGTAATTACGGGTGCACACACGTAGTCACCCGTAATTACGGGAGCCCCATAGACTTCTATGGGCCTGCCCGTGCCATAATTACGGCCTGAAATAGGACATGTTCTATCTTTTTCAACGGCACGGGCACCTTCCCGTAAGCATACGGGGAGGTACCCGTGGCCAATAGAAGTCTATGTAATTACGGCCTGTAATTACGGCCGTTTTTACGTTCGTGTGCATGGGGCCTTAGAGGTAGGCTTCCCGAATCTATGGAGGCAACAGGAATTATTGTGATGCCTAAGAAAGATAAGGACCCTCTCTTGCCGAATCGTACCGGCCTATTTTACTGTTGAATACTGACGTCAAGCTATTGGCCAAGGTTTTGGCCGGCAGAATGTAATAAATAGTATAATTCACACGGATCAGACCGGGTTTATTCCGGGCAGGGTTATGGTAAAGAATGTCCTTTGCTAATTTACAATATGTGAAAGTGTACACTATGAAGTGTGCTATCCTCTCAAATCGATGCTATGACAGGTTTTGATACAGTCGAATGGAGTTTTCTTTTTAGGATTTTGGGTTGTCTTGGTATCGGGTAAAAATTCATAAAATTGGATTAAAATGACTGCCAGAGTAGGCATGAATGGTCAGAAATCAGCTTACTTTAATTTAGAAACGGGAGTGCGGCAAGGTTGTCCTCTATCCCCTCTCTTATTTACTTTAGTAATTAAGGTTTTGGCCTCACTATATAAAAAATTCCTTTTAGGGGGATGAAGGAAATTATATTAAAATAAAAGAAAATGGGATAAGGATCATGGGATTAGGATCGATTGGGAATTAATTTTTAAACATATCGGAGAAGCATAATTAAATCACGATAACCGATGTTTGTTTTATGATCAATCATAGACTTTAAGGAATAACGATAATTGTCAGAAATGCAGTATACATCAAGCGGCTCTCATCCACTTGTTGTGGCGTTGTCCCAAAGCTACGTAGATACTGGAGTGAAGTAGCAGCATCTATTTCTAAATTAATTCGGAAAGAGGTTCCAAAGGCACCAATGCTATTTATTTTTGGCATCTCCGCTCTTTTGAAAGACTGTGGTTTGTTTCTGGCTAGATTGGTTATCATTTATAAACGGATCTCAAAATATTTCCCACAGGAAGTAGAATTGCACTATAAGGTGAATAAAGTAATGCTTTTAGAAAGATCATATTACTTGATGCTAAGTAAAGAGGTATTATTATTTTTTTTATAAGATCTGGAACAGATGGATAGTGAAACTATCCCCACAACAGAAAAAGACCTTCGAGCTGGTTTAAAAACGTGTTAGCAGTGGTCTGTGGAGTCATGTTTTTTTTTATTATTATTTTTTCCCCTCCCTGCGATATTTTCCAGGGTTTTAGGGGGCGATTGTTGCTTTTCCAGCATTGACTTTTGGGATAGTGTCTGTACTACATAATATTTTGTTTAATATGTTAACTGAACATTTTCTTCCTTTTTTGTTATGTAGTATGGAATATTTTGTTATATAAAAAACAAAATCATAAAAAAAACAAAAAGTAAACATAGAAAGCGCAAAACTTCAATAAGTAGGCTTGGATATTTATTTATTTTTTATAAATAAATCTTCAGCATTCTCAAAACAGTATGTATTTGTTTCCAGACTGTTGTGGTATCAGGTTTTATCTGAAGATTAAGAAAAAAAAAATATGTATTTCAAATCTATGTCCAGCTCTTCGCCAAGTCGACTATAAACAGTCTATAAAAGAACATCAGCTTTTACTGCAGTAATTTCCTTACTTAAAACTGGCCAATGTGCTGCATCAGGACACGTCCAGAGCGCAGAGTGCTCGGAAATACTTTTATAGATATTGAACATCTGCATTCTAAAACCCGGAAACATCAAGAATGCACAACAAGCCGGAGCAAGAATGTATTTGGTTGCAGAACGGAGAGAAACAATAAAAACACTACATAAACAAAATATCAACTATTTTTTTTTAGATTTCATTCTCCCATCTATTCAAATATTATTTTCATCTGTTATTGCTTTCATATAAAATGCAACAGTCGTATGAGAAAGGGGGAAAGTACTGACTATGTAAAACAAGCACAAAATTCACAGTTTGTATACCTCTAAAAGAAAAATGTTTGGCCCTCTAATACAAGAGGTTTCAGTCGGAGCCACATGACTTGTCCGTACGACAATCACATGAAACCAATTTCTCAAGTGAATACTCAGTCCAGACACTAATAACACCCTTAGCTGTAACCAAATTAGTTAAAAAGGTTTTGGGCTTCTCTAGGAATTAAGAAAAATAAATAAATTAAAAAAAGGGGGGGGGGGAGAAGAGTCGTCGTTGTGCTGGCCACAGTTGTGTTTTCCCACATGGTTTACAATGCTAAGCAGCTCTATGTGGGAACGACTGCATTGCCTGGAAATTATAGGTCATGTTAAGCCTCAGAAAGGGTATGTTCACGTACAAATAGAAGTGGCTAAAAATTATGGCACGGTTTTCAAGGGAAAACAGCTTCTGATTTCAAGAAGTTTTTTGAAGCTGAAAATGAAGCTTTTTTCATTTAAAGCGTTTTTCATAGTATCAATGGAAAGTCAGCTCCAAAAGCGCCTTAAGAAGTGACATGCTACTTTGAGGCGTTTTTTTAATTCGCCAGCTTAAAAATACACCTCATATGAACAGTACAGTGTATTTCCCATTGATTTCAATGGGAAGCTGTTTGAAGGCATTTTGCTAGTGTTTTTCCAGGCATTTACGCTCAGAAATACGCCTGCAAAAAACTACGTGTGAACATACCCTTAGGAGCACTGAAATCATTGCATAGAGGCAGAAAGAAACTAGTCTGTCCTCTTTGTCTCATGGAAATGTATGGACATCTCCTTTCATAACAGACAACATTGTTTTCCAGTTTTAGAAGATACTGTGCAGTTACAGAACACAATTTTAAGTCATTTTTAAGAAAATTGTTTATTATACTGTATAAACTAAAATCTGGACAAATATTTTAAGGAAGATTAGAACTATTCAAAGAGGCTCTGTCACCAGATTCTCTAAACCCTATCTCCTATTGCATGTGATCGGCGCTGCAATGTAGATAACAGTAACGTTTGTTTTTTTTTAAAAATGTTCATTTTTGGCCAAGTTATGAGCAATTTTATATTTATGCAAATGAGCTTTGAAATGGACAACTGGGCGTTTTTTTTCGTTATGTCCAACTGGGCGTGTATTGTGTTTTTAACTGGGCGTGTTTATGTGTATGACGCTGACCAATCCGTGACCAGTCAGCATCATACACTCCTCAACATCTGCACGCTCCTCTCCTGAAATATTCTGTGCTGCTGTGAACTCTGCTCTTACCATTACGTAGCTCTCAGTCTGTTACCTCTCCTCCACTCCTGTCCTCAATAACACCTTCACATGATTGGCAAGTCACCACCCCGCACAAGATCCTACTGCACGGCTGACAGCCGTCAGCTGTATAGCTAACAGCACAGTTGTGTTGGAAGCGCGCCCTGCTGTGTCTCACTTAGCAGCTCGGTGTGTTCCCCTCATCTAGCTGCTACGTTCTATCCTGACCGCCGGTGAATTCTCTGTGCGGTCAGGATAGAACAAGCAGTAGAAGACTGACTAAGGGCTGAGCATTTCATTGAATTCAGTCTTCTACTGCTTGTCTGTATGTTCATTACCCTGCACATAAACCAATCACGTTCTCCGAATATTCACAGCGCAACCAATCTGAAAGTTTACAGTGCTTGGGAGTAAGTGACTGGGGCAGAAGAGGATGGAGGCGCAGCCTTATATAGTGGATCGAGCGGGTTACCCAGCAGCATTTTAAAAAAAACAGGATCCTGACCTGTCCACAGAGTTTAAGGCAGCACAGAGTATTTCAGGAGCCGCGTTCTGCTCCCGTAGGTAAACGGGGTAGCAGCACTGCGAAGACCGCACGGAGAATTCACCGGCGGTCAGGATAGAACGTAGCAGCTAGATGAGGGGAACACACCCAGCTGCTAAGTGAGACACAGCAGGGCGCGATTCCAACACAACCGTGCTGTTAGCTATACAGCTGACGGCTGTCAGCCGTGCAGTAGGATCTTGTGCGGGGTGGTGACTTGCCAATCATGTGAAGGTGTTATTGAGAACAGGAGTGGAGGAGAGGTAACAGACTGAGAGCTACGTAATGGTAAGAGCAGAGTTCACAGCAGCACAGAATATTTCAGGAGAGGAGCGTGCAGATGTTGAGGAGTGTATGATGCTGACTGGTCACGGATTGGTCAGCGTCATACACATAAACACGCCCAGTTGGACATAACAAAAAAAAAACGCCCAGTTGTCCATTTCAAAGCTCATTTGCATAAATATAAAATAGCTCATAACTTGGCCAAAAATGAACGTTTTAAAAAAAACAAAAAACCCCGTTACTGTTATCTACATTGCAGCGCCGATCACATGCAATAGGAGATAGGGATTTGAGAATCTGGTGGCAGAGCCTCTTTAACAATCTGTAATCTGGTATATAGTTTATGTAAATTAAATCTCCGGTTCTGGGTAAAAGACTACATCGCATATAGTGGTTAAATTGGGTGCAAAGGAATATCTGAATGTTCACACCTTTCCCAGCTATTTAACCCCTAGCTCCACCATTCAGTAACTATACGTCGTTGAGGGAGGTTACTTCCCGCACGAGGATGCACCGGGAACTGGGAGGTCAGCTGTCTCCAACAGCTGACACTCCACTCTTGCCGGCCAGCGTTCCTTTGCCGCTGATTCCGGCAATTAAGGGTATGTGCACACGATGAGAGTCTTTTACGTCTGAAAAGACAGACTGTTTTGAGGAGAAAACAGCTGCCTCGTTTCAGCCGTAAAAGCTCCTCCTCGTATTATGCGAGGCGTCTGTGACGCTCCTAAATCTTGAGCTGCTCTTCATTGAGTTCAATGAAGAACGGCTCAAATTACGTTGCAAAGAAGTGCCCTGCACTTCTTTGCCGAGGCAGTCAATTTACGCGTCGTCGTTTGACAGCTGTCAAACGACGACGCGTAAATTACAGGTCGTCGGCACAGTACGTCGGCAAACCCATTCAAGTGAATGGGCAGATGTTTGCCGACGTATTGGAGCCGTATTTTCAGGCGTAAATCGAGGCATAATACGCCTCGTTTACACCTGAATATAGGTCGTGTGAACCCAGTCTAACCCCTAAGATGTGATCAATTGCGATCGCTGCGTTTAGGGGGTTTGTAGCACATCGGAAGCCCTCATGTTATTGTGGGGGTTGCCATGGCAACCGGATGCCAGACAATGGCCTCCGGGTCTGCCATGTATCAAAGGGTATGAGGACCAGCCAAAGGCTTACTGTCAGAGTGACTGACGTCACATTGACAGTTGGAATACATTACACTACTAGTGTAATGTTTTGTAGCAGCGATCCGTGCTGCAGGTAAAAAAAGAAAGCGTAAAGTTAATATAAAAAGGTTTTATAAAAAAAAAAAGTGTAAAAATAAGTTTTTTTTGTTCCTATAGTAAGTCTTTTATTATAGGAAAAAAATATATATATATTTGGTATCTCCGCGTTCGTAATGACCCAAACTATAAAACTATGTTATTTTTCCCTGCACGATGAACACCGCAAAAAAAAAAAAAACATGAAAAACTATGCCAGCATCGCTATTTTTTGGTCACCACCCCTACCAAGTTATAGAATAAAAAGTGATCGAAAAAGTCCCATGTACCCCAAAATAGTACCAATAAATACGAACACCCGTCCCACAAAATACAAGCCCTTACACGGCTTTTTCAACTGAAAAAAATATATATATATAAAAAAAAAAAAGTTACAGCTCTCAGAATATGGGGACACAAAATAATTTTATAAAAATGTGATTTTATTGTGCAAACATAAAAAAAAAAACAAAAACAAAACACTATACACATATGGTATTTCCGTAATCGTACCGACTTGCAGAATAAGTTAAAACGCAATTTGTTGCACGGAGTGAACGCCGTAAGAAAGAATTTAAACCGCCAAAAATCGCTGTTTTTGGTCACCTTAGCTCTATAAAAATAAAAAAATAAATGTATGAAAAGTGATCAAGAAGTTGTATGTACCATAAAGTGGTAGCAATAAAAGCTACAGCTCTTTCCGGCAAAAATAAGCCCCCAGACCGTTCAATCGACCAAAAAAAAAAAAAAGTTATGGCTCTCAGAATGTGATGACAAATTTTTTTTTAACAAAGTCTTTTCTTTAAAATGTTAAAAAAAAAACCCTATATAAATTTGGTATCACCGTAATAAAATTAAAGTTGTCGGTTTTACCGCACAGTAAGGGGGGATTCACACGAGCGTGATTTTCGTGCGTGCAGGCCACGTATTTTTCGCGCGCCACGCACAGCCCTATAGAAGTCAATGGGGCAGTTCAAACAGTGCGTGATTTGTGCGCAGCGTTTGTTCGCTGCGTACAAAACGCGACAGGTTTAATACCTCCGCGTATTTCGCGTATCACGCACCCATTGAAGTCAATGGGTGCGTGAAAACCACGCAGGTCGCACGGAAGCACTTCCGTGCGAACCGACTGAAACAGCGCACCAGCTGTCAAAAGGATGAATGTAACCAGAAAAGCACCACGTGCTTTTCTGTTTCCAAACATCCAAATGGAGTGTCTTTAACATGAGCGAACCCGGACAATCGAAACCGAACTTCACCGGGTTCGGCCGAACTCGTTTTGGCCGAACCCGGAAAAAAAATTTCCGGTACGCGACGTCAGGAGACCGTCACTGTCCAGGGTGCTGAAAGAGTTAAACAGTTTCAGCACCATGGACAGTGACTACCGATCCCAATAAACATGAAAAAAAAACAAAGTTCTGACTTACCGATAACTCCCGGCTTCTTCCTCCAGTCTGACCTCCCGGGATGACAATTCAGTCCAAGTTACAGCTCCAGCCAATCACAGGCCAAGCACAGGCTGCAGCGGTCACATGGACTGCCGCGTCATCCAGGGAGGTGGGGCCCGATGTCAAGAGAGGCGTGTCACCAAGGATGCGTCACCAAGGCAACGGCCGGGAAGTTCTCGGTAAGTACGAACTTTTTCTTTTTTTTGAACAGGTTTCTCGATGTTGTGTTCGGCATTCACTGTCGAGGGTGCTGAAAGAGTTACTGCCGATCAGTTAGCTCTTTCAGCACCTTGGACAGTGACGTGCGTCGACTAGCCTCATCTCTATGATGGCGGCTGCGCGAAAATCACGCAGCCGCGCATCATACACGGATGACACACGCAGCTGTCAAATGGTTTTTGCGTGCGCAAAACGCAGCGTTGAATGCGCGCGCAAAAACGCAACGTTCGTCTGAATCTGCCCTAAAAGACTTAAAAACAAAACCCCAAAAACTACAACTACTCCCGCAAAAAATAAGCCCTCACACCACTATTGACGGAAAAGGGAAAAAAAAAAAAAAAGTTATGGCTCTTAGAAAACAGGGAGTGAAAAACTAACAAAAAAAAGGTTCAGTCCTGAAAGGGTTAATTAATTTCTAATAAAAAAAACCATTTATGACCATATATGGGATATGCGGTGTGCGTCTTCTCTTTTATCCCCTGTGAAAATTTTAAAAAATTCAACACTTTTTTGTGTGACAAAAATGCCGATATTAAAGTGAAGGTGTCATGATTTTTTTTTAAATTATATTGCTTTAAATAAAATATAAACAAAAATGTTATTTATTAGTGTTGTCACGTTCTAATTTTTAGGCTATGTTCACACGGAGTATTTTGACGCGGAAACCGCGTCGCAAAACTCGGCAAAAACGGCCCAAAAACGCCTCCCATTGATTTCAATGGGAGGCGTCGGCGTCTTTTTCCCGCGAGCAGTAAAACTGCCTCACGGGAAAAAGAAGCGACATGCCCTATCTTCGGGCGCTTCCGCCTCTGACCTCCCATTGACTTCAATGGGAGGCAGAGAAAGCGTATTTCGCGCTGTTTTATGCCCGCGGCGCTCAATGGCCGTGGGCGAAAAACGGCGCGAAAATCGCTGCGCAGGGAGAGGAATATCTGCCTCAAACTTACAAACGGAATTTTGAGGCAGATATTCCTCCTGCAAAATACCCCGTGTGAACATAGCCTTACTGTGTTCAAACTTTTCCTTCTCTATGGGGGCTGCCATTTTTTTTTCATCTCTGTATGTGTCGATTAACGACACATACAGAGATGGAATACGGCACATACATCTCCATAGAGAATGCGAACGGGAGCCGTTCCATTCTCAGAAGTGTACGCCGTCTGTGTGGGAACGGACCAAAACTAAGCTCATTCGCAGAGCGAAATCCGGCGCCATTTTCATGTGGACCGGAAGCCGCTGCCAGACCGTAAGATGACGACTTCCGGCCACGGCTTCAGGCCATATGTTCAGGCGCAAGGAATAGGAGCGTAGACCAGCGGAGGCAGGTAATTTAAGTTCGTGTATGTGATGTGTGTATTATGTTCGTGTGATACTGTCTGCTGAGCCATGTATCTAATCCTCCTACACTGTGCAGTCGCTCAGAAAATGGCGGCACACAGTGTAGGAGGTTTGAAGATTCAAACCCCTCCTTCTCCTGGCACTAGCCAGAATAAGGGAGGGGGGGATTGTGTGAGGACACTAGAGCGAGTGTGTCCACCCCAAATTTGCAACATAAATCAATGAGGTTGCTTTACCACAGTGACCATGCTGCAATTTTGGGAACTGCTCCCTCTAGTGACCAGCACATGGAAATGTTATAAATTAGAATCTAATTTATAATATTTCCTGACTTGTGAAAAAATTAAAACAATGTGTAATCAACTCAAATACTAATTGTTTAACTGAAAAAAAATAAATTTCTAGTGACACATTCTTTTTAATTTTCACAGCCTAATTCCACAAAAAACCTGGTGGTGTCGAAATGCTGACTATACCCCTACAAAAATTCCTTGAGGGGTGTAGTTTCCAAAATGGGGTGACTTGGGGGGGGGGGTGTTTCCCAATTTGGGTTCCTCCACGGCATTGCAAACGCGACAAGACACCGAAAACCATTCCAGCAAAATCTGTGCTCCAAAATCCAAAAGGCGCTCCTTCCCTTCGGAGCACGGTTTATTACCACATATAGGGTATTGCCGTAATCCTGTTTTTCTATGAAGTCTATGAAAACGGCTCCAAAAACGGCTGAAGAAGTGACATGCACTTTTTTCGCTGCGTTTTTTACGGCCGTTTTTGGAGCGGTTTTCATTGGAGTCTATGAGAAAACGGCTCCAAAAACGTCCCAAGAAGTGTCTTGCACTTCTTGACGAGGCTGTAATTTTACGAGCCGTCTTTTGACAGCGACACGTAAAATGACAGGTCGTCGGCACAGTACATCGTAAAGCCCATTGAAAGCAATGGGCAGATGTTTGCCGACGTATTGGAGCCGTTTTTCAGACGTAATTCGAGGCGTAAAATGCCTCCAATACGTCTGAAAATAGGTTGTGTGAACCCAGCCTTAAAGTAGACATATGGGAAATGGTAACTAGCAAGTATTTTGTGTGGTATTACTCTCTGTTTTACAAGTAGATACATTTAAACTTAGAAAAATTCAAATTTTTGCTAATTTTCTCTAAAATTCGATTTTTTTCACAAATAAATATTAAATTTATCGACCACATTTTTTCACTAGCAAAGTACAATTTGTCACGAGTAAAAATCTCAGAATCGCTTGGATAGGTAAAAGCGTTCCGGAGTTATTACCACATAAAGTGACACGTCAGATTTTAAAAAATCATCTGTCTCCACAAGGGCAAAACAGGCTGCGTCCTAAAGGGGTTAAATATGGCATTAAACCTAGACCCTGAATGAGGAGACCCAGACAGCGGTAATGGTGGAGAACGCACAATATAAAATCATTCTTATTTTGTAGTCTCCATTTTTAACAGACTATGAGGTAGGGCTGGGCAACTCATCGAAAAATAATCTAAATTCAGCGCAATTAAATCGGTCATCTTGCAAATTTCGGTTTGATCAATTATTTTTTCCCGGTTTAAACTGCATCTTCATCTTTTTCGTACCGCAGCACGTCAATTCCTGCTGCGGAAAGTGGGCTGAATTGCTGCATTTTTCAGGAGGAGAGGTCACCATCTCCCAGTATTGAGAAAAACGCAGCAAAATACGCACCATTTTCTACAGTAAAAAAACGCCCGAAATGGTGCCGTTTTTCCACAGCGGAATGTCTGCTAGATTTAACGGAAATGCTGCAGAAATTTTCTGCAGCAATTCCGTCACATGTGGACAAGCCCCTTTTGTTCGTACTACCACTCACCGATACATTGGTAGTGGCCGAGCAAGGTATCGCACCACTGCCCCATTCCCTTTTAAGCTACTCTAAATGCTGCGGAATTCCCGTGCTCGGTTGCCGAGTTTTATATGATCTCGTCACAGCCACAGCACAAGTCAAGGTGATGATGGTTATTATTTTCTTTGAAGCATTCCTTTAGGGATGGACAAATTACTATAGATTTTAGGGACTGTACATACCATTCCAGTAGCCAATCTGACCTTTCTAGTGTCTTGGAAAAACCAATATTAGAAATCAATCCAAAAAGTGGGCACTACTAGCATTATACTAGTCACACTGGCTACCTGACTTTGGGGGTCTACCTAGCCCTGACCATAAAGGATATGGCTACCAGTGTGACAACAGAGTGTCAGCAGTGTGGTGCAAGTCTTCTGTTTAGCCCACTTTTAGCTCAGATTTGGTAAAGCAACCGCATCTGCACATCTTAATAGGTTTGGTAATTTCTGGTGGTAATGGGGTCTCCCAATCTGGTTGCCTATGCCCTGATGGAGACCAGGAAGGTGACCTTCAATGTTACACGTCTGATGGTGGTATGTATCGCTGGCACATCACCAGCATTACCCATTCCTGAAATGTTATATTTATTCAAAACACCTGGCTGCCATTTTTTTGCATGTTCTCCTCATGTCCGCCAATTTTCAGTTTGGGAGTGGGGTGTAATTGGTCAGAAATGTGCGCCAAGTTTACAAACCACGTGCAACGTTTCCTATACCAAAAACACTGTCAGGAAGCCAGCGCCAGGTCAAATCAGTGGTACGTTGTAGCCATTACCAGACGTGGGTGATCCAAAATCTCCAGATTTGTTGACTGATCCCAATCACTCAACCTTTGTCTCGGTTAACAATTTATGAATGACAAAGTTGACAAAAACGATTTCCATCTTCTTTTGCAACGCCTTGCGTTCCAATGAGCACGCTCCAACATACGGGCACAAGTCCATTATGTTTTCCCCCTTTTTTATGGCAGAAAACACTTTATAAACATGCACCAAGGTCATGGGGTTACGAAATAAATGACCCATTTCAAGAAATAGATCCTTTCTAACAGCAGATCTAGCTTGCAATGCCAATAACCCAACTAAATGACTCCGACCTGGCAAGACACAGCACAGGAATTAACACGACAGATATTCTTGAAAGAAGTCTTCCATTTTCTCCTGACCTTGGGCAAGTTGCTCCTACGGCAGGGAGTCGGTGTCATCTGCCGGGTCAGAACTTCGTGCATAGACAAGCGGGTATAAATGTGGGCAAGGCCTATCTCCAGACCTGCGGCAGGGTATAGGGTCTTGCAGTTTATACACAACCAACAAATCGTAAAAGATAAAGGGAGAGAGTCCGGGTGCCCCTCCATTACCGGGAAGCGGGGTGGTCCGACTTCCTGCTCTTTCATTTTAACACATTTTTGTTAATTTTTATATTAACCTCTTCAGCGCTCGGCTGCCGTAGAGCGTCTACTGAACAGATGATTTCACTGACATTATCCCATTTTCTCCTATTGCTCAGCCTGCTGCAAGAAATACAGAGATCCTGCACGAGGATGAAGGAGCTTTCAGCCACCAATTCCGGTGGGAAGAAGATGTGGTGAACGTGCCGACAATAAATAATTACAATGTATGAAACCAATCGTGGTCCCTTAACACAACCAGAGAATTTGTGTCATCACGGGCAGCGATGAGACATCCAACATTTGAGTCTATGCTGCCTCCGCCGGTACCCAGAGACGGTGGTGAGGGGACGCCCCTGCACCCAGCACCCCTCCTTCCTCCTCACTGCTGGAAATCAATAACCCTAAGAAGGGAGGGGGCTGCACATCTGCCGCAGCTTCCACATAACCTGTGCAGGCCAGAATTGGGGGGACACACCAATATGGGGGGACTGCAGACATTAGCCATATAGAAGAGGGATCCATGGCAGAGAAGATATTGAAGGCCCACGGCAGCACACTGGTACATTAGATAGGCAGAGCAAGCCTATGGCATCAATAGTACCATACATACATCACCCAGGGGGGGACACAAGAGCCACTGACCCCTCCCCTAAAATTATACATCAGTTAACCCTATACTGCCCACAAAACAAGCATTCCCTCCGCTACTTTCTATAGCCCCAAGGACATTTGCCGATTCATTTCGCATACCGTTTTAGTACGGCCCGTGACTTGTCGTCCCCCCCAGCACGCATCACCATCAGTCACCAAGAAGCCGTTATTCACCATTGCTGCTGCAGCACGGAGCCTGCTGTACCTCTTTCCAATGACCCTTTCTCCTCTCAGCCATATACCGCCAGTTTACCTGAAAATGCTCCTGGAAGCGAATAGGTAAGATCTGCGCCATGGTTGCCAGTCCGACCTCGGGCTCCGAGGACCGCTCAAACCGTGTCCTATGGAAACTCCGCCGGCGGCGACCGGGACAAACGGTATGACTGAGGTTTAACCCGCGCAGGCGCACTGACAAGCCGGCTGCGCAGACTCAAAGATGGGTGCACGCTCAGGGGTGGGGATGTTACCATGGAAGCATAGAATGAGAGCGTGGGTCTTCATGCGCTTTTAGGTAATGGCTCCCCCTGCAGGACGTATGAAGAACATATAATGGGATGTCATCATCGCAATCATCATTATCATCCATGACTAAGATGCTTTCCCGAAAACGATATTGTGTTGTATCTGTATCTATGTAATAACGGAGAACTAATGGGGGAGGGGGATGCTTTCTGATTAACGGTAGTGTGCACCGGGCTGCAAAATCAGACATTTCCAGCATAAGGGAATCACAATAGCAGTTCATTAGGTCAACAATGCCATTACCAGGGGTGAATTCACAATTTGTGAATCGATTAGCCCATGTTATGTCTCACAATAGTTGGCAACATTTTTGAGAAATTTTCAGGGACACTTTTACCAAGAATGCATGGCCCCCTCCTAGCCAAACCCCCATAAAAAATAGGCCACTCTTAAAAAAAACAAAAACATATCTATATGGCCACACCACCAAATCAA
The DNA here is from genome assembly GCF_050947455.1 of Rhinoderma darwinii. Classification (NCBI taxonomy): domain Eukaryota; kingdom Metazoa; phylum Chordata; class Amphibia; order Anura; family Rhinodermatidae; genus Rhinoderma; species Rhinoderma darwinii. The sequence continues at coordinate 452,502,083 of NC_134687.1, forward strand.
TGATGACATAAAAAAATATAATTTGCCTAAGGGCCTGTTCACATCAGCGAAAACGGAAACCTTACGGAACGTGGACAAACGGAAACCATTAGCACTGGAAGCATTACCATTGAAATCAATGGTAATGCTAACGGAAAGCTATGGTTTCCGTTTGCCTTTCTGTTGATGGGTTCCCCTGACAGAAAGGTCTGACGGATCCCATCAACGGATAGTCCAAATAAAAGTGACATACATTACACAATTTGCAGAGCCAAAGGATAGGTGAGAAGTGTCTGATCGCTGGGGGCCCCCACTTCTGGGACCATACCGATCACTAGAACGCTGGTCCCAAGCTCCCCGTTTCTTCTCATTGCACAACATTGAGGAGAACATTGACTGAAGCAGCAGATTTCTTTTAAAGGGGTTTTCCCACAAACACATGTATCCCCTATCCACAGGACCCCCAGCGATCACTCATGTATCCCCTATCCACAGGACCCCCCGCGATCACTCATGTATCCCCTATCCACAGGACCCCCAGCGATCACTCATGTATCCCCTATCCACAGGACCCCCCGCGATCACTCATGTATCCCCTATCCACAGGACCCCCAGCGATCACTCATGTATCCCCTATCCACAGGACCCCCAGCGATCACTCATGTATCCCCTATCCACAGGACCCCCAGCGATCACTCATGTATCTTGTGGATAGAGGACACGTTTTGTGGGAAAACCCCTTTAAATGACAAGTTTATGTATTTTTATTCCACATCATGTGCTATAAGGAGGTTTTTATATAATACTTTTGATACTTCTGTAAATAGTTTGGAATTTAAAAAATATATGTCTATTGTGTTCACGCTCATGACAAATTAAAAATTGCGATGTTTCAGGTTCCGTAAGATATTTAATCAGAGTACTAATGCTTAAAACCATATCTCTTCTGGGTCTATATAGTACTACATTACAGGTATATTTACATGACACATTTTATTTGTGGTTTTGTTGTTTTTTGCCACGATTATAAAAATTGTGCAAAAAAAAACATGCGACAAAACTGCAAAATAAAGTCTCTGTGTAAATCTATCCTAAAAATGCTGAACTGTGATATGTGCCGCCACTCTTCAGAAACACCTTTTTCATTTAGTGGATGGTCCCATGTTGCGGCGATGAAACCACGTCTACAGGCGGTGGGCTGGGTTTTCAAATTACATGTCAATTGGCCGCATGATTTTTTCGATAATACAGAGGTTTTTCCAGCAAAACGGTGCAACCATTAACATGATTACTAACGGCCGCAGTAATACTGTGGCCTTACTTGCAAAATTATGTGGCCAATTAACAAGCTTTGGTAAAAACCCACCTTCGGCATGTAAGCCTGGTATTTTCCACATGTGGCCGCCACAACCTGGGACTGTATCCTAAATGACTTGAATAGTTTCATGAGCCATTTAAGTTGCCCTGTGATTGGTATCCCCTCAATTCCTAGGAATTTCTGTGGTCATTATTCTGGATTGGTACATTATTCTAGGTTGATCATGAGTTAATTCCAGCTCAGGAAAGACATATTGCTTAACCAAGCAAGTTTCTTCACAAGTAAAGAGTGTTTCATGTGAAATTCTCTATTCCATATATTCTAACTCAGCTAATTTTACCAAATGATAGTTTGCTCAGCTTTTTTAGTGACAGAGTTGGCAAGTTGGATATAAGTATGATTTCCGATAATTCACTCAATAAAGAAGAGTGTAGCCAAAAAGTGTATGAGAATAGAATTATTTCATTTCCCATATGTCTCAATGACTAACAGGCACAGCCGGTTAGCAGTTGGCCCGCCCATGCTTATTGATACTGTGCTATGATTTCCTCTGTCACTTAGCTACTTTAAACCTAAACTGTGTTCCATATACTTAAAAGAAAGTGGAAATAGGAATTCTGGCCTTTCCAAAAATTGACTCATGGTTCCTTTTCCTGTAACTCAAGGCCATACAATTACAATGCTTATTGAACAACAACAATATCTAACTAAGGCTCTGTTCACATCTGCGTTGGGGTCCCGTTCTTACGTTCCGTCGGAGATTTCCGTCAGAACGGGACCCCGAGCAGACACAAACTGACACCGACGGAAACCAGAGGTTTCCTGTAAAGGATTTGCCAGACACAGGTTCTGTGTCGACGCCCGTGGGCAATCAGTCTGCACCTGCTCCTATGTCTGTGAGACTGACTCCATCTTCCACCACTCAGGATGGCAGGCTTAGGAGTGGGAGAGCCTATCACAGCCTGGCCAGACGGAGCTAGTTCCCGCCCACTGTCTATTTATACCTGCCTTTCCTGTTCCTCCTTTGCCTGTGATTCTGCTCTGCTTGTTTCCTGGCTCTGCTGCTGCTGCTGCTTGTACTACTGCTCCTCTGCTTGTTATTGACCTTGGCTTTCTGACCACTCTTCTGCTCAGCGTTTTTGTACCTCGTTCTCTCCTGGTTTGACTCGGCTCGTTCACCACTCTTGTTGCTCACGGTGTTCCGTGGGCAGCTGCCCCGTTTCCCTAGCTTCTGTGTACCCCTGTCTGTTTTGTCTGTCTTGCACTTACTGAGTGTGGGGACCGTCGCCCAGTTGTACCCCGTCGCTTAGGACGGGTGGTTGCAAGCAGGCAGGGACTGAGTGGCGGGTAGATTAGGGCTCACCTGTCTGTCTCCCTACCCTGCCCTTACATAATCACAGGCCCATATACCTAGTCTACCCTGGTCCCTGACTCATCTATGGACCCCCTTGAGACCCTGGCTCAGCAGATGCAGGGCCTCTCCCTACAGGTCGAGGCCCTGGCTCAGAGGGACAATCTGCGTGATGCTTCCCTGGTAGTGCCCCCCACCTCACCTCTTGAACCCCACCTCAAGTTGCCTGACCGGTTCTCAGGGGACCGGAAGACTTTTTTCTCCTTTCGGGAGAGTTGTAGACTCTATTTTCGCTTAAAGCCCCACTCCTCAGGTTCTGAGAGCCAGCGGGTGGGTATAATTATGTCCCGGCTCCAGGACGGGCCTCAAGAATGGGGTGGTGATTTTGCCTGCACGTGGACCACGAACTTTAGTGCTCTAACCATGGGTGAGTGGACTCTTCCCTGACTTTATCTGGGGATCCCAGATGAATAGCTTTGCACACTCTGTACATCCTGCTTATGTATTGCAGGGACACTTGAAGGTACCTCCTTTCGGCTCTTGGGGATTTGTGTATTTGTACATTTAAATTATATTGAGTTTTGATGTCTTTTTCCTCTTGAGCAACTTTTTGACCCATTTTGAGGCTGTTTCAACTGTAGGATACATACAATTGAGTAAAGGGTTTTCTGACTTGAACCCCCTCTCCCTCCTTTTGGAGTGATACAGTTATAGTAGTGTGAGGTTTTAAAAATTAGTACCTGGCAGCTGCTGTTACAATTATTTACTAGTTACTATCACACTACATACCTGTATCCTTCTGTGCTATTTACTGTCACACTCATGTCCCCATGGTTACATAATATGACTTGATATTGTATTTTACTTGCCAGTGACCCACGTGCCACTTCTTCTTTTTTAGAAAACCTCGCCATGTTTTTTATTAAGTGTTCGATATGTAAATTATATGTAATAAAATTCGTTTTTTGTACTTTACATATGGCTTTAAGGACTCTTTTTTCTCTAGTTGGGCCTCAAGAATGGGCCTTCTCCTTGGCTCCTGACGCTCCTGAACTTTCCTCCGTTGATCTTTTCTTTTCTGCTCTCGGGCTCATTTATGACGAGACTGACAAGACTGCCTTTGCCGAGAGTCAGCTGGTGACCTTACGTCAGGGTAAGAGACCTGTAGAGGAGTATTGTTCTGACTTTAGGAAGTGGTGTGTAGCTTCTCGGTGGAATGACCCTGCCTTGAGGTGCCAGTTTAGATTGGGTCTGTCGAACTCCCTGAGAGACCTGCTAGTTAGCTATCCCTCTGCTGACTCCCTAGATCAGGTTATGGCTTTAGCGGTACGACTTGACCGACGTCTCAGGGAACGACGACTTGAACGTTTTTGTGCCTTTTCCTCTGACTCCCCCATGATGGCTCCCGAGGTTCCGTTGCTTCATTCTTCCACGGAAAACTCGGATGAACCTATGCAACTCGGGGCCTCCGTGTCCCCCCAACAACGTACAGACTTCCGCAGGAAGAATGGTCTCTACTTCTACTGTGGGGATGACAAGCATCAAGTGAACAACTGTCCTGGGCATAAGAATAAGCATCCGGAAGAACTTCCGCGCCTAAGTGATCATCAGGGAGGTCACTTGGGCGCACAGGTATTTCCCGTAAAGATGAAACCTAATAAAATCTTGCTTCCCTTTCAGGTCTCTTTTGGTGGTAGGTCTGCTACCGGCAGTGCCTTCGTGGATTCAGGGTCTTCTGCTAATATTATGTCTGTGGAATTTGCTATGTCTCTAGCTATGCCATAGATTGATTTGCCTAAACCTGTCCCGGTAGTGGGTATCGACTCCACTCCTCTTGCTTGGTTATTCTACACAGCGTACTCCTGTTTTTGAACTCCTTGTTGGCTCCATGCATTTGGAGCAGTGCTCTGTACTGGTGATGCAGGGATTATCGTCCGATTTGGTTTTAGGCCTTCCCTGGTTGCAGTTGCATAGTCCCACGTTTAACTGGAATACTGGGGATCTTACCAAATGGGGTAATGAATGCATGACGTCATGTTTTTCTGTTAATTCTATTTCTCTCCCTGAGGAGGTGAACACTCTACCTGAGTTTGTTCAGGACTTCGCTTATGTTTTCTCTAAAGAGGCCTCCGAAGTGTTACCTCCTCATAGAGAATACGATTGCGCAATCGATTTGGTACCAGGAGCTAAGCTCCCAAAGGGTAGGATATTCAATCTCTCTTGTCCCGAACGTGAAGCCATGAGAGAGTATATCCAGGAGTGCCTGGCCAAGGGTTACATTCGCCCCTCTACTTCTCCGGTAGGTGCTGGCTTCTTCTTCGTAGGGAAGAAGGATGGTGGTCTTAGGCCGTGCATCGACTACCGGAACTTGAATAAGGTCACTGTAAGGAACCAGTACCCCCTTCCTTTGATTCCTGATCTCTTCAATCAGGTTCAGGGGGCCCAATGGTTCTCTAAGTTTGATCTACGGGGGGCTTATAACCTTATCCGCATCAAAGAGGGGGATGAGTGGAAGACTGCGTTTAACACGCCCGAAGGTCATTTCGAATACCTCGTCATGCCCTTTGGGTTGTGTAATGCTCCCGCGGTCTTCCAGAATTTCATAAATTAGATTTTAAGAGACTATCTGGGGGTATTTCTTGTAGTGTACCTTGATGACATACTTGTGTTTTCCAAGGACTGGTCCTCCCACATTGAGCATGTCAGGAAGGTGCTCCAGGTCCTTCGGGACAACAAACTGTTTGCTAAGACCGAAAAATGTGTGTTTGGGGTGCAAGTGATACAATTTTTGGGTCAAATCCTCACTCCTCATGAATTCCGCATGGACCCCACCAAGGTCCAGGCTGTGGCGAAATGGGTCCAACCTGCCTCCCTGAAGGCGTTACAGTGCTTCCTGGGATTCGCTAATTATTACAGGAGATCTATTGCTAACTTCTCGGTCATCGCTAAGCCTCTTACGGATCTCACTCGCAAAGGTGCTGATCTCCTCCACTGGCCTCCTGAGGCTGTCCAGGCTTTTGAGGTCCTTAAGAAGTGCTTTATCTCGGCCCCAGTGCTGGTTCAGCCCAACCAAATGGAGCCATTCATCGTGGAGGTTGACGCCTCCGAGGTGGGAGTGGGTGCTGTCTTGTCCCAGGGTACCAGGTCCCTCACCCATCTCCGTCCCTGTGCCTACTTCTCCAGGAAGTTTTCGCCCACTGAGAGTAACTATGATATTGGCAACCGCAAACTCTTAGCCATTAAATGGGCATTTGAAGAGTGGCGCCACTTCCTGGAGGGGGCTAGGCACCAGGTAACGGTCCTTACCGACCACAAGAATCTGGTTTTCTTAGAATCTGCCCGGAGGCTAAATCCGAGACAAGCTCGATGGGCGTTATTTTTTTACCAGATTCAACTTTTTGGTCACCTATAGGGCTGGGTCTAAAAATATTAAGGCTGACGCACTGTCGCGTAGCTTCATGGCCAGCCCTCCTTTGGAGGAGGATCCTGCTTGTGTTTTGCCTCCAGGTATAATCATTTCCTCTATTGATTCTGATTTAGTCTCCGAAATTGCGGCTGATCAAGGTTCAGCTCCCGGGAACCTTCCTGAGAACAAGCTGTTTGTTCCCCTGCAACTCCGGCTAAGGGCACTTAGGGAAAATCATGACTCTGTACTATCTGGCCATCCAGGCATCCTGGGTACCAAGCACCTCATTGCCAGAAACTACTGGTGGCCTGGGTTGCTTAAAGACGTTAAGGCCTACGTCGCCGCTTGTGAGGTTTGTGCTAGGTCCAAGACTCCCAGGTCCCGACCAGCGGGCTTACTATGTTCTTTTCCCATTCCCCAGAGACCTTGGACCCATATCTCCATGGATTTCATCACCGATTTGCCTCCATCTCAAGGCAAGTCAGTGGTGTGGGTTGTAGTAGACCGCTTCAGTAAGATGTGCCACTTTGTGCCCCTCAAGAAACTATCCAATGCTAAGACGTTAGCTACCTTGTTTATCAAACACATCCTGCGTCTCCATGGGGTTCCTGTCAATATTGTTTCTGACAGAGGGGTACAATTTGTTTCATTGTTTTGGAGAGCCTTCTGTAAAAAGTTGGAGATTGATCTGTCCTTCTCCTCGGCTTTCCATCCTGAAACTAATGGCCAAACGGAGAGGACTAATCAGTCTCTAGAACAATATTTAAGGTGTTTTATCTCTGTGGTGCACACACTTTACAAAAAATGCTGGACGCATGCCGCACACACGCCACACGTATATTTATTTATTTCTGTTACTTATATAGCTCCAACATATTTTCAGGGCTGTACAGAGGTCCACACTTACTGTCCCCATTGGGGTTCACAATCTAAGTTCCCTATCAGTATGTTTTTGGGGTACGTCACTAACACATAGGACACACGCTGCAAACGTCCTATTCATACACCGGACACAATCCTCACACGCACCACTCACACACTGAACACATATGCTGACACACTCTTTTCGAAATACACGCCCAGAACTCAAACTTTCTAGTCTTTTGCCCAGCGATGACCTTTGGTAGAATCCCTACAGGCAGGAGAGACACATCTCTCGCTGACACAAATGTATACCAACCAATATCGCAAACTAAGCCGCACCCACTGGACACACACCGTTCACACACAGGACACATTCCACACACTTGCTTCACATGCTGGACAGCTGAAGGTACAGGGCGCTCATCAGCCGTTTTATTGCAAATTGTTGCGGTTTTGCAATGCGTTTTTTGGCCGCACTGATTGTACAGGTGTTTCACTTGTATGAGCCATGTGGTAAAAAACGGTCTAACAGTCGCTGGTTCAAGTCCCCTAGGGGGACCAACAGACTGTGTAAAAAAAAAAATGAAATGTAGTGAAAAAAATAATAAAAGTTCAAAGAAACCACCGTTTCCCTTTTTTTCCTCTAAAGTAATGTAAAAAATAAAAAACATAAACAAAATTGGTATCACTGCGTCCATAAAAGTCTGAACTATTACAATATAGTGTTATTTAACGCGCATGGTGAAAGCCGTAAAAAAGAAACCATTTAAAACGCAGAAAATCATTGTTTTTTGGTCAACTTAGTGTGCAAAAATTTTATAGAAAGTGTTCAAAAAGTTACATGTACTAAAAAATGATACCGATAAAAACGACAGCTCGTCCCGCAAAAAATAAGCCCTCACACCGCTCAATCCATGGAAAAATAAAAAAGTTATGGCTCTCAGAATGTGGTGAAACAAAACATTTTTTTTTAAAACAAAAAGTTTTTGGTTTTTTATAAAAGTAGTAAAATATAAAAAAAACTATATAAATTTGGTATCACCGTAATCGCCTTGAGCCACAAAATAGTTACGTTGTCATTTTTACTGCATATTGAAAGCCGTAAAAACGAAACCCAAAAAACAATGGAGGAATCACAGTTTTTTTCCATTTTCGGCCGACAAAGAATTTTTTGTTCAGTTTCCCAGTAAATTATTTGGTACTTTAAATGCTACCATTAGAAACTACAACTCCTCACACCACTCTATTGACGGAAAAATAAAAGAGTTATGGCTCTTGGAAGGCGGGGAGTGAAAAACGAAAATCAAAAAATGGCTCAGACCTTAAGGGGTTAAAGGGATTTTCAGAATTTATGAGAAACACAGAAAGTTACCTCTATGTGGCTGAATGGTCACCAGATGATGCCACCATAGCTCAGAATAAGTTATTTTTCATTATGTTGCCCAGCTCTGTGCAGCACTGTCGTTTTCATTTTGCTAGGTTTTGCTGTGGGTAGAATTATCATGTAAAGGTCTACAGTTTCCATGATTCCTCTCTCAAACACTGCCTGTAATTACAGCTGCCTACATACCCCTCTATTACAAGGTGGAAGGTAGTGCTGTAATTACTCCATGTCTGCTACTGAGACACAGCTCTGCTGTTCTGCAGCTACAATCTGCACCATCTATTGACCAGCAGTCACACAAGTAAGAGATATACACTAGGAGCATGGTCATGTGACCACATGTATGACTGGCTTACAGAGGCATTTGAGCTACAGACAGTATATTAGTAAGTGACTAATCTTACTGCAGTTAAACCATCTGCACATAATTTTTCAAGCTCACAAAACCCCTTTTGGTTGCAAAACTGTCCCCTGCTTTTGAAAAAAAAACAACTTACAAAAACTTTGAGGACAGGAACTATTGGGTAGAATTATCTATTAAAGATGATAAGCATCTCAAAGCTATTTTACCCAATGCGAAACATTCCGGTGTTACAACACCACACAGATGTACAACGCCTAGATAAAACCATCTTACATTTTCCTCCCATATAGGTAGTGATTGATCAGTTACAAGAGCGGCTCATAAAATAATGCATTGAAGAAAACACACTATACATTTATTTATAAAATATAAAGTTTTTATTGAATAATATTACTCCACATCAAAAATCAACTTATGGTACCTTACACTTAGGCCGGATTCACACGAGCGTGTGTGTTTTGCGCACGCAAAAAAACGTGGCGTTTTGCGTGCGCAAAAGGCACTTAACAGCTCCATGTGTCAGCCCCGTATGATGCGCGGCTGCGTGATTTTCGCGCAGCTGCCATCATTATGACACTCCGTTTGGATGTTTGTAAACAGAAAAGCACGTGGTGCTTTTCTGCTTACATTCATAGTTTTACTGCTGTTGCGCGAATCACGCGCGTCCCACGGAAGCGCTTCCGTGTGGTGCGCGTGATTTTCACGCACCCATTGACTTCAATGGGTGTGTGATGCGCGAAATACGCACAAAGAACGGACATGTCGTGAGTTTTACGCAGCGGACTCACGCTGCGCAAAAATCACTGACAGTCTGCACTGCCCCATAGACTAACATAGGTCCGTGCGAGGCGCGTGAAAATCACGCGCGTTGCACGGACGTATATCACATTCGTCTGAATAAGCCCTTATTGAATGGCATCTTTTTGAAAGCCTGAAGAGGAGCTTGAGTAAGCTAAGGGTGACATAGTTTTGCCTGCTGCTCTGTTGGTAAGGAAGTAACTTCTGAGGGTAGTATGCACATTGACATTTTGCCTTTGTATAAGACATGCATTAAATGTATAGAATATAATATACTTTATGTAACATATTTTTATGTTTCATTTTTACTGTTTGCTTTAGGGTATGTTCACACAGAGTTTTTTGTAGAGTTTTTTGACGCGGAAACCGCTCCGCAAATCTCACCAAAAAACGTCAGAAAATGCCTCCCATTGATTTCAATGGGAGGCGGGGGCGGTTTTCTCCCGCGAGCGGTAAAACCGGCTGGCGGAAGAAAGAAGGGACATGCCCTATCTTCGCGCGATTACGTCTCTGACCTCCCACTGACAATGGGAGGCAGAGAAAGCGTACTTTGCGGTGTTTTATGCCCGCGGCGCTCAATGGCCGTGGGCAAAATACGCCACGAAAATCAGCGTGCAGGCAGAGGGAAATCTTCCTCAAACTTCCAAACGGAATTTTGAAGCAGATTTTCCGCCTGCAAAAAACTCAGTGTGAATCCGGCCTTAATTAGAGTTTGAGCCCAATAGATTACTATTGTTGTTTGTGTATTAAAAAAAAATAATAATAAACAAAAAGATATAAAAATAAAAAGGCTGTATTACGGCTCCGTACGCCATACAACCCCTGAGTTGTATAGGCCGTTATCGGGCATCCATAGGCTTCTTATCCATAGCCTTCCATATGCCTCCAATTTCATTCAGAAGCCCTCATAGAACCCTTATCTCTATACTGTAAATTGACATGATGGTGAAGTAGTTGCTGCCAAGTACACTGCTATGATCACAGGATATCCCTTAAAAAAAAATGTGTTTAAACATTTCAGTCGGGAAATGGGTATAAAACCATTTTGTAAAGCTCTAAGGGTATGTGCACACACACTAATTACGTCCGTAATTGACGGACGTATTTCGGCCGCAAGTACCGGACCGAACACAGTGCAGGGAGCCGGGCTCCTAGCATCATACTTCTGTACGATGCTAGGATTTCCTGCCTCTCCGTGGAACTACTGTCCCGTACTGTAAACATGATTACAGTACGGGACAGTTGTCCTGCAGAGAGGCAGGGACTCCTAGCATCGTACATAACTATGATGCTAGGAGCCCGGCTCCCTGCACTGTGTTCGGTCCGGTACTTGCGGCCGAAATACGTCCGTCAATTACGGACGTAATTAGTGTGTGTGCACATACCCTTAGGCTCCATTGAACCACAGTAAAAGTCATTACCTCCAATTGGAGTAGACTGGAATAGTGGCCAGCCTTCCCAAATTCTTCATGGGTTTAAAAGCAATCCGAATTCCAGAAGAAAATCTAAAGAACTGCATTCATTGTTAATAGCTGCACAATAAGAACAAGAAAAGAACCATGAATTGTGCACCGTACCAGAAATTTCTTAAGGAGAATTTCCTTTCATCTACCCGTGAGCTGAAGGGTGATTGAGATACACAGAGAAACAGCGATACAAAACGTAAAAGTCTGCATCTCAAAGGCTGAGAAGAAACAAAAAAGTTTAGGATTGGTCTAATAGACTGTGGACTAAAACTCCTAAAATTTATCAATAATGTGTGCAAGATTAGTAGACCATTACAATTACAGAAAGATCCTATTGAGTTGGATTGAAACGTTGCTGGAGTGAATAAAACACACCACTTTACTTATTCACAATCTATTTTTTTCCAATATATATATATATATATATATAAGTGTACATGCATCTGTTTATGTTTGTCAGGACCGTTTCGAATGGCTGACGTAAACATTGGACGCAGTGTAAATCTGGTCTATCAAGTAAATTCATTCATTCATTCATTCACCATCACTACTATTCAGTAGCCTAAAAACATACATCCCTCCACAATTTTATGAAGGGTTAACAACTCTGGATAGAGTGCTACAGCTATTTGGTGAAGGTCATGGAAGGAATTCAAGGAAATGAAGGGTGTGGTATGGATGGAGGCTCCTGGGGTCTACAACTTCCCTCTAGCCCTATGCATTCTCTCTTTAGAGGATCGCTTTTGATTTTTGTGATTCCCCAGTGTATTTAATGGAATGTCTCCAATTTCCTTCTTACACTAGAATCCTGCAGAGAGAAGCTGTGTCTAAGCTTGAACACCAGCAGGGCACAAATCCCTAACAAAAAGAGCCTGTGGTGACCAGCAACGGCAGATACTTTTACTTTTGCAGCTCAAACGGCTGTTTATGTACATGTATCTCAATACCCTGCGTGTTTAACAAGAACTAGGAAGTTGATATGTATGTTATGTGTAGATTTATTATGTACAATTGTCCTATGTCTGTCTTTTGAATAAGGGTATGTTCCCACTCACAGGATGCACTGCAGATTTACTGCAACAGAAAATATGCAGCAGAATCTTAAGAAAAATGCTGGTAAATCCATCACAAAAATCCACAGCAAAGAGTGCGTTTTTCGGGTTCACACAGGGGGGATACGCTGCGTAAAAGCTACACAGAATATCTGCCCCGGTGGCCGCAGGGAATTTCGGGCGAAAAATCTGCAAAAAATTGTGGTGCAGTTTATTGCCCGGAATGTCCGCTGCGGAAAATTTTTCATCCCAGGGGACCACTGCAGCCTGTGATTGGCTGCAGCGGCAGTCACATGGGATGAAACGTCATCCCAGGAGGCCGGCCCTCTGACGTCATCCAGGCCGGCCTCCTGGGATGACGTTTCATCCCATGTGACCGCAGCTACAGCCTGTTATTAGCTGCAGTGGTCACATGGGATGAAACATCATCCCAGGAGTCCGGCCTGCAGAACGTCAGAGGTAAGTATAAGGTGTTTTCTTTTTCCTAAGTTGCGATTTTTGCAGTGTAATCGCTGCCATTCCGCCCCAAAAGTCGCAACAATTTAGATCCCCCCTGAATTCAATGGGGAAAACCGCAACAACATACAGACGATTCCGCAACCACAATTGCCATGCTGTGGCTTAAAAAAACACATTGCAGGTCAATTTGTGTGCGGAATCTCTGCATATCACATACGCAGCGTGTGGATGAGATTTCATGAAATCTCATCCACTCCTCTGCTATTGTATTATGCCGTGGATTTTCCGTTATGAAATACGTTTATTCCAGTATTTATGCCATGTATGGACTAGCCCTTCCTGCTCATATTGCTGCGGAAACCCTGCATTTTTTCTGCAGCAGTTTTACCTGTGGATTTAGTGTTAAACGTTAGTAATAGCAAAGTATATGTGCACCTGCTGATTTCCAGCAGTTTTTACTGCGTTTCTGCTGCGTAAACTATTTAAATACCGCAATAAAACAAATTTTAAAAATCTCATCCACTTTGCTGCTACTTTAAATGATGCAGAATTTTTGCATAGAATTCCGCAGCGTTTACGCTATGTGGGAACCTGGCCTTACAGATTGCCAGGAGTAGCATAATTGCATTCAGCCGTTATATTCTGACTTTAAAGATTTATTGCTGGAAATGGTTTATTTTTAGCAGACACCTACTGTACTGTATAGTGTAGGATTGCAGATGATTGTAGTTCTTTGATTACCACTAGGAAACCATTGTGTATAACCTAACCTGCATGTGTGTATGGATGCATAGCCCACAGAACATATGGTCGGATGTATGCAACTGTATGCCTATACAGGTCTATATACTTGCAATTGACTGCCAATAATTAAAAAAAAGTATGGCGCTTTTTTTGGGATACAGTTGCCAATTATGCTTTTTAATATAGTTGGGGCTGTGGCAGAGGCGTAGCTAGGCGTTGAGCACAGGCGGGGAGAAACATACCTGAGTGGGCTCCATCCCAGTGGGCACACCCAACGCATGTAACACCCAAGATCAAGCTGTTACCGATCACATCTAAGGCTTCGTTCACATCTGCATCGGGGTTCCGATCATGGGTTCCGTCAGCCAGGGAAATCCATGAACTGAAAACAAATGGAAACCGCTATTTATTCAGACGAAAAAACGAAAACCTTACGGAACAGAGACAAACGTAATCCATTAGCAACAGAAGCGTTACCATTGATAGGTAATGCAAACAGAGAGCTGTGGTTTCCGTTCATGAGTTAATCTGACGGAAAGGTCTGATCGAACCCACGAACGGAACCCCGACGCAAATGTGAACAAAGCCTAAATTCATAACTGGGATGTGATCGATAACAGGTGGATCCTAGGTGTCAGAAACATGAACGACCCGCTGCCACTGAACCCGTCAGTCCTGCCGGCCTTGACAAATTCAGGTCTTTTCGCTAGACACAGCCGCTCTGTATACAGGATACAAAGCAGCTGTATCTCAAAAAGTAAAAATTATTACCAAATACACTGATACACATTTTTATATATCATCTGACGGAGGAGTTTGCATTAGAAAGTGTTGTAGAACTCTCTGAAAGTGAATGAAAGATTACATAACCCCCATCATCTCTGTAGATACAAACCATCAACCCTGTTACTGTATACACCAGCCATCATCCCTTTATATAAACCCTATCATCCCCGTATATACTAGCCTGGCTGGTATATATAGGGATGATAGAAGTTGCAAACAGGGATGATGGCTGGTATATACAAGGATTATGGCTGGTTTATGCAGGAATGGTGGAGGTTATATACACGGATGATGGAGGTTATATACAGGGATGATGGTTGGTATATACAGGGATGATGGAGGTTATATACAGGGATGATGGCTGGTATATATAGGGATGATGGGGGTTATATATTTGGATGATGCCTGGTCCAGCCATCATCACTGTATATAACCCCCATCATCCCTGTATATTCATCCTTGTGTGGCATACCGTGGCATACATCAGCTATCGACTTCGATTGTAAAAAAAAAGTATACTGCACGGTATGTTTTGCCGTGCCCCACTGCATAGAAAAGTGTGGTAGACTATGCTTTTCTATACAGTGACAAAAATGGCATGCTGACGCAGGACCCTCTTTTGGCATATACTCGGTGTATGGGGGGCTATAGGAGTGGTAAATCATCAGTGAAAACTCCCGGAGTATAACTCCAACATGCTTGAAAAATTAGATGTGAACTGAGCTATAGGCCCTGTTGACATCAGCGCCGGACATAATTTTTAACGGACAAAATCGTGTAGCATGCAGCGCTATTTTGTCTGACAAAATAATGAAAACCATGACGGAAATCCGACAGTACCTATTTAAGTTAGGGGGTTAAGTCGAACCTGCAATGGATCCGACACTTCTGTTATTTTGAAAATACTGTAAACAATAGTGCAGCATGATGCGCTTTTTTTTCTGGTAAAACCACAGACACTGCTACAAATCCCAATAGGTTCCATCGGCCGCCGGTGGTGTCTGTGGTGCAATAGAACCAGCGCTTCCAGTTTTTCCCTTGTTCTGCTCCTCTGACGGAACAGAACAACGGAACGGCAAACGCTGGTGTGAACCCAGCCTGAGACTCCAGTTAACCATGGCAGGAGCCCCATTGAAAACATATTTGAAAAGGAAAAGAAAAAACCCCAAAACTGACATTTGAACAGGATGCTAAAACGTGATGTAAAAGGGCCCTAATAAAGTGTTCCTAGAAAACATTGTTAGGCTCTGTTCACACCATGTTCATGATGCTTGTTTCTGAGAAAATCTCCCAACACATACACATGATTTCCATTGTAAAAGTAAAAAAATACAGTAAAAAAAGGTATTTTCGAATGCAAGTTTGCTCATAGCATGTATTATAAATGTAAATATTAGACCAGCGACATTTACCGATTCCGCTGTGATTTTTATGTATGCACAATTAATTTGGAGAAACAATTATTGTTTATTAATGATCTTTTTGTGCATTTAGATTAGGCAATAATTGTAACAATTATCAGTTTCATAAGAGCCATTTTCCCAAGTGGACTACTTCTTCAACGATTGATCCCCCTTGTTCTTGTCTAGCTAAAACTACCACTCTTTCCCTGTCCGTAGCTACACTGTTAGGGATCTGCCAGGTACTTCATCTAGGTATACTCCTGGGATTAATCAATCCACACCTGAGGCCAGACCTGTTCGACTGACACCATCTCCCACCAACCAGGGTGGCAGGCTCAGGAGTGGGAGAGCCTATCGCGGCCTGGTCTGTCGGAGTTAGCTCCGCCCCCTGTCCTTTATTACCTGCCCTGTTCTCTCTCTCAGTGCTTGTAATTCTTTTGGATTCCTGGCCCCACTGCTGCTTGCTCCAGCCTGCTTCTGCCGTGCTTCTGCCTTGCTGCAGTTCTGCTTGACCTGCTTTGCTTTGCCCCTGGCTTGCTTCTGTCTCCGTGCCCGCTTGGGTGTACTCACTTCGTCCTGGTCCTGACTGTTCGTTCGCCGCTCCGTTTCCTCGTGGCGTTCCGTGGCTACTGCCCCTTCCCTTGCGTGTTCCCTGTTTGTTTTCCTGTGCACTTAGACAGCGTAGGGACCGCCGCCCAGTTGTACCTCGTCGCCTAGGGCGGGTCGTTGCAAGTAGGCAGGGACAGGGCGGTGGGTAGATTAGGGCTCACTTTCCCTTCACCTCCTTCCTGCCATTACATAATTACAAGCCCTTACCTAGTCTACCATTTCTCCTACGCTGACGCTATCATGGACCCCCTTGAGACCCTGACCCAGCAGATGCAGGGCCTCTCCCTACAGGTCCAGGCCCTGGCCCAAAGGGTCAATCAGGGTGACGCTGCTTTAGTAGTACCCCTCACCTCACCTCTAGAACCTGACCTCAAGTTACCTGACCGGTTCTCAGGGGACCGTAAGACGTTTCTCTCCTTCCGGGAGAGTTGCAGACTGTATTTCCGCCTAAAGCCCCACTCCTCAGGTTCCGAGAACCAGCGGGTGGGTATCATCATATCCCGACTCCAGGAAGGGCCCCAAGAGTGGGCCTTCTCCTTGGCTCCTGACGCCCCTGAACTTTCCTCTGTTGATCGTTTTTTCTCTGCCCTCGGACTCATTTACGACGAGACTGACAGGACTGCTTTAGCCGAGAGTCAGCTGGTGACCTTACGTCAGGGTAGGAGACCGGTTGAGGAATACTGTTCTGATTTTAGGAAGTGGTGCGTAGCTTCTCAGTGGAACGATCCGGCCCTAAGGTGCCAGTTTAGGTTAGGATTATCTGACGCCCTGAAGGATCTGCTGGTTAGCTACCCCTCGTCTGACTCCCTTGACCAGGTTATGGCCCTAGCAGTACGACTTGACCGACGTCTCAGGGAACGTCAGCTAGAACGCTTCAGTGTGCTCCCCTCTGACTTTTCTGCGATCCCCCCCGAGGTCCCGTCTCCTCGCCCCTCCACGGAGGACTCGGAGGTACCTATGCAACTCGGGGCCTCCATGTCCCCTCGACAACGTGGGGAGTTTCGCAGAATGAATGGTCTCTGCTTCTACTGTGGGGACGACAAGCATCTACTGAACACCTGTCCCAGGCGCAAGAATAAGAAGCCGGAAAACTTCCGCGCCTAAGTGATCATCGGGGAGGTCACTTGGGCGCACAGGTATTTCCCGTTAATGTGAAACGCAATAAAATTTTGCTTCCCTTTCAGGTCTCGTTTGCTGGCCGGTCTGCCACGGGCAGTGCTTTCGTGGATTCTGGCTCA
The DNA here is from genome assembly GCF_050947455.1 of Rhinoderma darwinii. Lineage (NCBI taxonomy): Eukaryota > Metazoa > Chordata > Amphibia > Anura > Rhinodermatidae > Rhinoderma > Rhinoderma darwinii. The sequence goes on from NC_134687.1 coordinate 452,519,304, forward strand.
TCTGCTAATATCATGTCTGTGGAATTTGCTATGTCTCTAAAGATGCCTTGTATTGATTTACCTTATCCTATCCCTGTAGTAGGAATCGACTCAACTCCCCTTGCTAATGGTTATTTTACTCAGCATACTCCTGTTTTTGAACTCCTGGTTGGCTCCATGCATTTGGAGCAGTGTTCTGTACTGGTGATGCAGGGATTATCGTCTGATCTGGTTTTAGGCCTTCCCTGGTTGCAGTTGCATAATCCCACGTTTGATTGGAATACTGGGGATCTCACCAAATGGGGTAATGAATGTCTTATGTCATGTCTTTCTGTTAACTCTATTTCTCCCCGGGAGGAGGTAAACACGCTTCCTGAGTTTGTTCAGGACTTCGCCGATGTGTTTTCTAAGGAGGCCTCCGAGGTGTTGCCCCCCCATAGAGATTACGATTGCGCTATCGATTTGGTGCCTGGTGCCAAGCTTCCTAAGGGTAGGATATTTAATCTTTCATGTCCTGAACGTGAAGCTATGAGGGTGTATATCCAAGAATGCCTGGCCAAGGGTTTCATTCGCCCCTCGACTTCTCCTGTAGGTGCTGGCTTCTTCTTCGTGGGGAAGAAGGATGGTGGTCTTAGGCCGTGCATTGATTATCGTAACCTGAATAAGGTCACCGTAAGGAACCAGTACCCACTTCCTTTGATTCCGGATCTTTTTAATCAGGTTCAGGGAGCCCAATGGTTTTCTAAGTTCGATCTACGGGGGGCATATAACCTTATCCGCATCAAAGAGGGGGATGAGTGGAAAACTGCGTTCAACACACCCGAGGGTCATTTCGAATACCTGGTCATGCCCTTTGGGTTGTGTAATGCCCCTGCTGTCTTCCAGAATTTTATTAATGAAATCCTGAGAGAGTACCTGGGTAATTTTCTTGTTGTGTACCTTGATGACATACTGGTGTTTTCCAAGGACTGGTCCTCCCACGTGGAGCATGTCAGGAAGGTGCTCCAGGTCCTTCGGGAGAATAATCTGTTTGCTAAGACTGAAAAATGTGTCTTTGGGGTACAGGAGATACCATTTTTAGGGCAAATCCTCACTCCTCATGAATTCCGCATGGACCCTGCCAAGGTTCAGGCTGTGGCGGAATGGGTCCAACCTGCCTCCCTTAAGGCGTTACAGTGTTTTTTAGGGTTCGCCAACTATTACAGGAGATTTATTGCCAACTTCTCGGTCGTCGCTAAGCCTCTTACGGACCTTACCCGCAAGGGTGCTGATGTCCTCCATTGGCCCCCTGAGGCCGTCCAGGCCTTTGAGACTCTCAAGAAGTGCTTTATCTCGGCCCCCGTGCTGATTCAGCCCAACCAAGAGGAGCCATTTATTGTGGAGGTTGACGCTTCCGAGGTGGGAGTGGGGGCCGTCTTGTCCCAGGGTACCAGCTCCCTCACCCATCTCCGCCCCTGTGCTTACTTCTCTAGGAAGTTTTCGCCCACGGAGAGTAACTATGATATTGGCAACCGCGAACTTCTAGCCATTAAATGGGCTTTTGAGGAGTGGCGGCACTTCCTGGAGGGGGCCAGACACCAGGTAACGGTCCTTACGGATCACAAGAATCTGGTTTTCCTAGAATCGGCCCGGAGGCTTAATCCTAGACAAGCTCGGTGGGCACTATTCTTTACCAGATTTAATTTCTTGGTTACCTATAGGGCTGGGTCCAAGAATATTAAGGCTGATGCTCTGTCACGTAGTTTCATGGCCAATCCTCCTTCCGAGAAGGATCCTGCTTGTATTTTACCCCCTGGTATAATCGTCTCTGCCACGGATTCTGATTTAGCTTCTGATATCGCGGCTGATCAGGGTGCAGCTCCCGGGAACGTCCCTGGGGACAAACTGTTTGTTCCCCTGCAATACCGGCTGAGGGTACTCAGGGAAAACCATGACTCCGCTCTATCTGGTCATCCTGGCATCTTGGGCACCAAACACCTCATTACCAGAAACTATTGGTGGCCTGGGTTGCCTAAAGACGTTAGGGCTTACGTCGCCGCTTGTGAGGTTTGCGCTAGGTCCAAAACCCCTAGGTCCCGACCTGCGGGCCTATTACGTTCCTTGCCCATTCCCCAGAGACCTTGGACCCATATCTCCATGGATTTTATCACCGATTTGCCTCCATCTCAGGGCAAGTCGGTGGTGTGGGTGGTAGTCGACCGCTTCAGCAAGATGTGCCACTTTGTGCCCCTTAAGAAGCTACCTAACGCCAAGACGTTAGCTTCTTTGTTTGTGAAACACATCCTGCGTCTCCATGGGGCCCCAGTCAATATCGTTTCTGACAGAGGGGTACAATTTGTTTCCTTATTTTGGAGAGCTTTTTGTAAAAAGTTGGAGATTGATCTGTCCTTCTCCTCCGCCTTCCATCCCGAAACTAATGGCCAAACGGAAAGGACCAACCAATCCCTGGAACAATATTTAAGGTGTTTCATCTCTGACTGTCAATTCGATTGGGTCTCATTCCTTCCCCTTGCTGAATTTTCCCTGAATAACCGGGTCAGTAACTCGTCAGGGGTCTCCCCGTTTTTCTGTAATTTCGGGTTTAACCCAAGGTTCTCCTCCGTCTCCCCTGGTTGTTCCAATAATCCTGGGGTAGAGGATGTTCATCGGGAACTGTGCACTGTCTGGGCCCAGGTTCAGAAGAACCTAGAGGCGTCCCAGAGCGCACAAAAGATTCAGGCGGATAGTAGACGTTCTGCTAACCCCCGGTTTGTCGTCGGGGATTTGGTCTGGTTGTCGTCCAGGAACTTGCGCCTTAAGGTCCCGTCCAGGAAGTTTGCTCCCCGATTTATTGGACCTTATAAGATCATTGAAGTCCTCAACCCTGTATCCTTCCGTCTGGAGCTCCCCCCATCCTTTCGCATACATGACGTCTTCCATGCCTCCCTCCTTAAACGCTGCTCCCCGTCCTGGTCCCCCTCGAGGATACCTCCTGTTCCCGTTCTCACCCCTGAGGGGGTGGAATTCGAGGTGGCCAAGATTATGGACAGTAGGATGGTCCAGGGCTCCCTCCAGTACCTGGTCCATTGGAGAGGATACGGGCCGGAGGAGAGGACTTGGGTACCTGCCCGTGATGTTCACGCTGGGGTATTGATCAGGAGGTTCCACCTTCTCTTCCCCACTAAACCGGGTCCCCTTAGTAAGGGTCCGGTGGCCCCTCATAAAAGGGGGAGTACTGTTAGGGATCTGCCAGGTACTTCATCTAGGTATACTCCTGGGATTAATCAATCCACACCTGAGGCCAGACCTGTGCGACTGAAACCATCTCCCACCAACCAGGGTGGCAGGCTCAGGAGTGGGAGAGCCTATCGCGGCCTGGTCTGTCGGAGTTAGCTCCGCCCCCTGTCCTTTATTACCTGCCCTGTTCTCTCTCTCAGTGCTTGTAATTCTTTTGGATTCCTGGCCCCACTGCTGCTTGCTCCAGCCTGCTTCTGCCGTGCTTCTGCCTTGCTGCAGTTCTGCTTGACCTGCTTTGCTTTGCCCCTGGCTTGCTTCTGTCTCCGTGCCCGCTTGGGTGTACTCACTTCGTCCTGGTCCTGACTGTTCGTTCGCCGCTCCGTTTCCTCGTGGCGTTCCGTGGCTACTGCCCCTTCCCTTGCGTGTTCCCTGTTTGTTTTCCTGTGCACTTAGACAGCGTAGGGACCGCCGCCCAGTTGTACCTCGTCGCCTAGGGCGGGTCGTTGCAAGTAGGCAGGGACAGGGCGGTGGGTAGATTAGGGCTCACTTTCCCTTCACCTCCTTCCTGCCATTACATACACCCTTCAGGAACCCAATGGGCTGAAGGGTCGAGTCCTACGGTAAATCTCCCCTTGAAATGGCTGGTTCTGCCCTGAGACCAGTATTCGGCTTCTGGCAGCAGGGCCACCACAGGATGGGCTGGCAGTTCCGTTAGATAATTCAGTGTTAGAGCAACTAGTGTTGCTAGACATTGTACAGCTCTGAAGTGTTGGCTTCATTTTAAGAAAGTTGCTTAAAAGTTTCTTACTCTAATATCTCAATCATTCCAAAGAAGAGCGGCTCCGTCCACCCCATTCTGGACCTCAAACATCTGAATTGACACATGCAACTGAGTCTCTTTCTTTTACCTCAATGACATTGTACTTCCATCCTTTTGTCCCTTGCCCTCCCACCATTTTTATTTACTTTATATAGCACCAACATATTCCACAGCACTGTGTAGAAGTTGTCATCACTCACTGTCCCCAATGGGACTCGCAATTTGAATTCTCTATCTGTATATTTTTGCAAGCATCTCTCCACAACCTATACATGGTTCGGGCTCTTCAGATGTCTCTTTGACTTATCTCTTCCCTTAGATACTTATCTTCCTGTTCATCGTCCCTGAGGGACATCAGAAGGGCCTGGCAGCCTCCAAGACTACCAGAGCACACTGGGTCTGGTTGACACTCAGTGAGACACCACGTGAAGGGTGCCCCTGCAGTGTGGTAACTGGGATAGACTGGGCCCCATAAAAAACTTTTGACTGGGCCCCCCTCCCGTGGGTGCCACACACAGCCCCCCTGTAGACAGTGTAACACCCCCCTTGTAGATAGTGCCCCCCTTGTAGACCGTGCCATGCAGCCCCCCTTGTAGATAGTGCCCCCCACCTCCCCCTGGTACATAGTGCCATACTGCCTCCCCTGTAGATAGTGCCATACAACTCCCCCTGTAGATAGCGCTATACAGACCCCCCCTTAAGATACTACCATACAGCCCCCCACTGTAGATACTGCCATACAGCCCCCCCGTAGATACTGCCATACCATGCCCCCTGTAGATAGTGCCATCCAGCCCCCTCTGTAGATACTGCCATACCATGCCCCCTGTAGATAGTGCCATCCAACCCCCCCTGTAGATAATGTCATACAGCCCCGCTGTAGATAGTACCATACAGCCCGCCCGTAGATAGCGTCATACTGCCCCCCCTATAGATAGGGCCATACAGCCCCCCTAGAGATACTGCCATATAGTCCCCCGCCTGTAGATAGCGCCCCCCAAAACAAATAAAACACAAAAAATCTTTATACTCACCTAGGTCCCATTCCCGCAACAAACGGGCTTTTACACAAGCCTCCTCAACGCCGACGAGATCCTTGCGTAGACCGGCGTGATCCAGTGACTACTAATACCATTTTGGATACATGCGACTTTTTGATCACTTTTTATCCTATTTTTTTCGAGACAAGGTAAACAAACTTCAAAATTACTCATCGGTAAGTGTTTTTTCTTGAGCCCATGACAGCACCCATGGAAAGACCACCTCCTCCACTGGAAAGGATGCAGGAACTAGGATTCATTTAAAAGGAGGGAACACCCCCATCATCCCCAGTTGGCAAAAACCAAGGACTAAATTCATTTTCCCATTTTTTTTGTGCAAATTTTTATGCTATTTTATATTATATTTTAACACACCTCTTTTAACTAGTTGCCGAAACAGGACGAGAATACTCGTCCTGAGCAGTGGGTACTTAGTGCATTAGAACGAGCATCCTCGTCCTGTGTGACAGCCAGTGTCCGCGCACGTTCAGGAGCAGGGCAACGGCTGTAATACAGCGCAACCTCTTCTCTCTGCCGTTAACCCCTTGAATGCCGCAATCAAAGCTGATCGCGGCATTCAAACAAAATAAGAGAAGTGGGTACTGCCCTTTAATCGCGTTACAGAAAATCCCTGTGATGAGATCAAGGCTCATAACTTGGATGACCAGACAGCTTGGGGTCCAATACGTACACAGGCTAATGTACCGGCATATATATATATGTAAGTACATTACAGTTAAAAAATCAAAATCATTATTTATGATGATTGGTGTATGGTATAAAAATATTAAAACTGCAGCGGAACTGCTTTTTTTCTGCATTTTCGCCTAAATAAAAATGTATATAAATTAAACGATAATGTATTTGTACCAAAAAATGGTACCTACATAAAGTACAACTCGTCCCGCAAAAAACAAAGCCTCATACAACTACGTCGTACAAAAAATAAAAAAGTTCTGAGCGTCGGGATGCAAAGAGGGAAATATAAAAAAATTGTGTCCTTAAGGGGTTAATATCTACCATAAGTGAAAACGTGGGTGGGAATTGGCGGATGCTGTCATGGGCTCATGAAAAGACAATCACAGGTAAGTATTTTTGATTTTCCCTATCGCCCTTTGACAGCACCCATGGAGATTAGACAAGATAGTCTGGGATAGTACTACTGCCTTCAAAACTTTCCTACCAAAGGCCAGATCTTCGTTTGATGAGCTGAAGCCTATAGTGCTCAAAGAAAGTATGTGGAGAACTCCATGTGGCCGCCCTACAAATCCGTTCAATAGAAGTACATGCTCTTTCTGCCCTAGAAGTAGCTACTGAGCGAGTGGAATGTGCACAAACCCTGAAGGTAGAGTTTTACCCAAAGACGAATAGGCTAGAGAAATTGACTGCTTAATCCACCCTGCTATAGTTTTTTATGAAGCTGCCTTCCCTTTATTCTGACACTGAAAGTGGAGAAGTAGCTGGAAAGATTGTCTCCATTCCCTAGTAACCTGAAGGTACTCCAATCAATAATGTCTAACATCTAAGTTGTGAAATTTCTCCTCTTTCTTATTTTTGGGATTTGCGCAGGAGGGTAACACTATTTCTTGAGATCTATGAAAATCTGTGACAACTTTAAAGAGAAAGGACGGATCAGGTGAAATTGTAACTCAATCCTCCAGAATGCTTTTTTTTTTTAATCAATTCAAGTTTATTAACTCTACACAATACAGGAAATCCAGAATATCATATCCATGATATCGTACAAAATATAATACATGTTTACAGGAATTCCATAAACAAAAGAAGCAAACCTCCCTTGCCAACCACCCCCACACAGCCCTATACCCCTTATTCACAGTCATTGACCAATCAGTTCAAGAAAATTGACATACCATTCCCAACATAATCGAAGAAGCAGTCACCTGTGTTTCTTTATACAGCTGTCCTGTGGCCAAGTACATTAATAGTTATATTAAGGCTGTCCCCAGCCACAAGTGCTTCTCTTAAGGACCTTCTTGATTTGGATAGGACACATCCCACTATTGTTATCCTGTCCCGTATCACAATATCGTCCCCTCCCTGAAGTCGCCCTAACATACGGATCCTGAGCAGGGCAGGCGAAGCCAATCCTGAGTAATCAATCAATTTAGCCCATTGCCCTTCAAATTTCTTGACAGTTCCCCTTTTCTTGTATATATTATACTCCATCAGAATGACATTATTGACAGCCCTGAGAATTTCTCCCATGGAAGGTGGGTCATCATCTAACCAATGTTTTGCTATTATTTTCCGGGCTTGATATAGAACCTTGGCTATGGCCAATCTTTCCTGCCGATCCCCTTCCAGATCCCCTACATACCAAAGAAGTAGCACCTTCAGCTCATCTTGAAACCTTATGTCATAGACCCGCCATATCAGCTCCATCGCCTCCTCCCAAAGGGTCCTGAGAGCAACACAGGCCCAGAACATATGAAAAATATCCGCTTTATCCACCAGACACCTAGGACATATAGCATCCATCCTAACTCCCATTCTTTTTAGAATCCATGGCATCCTATACACCCTATGTAACAAAAAGATTTGAGATCTTCTCTGTGCTATATTCAAGGACAGATTTTCCAGTGATGCCAGGATTTCCTCCCAATGGTCTTTGGGTATGGGGCCTAAATCTCATTCCCATTTTGCTTTAACGGGTTCCATAAGATCACCTAAGTGCCCAGACAGAATAATCCGATATACTAAAGAAATCAACCCCTTAGTAGCAGGCGCTTTAGCAACATGTTCCAAAACTCCCAAATAGTCAAATCTACCAAGTTACTCTGGGAGTGTAGAGCATGGCGAATCTGTAAAAATTGGTAAAACATCCCCTGTTCTAGGTGAAATTCAGCCTTTAATTGCTGGAAAGATTTCAGGTTCGTTTCCTCATATAATTGACTTAAACAAAGTATTCCCTTTTGCTTCCATCCTTGCATGTACAAATACATGCATTAGTGCTGAATGGCCGGGTACGTTCCATGCCCGACCATTCAGCGTCTTGCAATGACGCTGATTGGCAGATCTGCATTGCCATCGGTCGTTATGGATACTATAGCGGTAGCGCCGCTACTACGTGGCCCGCGCCGATAAGCTCTCTCATGCCCGTAGGTATCGCTAGTACCGGAGGGGGCCCCGGTGCTAGCGACAGCCAAATACATGCATTAGCGCTGAACATGCCTGACCATTCAGCGCCTTGCAATGACGCTGATTGGCAGATCTGCATTACCACCGGACGGCGCGGGAACGGGTTCAGGGTGAGTATGTAAAGTTTTGTGTTTTTTTTCTACTAAAACTGTGAGTGGCATTATCTATAGTGGGCGCTCTATCTGTGGGCGTCTATATGTGGGGATGTGGAGCATTGTATACAGGGGGAGCTATATGTAGGGCACTATCTACAGGGGTGGGCTATATGTGGAGCACTAGCTATAGGGGGAGCTATTTGTAGGGCACTATCTATAGGGATGGGCTATATGTGGGACACTATATACAGTGTGGGTTACCTGTGGGGCACTATCTACAGGGGACTATATGTAGGGCACTGTTTAAAGGTGTGGGCTAGGGGCTCAGTGGTTAGCACTATTGCCTTGCAGCTCTGGAGTCCATATGTTGGCACTATCTACAGAGGGCTGTATGTGGGGTACTACCTACAGGGGCTTCTATGTAGGGCACTAACTACAGAGGCTCTATAGGGGTCACTATCTACAGGTGGGCTATGGGGGCACTATCCACAGGGGCCACGGTGTGTGTGTGCGACACATTGTATGGCGCTATTATAGTTAGAGGTGCAGTGCATGGCGCTATTAAATTTAGAGGTTTTGAGGATTTTATCTTCGTTTATAGGTGCAAAAATGTTTTAAAAGTGAGACGCTGAAGACATCTGAGTGGAAAACTGCAGAAATGGGTAGTCGCCGGTAGAAATCCATCATAGAGGTCGGGACCAGAGGAAGAAGAAAAGAGAAAAAGAACTAGAATCTGAGACGTCACCAGTGAGTCACTTAATGTAAATAATTCTGCCTCTAATCAGTACTGTAGTCACTGTATGATCTGCAGCAAGATGATGGGTGCTATGATTTTTTTATTTGTGAAACAATCTCTCCCAGCATATCCTTACCATTGTTCGGGCTATGTTGGGACCTGTAGTTTTACGTCGTACAAACCTATACGGCAGGGGTTGTACTAAATTGAGCTGTATTTGTGTAAAGGGTTTGCCTGACACAGGTTCTGTGTCGACGCCCGGGGTTAATCAGCCTTCATCAGCTCCAAGGTCTGCTAGAGTGACGCGATCTGTTACCACTCAGGCTTGCAGGCTGAGGAGAGGGAGAACCTATCACAGCCTGGCCTGATGGTTCTTGCTCCCGCCTTTGGTCTATTTTATACCCTCACTTGCAGCATGTTCCTTGCCTGTGATTCTCTGGTTTCCTGGCTCTGCTATTCCTGCTATTTACCTGATTGACCGCTGTAACCTTTTTTGACCCTGGCTTGTCTGACTATTCTCCTGCTCCGTTTTGCTACTACGTACTCTCCTGGTTTGATTCGGCTCGTTCACCACTGCCTGTTGCTCTCGGTTTTCCGTGGGCAACTGCCCCTACTTCCCCTTTGCTTGCCCTTGTCTTGTGTTGTCTGTCTTGCACTTACTGAGCGTAGGGACCGTCGCCCAGTTGTACGCCGTCACTTAGGACGGGCCGTGCAAGTAGGCAGGGACTGAGTTGCGGGTAGATTAGGGCTCCCCTGTCGTCTCCCCACCCCGATTCATTACATAATCACAGGCCCTATACCTTTTCTTACCCTGGTCCCTGACTCTACTATGGATCCCCTTGAGGCCCTGGCTCAGCAAATGCAGGGTCTCTCCCTACAGGTCCAAGACCTGGCTCAGAGGTTCAACCAGCGTGATGCTACCCAGGTAGTACCATTCACCTCACCTCTTGAACCCCACCTCAAGTTGCCTGACTGGTTCTCAGGGGACCGGAGGACTTTTTTCTCTTTTCAGGAGAGTTGTATACTCTATTTCCGATTAAGACCCCACTGAGAGTCAGCGAGTGGGTATAATTAGGTCCCTGTTCCAGGATGGCCCCCAGGAATGAGCCTTCTCCTTGGCTCCTGACGCCCCTGAACTTTCTTCCGTTGAGCTTTTTTTTTCTACTCTCGGGCTCATCTATGACGAGACTGACAAGACTGCCTTTGCCGAGAGTCAGCTGGTGACCTTACGTCAGGGTAAGAGACCCATTGAGGAGTACTGTTCTGAATTTTGGAAGTGGGGTGTAGCTTCTCGGTGGAATGACCCAGCCTTGAGGTGCCAGTTTAGATTGGGTCTGTCGAACGCCCTTAAAGACCAGTTATGTTAGCTATCCCACCTCTGACTCTCTAGATCAGGCTATGGCTTTAGCAGTACGTCTTGACCGACGTCTCAGGGAACGACGACTTGAACGTTCTGGTGCCTTCACTTCTGGCTCCCCTATGTTGGCTCCAGAGGTTCCGCTGCTTCGTTCTTCCACGGAGAACTCGGATGAACAGATGCAACTCGGGGCCTCCGTGTCTCCCCAACAACGTAGAGATTTCCGCAGGAAGAATGGTCTCTGCTTCTACTTTGGGGATGACAAGCATCAATTGAACTCCTGTCCCAGGCGCAAGAATAAGCAGCCGCAAGAACTTCCGCGCCTAAGTGACCATCGGGGAGGTCGCTTGAGCGCACAGGTATTTCCCGTTAACATGAAGCCTAATAAAATCTTGCTTCCCTTTCAGGTCTCTTTTGATGGAAGGTCTGCCACCAGCAGTGCCTTCGTGGATTCAGGGTCTGCTGCTAATATTATGTCTGTAGAATTTGCCATGTCTCTAGCTATGCCACTAATTGATTTGCCTAAACCTGTCCCGGTAGTGGGTATTGACTCAACTCCGCTTGCTAATGGTTACTTTATGCAGCATACCCCTGTTTTTTAACTCATTGTTGGCTCCATTCATTTGGAGCAGTGTTCTGTGTTAGTGATGCAGGGGTTATCGTCCGATTTGATTTTAGGCCTTCCTTGGTTGCAGATGCATAATCCCACTTTTAACTGGAATACTGGTGATCTTACTAAATGGGGTAATGAATGCATGACGTCATGTTTTTCTATTAATTTGGTTTCTCTCGCTGAGGAGGTGATCACTCTACCTGAGTTTATTCAGGACTTCGCGGATGTCTTTTCTAAAAAGGCCTCCGAAGAGTTACCTCCTCATTGAGAGTACGATTGCGCAATCGACTTGGTACCAGGAGCTAAGTTCCCTAAAGGAAGGATATTTTCTCTCTCTTGTCCTGAACGTAAAGCCATGAGAGAATATATCCAGGGAAGCCTGGCCAAGGGTTACATTCGCCCCTCTACTTCTCCGGTAGGTGCTGGCTTCTTCTTCGTGGGGAAGAAGGATGGTTGTCTTAGGCCGTGCATCAATTACCGAAGTTTAAATAAGATCACTGTAAGGAACCAATATCCCCTTCCTTTGATTCCTGATCTCTTCAATCAGGTGCAGGGGACCCAATGGTTCTCTAAGTTCGATCTTCGGGGGCTTATAACCTTATCCGGATCAGAGAGGGGGATGAGTGGAAGACTGCGTTTAATACACCCAAAGGTCATTTCGAATATCTCATCATGCCCTTTGGGTTGTGTAATGCTCCCGCGGTCTTCCAGAATTTCATAAGCGAGATTTTAAGAGACTATCTGGGGGTATTTCTTGTAGTGTACTTTGATGATATACTTGTGTTTTCCAAGGACTGGTCCTCCCACATTGAGCATGTCAGGAAGGTGCTCCAGGCCCTTTGGAAAAACAAACTCTTTGCTAAAACCGAAAAATGTGTGTTTGGGGTGCAGGAGATACCATTTTTGGGTCAAATCCTCACTCCTAACTAATTCCGCATGGACCCTGCCAAGGTTCAGGCTGTGGCAGAATGGGTCCGCCCTGCCTCCCTGAAGGCCTTACAGTGTTTCCTGGGGTTTGCTAATTATTACAGGAAATTTATTGCTAACTTCTCGGTCATCGCTAAGCCTCTTACGGACCTCACTCGTAAAGGTGCTGACCTCCTCCACTGGCCTCCGGAGGCGGTCCAGGCTTTTGAGATCCTTAAGAGGTGCTTTGTCTCTGCCCCAGTGCTGATTCAGCCTAACCAAATAGAGCCATTAATCGTGGAGGTTGACGCCTCCGAGGTGGGAGTGGGTGCTGTCTTGTCCCAGGGTACAAGGTCTATCACCCATCTCCGTCCCTGTGCCTACTTCTCCAGGAAGTTCTCCTCCACTGAGAGAAACTATGACGTTGGCAACTGCGAACTCTTAGCCATTAAATGGGCATTTGAAGAGTGCCGCCACTTCCTGGAGGGGGCTAGGCACCAGGTAACAGTTCTTACTGACCACAAGAATCTGGTGTTTCTAGATTCTGCCCGGAGGCTAAACCCGAGACAAGCTCGATGGGCGTTGTTTTTTACGAGATTCAACTTTGTGGTTACCTTTAGGACTGGGTCAAAAAATATCAAAACTGATGCTCTGTCGCGTAGCTTCATGGCCAGCCCTCCTCCTGAGGAGGATCCCGCTTGTATTTTGCCCCCAGGTATAATCATATCCTCTGTGGATTCAGACTTAGCCTCCGAAATTGTGGCTGATCAAGGTTATGCTCCCGAGAACCTTCCCGAGAACAAGCTGTTTGTTCTCCTGCAATTCTGGCTAAGGTTGCTCAGGGAGAATCATGACTCCGCACTATCTGGCCATCCAGGCATCCTGGGTACCAAGCACCTCATTTCCAGAACCTATTGGTGGCCTGGGTTGCTTAAAGACGTTAAGGCCTACGTCGCCGCTTGTGAAATTTGTGCTAGGTCCAAGACTCCCAGGTCCCGACCTGCGGGCTTACTGAGAGGACTAATCAGTCTCTAGAACAATTCTTAAGGTGTTTTATCTCAGGCTGTCAAAATGATTGGGTCTCCATTCCCCTTGGCAAATTTTCCCTTAATAACCGGGTCAGTAGCTCGTCGGGGGTCTCCCCCTTCTTCTGCAATTTTGGGTTTAATCCACGGTTCTCCTCCATTACACCTGGTGGTTACAACAATCCCGAGGTAGATGTCATTCATCGGGAAATGTGCACAGTCTGGATCCAGGTTCAGAAGAACCTTGAGGCGTCCCAGAGCATCCAAAAGACTCAGGCAGATAAAAGACGTTCTACTAACCTCCTATTTGTGGTCGGGGATCTGGTGTGGCTATCTTCTAAAAATTTGCGCCTTAAAGTTCCGTCCAAGAAATTTGCTCCCCGGTATATAGGGCCGTACAAAATCATTGAGGTCCTCAACCCTGTCTCCTTCCGGCTGGAGTTACCCTCGTCTTTTCAGATACACAACGTGTTCCATGCCTCCCTCTTGAAAAGCTGCTCCCCGTCCTTGGCTACATCGAGGAAACCTCGGTTCCCTGCTTTCACTCCTGATGGGGTAGAATTCGAGGTAGCCAAGATTGTGGACAGCAGGATGGTCCAAGGCTCCCTCCAGTACTTGGTCCATTGGAGAGGATACGGGCCTGAGGAGAGGACTTGGGTACCTGCCCGGGATGTTCACGCCGGTATATTGCTCAGGAAGTTCCATCTTCGGTTCCCAACAAGCCAGGCCCACCTAGGAAGGATCCAGTGGCCCCTCATAAAAGGGGGGGTACTGTAAAGGGTTTGCCTGACACAGGTTCTGTGTCGACGCCCAGTGTTAATCAGCCTTCATCAGCTCCAAGGTCTGCTAGAGTGACGCGATCTGTTACCACTCAGGCTTGAAGGCTGAGGAGAGGGAGAACCTATCACAGCCTGGCCTGATGGTTCTTGCTCCCGCCCTTGGTCTATTTATATCCTCACTTGCAGCATGTTCCTTGCCTGTGATTCTCTGGTTTCCTGGCTCTGCTATTCCTGCTATTTACCTGATTGACCGCTGTAACCTTTTTTGACCCTGGCTTGCCTGACTATTCTCCTGCTCCGTTTTGCTACTACGCACTCTCCTGGTTTGATTCGGCTCGTTCACCACTGCCTGTTGCTCACGGTTTTCCGTGGGCAACTGCCCCTACGTCCCCTTTGCTTCTGTGTGCCCTTGTCTTGTGTTGTCTGTCTTGGACTTACTGAGCGTGGGGACCGTTGCTCAGTTGTACGCCGTCACTTAGGATGGGCCGTGCAAGTAGGCAGGGACTGAGTTGCGGGTAGATTAGGGCTCACCTGTCGTCTCCCCACCCCGATTCATTACAATTTGTTCTGGTGTTGTATATATCTACTGAGCTTAGTTCTGGCACTGTATATATGTACTGAGCTTGGTTCTGGGGCTCTATATATGTACTGAGCTTTGTTCTGGTGCTGTATATATGTATGAGTTGGCTTCTGGTACTGTATATTTTTCTAATCATGGTTCTGGGGCTGTAATTATGTACTGAGCTTTGTTCTGGTGCTGTATATATGTATGAGCTTAGTTCTGGTACTGTGTATATGTACTGAGCTTGGTTCTGGTGCTGTATATATGTACTGAGCTTGGTTCTGGAGATGTATATACGTACTGAACTCGGTTCTGGTGCTGTATTTATGTACTGAGCTTGGTTCTGGGGCTGTATTTATGTACTGATCTTGGTTCTGGTATTGTAAATATGTACTGACCTTGGTTCTGGTATTGTATATATGTTCTGAGCTTGGTTCTAGTGCTGTATTTATGTTCTGAGGTTGGTTCTGGTGCTGTATATATGTATTGAGCTTGGCTCTCATGCCGTATATATATGTATATGCTTGGTTCTAGTGCTGTATTTATGTACTGGGCTTGGTTGTGGTACTGTATATATGTATTAGCTTGATTCTGGAGCTGTAATTATATAAGATATATTTATAATAACAAAATTGCAGGGCAGATGGAATTGTCCTCAATTCATTGTATATTTCACGGGAACCTGTCTGGTAGTTTTAACCCCTTGAACCGCCACCATGCGGTAATACATGACCTGACAATATTTCCAAATGTATGTTTTTTTCAGATGCAGCAAAATCTATAAAATCAACTTTTAAAATGACGCACACTATATGCTAATTAATCATTAAACCGTCTTGGGTCATTGCCGCTATCCTGAAGAGTCACATAGTCCTGACTCCAAACACACCATTCTATGTTTGATTGACATCCCCGTGGCTGATACAACTTTCTAGGATGCGCCATTGCCTTGTACTACTTGGGGGGCTGTGTGACACTATATACATGGGGGGGCTATGTGGCACTATATACAAGGGGGGCTGTGTGGCACTATACACAAGGGGGAGCTGTGTGGCACTATACACACGGGGGAGCTGTGTGGCACTACTAAGGGTGGCTGTGTGGCACTATCTACTAGGGGGGCTGTATGGCAATTTTTACAAGGTTGAGGGCTGTGGCTCTATCTACAGGGGGTTGTGTGTGGCGCAATCTACAGGGAACTGTGTGTGGTACTATCTACTTAAGGGGGCAGTGTGGCACTATCTACTAAGGAGGGGCTGTATGGCACTATATACAAGGGATGAGGGCTGTGTGGCACCATATATTGGGGTAGCAGTATGGCGCTATATACACGGGGGCTTTATGGTGATATCTACAGGGGGCTGTATGGCGCTATCTACAAGGGGGAGGTTGGGGGCGCTATCTACAAGCGGGGTGTGACACTGTCGACAGGCTGGGCTTTATAGCACTGTCTACAGGGGGGCTGTATGGCACAATCTACAGGGGGCACTATCTATAAGGGGGGCTGCGTGTGGCACCTGGGGGCCCCAGTCAAGTGTTTTCTATGGGGCCCAGTCTTTCCTAGTTACACTCCTGGGTACAAAGTACAATGTACTCCCACATACCGCCCCTCCCCATCGGCAAAGGAGGAATGGCACACAAAAGGAATGGCTCTGTGTATCATGAAACTCACCCCCCTGGAGTAAGTTATGTGATATGAGTGGAAACTATGTCCTATCCACACTCTGTGTAACATTGATATCGACTCCCTAGTTATATGATGTTCTTGTAATCCAATTAACATAGAATCGTGTTGTTTTATACATTCAAATATTTCATGACACTTTTTAGCGTCCCTCATTCCCCTGACATTCCAGGATAAACAATTAAGGGTCCCCATTACAAACAAAGTTATACATGGTCACTCTACTGACATCAACATATTTTCTCCTAGGTCCCGGCCAGCTGCGTTTTCTGCTTCTTGGTGCGGGTCATTACTGGGAGACTCTCTGTCATAGATCCCTCCAGCCTTACAGCCTCCGTGGGTATAAATATGTCTGGAACAGCGGGGTGTATATTCAATTACAGGATGGGCACAACGGGAGCTCCAGCCGCACACGTCCACCTACATTCACTGCTAGGCCACGCCCCATCATCCTCCAGAATGTTACTATATGGCTTACATATGGTAAAATCACCAATCTCCCCCACTCTTCTAGCTGAAGTGATTTCCAGGAGAAATGCCAACTTAAAGGGGTTTCCCATCAGAGACATTTATGACACACCCACAGGATGTGGCAGGTGGGCTAACACTTTTTGATCAAAATGTGCACTAAGAACCTCCCTATTTGTAGGTAGATTGAGCTTTAGTGCATATCTATTTATATTTAGTGGTTTAGGTGGCATTAGTGTTGCAGGGTGCTGTCGCCATTTTTTTATATCTGCTGTATATCTGCAGTCACAGGTGTTCTTGCACCTGCGTATTTTGTATCATTTAGTTGGAATGTGCTGTTCAATTTTTGTTGTGTTTATGGTATCCATATATGTGGGGTTAGTGACTGCCTCCACTTGTTGTTCTTGCACTCCTCCCACTCTGCCCTGGGTGATTTTAATCAGTTCAATGCTGGATCCTACCATCCCCAGGTATATATGTAGGCTTAGTCCCAGTTCTGGGTGTATGTGCAGCGTAGGTTCCCACCTTACAGAGGTCGCCTTGTCGTGGCAGGTGGGCTAACACTTTTTGATCAAAATGTGCACTAAGAACCTCCCTATTTGTAGGTAGATTGAGCTTTAGTGCATATCTATTTATATTTAGTGGTTTAGGTGGCATTAGTGTTGCAGGGTGCTGTCGCCATTTTTTTATATCTGCTGTATATCTGCAGTCACAGGTGTTCTTGCACCTGCGTATTTTGTATCATTTAGTTGGAATGTGCTGTTCAATTTTTGTTGTGTTTATGGTATCCATATATGTGGGGTTAGTGACTGCCTCCACTTGTTGTTCTTGCACTCCTCCCACTCTGCCCTGGGTGATTTTAATCAGTTCAATGCTGGATCCTACCATCCCCAGGTATATATGTAGGCTTAGTCCCAGTTCTGGGTGTATGTGCAGCGTAGGTTCCCACCTTACAGAGGTCGCCTTGTCGTGGCAGGTGGGCTAACACTTTTTGATCAAAATGTGCACTAAGAACCTCCCTATTTGTAGGTAGATTGAGCTTTAGTGCATATCTATTTATATTTAGTGGTTTAGGTGGCATTAGTGTTGCAGGGTGCTGTCGCCATTTTTTTATATCTGCTGTATATCTGCAGTCACAGGTGTTCTTGCACCTGCGTATTTTGTATCATTTAGTTGGAATGTGCTGTTCAATTTTTGTTGTGTTTATGGTATCCATATATGTGGGGTTAGTGACTGCCTCCACTTGTTGTTCTTGCACTCCTCCCACTCTGCCCTGGGTGATTTTAATCCGTTCAATGCTGGATCCTACCATCCCCAGGTATATATGTAGGCTTAGTCCCAGTTCTGGGTGTATGTGCAGCGTAGGTTCCCACCTTACAGAGGTCGCCTTGTCGTGGCAGGTGGGCTAACACTTTTTGATCAAAATGTGCACTAAGAACCTCCCTATTTGTAGGTAGATTGAGCTTTAGTGCATATCTATTTATATTTAGTGGTTTAGGTGGCATTAGTGTTGCAGGGTGCTGTCGCCATTTTTTTATATCTGCTGTATATCTGCAGTCACAGGTGTTCTTGCACCTGCGTATTTTGTATCATTTAGTTGGAATGTGCTGTTCAATTTTTGTTGTGTTTATGGTATCCATATATGTGGGGTTAGTGACTGCCTCCACTTGTTGTTCTTGCACTCCTCCCACTCTGCCCTGGGTGATTTTAATCAGTTCAATGCTGGATCCTACCATCCCCAGGTATATATGTAGGCTTAGTCCCAGTTTTGGGTGTATGTGCAGCGTAGGTTCCCACCTTACAGAGGTCGCCTTGTCGTGGCAGGTGGGCTAACACTTTTTGATCAAAATGTGCACTAAGAACCTCCCTATTTGTAGGTAGATTGAGCTTTAGTGCATATCTATTTATATTTAGTGGTTTAGGTGGCATTAGTGTTGCAGGGTGCTGTCGCCATTTTTTTATATCTGCTGTATATCTGCAGTCACAGGTGTTCTTGCACCTGCGTATTTTGTATCATTTAGTTGGAATGTGCTGTTCAATTTTTGTTGTGTTTATGGTATCCATATATGTGGGGTTAGTGACTGCCTCCACTTGTTGTTCTTGCACTCCTCCCACTCTGCCCTGGGTGATTTTAATCAGTTCAATGCTGGATCCTACCATCCCCAGGTATATATGTAGGCTTAGTCCCAGTTCTGGGTGTATGTGCAGCGTAGGTTCCCACCTTACAGAGGTCGCCTTGTCGTGGCAGGTGGGCTAACACTTTTTGATCAAAATGTGCACTAAGAACCTCCCTATTTGTAGGTAGATTGAGCTTTAGTGCATATCTATTTATATTTAGTGGTTTAGGTGGCATTAGTGTTGCAGGGTGCTGTCGCCATTTTTTTATATCTGCTGTATATCTGCAGTCACAGGTGTTCTTGCACCTGCGTATTTTGTATCATTTAGTTGGAATGTGCTGTTCAATTTTTGTTGTGTTTATGGTATCCATATATGTGGGGTTAGTGACTGCCTCCACTTGTTGTTCTTGCACTCCTCCCACTCTGCCCTGGGTGATTTTAATCAGTTCAATGCTGGATCCTACCATCCCCAGGTATATATGTAGGCTTAGTCCCAGTTCTGGGTGTATGTGCAGCGTAGGTTCCCACCTTACAGAGGTCGCCTTGTCGTGGCAGGTGGGCTAACACTTTTTGATCAAAATGTGCACTAAGAACCTCCCTATTTGTAGGTAGATTGAGCTTTAGTGCATATCTATTTATATTTAGTGGTTTAGGTGGCATTAGTGTTGCAGGGTGCTGTCGCCATTTTTTTATATCTGCTGTATATCTGCAGTCACAGGTGTTCTTGCACCTGCGTATTTTGTATCATTTAGTTGGAATGTGCTGTTCAATTTTTGTTGTGTTTATGGTATCCATATATGTGGGGTTAGTGACTGCCTCCACTTGTTGTTCTTGCACTCCTCCCACTCTGCCCTGGGTGATTTTAATCAGTTCAATGCTGGATCCTACCATCCCCAGGTATATATGTAGGCTTAGTCCCAGTTCTGGGTGTATGTGCAGCGTAGGTTCCCACCTTACAGAGGTCGCCTTGTCGTGGCAGGTGGGCTAACACTTTTTGATCAAAATGTGCACTAAGAACCTCCCTATTTGTAGGTAGATTGAGCTTTAGTGCATATCTATTTATATTTAGTGGTTTAGGTGGCATTAGTGTTGCAGGGTGCTGTCGCCATTTTTTTATATCTGCTGTATATCTGCAGTCACAGGTGTTCTTGCACCTGCGTATTTTGTATCATTTAGTTGGAATGTGCTGTTCAATTTTTGTTGTGTTTATGGTATCCATATATGTGGGGTTAGTGACTGCCTCCACTTGTTGTTCTTGCACTCCTCCCACTCTGCCCTGGGTGATTTTAATCAGTTCAATGCTGGATCCTACCATCCCCAGGTATATATGTAGGCTTAGTCCCAGTTCTGGGTGTATGTGCAGCGTAGGTTCCCACCTTACAGAGGTCGCCTTGTCGTGGCAGGTGGGCTAACACTTTTTGATCAAAATGTGCACTAAGAACCTCCCTATTTGTAGGTAGATTGAGCTTTAGTGCATATCTATTTATATTTAGTGGTTTAGGTGGCATTAGTGTTGCAGGGTGCTGTCGCCATTTTTTTATATCTGCTGTATATCTGCAGTCACAGGTGTTCTTGCACCTGCGTATTTTGTATCATTTAGTTGGAATGTGCTGTTCAATTTTTGTTGTGTTTATGGTATCCATATATGTGGGGTTAGTGACTGCCTCCACTTGTTGTTCTTGCACTCCTCCCACTCTGCCCTGGGTGATTTTAATCAGTTCAATGCTGGATCCTACCATCCCCAGGTATATATGTAGGCTTAGTCCCAGTTCTGGGTGTATGTGCAGCGTAGGTTCCCACCTTACAGAGGTCGCCTTGTCGTGGCAGGTGGGCTAACACTTTTTGATCAAAATGTGCACTAAGAACCTCCCTATTTGTAGGTAGATTGAGCTTTAGTGCATATCTATTTATATTTAGTGGTTTAGGTGGCATTAGTGTTGCAGGGTGCTGTCGCCATTTTTTTATATCTGCTGTATATCTGCAGTCACAGGTGTTCTTGCACCTGCGTATTTTGTATCATTTAGTTGGAATGTGCTGTTCAATTTTTGTTGTGTTTATGGTATCCATATATGTGGGGTTAGTGACTGCCTCCACTTGTTGTTCTTGCACTCCTCCCACTCTGCCCTGGGTGATTTTAATCAGTTCAATGCTGGATCCTACCATCCCCAGGTATATATGTAGGCTTAGTCCCAGTTCTGGGTGTATGTGCAGCGTAGGTTCCCACCTTACAGAGGTCGCCTTGTCGTGGCAGGTGGGCTAACACTTTTTGATCAAAATGTGCACTAAGAACCTCCCTATTTGTAGGTAGATTGAGCTTTAGTGCATATCTATTTATATTTAGTGGTTTAGGTGGCATTAGTGTTGCAGGGTGCTGTCGCCATTTTTTTATATCTGCTGTATATCTGCAGTCACAGGTGTTCTTGCACCTGCGTATTTTGTATCATTTAGTTGGAATGTGCTGTTCAATTTTTGTTGTGTTTATGGTATCCATATATGTGGGGTTAGTGACTGCCTCCACTTGTTGTTCTTGCACTCCTCCCACTCTGCCCTGGGTGATTTTAATCAGTTCAATGCTGGATCCTACCATCCCCAGGTATATATGTAGGCTTAGTCCCAGTTCTGGGTGTATGTGCAGCGTAGGTTCCCACCTTACAGAGGTCGCCTTGTCGTGGCAGGTGGGCTAACACTTTTTGATCAAAATGTGCACTAAGAACCTCCCTATTTGTAGGTAGATTGAGCTTTAGTGCATATCTATTTATATTTAGTGGTTTAGGTGGCATTAGTGTTGCAGGGTGCTGTCGCCATTTTTTTATATCTGCTGTATATCTGCAGTCACAGGTGTTCTTGCACCTGCGTATTTTGTATCATTTAGTTGGAATGTGCTGTTCAATTTTTGTTGTGTTTATGGTATCCATATATGTGGGGTTAGTGACTGCCTCCACTTGTTGTTCTTGCACTCCTCCCACTCTGCCCTGGGTGATTTTAATCAGTTCAATGCTGGATCCTACCATCCCCAGGTATATATGTAGGCTTAGTCCCAGTTCTGGGTGTATGTGCAGCGTAGGTTCCCACCTTACAGAGGTCGCCTTGTCGTGGCAGGTGGGCTAACACTTTTTGATCAAAATGTGCACTAAGAACCTCCCTATTTGTAGGTAGATTGAGCTTTAGTGCATATCTATTTATATTTAGTGGTTTAGGTGGCATTAGTGTTGCAGGGTGCTGTCGCCATTTTTTTATATCTGCTGTATATCTGCAGTCACAGGTGTTCTTGCACCTGCGTATTTTGTATCATTTAGTTGGAATGTGCTGTTCAATTTTTGTTGTGTTTATGGTATCCATATATGTGGGGTTAGTGACTGCCTCCACTTGTTGTTCTTGCACTCCTCCCACTCTGCCCTGGGTGATTTTAATCAGTTCAATGCTGGATCCTACCATCCCCAGGTATATATGTAGGCTTAGTCCCAGTTCTGGGTGTATGTGCAGCGTAGGTTCCCACCTTACAGAGGTCGCCTTGTCGTGGCAGGTGGGCTAACACTTTTTGATCAAAATGTGCACTAAGAACCTCCCTATTTGTAGGTAGATTGAGCTTTAGTGCATATCTATTTATATTTAGTGGTTTAGGTGGCATTAGTGTTGCAGGGTGCTGTCGCCATTTTTTTATATCTGCTGTATATCTGCAGTCACAGGTGTTCTTGCACCTGCGTATTTTGTATCATTTAGTTGGAATGTGCTGTTCAATTTTTGTTGTGTTTATGGTATCCATATATGTGGGGTTAGTGACTGCCTCCACTTGTTGTTCTTGCACTCCTCCCACTCTGCCCTGGGTGATTTTAATCAGTTCAATGCTGGATCCTACCATCCCCAGGTATATATGTAGGCTTAGTCCCAGTTTTGGGTGTATGTGCAGCGTAGGTTCCCACCTTACAGAGGTCGCCTTGTCGTGGCAGGTGGGCTAACACTTTTTGATCAAAATGTGCACTAAGAACCTCCCTATTTGTAGGTAGATTGAGCTTTAGTGCATATCTATTTATATTTAGTGGTTTAGGTGGCATTAGTGTTGCAGGGTGCTGTCGCCATTTTTTTATATCTGCTGTATATCTGCAGTCACAGGTGTTCTTGCACCTGCGTATTTTGTATCATTTAGTTGGAATGTGCTGTTCAATTTTTGTTGTGTTTATGGTATCCATATATGTGGGGTTAGTGACTGCCTCCACTTGTTGTTCTTGCACTCCTCCCACTCTGCCCTGGGTGATTTTAATCAGTTCAATGCTGGATCCTACCATCCCCAGGTATATATGTAGGCTTAGTCCCAGTTCTGGGTGTATGTGCAGCGTAGGTTCCCACCTTACAGAGGTCGCCTTGTCGTGGCAGGTGGGCTAACACTTTTTGATCAAAATGTGCACTAAGAACCTCCCTATTTGTAGGTAGATTGAGCTTTAGTGCATATCTATTTATATTTAGTGGTTTAGGTGGCATTAGTGTTGCAGGGTGCTGTCGCCATTTTTTTATATCTGCTGTATATCTGCAGTCACAGGTGTTCTTGCACCTGCGTATTTTGTATCATTTAGTTGGAATGTGCTGTTCAATTTTTGTTGTGTTTATGGTATCCATATATGTGGGGTTAGTGACTGCCTCCACTTGTTGTTCTTGCACTCCTCCCACTCTGCCCTGGGTGATTTTAATCAGTTCAATGCTGGATCCTACCATCCCCAGGTATATATGTAGGCTTAGTCCCAGTTCTGGGTGTATGTGCAGCGTAGGTTCCCACCTTACAGAGGTCGCCTTGTCGTGGCAGGTGGGCTAACACTTTTTGATCAAAATGTGCACTAAGAACCTCCCTATTTGTAGGTAGATTGAGCTTTAGTGCATATCTATTTATATTTAGTGGTTTAGGTGGCATTAGTGTTGCAGGGTGCTGTCGCCATTTTTTTATATCTGCTGTATATCTGCAGTCACAGGTGTTCTTGCACCTGCGTATTTTGTATCATTTAGTTGGAATGTGCTGTTCAATTTTTGTTGTGTTTATGGTATCCATATATGTGGGGTTAGTGACTGCCTCCACTTGTTGTTCTTGCACTCCTCCCACTCTGCCCTGGGTGATTTTAATCAGTTCAATGCTGGATCCTACCATCCCCAGGTATATATGTAGGCTTAGTCCCAGTTCTGGGTGTATGTGCAGCGTAGGTTCCCACCTTACAGAGGTCGCCTTGTCGTGGCAGGTGGGCTAACACTTTTTGATCAAAATGTGCACTAAGAACCTCCCTATTTGTAGGTAGATTGAGCTTTAGTGCATATCTATTTATATTTAGTGGTTTAGGTGGCATTAGTGTTGCAGGGTGCTGTCGCCATTTTTTTATATCTGCTGTATATCTGCAGTCACAGGTGTTCTTGCACCTGCGTATTTTGTATCATTTAGTTGGAATGTGCTGTTCAATTTTTGTTGTGTTTATGGTATCCATATATGTGGGGTTAGTGACTGCCTCCACTTGTTGTTCTTGCACTCCTCCCACTCTGCCCTGGGTGATTTTAATCAGTTCAATGCTGGATCCTACCATCCCCAGGTATATATGTAGGCTTAGTCCCAGTTCTGGGTGTATGTGCAGCGTAGGTTCCCACCTTACAGAGGTCGCCTTGTCGTGGCAGGTGGGCTAACACTTTTTGATCAAAATGTGCACTAAGAACCTCCCTATTTGTAGGTAGATTGAGCTTTAGTGCATATCTATTTATATTTAGTGGTTTAGGTGGCATTAGTGTTGCAGGGTGCTGTCGCCATTTTTTTATATCTGCTGTATATCTGCAGTCACAGGTGTTCTTGCACCTGCGTATTTTGTATCATTTAGTTGGAATGTGCTGTTCAATTTTTGTTGTGTTTATGGTATCCATATATGTGGGGTTAGTGACTGCCTCCACTTGTTGTTCTTGCACTCCTCCCACTCTGCCCTGGGTGATTTTAATCAGTTCAATGCTGGATCCTACCATCCCCAGGTATATATGTAGGCTTAGTCCCAGTTCTGGGTGTATGTGCAGCGTAGGTTCCCACCTTACAGAGGTCGCCTTGTCGTGGCAGGTGGGCTAACACTTTTTGATCAAAATGTGCACTAAGAACCTCCCTATTTGTAGGTAGATTGAGCTTTAGTGCATATCTATTTATATTTAGTGGTTTAGGTGGCATTAGTGTTGCAGGGTGCTGTCGCCATTTTTTTATATCTGCTGTATATCTGCAGTCACAGGTGTTCTTGCACCTGCGTATTTTGTATCATTTAGTTGGAATGTGCTGTTCAATTTTTGTTGTGTTTATGGTATCCATATATGTGGGGTTAGTGACTGCCTCCACTTGTTGTTCTTGCACTCCTCCCACTCTGCCCTGGGTGATTTTAATCAGTTCAATGCTGGATCCTACCATCCCCAGGTATATATGTAGGCTTAGTCCCAGTTCTGGGTGTATGTGCAGCGTAGGTTCCCACCTTACAGAGGTCGCCTTGTCGTGGCAGGTGGGCTAACACTTTTTGATCAAAATGTGCACTAAGAACCTCCCTATTTGTAGGTAGATTGAGCTTTAGTGCATATCTATTTATATTTAGTGGTTTAGGTGGCATTAGTGTTGCAGGGTGCTGTCGCCATTTTTTTATATCTACACCCACAGGATATGTCATAAATGTCAGATAGATGCGGGTCCAAACTCTGGGACCCGCACCTATCTCTAGAACGTGTCCCCAGAAACCCTGTTCTACCTTTTTCTGCTCCCTCTGCCTCTTCCTGACTATATGGTCGAGAGTTACAAAAAGAGTGTAGCTCGCTAAGCTATGCTGTTTCTGTAACTCTAATAGTAGTGAATGGCAGTTACGGAAGCAGCGTAGCATGCGAGCTACGCTGTTTCCGTAACTACCATACAGTTCTATGGGACTTTCGGAAACAGCGTAGCTCAGCAAGCTACGCTGTTACCTAATTTATGGTTGGAATTCACCTGTTCCCCCGCAACACAGAGCGGCAGAACAGGGTTTAGGGTGCCCCATTGTAGAGATAGGTGCGGGTCCCAGAGTTGGGACCCGCATCTATATGACATTTATAACAAATCCTGTGGACATCAAAAAGGTGAAGTTTATTGTCAATGGATCAGCATAGCAAAAGCACATTTTTGCTGCTACTTCTGGAGATGTATGCTGCTGTCCATACGAGTAATTTTTTGCCACTTATTACATCAGATTGGGCTTGTCCGATTTTACAGTGTGTCACCATCCCTTAAACTCAGGATTTGTGCTGCTTTTTCCCTTCTAATCTTTGGATATATTGTGGATATGTCATGACCTGCCTAGGTAGAGTCGAGCGTTAACCTTAGATCATCCTATCCCCCCACCCCCACTTTAGTAAAGACACGTGACACCGAGGTTGGATGTGAAATGGCCACAGCAGCCGTTTATTAATTTCACAGTTTTATAAAAACAATTTAAATCCGAAACATTCGGATAACTAGTTAGGAATCCGCCAGAGAATTCCTCCTAATAATTCACATGACCCAACATGGGTCAGAATCGTAAATAACAATTTAACGTTAACATTAACCCGAGCAGAGGAAGTCCTTGAAGCCCCTTCAGATGTTCCTTTTTAAGAACACACCGAATTAGCCATCTGCAAACCACCAATTACCTCCAGCCGTAAACCAGCTCGGAAGCACCGTTCACCTCTGCAGATGGCTCCAACCACTAGAAGTCCACTTCAAGGGGATAACACCCGATGAAGCCCTCAAGTGATATACCGACCACTAGAAGTCCACTTCAAAGGGATAACACCCGATGAAGCCTTCAAGTGATATACCTTCTACCAGAAGACCACTTCAAAGGGATAACACCCGATGAAGTCTTCAACCATGTACCTTTTTTGGGGGACGCATACCCCCGATGCGACCCCCCCCCACCATTTTGTACTGACTGGCCTCAAGGACTCCCCCCGCCAGCTGCCATGACAACAGAACCTACTCCGGAAAAAAGAAAAACATGTTAGATAAGCACACAAATAAAACACAACGCTCATAGATGGACGTACATAAGACCTAAGGAGTAACAAAACCAAGGGTGGGAGGGTGGGAGCTTACTGTTCTTGTGTTACTCCTCCCGCTGCTTCCGGCTCAATGCCGAGAAACAGCGGGAAGCGCAGTAACGGCCCCCCCGTCCCCCTTAACTCCTCCCCGTCCCTCCTCCAGCTCCTTCCAACTCTCCCTCACCTAATTAACCCTTTCCCTACCAGGACGGTCATGTCGGCTTCCCTTAATCCCTGCAGGCTGCGTCCAGCCTCTTCTTGACCTGCCTAGGTAGAGTCGAGCGTTAACCTTAGATCATCCTATCCCCCCACCCCCACTTTAGTAAAGACACGTGACACCGAGGTTGGATGTGAAATGGCCACAGCAGCCGTTTATTAATTTCACAGTTTTATAAAAACAATTTAAATCCGAAACATTCGGATAACTAGTTAGGAATCCGCCAGAGAATTCCTCCTAATAATTCACATGACCCAACATGGGTCAGAATCGTAAATAACAATTTAACGTTAACATTAACCCGAGCAGAGGAAGTCCTTGAAGCCCCTTCAGATGTTCCTTTTTAAGAACACACCGAATTAGCCATCTGCAAACCACCAATTACCTCCAGCCGTAAACCAGCTCGGAAGCACCGTTCACCTCTGCAGATGGCTCCAACCACTAGAAGTCCACTTCAAGGGGATAACACCCGATGAAGCCCTCAAGTGATATACCGACCACTAGAAGTCCACTTCAAAGGGATAACACCCGATGAAGCCTTCAAGTGATATACCTTCTACCAGAAGACCACTTCAAAGGGATAACACCCGATGAAGTCTTCAACCATGTACCTTTTTTGGTGGACGCATACCCCCGATGCGACCCCCCCACCATTTTGTACTGACTGGCCTCAAGGACTCCCCCCGCCACAGCGAAACAGGCCTTGACCACCTTAAGCCTGTGAGTTCCTCCACACCACCACCGCCCTTTCTATGCCTTCTGCTATCGCCAAGCTCCAAAGATCAATGCCAACCTCGGTCAGATGAACCCCGTCACTTCTCCAAAAATTCCCCACTCCTGACTCCAAATCCCTATGCCTCACGCCCGTTCTTTGCCACAAAACGGGACACCGACCGGTTAACTTTTATACGAGCCTTATTGACTCTCTCCACCGATCTAGCTAACCGCCAATGCTTTCTTGGGACTATGTCCGACCACACTACCACCAACTTGGGATATGATACCCACAAACACAACATATCATGTTTGATATCCCGCACCAACTCACGAAAAGGGCGGACTCCTAAGTCATTCCCACCCACGTGCAACACTAAAACCTCCGGAACCCTATCAAGCCGCGCATATGTCTGGAATTCCGCCAACACCCTGCTCCACGACATACCTCTAAAACCCAGCCAATGCACAACCGCATCCTGTCGCGGAATGCGCAACTGGCGACCATCCGGGCGGACGTCCGCCTTCAAAGCCCCCCAGTGCACGTACGAATGACCCATCAACCACACCAAACACGGAGGCGAATCTGAAACGGAAAAAACAATTAGGCACCACCAATATAACATTTGTAAAGCGTACGCAACCAAAATCATAACATATGGGGGCGGACATAGGACTTAAACCTTTTAGACTCCCAACGACCAATACGCCTCACCCCTTCATTATCCAACCCCCAGCGCCCCGCTTCCGTTGCTGCGCCAATCCTGAAGGAATGAGATGAATATGAGCCTGCCGCAACCCCAACCGCCGTCAAACATTTTTTGAATACAGCTCCAAACTGAAACCTGGACAAAAACGACCCGTCCACGTGACGTAACAAAGGCAAATCTGGAGACCCCCTGTTTTGCGTAAAACCCCGCATGCACTCTACTGGGCACATGACCGACCCCGGGAGAGCGAACAAAACTATCAGTTTTCCCTTCCCTACTTGGTCAGTTTTAGATCGACGCAACCATACCTCTAGCCGATCTGCAAATAGGCTCACCTCCCCAGATCTCAGCCCCCCTGCCCGTTTAGTACTTGGCGACACCAACTCACCTATTCTAAATGCTCCAAAGAACGCTAACGAAAAAGCCAATCGAAACAAATCCATTTCATCTGAAGAACGACATACCGATGCTAATGAACCGCCCAACGAGCTAAGCAAAGCAAACGACACCGGCCTTCTACTATCCGCCTCCACCCTACCTCGGCGCAACCCCTTCAAAGCCTGCGATACCAGAAATTCCTTCGATACATCCCGAAAGCCCCGCAACTTAAACCCAAACGCCACTGCAGATATGAACCGGTTCACCTTCGCTAATGAAAACCCCGCCTCCCAGGCGTCCCCTAACCAGTACAAAAGTGCCACCAACCTGTCTCTATCCGTATTGACGTCACCCAACTCTCTTACCCACTCCTTCCACTGCCTCCAACAAGCAGCATACGCACTCCACGTCGCGCGCGCCAAAGACCTTTGTAACAGCTGCTCTACGGGACCGATACCAGATCCCAAAGATGCTCCGGACAAGCCAAACCGAGACGTTCCGCTCCCGGTGCCAATTGCCGAAACCGGTCCCACTGCGAGCGAGAAAGAGCATCAGCGATACAATTCCGTACACCCGGGACATGCACCGCCACCACCCACGCGTTCAATGACAAACACACCAACACTAAATGTCGCAACAATTGAACTACCGGAGGAGAGGACGCCGTGATGTTATTAATGGCAAGCACCACCCCCATGTTGTCGCAGTAAAAACGGACCTTCTTATCCCTGAGCCTGTCCCCCCAAATGGTAGCCGCCACCACGATGGGAAACAGCTCGAGCAGGGCCAGATTCCGCGTGAGTCCACTGGACACCCAGCTAGCCGGCCATTGACCCGCGCACCACGGACCTCCCCCGTAAGCTCCAAAACCACCCGCCCCAGCCGCATCCGTAAAAATATTCAAATCACTCGTATCCTGCGCAGGGGCCATCCATAGCGAGCGACCATTGTACTGGCCCAAGAAGTTATCCCAAACCTGAAGATCAGCTCGGTGCTCCTCCTTGAGCCGCACAAAATGATGCGGCGCGCGCACTCCCGCCGTTGCTGCCGCCAACCTCCTGCCAAACACCCTCCCCATCGGCATAATCCGGCAGGCGAAATTCAACTTCCCCAGCAGCGACTGAAGCTCCCTCAGCGTCATTTTCTTCATTCTACAAGCCCGTCGAACCTCCAGCCTCAAAGCACCCAACTTATCCGCCGGGAGCCGACACTCCATTGCCACCGAGTCTATTTCGATTCCCAAGAAACAAATCGTCGCTACCGGGCCCTCCGTTTTTTCCGGCGCCAAAGGAATCCCAAAATCCCTCGCCACCTTCTGTAGTGCATGAAGCAAATTACCGCAAACCGGCGAACCCCCCGGGCCAACGCACAAAAAATCATCTAAGTAATGGATCAACGAATCGACCCCGGATACTCCCCTCGTTACCCACTCCACGAAGCTACTAAACGCCTCGAAGTATGCACAAGAAACAGAACACCCCATCGGAAGGCACCGATCCACGTAAAAGGCCCCATTCCAAAAACAACCCAACAGCCGTTGGCTTTCTGGATGGACCGGCAACAACCTGAACGCCGCCTCGATGTCAGTTTTTGCTAGCAGCGCCCCTGGACCCGCAGCCCGCACTAACCCCACCGCCTTATCGAATGAGGTATAAACTATGGAACACAACTCGTGATCAATCCCGTCATTTACCGACGAACCTTTGGGATACGATAAATGTTGAATCAAACGAAACTTTCCGGGCTCGCGTTTAGGGACAATACCCAACGGGGACACAACTAAATCTTTTACCGGCGACTCAACAAATGGCCCCGACATGCGACCCAACGAAACTTCTTTTAACAACTTTTCCGACACGACTTCCGCATGCAAGTAAGCCGATTTTAAATTCCTCCGCGTAACCGGAACCTCATAAGGAGGCGGAGGAATAACAAAACCAACACGAAACCCTTCATAAAGCAACTTAGCTGCCGCCCTATCCGGATACTCATTTAGATAAGGGGCCATCCTTTCCACCTTCACCGGCGACACCCCCTTGACCAGCCCCGTGCTGGTTCCCTGACCTCTTTTTTCGCAGACATTTTGCCGCCCCGTGTGATGCACCATTACACTCGGAACACACGTGCTTGAACTTGCACGTGGCACCGAACTTGCACTGACCTTCATTAAATTGCCAGCAAAACCCCGCCTTTCCCCCGCCGCTTTGTCCAATCTGACTAGACTGGCCTCCTTGGCCGCCGCTCCCGGGAAAGGACTGCCTAACCGGAGCCGTAACCCGTAACCAGAGAGCAATATCCTTCTGGTCCCACCGAATCGCCGGCCGAACCGCCTTCCGCTGACGGAATTGCTCATCATAACGCAGCCACGCCTGACCCCCATACGCCCTATGAGCCTCCCCAATGGCATCAAAATAACAAAACAACGCCGAACAATTTTCCGGCGCCTTTTCCCCTATCACACTAGCCAATATGGCGAACGCCTGCGACCAATTAACGAACGTCTGCGGGATAAGCCTATACCGCCGCCGTTCCTCCTCGTCCTTTTTACTCTCATCCCGCTTGCTCTTATCCAAATTAAATTTAGCCAGCGGCAAGAGAGAAAAAATGTCAACATATTCGTCTTTCCAGATCCGATCACGCACCTCCTGCTTTAAATGCGCCCCCAACGGACCCTCAAAACACACGTACACCTCCCCCCGAGCACGATCATCCATACGCACTCGATCGCCGTCCTTCTGCGCCTCGGTCTGTACCGACACCGCGACCGCCTCTCTAACCGCCACCACCGGACGCGCCTGTAACGATCCCACGTCCCTGGGGCCTTCCCAAACTACCGCAGGGGAAACTTCCGTTACTACCGGCGCCGCGGCCCTGTCCAGGCGCCCCACCAGCTCCCGTAAGCAACCCACTAAGTCTGCCAAACCCGCTCCGTCGCGTCCGCCCGCGCCACTACCGGCCCCCGATGCAATGCTAGCAGCCCCCCCGCCGACACCCGACATAAAAATCGCTGGATAAGACAATGATGGAGTTATACACTCACCGGGCTGCACAGGCGCTGTGTTCCCGTCAGCCGGACCATCCTGACCTCGACGATACACGTCCAGTTCACCTTCCTCCAATTCTTCTCTCGCCGACGACTGTCCATCCCAACGACATCTTCGGAACGGGGATGAGGACGCGCTGACCGATGGGCCGGCAACCTGCCGCCCGACCGCCGGGACCCAGACTTCCGACCGGACCTGTTGCCTCGACGTCGCTGCAGATCTAGGCGTCCGTCTAGACGATCCTGACGAAGCCTGCCCCCTGGCCGGAACATCACCATGCGGGGCGGCCGTACCTTGTCCTCCAAATCTTCCATCTGATGGGGGAGGGGTGACAGGAAGCCCAGCCTGCGACTCCCTGCTTACCGCCGGACCCCGTCGCGGCCTGGGATTCCTGCCAGGACGCAGGGCCTGGGAAGGGGCGGTCCTCCCAGCTGCCTGGCCTGCAGCGTCCGGGATCGGGCTCCCTCTGCGACGCCGTGTCCGCGGGACTGCCTCCGGACTGAGGCGCTCTGGAGGTCGGGACCGCCGAGAGGGACGGGTCGACCCGGCCTGCGTCTCCGTCACCCCTGGCAACGCTCTCTGCCCGCCCAGCGCAGGAGCGGTTGTTGCCGACTCCCCCCCCGCCGCCATAGCCATGCTCGTGAGGGGGCCGGGGGAGGGGAGCCTGTCCTTTGCAACAGACCCCGAACGCCGTGCCCGACGTGGCGAAACGGCGTCCGGGATCCTCGTTATGGCAGCCACGGTCTCCTCTAGCCATCCGGGACCGTGGTGCACAGCAGCGGCACGCAGCCGCTCTAACATTAAGGCTTCTGCCATCCCTTAAAGCACGGGCAACGGGGAGCTTACTGTTCTTGTGTTACTCCTCCCGCTGCTTCCGGCTCAATGCCGAGAAACAGCGGGAAGCGCAGTAACGGCCCCCCCGTCCCCCTTAACTCCTCCCCGTCCCTCCTCCAGCTCCTTCCAACTCTCCCTCACCTAATTAACCCTTTCCCTACCAGGACGGTCATGTCGGCTTCCCTTAATCCCTGCAGGCTGCGTCCAGCCTCTTCTTTAATGTCTCTTGTGGGAGAGCCCCTTTAAGGGAAAGATTCTTAACAGAGATTTCTTTAATGGTCTCAATAGGAGGCTCAGCGAGGGCTGATAAAACTATTTTGAGATCCCAAGGAGGGGATTTTACTTTTAAAGAGGGTCTGAGTCTGCAGGCTTCCCACAGGAACCTTTGAACCCAAGGATGCTCGGATATCCTAGCTTCCAATAAAGAGCTAAGAGCGGAAACCTGGACCCTCAATGTTCTTTGCCTAAGATCTTTATTTAAAGAGAACCTTTCACCTGCCCATACATGTGCAGCATGTAATGGGCAGGGCTGCACAAACCCTGGGGCACTTTAAATTTTTTCTACCCTCCTCCGTTAATTAGATACAGGTGCCGTTATATTTGGCGCCCGATATTTAAATAACCCCATGAACTGTCAATGGTGCGTGAAATGGCAAGGGAGCTGTAATGTCAGGATAGTGAGATAGACAGGTGAGCCCTAATCTATCCTCCACTCAGTCCCTGCCTACTTGCACAGCCCGTCCTAGGCGACGGCGTACAACTGGGCGACGGTCCCTACGCTCAATATGTGCACGACAGACAAACAAGACAAGGGAACACAAAAGCAAAGGAATGTGGGGCAGTTGCCCACGGCAACATCGTGAGCAAAAGAGTAGTGGACGAGCCGAGTCAAACCAGGAGTGTACGTGGTAACAAATGCAGAGCAGGAGAATAGTCAGTCAAGCCAGGGTCAATATGAAGCAGAGGTCAATGGTAACAGCAGGAACAGCAGAGCCAGGAAACAAGAGAATCACAGGCAAAGGACAAGCAGCAAATGAAGGTATAAGTAGATCAAGGGCGGGAGCAAGAACCGTCTGACCAGGCTGCGATAGGCTCTCCCACTCCTCAGCCTACCAGCCTGAGTGGTAGCAGATCGAATCACTCTAGCAGACCTAGGAACAGATGCAGGCTGATTAACCACGGGTGTCGACACAGAAGCTGTGTCAGGCAAATCCTTCACAGTACCCCCCCCCCCTTTTATGAGGGGCCACTGGACAATTCCTAGGTGGACCTGGCTTGTTGGGGAACCGAAGATGGAACTTTCTGAGCAATAACCCGGCGTGAACATCCCGGGCGGGTACCCCAGTCCTCTCCTCAGGCCCGTATCCTCTCCAATGGAACAGGTACTGGAGGGAGCCTTGAAGCTACGCGACAGCGCATCAGCTTTAATATTTATAGACCCAGCCCTATAGGTGACCACAAAGTTGAATCTAGTAAAAAAACAACGCCCATCGAGCTTGTCTCGGGTTTAACCTCCGGGCAGATTCTAGAAAAAACTGATTCTTGTGGTCGGTAAGGACCGTTACCTGGTGCTTAGCCCCCTCCAGGAAGTGGCGGCACTCTTCTAATGCCCATTTAATGGCTAAGAGTTCGCGGTTGCCAACGTCGTAGTTACTCTCAGTGGGGGAGAACTTCCTGGAGAAGTAGGCACAGGGACGGAGATGGGTAAGACCCCTGGTACCCTGGGACAAGACAGCACCCACTCCCACCTCGGAGGCGTCAAACTCCACGATGAATGGCTCCATCTGGTTAGGCTAAATCAGCACTGGGGCAGAGATAAAGCACCTCTTAAGGACCTCAAGGCAGGGCCATTCCACCGAGAAGCTACACACCACTTCCTAAAGTC
Source organism: Rhinoderma darwinii (assembly GCF_050947455.1). Lineage (NCBI taxonomy): Eukaryota > Metazoa > Chordata > Amphibia > Anura > Rhinodermatidae > Rhinoderma > Rhinoderma darwinii. The sequence goes on from NC_134687.1 coordinate 452,553,679, forward strand.
AGAACAGTACTCTTCAACGGGTCTCTTACCCTGACGTAAGGTCAACAGCTGACTCACGGCAAAGGCAGTCTTGTCAGTCTCGTCATAGATGAGTCCGAGAGCCGAAAAAAAAGGTCAACAGAAGAGAGTTCAGGGGCGTCAGGGGCCAAGGAGAAGGCACATTCCTGGGGGCCGTCCTGGAGCCGGGACATAATTATACCCACTCGCTGGCTCTCAGAACCTGAGGAGTGGAGCCTTAAATGGAAATAGAGCCTACAACTTTCCCGAACGGATAAAAAAGTCTTCCGGACCGCTGAGAACCGGTCAGGCAACTTGAGGTGGGGTTCAAGAGGTGGGATGGAGGGCACTACCTGGGTAGCATCACGCTGATTGCACCTCTGAGCCAGGTCTTGGACCTGTAAAGAGAGACCCTGCATTTGCTGAGCCATGGCCTCAAGGGGGTCCATAGTGTGTCAGGGACCAGGGAAGAAAAGGTATATGGGCCTGTGATTATGTAATGTCAGGATAGGGAGACAGACAGGTGAGCCCTAATCTTCCCGCCACTCAGTCCCTGCCTACTTGCACAGCCCGTCCTAGGCGACGGCGTACAACTCGGCGACGGTCCCTACGCTCAATATGTGCACGACAGACAAACAAGACAAGGGAACACAAAAGCAAAGGAATGTGGGGCAGTTGCCCACGGCAACACCGTGAGCAACAGAGTAGTGGACGAGCCAAGTCAAACCAGGAGTGTACGTGGTAACAAATGCAGAGCAGGAGAATAGTCAGTCAAGCCAGGGTCAATATGAAGCAGAGGTCAATGGTAACAGCAGGAACAGCAGAGCCAGGAAACAAGAGAATCACAGGCAAAGGACAAGCAGCAAATGAAGGTATAAATAGATAAACTCTAAGCATATGTTGGTTACAGGCTAGGTAAAGTTTGGAGAACCAACTTCCCCCCATATTATATCAAGTAGACTGCTCCATAATTATAGAACCATACCGAAGAAAGAGAGCTATAGCGTCTAAGTATACAAGAATATATAAATTTTATTGATAGAAAATAACATACATTTAAAAACACATCATAAGAAGACTCTAGTACTAATACCGTGGTATACAATACAGCACAGGACAAAAATTCAACAAAGGAGTGGTATATTAGGGCAGACCCAAATTCACTACCCATACAATAAAGTATATAGAATATCTCAACCAAGTGGGTCATGTACTGCTAGTTCTCGATGTCCTAATGTTTATGTGGCCACAGTGGATCAATACCTGGCCAAAATATAGTGACATAGGAAAACTCAGTACTTGTATGGTGATCAGTTATAGTGATGCTGTCTTACCCATTAAAGAGTGGGAGTCTCACGATATGTCCGTGCTGGAAGGTCCACAGTACAACCCCAACGCGCGTTTCGCTATCTTTGGCTTCCTCAGGGGGTACATTAAGCCCATAGTGTTTGTAATCCTTTTATAGTGTGTGTGCATAAAGATGAATCCATATTAGCGCCGAGATAGAGGTCGGCGCTTGTACGATGACGCAACCGGAAGAGAGGCATGCCCCACATCCGGCCCCGCATGCTGTAGCGCATATCCGGACTCCCGACGCGTAACGGGAGTTCCGGACATGCGAAGTGCATGTGTCGAAGCCGAAGGGGGCAGGAGTCGCCGCAGGCCGACCTCACCGAGCAAGCGCACGTCATCAGGGAGGTAAGTGGATTCGACAAGAGAGAGAAAAAAGGAGATACCAGGGTCAGGATACCAGAGTCACAGATGTATGCTATACATCGTATTTCAGTAGTTCCGATGGCAGTGATATAGTTATAGGATCGCATAGGTTACAATAAGAATTACTGGCATATGTAAACATGCAAAAAAGATGCAAACACAGAAGGACGGTGACAAATAATGAATGGATAATTGAATATATATACATACGTGGTACATAATTATATGTGATGTGGTCAGTAAAGACGTGATATACAATTATATGTGATATGGACAACAGAAATAATAAAGAAGAAAGAAAATTCATATAAATAAAGTGAAACACAAGCAAAAATACAAAATAATGTATGATATGTCAATGCATATACGTTGTATTGCATAGGACATAATTTAAGAGTACAATCAAAACAAAAACTAACACCAAGTAAAACGTGTAGAGTGTTTTAAAGAGCTCTCGCCCCAGGTGATATTATCTACAAACTCAGTTGCATCAGTACATATAACTCCAGAAGTCCACCAACCTAGACATTATTCCTGAGTATGTTAGTATAGAGGATATTACATTTCTACCCTATTGTATTTAGGTTAGTCTCATAACAAGCCATTCATAGAGGAGCTATATCAAGAAAACATATTACAGGTCAATAGCGCCATCTACATCTCATATCGCTTTGTTACAGAGTAATAATTACAATCAATAAAAACAAATAAATATCTTCCTTTTCTTGATAATATCTTCTCCTGGGAGTTCAGGTGGATCACTTCAGATCTGCACCACACAAGGATACCAAACACATAGAACAAGTAGAAGGATAACTAAATAACTATAATACAAAAAACACATAATTAATAACAGATAAAATCAGCAATAGACATTACAGAAAAGAGGCAAAACTTAAAGTTTCGTTCAATCCGTCAGGTTTCATTGACCCCAATAGGACAATCCACCTGCACTCTTTCTGTGCAAGAATCTTTCTCGCATTACCCCCTCTGATGCCACAGTGAACCCTTTCGATACCTCGTATTGATAAAGTTTTGGGGTTACAGTCATGATATGTCTTGAAGTGCCTCGGTAGTGTTTTTAGTTGTGTAATATCGACAGATTCTCTTGCCCCCATAATGTCACGTACGTGTTCCCTCGTACGGACCCGTAGTTCTCTAGAGGTGAGTCCCACGTAAACTTTTGGACACCCACACGTCGCGTAATACACCACATGGGTGGTGCTACATGAGATGTATTCTCTAATTTGAAATTGTCTTTTCCCATCTACTGTGGAAAAGTGCGTTGCACGGCAGATATTGGCACAGGATTTACAGTCACCACATGGGAAGCAACCTTTCCTCGGTCCTCGCGACCCAAATGGACATGGTTGTTGGGGTACATAATGACTAGAAACAAGAAGATCCTTGAGATTTTTAGATCTTCTTGCTGTCATTAATGGTCTTGCTGATAAGCCCTGTGCCAATTGTGGTTCAGATTTTAAAATCGGCCAATGCCTGGTAAGGATGGTCCTCATTGCATCCCATTGCCCATTAAAGGTTGATATGAACCGTACGTTTAGATTATTAGTAGCTCGTGATTTTGGTTTAAAGAGATCCATACGGGGGGTGGATCTCGCTCTCCTGTAGCCTAGTTTTATATTCCTGTTACTGTATCCTCTTTCTCTAAATCTTTTAGTAAGATCAGTAGACTGCTGCTCAAACAGAGTATCTGACGAGCATATCCGCTTCATCCTGAGGAACTGACCAACTGGGATGGCTTTAATAGTGGAGGGGGTGTGGGCTGATGACGCATGCAGCAAAGCATTGACCGATGTGGTCTTACGAAACACGTCGGTATGTAAGAAGCCCAGAGTATCGGTGAATATCTGTATGTCTAAGAATTCTACTCGATGGGGATGATGTTTATACGTTAACTTGATATTGAATTGATTGTCATTCAAATGCTGCATAAAGGTCATCAGCCCAGACTCCGGTCCTTGCCAGGTAAAGAAAATATCGTCAATATAACGTGTCCAGGAGAGTACATGGTCAGCGGCGCAGGCTCCGTCCCCATGAAAAACCTGCCTCTCCCAAAAACTGAGAAACAGGTTTGCATAGGACGGAGCGCACGCCGCCCCCATTGCAGTACCCTGTTTCTGTAAATAAAAAAGATCTTTAAATACAAAAAAGTTATGGCTCAAAATAAATTGTAACAGATCCATAATCAGATCACATAGTTGGCCATCCCAGTTACTGGTCCCCAGGAAGAAGCGGACCGCCCCCAGCCCATCTTGATGTTTAATACTGGTGTATAGGGACTCTATGTCAGCAGTCACGAGGTACGTGTCTTGTTCAATTTGAATCCCATCGATCCTCCTAAGGACGTCCGTCGTATCCCTGACGTATGACGGTAGCTCCGCGACCAGTGGTTTCAAATAATAGTCAATAAATTTGCATATCGGGTCGCAGAGTCCGTCAATGCCGGAGACGATCGGACGTCCAGGGGGGTCGGTGGGATTTTTGTGTATTTTAGGCAAAAAATACAGGGTCGGTATCTTTGGATCGGAAGTCACCAGCCCATCATATATCTTCTTGGGAATGATACCTTTTTCAAGAGCTATATCCAAAATCATCAGGAGTTCCCGTGAGAAAGAGCCCAAGGGATTGAATGTTAGTTTCATATATGTCTGTTTATCTCGCAACTGCCTATATGCCTCCTTTTCATATTTATTTATTGGCCAAATTACAACATTTCCCCCTTTGTCCGCAGGTTTGATTACAATATCATCCAATGCTTGTAATTCCCTCAGTGCGGTCCTTTGTTGAAAAGTTAGATTGTCATTTGTCCTATATACGGACAGCTTTTTGAAATCATCAATGACTAATTTTGTAAAGATCTCCACCTGAGGGCATAAGGACAAAGGGGGAAATCTGGTAGATTTTGGCACAATAGTCGTTGGGAACGTACCTGAAATATCAGTACTTTGCTCCCGTAAAAGATCTTCTAAGGCTAACAGTGCCTCTCTCTCCATCGGGCTATTGAGCTCCACAGGGACATCTCCCCTACTATGTAGTTTTTTGAGCACCAATTTTCTTGCAAATAAATGTAGGTCTTTTAAAGCTGTAAAGAAATTAAAAGAATTTGTCGGTGAAAAGGTTAGCCCTCTGCCTAGCACATCACATTGGGCATCAGAGAGGGCATGCGAAGAAAGATTAGTTACCTCAAGATTACGCCTTGGTTTCTTGTCCCACTGGTCGTACGATGGTTGTTTTCGTTTCACTTGCCTATCGAAGAATCTTCGTGAATTTAAGTTTTTAGAGGCACTAGTTGATTCCAAAGTGGTTCCATTCTCTCTTGATCTAAGGGATTCATCCGCAGATGTATGGGATGACATGGAGGATGATCGGGAACGTATTTTGGATCTCGACCAACCTCTCCCCATGCGCCATCTGTATACCCTTTGTTGCTGGTAATCTAAAACATCCCGTTGGAATTTTCCAGCTTTAACTGTACATATCTCCTTTTCCCATTTCTCTAGATCTTTATTCAGATCCTCTGATATTTTGTCCAGAGCTGCACTAGGGAGTTCTATTTTCAATGTGGCCTGAATCTCCTCAATACTTTTCTCAATCTCAACTAGGGTGGATTTATTGGATGATACCAACAGTTCCATATATCCCTTTGAACAGTAGTCGGATAAATCCTCCCACCTCTTTCTAAAGTCTTCATTTTCAATGTCAAACGATGGAAATACCTGAACTCTCAGGCCACGGGGGATAAGTTTCCTAGAGAGATACTTCTCTAGGAATGCCTTGTTCCACCAGATTTTAGTTCTCTGGTGAAACAAATTACGTAGTCTACTGCTGAGTTCCCTACAATCCCTCCCACTAGTATTTAAAAGCAAACTAGAGTCTTCTTTACACATTTCATCTAGGTGTGTGAGCCATGACTGGTCACGGACTCTGAAGTCCATGGGGTGCTGAGAGCCAGCAGCTGTGAAAAACACAGAGATAATAAATATAGATAGATAAACTCTAAGCATATGTTGGTTACAGGCTAGGTAAAGTTTGGAGAACCAACTTCCCCCCATATTATATCAAGTAGACTGCTCCATAATTATAGAACCATACCGAAGAAAGAGAGCTATAGCGTCTAAGTATACAAGAATATATAAATTTTATTGATAGAAAATAACATACATTTAAAAACACATCATAAGAAGACTCTAGTACTAATACCGTGGTATACAATACAGCACAGGACAAAAATTCAACAAAGGAGTGGTATATTAGGGCAGACCCAAATTCACTACCCATACAATAAAGTATATAGAATATCTCAACCAAGTGGGTCATGTACTGCTAGTTCTCGATGTCCTAATGTTTATGTGGCCACAGTGGATCAATACCTGGCCAAAATATAGTGACATAGGAAAACTCAGTACTTGTATGGTGATCAGTTATAGTGATGCTGTCTTACCCATTAAAGAGTGGGAGTCTCACGATATGTCCGTGCTGGAAGGTCCACAGTACAACCCCAACGCGCGTTTCGCTATCTTTGGCTTCCTCAGGGGGTACATTAATGAATCCATATTAGCGCCGAGATAGAGGTCGGCGCTTGTACGATGACGCGACCGGAAGAGAGGCATGCCCCACATCCGGCCCCGCATGCTGTAGCGCATATCCGGACTCCCGACGCGTAACGGGAGTTCCGGACATGCGCAGTGCATGTGTCGAAGCCGAAGGGGGCAGGCGTCGCCACAGGCCGCCTCACCGAGCAAGCGCACGTCATCAGGGAGGTAAGTGGATTCGACAAGAGAGAGAAAAAAGGAGATACCAGGGTATAAGTAGACCAAGGGCGGGAGCTAGAACCGTCTGGCCAGGCTGCGATAGGCTCTCCCACTCCTCAGCCTACCAGCCTGAGTGGTAGCAGATCGAGTCACTCTAGCAGACCTAGGAACAGATGCAGGCTGATTAACCACGGGCGTCGACACAGAAGCTGTGTCAGGCAAATCCTTCACAGGAGCGTGATACTATGGCTGCGACACTCAGCCTGTCCAGTCAGCTACGGACAGGGTTACAGCAAGAGCTAGAGAGCGGAGGGCGTGTGCACGCGCACGCACTCACTCTTCAGCTGTTGGCAGACAAGGACAAGACTGATCTCTGGCAAGGGGGCGTGTCACTGCTATGGACAGTGTAAGAGCTAGAGAGAGGAGAGCGCGCATACGCTCCCTCCTCTTCAGCTCTTGCACTGTCCGTAGCAGAGACACGCTCCCTTACCAGTTCGGCAGACAAGTACAAGATTGTGATCTCTTGCAAGAGTGCAAGAGCTGAAAAGGAGAGCTGAAGAGTGAGAGCGTGCGCGCTTCTCTCTCTCCAGCTCTTGCACTGTCCGCAGCAGTGACACACCCCCTTGCCAGTTCAGCAGACAAGTACAAGACTGTGCGATCTCTCGCGAGAGATCAGTCTTGTCCTTGTCTGCCGACAGCTGAAGAGTGAGAGCGTGCACATGCTCTCTTCTCTCCAGCTCTTGATGTAACACTGTCTGTATCTGATTGGACAGTGTCACAGCAATAGTAACACGCCCCCTTGTCATTACACGCTCCATTAACAGTTCAGGGGGTTATTTAAATATCGAGTGCACCGATATCTAAATAACGGAGGAGGGTAGAAAAACGGTGGGTAAAAAAAATGTAAAGTGCCCCAGGGTTTGTGCAGCCCTCCCCATTACATGTTGCACTCAGCTACACATGTATGGGGAGGTGAAAGGTTCTCTTTATGCCTTCCTTTGAAAATTCTAAAATTAAAGGGCTATCAGACCTCCAAAGATATCGCCAGGTTTACCCACAAGTTTACAGAAGATTTCCAGGTTCTAAGGTGAATCTCTGAGGTGACCTTTTTTTCTACTGGCTAGAAGAGTGTCAATAACGTCATCAGACAGGCCTATTTTCCCTAGAATCTGCCTTTTAAGAGCCATGCAGTCAGGTGCAGGCTTTTTACCTCTGGGTGAACTACTGGGCCCTGGGACAGGAGAGTCTGACTCTACGGAAGAAACCAAGGGTTCGCTACTGACATTTTTCAAAGTCATGAAAACCAGAGCTTTCTCGGCCAAAAAGAATCAATCAGAATTACTTTTGCAGAATCCTCTCTGATCTTTTTCAGTGTTCTTGGAATTAACCTGAGGAGGTTCTCCCCATTCCTTACTTTGTTCTTCAAAAACGATGAACATTGTTTTGAACCTTTTATTTAAAATAGGTCCTTTGCCGGGTGACTTTCATTCATTAATCATTAGATTTTTGGTGATGGTATCAACCATAAATGCCTTAGGGTATGTGCACACGATAACTGCAATAACATCTGAAATTACGGAGCTGTTTTCAGGAGAAAACAGCTCCTGAATTTCAGACGTAATTGCATTTACCCACGTTTTGCGGGGCGTCTTTTACGGACATAATTTGAAGCAGTTCTTCATTGGAGTCAATGAAAAACGGCTCCAATTACATCTCAAGAAGTATCCTGCACTTCTTTTGACGAGGCTGTAATTTTACGCACCGTCTTTTGACAGCGAAGCGTAAAATGACAGGTCGTCGACACAGTACATCGTAAAGCCCATTGAAAGTAATGGGCAGATGTTTGCCGACGTATTGGAGCCGTTTTTTCAGACGTAATTCGAGGCGTAAAATGCCTCCATTACGTCTGAAAATAGGTCGTGTGAATCCAGCCTTAACTTTCTTGGGCAAGCCATCTTCTCCAATGCCATCATACTGCACACGTTCATCTGAACGTATTGCCTTAAGCAGTCTGGACATTTTCTCTATAGGAAAGAGATTGATTTCCCAGTCATCATCGCTTTCTTTTTTTTTTTTTAATCAGTTCAAGTTTATTCAACAAAATTCACAACTGTACAGGTCATTATACATTCTCATACAGTGTATAAGCAAATTTCCACAGACCCGCGTATGTATTTTCAACAAAACATTCCCTTCCCCCCAACTCCCCCTTGTACCCCCCCAGCCGGTCTTCTCGTTACAACTTTTTTAATCCAATCTCCTTCTCCTTCCCTTTTCCATTCCCCCTCTTACGTCTACTCCCCGTATGTACCCCACCGTCAGTAGCCCTATACCTGAATGTGGGACCGTAATGTAAGTAGCTCCGCCGAAGCGTACCCAGAATGATCAATCCACCTAGCCCATTGTTTTTCAAACTTTGCCTTGGACCCCCTCTTGGAGTATATCCTATATTCCTTCAGAACCTGTGAGTTAAGTGCCCCTATAATTTCTTGCTTTGAGGGTGGCTCCGTATCCAGCCAGTGTTTCGCTATTCCTTTCCTGACTTGGTATAGTATTTTTGCAATTGCCAAACCTGACATCCTATCCCCCTCCAAGTCTCCAACATATCCCAGCAGCATTACCACTGGATCCCATGGAATCTGTACCTCAAACACTCTCCCCAGTAGCTCTGACATTTCTGTCCACAGAGTCCCCAACCTCCCGCAGGACCAGAACATATGGAGGATGTCTGCCTTTTCCTCCGGACACCTAGGGCACCTGGCGTCCGCCCTTAACACCATTTGTTTCAGCACCCAAGGGGTCCTATACACCCTATGTATCAGAAACAACTGAGATCTCCGTTGTGCTACATTGATGGACAAAGTACATGTTGCCGCCAAGACCGCCTCCCAGTGGTCTGTAGAAATAGGACCCACATCTCTTTCCCATGCAGCTTTGACTGGTGCCATAGGATCTCCCAGATGTTCCGACAGCAACCTGCGATAAACCAATGAAATTAATCCCTTTGACGTTACTGCTTTTGCAATATGTTCCAACACTCCCGTGGCATGTATTGCCATGTCTATACTGGCCGCTTGTGTCTGCACCGCGTGCCGAATCTGCAGGTACTGATAGAACATGCGGGAATCCAACTGAAACCCCTCCCGTAATTGCTGACTCAATCGTATTATGCCTTGCTGCTCCCACCCCTGCATCCCTTCCAATTTACCCAGTTCCCCCAGATATGCATTCCTCCAGAGTGGTGTATATTTAGTACACTCTCCTATCCCCAGCAAGTGTTTGCACTGACACCACACCTTATGTATGAGAAGCAGGGTGGGTCTGGTACTCGCCATCCTTTTATAGCTGTGTGCTTCCAGTCCTGCCAACGGGTTACCCCCCCCCCCCAGATATGATAGGATGCGCGCACTGGACCCCCATGTCTTTTCCTGCTCCCACCCCCAGAAATGCTGACATTGGGCAGCTAAATAATACACCCACGCATTGGGCACCGCCAGGCCCCCCTCCTCCTTAGGCAGTTGGAGTTTCTCCAGTTTAATCCTGGGTACCCCCTTCTTCCATACTAGGTCTCTAAACAAGTTGTGCAACCTTCTAAACCAATATTTGGGAATCCATACCGGGGAGTTATGTAGGACGTACAGCACCTGGGGCATAAGGATCATTTTAATCAGATTCGTCCTACCCAGAGCAGATAGCGGTAGCTTATTCCAAGCCTCTACTTTGGCTTTTATCGTTGTTAACAGTGGCATTACATTAAGAGACATATAATCCTGTGCTTTCGCCGTCACCCTGACCCCCAGGTACTTAAACTCCGTGACCACCGGTATCTCCACCTCCTCCTCCCCAGTCTGGATAACCCCCGGGTCCATGAGCATTAGAGACGATTTTGACCAATTAATGAGCAATCCCGAATATTTCCCAAACCGCTTAATCAGGGCCATCACTAACGGGAGTGTGCGCTCGGCATCCGCCATGAATAACAGCATATCATCCGCGTATAATGCAATTCGTTCCTCCACCCCCCCATATCTCAACCCCTGAATATGCTCATGTTGTCTTACTGCACACGCCAATGGTTCCACCGCCAACGCGAACAACAACGGAGATAATGGACATCCCTGACGCGTTCCCCGCTCCAGCGCAAACCGATCAAAGAGTACCCCATTCACCCTGATCCTTGCAGTCGGGGCTACATATAACAACTTTACCCATTTTATGAAATTAGGGCCAAATCCTATTTTCCCCAGAACTGACCACAAATATTTCCATTCCACGCAATCAAACGCTTTAGCCGCATCTAGGGACAGAATGGCTCTCCCCCTGTTATTATCCGGAAGAACTTGCAGATTCAAGAACAGCCGTCTCAGGTTCACCGCCGTCGACTTGGATGGCATAAAGCCGGCCTGATCTCCATGTACCACCCCAGCCACTACCCTGGCCAGTCGAAGCGCCAATACCTTTGCTAAGATTTTAATATCCGCCGTCAATAGAGAAACTGGTCTATAGGAGCCCGGGAGCTGCGGATCCTTCCCCTCTTTAGGCAGAACTACTATAGTTGCTTCGTACATTGTTTCCGGGAGCCGCCCCCTATCAAAACTATCCAGAAGAGTGGTCAGTAACTGAGGTGTGAGTTCCTCCCCATATTCCTTAAAAACCTCCACCGGAAGACCATCCGGCCCCGGCGCCTTTTCACTGGCTAGTATCCCTATGGCTGCCTGGAGCTCCTCCAGAGATATAGGTTCCTCCAATGTCCCTCTCTCCTCCCCTCCCAACCTGGGAATTTCAGTCTCCCCTATATACTCTTCCAACTGTTGGGGTGTGTGCTCTGCTCTAGACAGTGCCGCATCTGCCATGAGGCCAGGTGAGCCGACGGCCTCATGCGGCACCACCTACCCAAACGGGGGGGGGGCGGCATTTTCAGCCCGGGACGGACTGGACCGGGGGGAGGGGCCATGCAGACGCACATAGCAGACGTGCCGAACGTCTGTAACACTCCTTCTCCTCTCTGACGCTGTACACAGCACATGCAGCCAGAGAGGAGCAAGTCTGCAGGAGGAGCGACGAGCAGCATGAGGTAAGTCCTGCCTTGTTGGGACCGGGACCCGTGACGTGAGTATACTGCAAGGGGGAGTCTGGGCATTTTAACGACAGCAGAGGGCTCTATGGGGCTGGAATAATCCACCCCATAGAGCCCTCACATCACTATAATGGAAGGATTAGTGTGGGTGGGGGAGGGTCTGAGCGTCTGTCTGACTTACTGCAGAGAGCTCTATATAGGGGGGGATTCTGCCCCACCCCCTTTAGAGCAGTCAGTCAGATGCTCAGACCCCCCTAACCTTTCAGTATAGTCACTAGTCAGGGCTCTATGGTGGGGGGATAATTCCCCCCTATAGAGCCCTCTGCTGTCAGTAAAACGCCCACACGCAACAGAGAGACAGAAGAGACTAGTAGTAGCTGTCATTAAATAAACCCTCAATTACTACAGTTTCAGACACATTGACTATGACAGCTTCTATAGTGTAGTGGTTAGCTTGTCTGCCTTACACATGGAAGGTTGCTGGTTCAAATCCTGGCTGGGTTTTTTTTTTTTTTTTATAATGTTAATATCTTGTTTTGGGCTTTGTTCACACTAGCATTAATATACGCTTACCTCTCTTCCGTCAGAGGAAGAGAGGATCGATACGTTAAACGGAAAGCAACGGCTCCATTAGAATTACCATTGCTTTCAATGGTAATTATTTTGTATCAGTTGCTTTCCGTTTGTCTCCGTTCGCTAGGTTTCCGTTCTTTTGAACGGAAATAAAAGTTCTGCAGACTGCACTTTTGTTTCCTTTAAAAAAAAACGGAAACTTAGCGAACGGAGACAAACGGAAAGCAACTGATACAAAAGAATTACCATTGAGAGCAATGGTAATTCTAATGGAGCCGTTGCTTTCCGTTTAACGTATTGATCCTCTCGTCCTCTGACGGAAGAGCGGTAAACGTATATTAATGCTAGTGTGAAAGAAGCCTTAGGGCCTGTTCACATCAGCGTTGGCTTTCCGTTCTGGGGTTCCGTCGGAGGTAACCCCGCAACGGAAAGTCAAACTGAAACCACAGTTCCGTTTCTGTCACCACTAACGCAGTCGACTGCGCTATTGATTCCGTCACAAAAACGGAAACCTGCCAGAATGGTGACGAACGGAAACCATTAGCAATGTTTCCGTCACCATTGATTTCAATGGTGACTGAAACGGAAGCCGTGGTTTCAGTTTGACTTTCCGTTGCGGGGTTCACCCGACGGAAACCTCCCACGGAACCCCGGAAAGGAAAGCCAACGCTGATGTGAACAGGCCCTAATCCTTCCCCATAATCCTGCCCCCGTTAATTAAAATAAATATATTATATAACGTATATAGCGCTGTATCAGTCAGATCAGCGGGACTGACTGATTCAGTGTCAGCGAGTCCTGCAGGATCGAGCTGTTACCGATCACATCTAAGTTCATAACTTAGATGTGATCAGTAATAGGCGACCTAATGCATTCAGGTCTCAGCGCTATATACAGCTGCTCTGTATACAGGATACAAAGCAGCTGTATCTTAAAAAAGTACAAATCATTTTCAATAAAAAGTAATTAAAATTTGCACCAATCGCATTAATAGATATCTTTATATATCATAGTGACATGTCCGAAGTTTTCATCGGTGGGGGACCGAGCACTGAGGCCCCCACCGATCGCTAAAACGAAGCAGCAGAAGTGCTCGGGTGAGCGCTGTGCCGCTTCATTTATGATCGACTTTCAGCCGAGTACTGCTCCAAGAAAAGCCAAACAGAATTGAAGCGGCACACCGCTCACCCGAGCACTTCTGCTGCTTTGTTTTAGCGGCTAGTGGGGGGTCTCAGTGTTCGGACCCCACTGATCAAAACTTCTGACATGTCAAAAGTTTTTTAAAAAGTTGTTACACTTTAAAGAGAATCTTTCACCTGCCCACAGATTTGCATTTGAGTGCAGCGTGTAATGGTCAGGGCTGCACAAACTCTGGGGCACTTTATATTTTTTTTTCCTACCCTCTTTCCTTACTTAGATATCTGTGCTGTAATATTTGACGCCCGATATTTAAATAACCCCATGAACTGCCAATGGGGCGGTAATTGGCAAGGGGGCGTGTAACATCGCTGTGACACTGCCCAATCCGCTACGGACAATGTCAACAGCAAGAGCTGGAGAGAGGAGATCAAGTGTGCGCGCGCGCTCTCACTCTTCAGTTCTCGGCAGGCAAGTACAAGACTGTGATCTCAGGTGAGAGATCAGTCTTATCGTCCTTGTCTGCCGAGAGCTAAAGAGTGAGAGCGTGCGTGCGCGCACAGCTCTGATGCCATGGAACAGAAGAAGAAGAATTCACACTCTTCTTCTCCTCTTTTGTTCCTTAGTGGTGGCGGAGCTGCGCGCACGCGCTCTCTCCAGCTCTTGCTGTAACGCTGACCGTAGCTGATTGGACAGTGTCATGGCGATGTTACACGCCCCCTTGCCAATTACCTCCCCATTGGCAGTTCATGGGGTTATTTAAATATCGGGTGCCAAATATTACTGTAAAGGAACTGCCAGGCACTACGTCTGTGGATACTCCCAGGATTAATCAATCGACACCTGAGGCCAGACCTCTTAGACTGACACCGGCTCCCACCAATCAGGGTGGCAGGCTCAGGAGTGGGAGAGCCTATCGCGGTCTGGTCAGTCGGAGTTAGCTCCGTCCCCTGTCCATTTATACCTGCCGTTTTCTCTTCCTCATTGCTTGTGATTCTTCTTGTTTCCTGGCCCCACTGCTGCCTTGCTCCAGCCTGCTTCTGCCGTGCTTCAGCCTTGCTTCAGTTCCGCTTATCCTGCTTCGCTCTGACCCCGGCTTACTTCCTGCTCCGTGCTCTGCGTTTGTATACTTCATTACATCCTGATCCTGACTGCTCGTTCACCACTCCGTTCCCTCACGGTGTTCCGTGGGCTACTGCCCCTTCCCTTGCTTGTTCCCTGTTTGTATCCCCTTGCACTTAGTCAGCGTAGGGACCGCCGCCAAGTTGTACCCCGTCGCCAAGGGCGGGTCGTTGCAAGTAGGCAGGGACAGGGCGGTGGGTAGATTAGGGCTCACTTGTTCCCTTCACCTCCTTCCGCCATTACATAATCACAAGCCCTCACTTGTTCCCTTCACCTCCTTCCGCCATTACATAATCACAAGCCCATACCTAGTCTACCATTTCTCCTACGCTGACGCTATCATGGACCCCCTTGAGACCCTGACCCAGCAGATGCAGGGCCTCTCCCTACAGGTCCAGGCCCTGGCTCAGAGGGTCAACCAGTCTGACGCTGCCATAGTAGTACCCCTCACCTCACCTCTAGAACCTGACCTCAAGTTACCTGACCGGTTCTCAGGGGACCGTAAGACTTTTCTCTCCTTCCGGGAGAGTTGCAGACTTTACTTCCGTCTAAAACCTCACTCCTCAGGTTCCGAGAACCAGCGGGTGGGAATCATTATATCCCGACTCCAGGAAGGGCCCCAAGAGTGGGCCTTCTCCTTGGCTCCTGACGCCCCTGAACTTTCCTCCGTTGATCGTTTTTTCTCTGCCCTCGGACTCATTTACGACGAAACTGACAGGACTGCCTTAGCCGAGAGTCAGCTGGGGACCTTACGTCAGGGTAGGAGACCTGTTGAGGAATACTGTTCTGATTTTAGAAAGTGGTGCGTAGCTTCTCGGTGGAACGACCCGGCCCCAAGGTGCCAGTTTAGGTTAGGATTATCTGACGCCCTGAAGGATCTGCTTGTTAGCTACCCCTCTTCTGACTCCCTAGACCAGGTTATGGCCCTAGCAGTACGACTTGACCGACGTCTCAGGGAACGTCAGCTTGAACGTTTCAGTGTTTTCCCCTCTGACTTCCCTGCGATCCCCCCCGAGGTCCCGTCTCCTCGCTCTTCCACGGAAGACTCGGAGGTACCTATGCAACTCGGGGCCTCAATGTCCCCTCGACAACGTAGAGAGTTCCGCAGGAAGAATGGTCTCTGCTTCTATTGGGGGGATGACAAGCATCAACTGAACACCTGTCCCAGGCGCAAGAATAAGCAGCCGGAAAACTTCCGCGCCTAAGTGATCATCGGGGAGGTCACTTGGGCGCACAGGTATTTCCCGTTTATATGAAACGCAATAAAATTTTGCTTCCCTTTCAGGTCTCGTTTGCTGGCCGGTCTGCCACTGGCAGTGCCTTCGTGGATTCTGGCTCATCTGCTAATATCATGTCTGTGGAATTTGCTATGTCTCTAAAAATGCCTTTTATTGATTTGCCTTATCCTGTCCCGGTAGTGGGTATCGACTCCACTCCTCTTGCTAATGGTTATTTTACTCAGCATACTCCTGTTTTTGAACTCCTTGTTGGCTCCATGCATTTGGAGCAGTGCTCTGTACTGGTGATGCAGGGATTATCGTCCGATCTGGTATTAGGTCTTCCCTGGTTGCAGCTGCATAATCCCACGTTTGATTGGAATACTGGGGATCTCACCAAATGGGGTAGTGAATGCCTGACGTCATGTCTTTCGGTTAACTCTATTTCTTCCCGTGAGGAGGTAAACACGCTACCTGAGTTTGTTCAGGACTTCGCTGATGTTTTTTCTAAGGAGGCCTCCGAGGTGTTGCCCCCTCATAGAGATTACGATTGCGCCATCGATTTGGTACCAGGTGCTAAGCTTCCTAAGGGTAGGATATTTAATCTTTCATGTCCTGAACGTGAAGCCATGAGGGAGTATATCCAAGAATGCCTGGCCAAGGGTTTCATTCGCCCCTCGACTTCTCCTGTAGGTGCTGGCTTCTTCTTCGTGGGGAAGAAGGATGGTGGTCTTAGGCCGTGCATTGACTATCGGAACTTGAATAAGGTCACAGTAAGGAACCAGTATCCCCTTCCTTTGATTCCGGATCTTTTTAATCAGGTTCAGGGGGCCCAATGGTTCTCTAAGTTCGATCTACGGGGGGCGTATAACCTTATCCGCATCAAAGAGGGGGATGAGTGGAAGACTGCGTTCAACACGCCCGAAGGTCATTTCGAATACCTGGTCATGCCCTTTGGGTTGTGTAATGCCCCTGCTGTCTTCCAGAATTTTATTAATGAAATTCTGAGAGATTACCTGGGAAATTTTCTTGTAGTGTACCTTGATGACATACTGGTGTTTTCCAATGACTGGTCCTCCCACGTGGAGCATGTCAGGAAGGTCCTCCAGGTCCTCCGGGAAAATAATCTGTTTGCGAAAAACGAAAAATGTGTGTTTGGGGTACAGGAGATACCATTTTTGGGTCAAATCCTCACTCCTCATGAATTCCGCATGGACCCTGCCAAGGTTCAGGCTGTGGCGGAATGGGTCCAACCTGCCTCCCTGAAGGCGCTACAGTGTTGTTTGGGGTTCGCTAACTATTACAAGAGATTTATTGCCAACTTCTCGGTCGTCGCTAAGCCTCTTACGGACCTCACTCGCAAGGGTGCTGATGTCCTCCACTGGCCTCCTGAGGCCGTCCAGGCTTTTGAGACCCTCAAGAAGTGCTTTATCTCGGCCCCCGTGCTGGTTCAGCCCAACCAAAGGGAGCCATTTATTGTGGAGGTTGACGCGTCCGAGGTGGGAGTGGGGGCCGTCTTGTCCCACGGTACCAGCTCCCTCACCCATCTCCGCCCCTGTGCTTACTTCTCTAGGAAGTTTTCGCCCACGGAGAGTAACTATGATATTGGCAACCGCAAACTTTTAGCCATTAAATGGGCTTTTGAAGAGTGGCGTCACTTCCTGGAGGGGGCCAGACACCAGGTAACGGTCCTTACTGACCACAAGAATCTGGTTTTCCTAGAATCTGCCCGGAGGCTTAATCCTAGACAAGCTCGATGGGTGCTATTCTTTACCAGATTTAACTTCTTGGTTACCTATAGGGCTGGGTCCAAAAATATTAAGGCTGATGCACTGTCACGTAGTTTCATGGCCAATCCTCCTTCTGAGAAGGATCCTGCTTGTATTTTACCCCCTGGTATAATCGTTTCTGCCACTGATTCTGATTTAGCCTCTGACATTGCGGCTGATCAAGGTTCAGCTCCCGGGAACCTCCCTGGGGACAAGCTGTTTGTTCCCCTGCAATACCGGCTAAGGGTACTCAGGGAAAACCATGACTCCGCACTATCTGGTCATCCTGGCATCTTGGGTACCAAACACCTCATTACCAGAAACTATTGGTGGCCTGGGTTGCCCAAGGACGTTAGGGCTTACGTCGCCGCTTGTGAGGTTTGTGCTAGGTCCAAGACCCCTAGGTCCCGACCTGCGGGCTTACTACGTTCTTTGCCCATTCCCCAGAGACCTTGGACCCATATCTCCATGGATTTTATCACCGATTTGCCTCCATCTCAGGGCAAGTCGGTGGTGTGGGTGGTAGTAGACCGCTTCAGCAAGATGTGCCACTTTGTGCCCCTTAAGAAACTACCTAACGCCAAGACGTTAGCTTCTTTGTTTGTTAAACACATTCTGCGTCTCCATGGGGCCCCAGTCAATATCGTTTCTGACAGAGGGGTACAATTTGTTTCCTTATTTTGGAGAGCTTTTTGTAAAAAGTTGGAGATTGATCTGTCCTTCTCCTCCGCCTTCCATCCCGAAATTAATGGCCAAACGGAAAGGACTAATCAATCCCTGGAACAATATTTAAGGTGTTTCATCTCTGACTGTCAATTTGATTGGGTCTCATTCCTTCCCCTCGCCGAATTTTCCCTGAATAACCGGGTCAGTAACTCGTCAGGGGTCTCCCCGTTTTTCTGTAATTTCGGGTTTAATCCACGGTTCTCCTCCTTTTCTCCTGGTTGTTCCAATAATCCCGAGGTAGAGGACGTTCATCGGGAACTGTGCACAGTCTGGGCCCAGGTTCAGAAGAACCTAGAGGCGTCCCAGAGCGTACAAAAGATTCAGGCTGATAGAAGACGTTCTGCTAACCCCCGGTATGTCGTCGGGGATCTGGTGTGGTTGTCGTCTAGGAACTTGCGCCTTAAGGTCCCGTCCAGGAAGTTTGCTACCCGATTTATTGGGCCTTATAAGGTCATTGAAGTCCTCAACCCTGTATCCTTCCGTCTGGAGCTGCCCCCATCCTTTCGCATACACGACGTCTTTCATGCCTCCCTCCTTAAACGCTGCTCCCCGTCCTGGTCCCCCTCGAGGAAACCTCCTGTTCCCGTTCTCACCCCTGAGGGGGTGGAATTCGAGGTGGCCAAGATCGTGGACAGTAGGATGATCCAGGGCTCCCTCCAGTACCTGGTCCATTGGAGAGGATACGGGCCGGAGGAGAGGACTTGGGTACCTGCTCGAGATGTTCACGCTGGGGTATTGGTCAGGAGGTTCCACCTTCTCTTCCCCACTAAACCGGGTCCTCTTAGTAAGGGTCCGGTGGCCCCTCATAAAAGGGGGAGTACTGTAAAGGAACTGCCAGGCACTACGTCTGTGGATACTCCCAGGATTAATCAATCGACACCTGAGGCCAGACCTCTTAGACTGACACCGGCTCCCACCAATCAGGGAGGCAGGCTCAGGAGTGGGAGAGCCTATCGCGGTCTGGTCAGTCGGAGTTAGCTCCGTCCCCTGTCCATTTATACCTGCCGTTTTCTCTTCCTCATTGCTTGTGATTCTTCTGGTTTCCTGGCCCCACTGCTGCCTTGCTCCAGCCTGCTTCTGCCGTGCTTCAGCCTTGCTTCAGTTCCGCTTATCCTGCTTCGCTCTGACCCCGGCTTGCTTCCTGCTCCGTGCTCTGCGTTTGTATACTTCATTACATCCTGATCCTGACTGCTCGTTCACCACTCCGTTCCCTCACGGTGTTCCGTGGTCTACTGCCCCTTCCCTTGCTTGTTCCCTGTTTGTATCCCCTTGCACTTAGTCAGCGTAGGGACCGCCACCAAGTTGTACCCCGTCGCCTAGGGCGGGTCGTTGCAAGTAGGCAGGGACAGGGCGGTGGGTAGATTAGGGCTCACTTGTTCCCTTCACCTCCTTCCGCCATTACAATTACAGCACCGATATCTAAATAATGAAGGAGGCTAAGAAAAAAATGTAAAGTGCCCCAGAGTTTGTGCAGCCCTCCCCATTACATGCTGCACTCAGCTGTACATGTATGGGGAGGTGAAAGGTTTTCTTTAAAAGAAAGGTGTTATAATTTTTTTTTTATGTGATATGTTTTATTTTATGGGCCTAATTTTTCTAATTATTTTAATATGTTCCCGAAGGTAGCTATTTATTCATATGTCTGTGGGGGCAGCCAACTTTATTTTTATTTTTCATACTGCTCATTTTTGTTTTGCAGGTTCCGCTGGACCATTTGGACTACGTCGTAGATTCGTTGGACTACTTCGCTGATTTAAGCTTTTATTTTTATTTTTTTAATAAAATGGTTAAAGTGGATTCTGTGGAAGAGTTGTCATTTCAATAAAATAAATTTCATTATGTCTCTGTTTTTTAATACTACATTACCGCCTTAGTAATGGCTGCTGTCTGATTGAGAGCGTCCATTACTAAGAAGGGGCTAAGTGTTAGGCCTCATGCACACGACCGTGTTCGGTCCGTGATATACGGTCCGCATGTCGGCCGCTTGTCCCGGACCGTACAAAGTACAGGGAGCCGGGCTCCTAGCATCATACTTATCTATGACGCTAGGTGTCACTGCCTATCCACGTAACTACTGTCACACACTAAAACATGATTACAGTACGGGACAGTAGTTCCGCGGACAGGCAGTGACCCCTATCGTCATAGATAAGTGTGATGCTAGGAGCCCGACTCCCTGCACTGTGTTCGGTCCGGGACATGCAGCCGACATGCGGACCGTATATCACGGACCGAACACGGTCGTGTGCATGGGGCCTTAGCCAGTAATAAGGCTAGCATTAACCCCTATTATTACCCCGGTACCCACCGCCACCAGGAGTACTGGGAAGAGCTGGGTACGATCCAGCACCCGACCGTCTGAAGAGAAGGGCGGGTACTGGGGCGGCCGCAGGCTGGTACTATCAGGCTCGGAACGGCCAAAAACCATGGCCCTTCCCACCCTGGTAATGCTAGGCTGCTGCTGCTTTATTGTATCTGGCTGGATATGAAAAATGGAGGGGATCTCACGTAATTTTTTTTCTATTTTTTTTTTTTTTTAAAAGACGTGGGGTTCCCGCTATTTTTCACAACCAGCCAAATACAATACAGCAGCTGCAGCCTAGCATCACCAGGGTGGGAAGGGCCACGTTTTTTATCCCTTCCCAGCCTGGTAAAACCAGCCTGTGGCCGCCCTGCTGCCTTACCGTCGCTTCAGATGGTCGGGTACTGGATCGTACTCCTCTCGCGGCAGTGAGAACCGGGGTAATAATAGGGGTTAGTGATAGCCTTTTTACTGGCTAACACGAAGCCCCTTCATAGTAATGGACGCTCTCAATCAGACAACAGCCATTACTAAGGCCATAATAAAGTATTAAAAAAAACAGACAAGAAAAACTTTTATTGAAATCTAAACTCCCCCTTGCAACCCTCTTTCACCATTTTATTTTTTTTTAAAAAGTAGATCATCGGAGTAGTCCAATGAATCTACGACGTAGTCCAAACGCTCCAGCGGAACCTACCAAAAAAAAGCAGTATAAAAATTTTAAAAACGTAAATTTGCCACAATAGTCACTCGATATAACTATACTGTAATCACTTATATGGTCTGCAGATATCTTGTGTATAACTGGCATCTACCTCTATAAGGTCACTATATGGTGGTAATATTGGTCTATATATAGTGTGATTTATTCACGAACAGTATGGTGGGTTTTTTCTGACACTATGTTGTAGTAATATGTGATCATGGTTTGGTAGTTTTATTCAGTAACCGTATGGAAGTATTATTCAGTAACAGTATGGGGGTATTATTCAGTAACAGTATGGGGGTATTATTCAGTAACAGTATGGGGGTATTATTCAGTAACCGTATGGAGGTATTATTCAGTAACAGTATGGGGGTATTATTCAGTAACAGTATGGGGGTATTATTCAGTAACAGTATGGGGGTATTATTCAGTAACAGTATGGGGGTATTATTCAGTAACAGTATGGGGGTATTATTCAGTAACAGTATGGGGGTATTATTCAGTAACTGTATGGGGATATTATTAAGTAACTGTATGGGGATATTATTCAGTAAGTGTATGGGGGTATTATACAGTAACAGTATGGGGGTATTATTCAGTAACAGTATGGGGGTATTATTCAGTAACAGTATGGGGGTATTATTCAGTAACAGTATGGGGATATTATTCAGTAACAGTATGGAGGTATTATTCAGTAACAGTATGGGGGTATTATTCAGTAACAGTACGGGGGTATTATTGGTAATGTTGGGCTTACAATCTATGTAAATTATTGTGGTGTGAGCTGTGGGGAAGTGTGAGTGTGGCAGCAGATGATCAGGCTAAGAGACAGTCTGCAGCGTGGCATGTGATGCACTTTGACATGTAGGTGAGACTTACGTATGGGATGTGGGCCCATAACTTGTGTACAGCCCAGGGCCAAAGATCATATGAATCCACCACTGGCATCAAGTCAGCACAGGCAGACCTCTACAATACAGCAGGTAGAGCAAAGAAACCAGCCCAGGACGTGCCGCTTCAAAACAGCGCTAAGAGCGATCCGTCCTGGACTGGCCCGAATGTAATTGCAGAGAGTGACGCCGCAAATGAGACTGGCTGCCGAGGAGAGATATGGGGCAGTGCAGGGCAGACTGTACTATTTGCACTGCAC
This sequence comes from Rhinoderma darwinii, assembly GCF_050947455.1. NCBI lineage: Eukaryota > Metazoa > Chordata > Amphibia > Anura > Rhinodermatidae > Rhinoderma > Rhinoderma darwinii. The sequence continues at coordinate 452,575,943 of NC_134687.1, forward strand.
TGATTGGCAGTAAGAATAATTCTTTAAATATTTTCCATACTTCAAACAGCACTTTAAGGCTGTGTTCACACTGAGTTTTTTGCAGGAGGAAAATTCTGCCTCAAAATTCTGTTTGGGATTTCGAGGCAAATTTTGTCCTTCCTGCACGTAGTTTGCCGCGATTTTCACAGCATTTTTCGCTCGCGGCCATTGAGTGCTACGGGCAAAAAACTCAGCGAAATACCCTTTCTCTTCCTCCTATTGATGTCAATGGGAGGTCAGAGGCGTAAACGCGCGAAGATAGGGCATGTCCCTTCTTTCTCGGGAGGCATTTTCGGCCGGTATTTGACGAGTTTTGCGGAGCGGTTTCCGCGCCCAAAAACTCGTCAAAATACTCCATGTGAACAGGGCCTAACAAATAAACATCAAATGCTTTCCTATTTAAAAAATGTATATATTGCGTGTTCGATGTGTAAAGCTAGGAAGGAGAAAACTCCGATAGATTTTGGGGGGGGGGGGGCGCCTTTTTATAGTTCGCCTCAGGTGGCAGACAGGCTAGGTTCACCCCTGGCTCTAGAGGCATATAAATCTGAGTAAAACTGCTGAAAAACTTTCAAAATCTGTCCTGTATCAGTCTCCGACTTTCCCCCCTCCCCCCTGATAGTGTGTATATAATTATTCTCCCTCTGAGCCTGCGCCATCCTTGCCAGTAACCGTCCTGTGGTTTCCCCCTCCTCATAATATTGGCGTTTTAGAAACATCCGTTTGTTATCTGCCCTCTCCAACTGATGCTGTTTTAACAACCGCTGTGCCTCCACCCAATGCTTCAATGTGTCTGGTGTGTTATCCGCAATATGTAGCCTTTCTGTCTCCGTTACCCTTTCCAACAGCGCTTCCCCTAATTGTCTGGATCTAGTTTTTACTGCCGAAATGTGCTGTATGAACACCCCTGTCAGCCACGCCTTCATCGCATCCCACAGTATCTCTTGCGGTACCGTACCCGAGTTGAATTGAAAATATTCCTTTATGAGGTCTAAAATTCGTTTATTATCCAGCAACTTCAGCCAAAGGGCATTGAGTTTCCAGCACCCTTGCCCCCGCCCTATTCTCCCCTCCGTCTCTACCTTCATTAACAAAGGAGAATGATCCGATAAGGCTCTTTGTAGGTATTCTATCTGGGCTACAAAGGGTACCGCTGCCGGCGAGCACAATATTAGGTCTATCCTGGATAGAGACTGATACGTGGAAGACGCAGAAGAGTACTGAAACTTATTTGGATGCTTATCCCTCCATATGTCCCGCCAACCCATTTCAGCAACAAGATGACCAAATGCTGTTATACCTCCCCCTGTCATGCCAAATTTATCCATATTAGTATTTAGTACCGCGTTAAAATCCCCCATCACTAGTAACGGCACCTCCGGGAATCTAGCCAGTTCCTCCACCACTTTCTTGATAGACCTGCTAGAAAATGGAGGGGGGACATACAACACCACCAACACACAGTTCCAATGATACAGAGTACAGTGTACCCCCACATACCGCCCCTCCCCATCCTGGAAGGAGTCATGACATATAAATGGCACTGCCCTATGTATGAGAAGACTCACCCCCCTTGAATATGTAGTATGATAAGAATGAAAACTATGACCTACCCATGCCCTATTCATCATGGAGACGGAATCCCTAGTCATATGCGTCTCCTGTAGTCCTATCACCCGCGACTCCTGCTTCTTGACAAAATCAAATACCGCCTGCCGTTTTCTGGCGTCCCTCAAAGCCCCGAACATTCCAGGACAAACAATTAAGTGATCCCATCATCCTGCAACATATCCCAACACATCCTTTCCTGTACACGTACTTTTACGTATCCGACCGGCTGGGTCATCCTTCCCTCCCTCCCCTCCCCTCCCCCACCCTGTAACTTCCCCCGTAAACCTACCCCTTTCCAAGGGTCGGGGCGACAGACCGTATCTGCCATTACCCATAACAACCAGCGTCGGCATGCCCACCTTACATTCAGCAATACCATAACTTGCTATTCACCTTTCCCGCTTAACTGACCATTACTCCCGCTGCCTTTTTTTGCAAATAAACAACCATCCCTTCAACATATCAGTACCCCTCAATGTCCATAAACAAATTCCTCCACTCCCGGTCTTCCGCGTGCCCCGCAGCCAGGCCCTCCAAGGCCCCCAGGGGTTCAAACAGGAGTCCAAACATAACCAGGAACCCTCAATGCCAGTTCTTGCAATGGTCTACGACACCTGGTTCAATCCCGCATCCCCGGCCTCATCTTTCCAGCCGGTCCGCTCCGGATCAACGCCGTCCCTCTGCCTCTGCCGGTCTCAGTTGACTATCATGGCTGTCCAACCATCTAACCGCTTCTCTCGGTGTCTCGAAGAAGGAAGTTGTGCCCAGCGCCACCACTCTCAAGCGGGCAGGATACATCATCGAATATTGCACTTGTAACGCCCTTAAGCGTCTCTTTATATCCATAAACTGCGATCTTTTCCGTTGTACTTCCATAGAGAAATCCGGGAAGAAGGACACTTTCACCCCATTAAAGGAGATGTCTTGACGTTCTCTAGCTTTCCTCAGGATCTTGTCCCTATCTTTGTAATGTAGAATCTTTATCAGCACCGGTCTCGACGGCCTCCCCGGAGGGCCGGGTCTGGTCGGCACCCTGTGTGCTCTTTCCGCAGCAAATAAAGGGGTCAATTCATCCTTGCCGAATGTGTCTATCAGCCATTTTTCAAATAAATCATCCGGATTCGCTCCCTCCACTCTTTCCGGAACCCCCACTAGGCGAACGTTATTCCGTCTCAACCGATTCTCCATATCATCTGTCTTTGCCAGCAATGCCGCCACCGCCTGAGAGTGTGCTTGCACATCTTGCCTTATGTTAGGAATCACATCCTCCATGTCTGAGACTCTCCCCTCCACAGCCGTGGTGCGCTCCGCTGCTTTTTGCAAGTCGTTCCTGAGCAACAAAATGTCCTCCTTCAATCCACCCATCTGGCATGATAAGGCATTAAGGACCATAGAATTTTGCTTCACCGCTGCCAAAATGTCCTTTAAGGAGGGTTCCCCCTTCCTTGCTCCATTTTTCCCTCCAGCACCTGGCTGATCCTGCATGGCGCCGCTCATCTCCTCCTCCTCCTCCTCATCCTCACTTCTCATGTCCCCCGCCAAAGGAGAGTACCTGGATCCATAAGAGGAGCCTCCAGCAGCCTGATCTCCAGCCGACGTTCTCTGCTGTGCTGCCGCCCCCCCTGCTCTCGGCGTGCGGGCGAACTTCTCCAGCTTCTCTGCTACTTCCTGCCAGAGACCTCTAGTGCGGCCCTCCGTCTCTCCGGCGCCATCTTGTGCGCGGGACCCGGGACTCGCTGGCGGCGATTTCTGCTTCTTCGAGCGCGTCATTATGGACGGGCACTCGTGCTCCTCCACCTCTATACTCTGGTAGGACCCAGGGGAAGCTGTTTTCCCCAAATTTTGCGGGATATATGGACCTTACAGGATGAATACAGCAGGAGCTCCGGTCACACACGTCCTCTCACATTCACCGCTAGGCCACGCCCCCAGTCATCATCGCTTTCAGACGGAGAAGTACTAACTTCATCAATGACTCTAAACCCATCAACCACGTCTGATTCCCTTGGGGATGACATAGATTAACAACATTTCCTTTTTGGACATAGGTTGATCTTCTATGAGGGATTGATTAGATCTGCAGTCAGAGCAAAAATAATATTTATTACCAGCTGGCAGCGTAATATCGCATGCTCTACATGACAGTTGTCTGCGTTTGCCTGCAGACTTTCTCATGGATTCCCTACCCCCAGAGCCTTGACTAGACATCTGTGGATAGAGAATGTAAAAGTCAGACCTTTTGCTAAAATGAACCTTTACACCTTAAGTAGTTTATTGAGAGGATACACGTACCTTGTTTTTGAGGAAGAATATCCAGGAATATTTGTGAGCCAGGACAAGCAGGACAAATGAACAGTCACGGACTGATTTAAATATCCCTCCTCCGTTAACACCACACACTGATTGGAAAGTGCATTAGTGTTTTACCCTATCCGCAGCTACTAAATCGAACATGCGTGGCTGACGCGGTAGACGCTAATCTGCACACACGCGGCAGGCATGCATCATGGCTCAACCATGCGCAGTGGATGCGTGGCCACCACTAATGCGGCCGCTGGGGAAAAAAAGGCTACAACAAAATGGCGTCGGTTGCATGGAGGCGTCACACGGCCATCCGGCGCATGCTCATATGCGCTCTCTCCTTGCCAGCCGGTGGACGCCACCCTTGTAAGTACCAAACAAGAGAAAACATAACGTAATATCCAGCAAAATCTGCTGGAAAGTAGCTACACTGTGTTCCAAATTATTATGCACATTGGATTTAAGTGTCATGAACATTTCATTATTAGTTTTTCAATTAAACTCATGGATGGTATTGTGTCTTAGGGCTCTTTGGATCATTGTAATCAATCTCAGACACCTGTGATAATTAGTTTGCCAGGTGTGCCCAATCAAAGGAAAACTACTTAAGAAGGACGTTCCACATTATTAAGCAGGCCACAGGTTTCAAGCAATATGGGAAAGAAAAAGGATCTCTCTGCTGCCGAAAAGCGTGAAATAGTGCAATACCTTGGACAAGGTATGAAAACATTGGATATTTCAAGAAAACGTAAGCGTGATCATCGTACTGTGAAAAGATTTGTGGCTGATTCAGAGCACAGACGGGTTCGTTCAGATAGAGGCATAATGAGGAAGGTTCTGCTAGACAAATTAATAGGATTAGGAGAGCAGCTGCTAAAATGCCATTGCAAAGCAGTAAACAGGTATTTGAAGCCGCTGGTGCCTCTGGAGTCCCGCGAACCTCAAGGTGTAGGATCCTCCAGAGGTTTGCAAGTGTGCATAAACCTATTATGCGGCCACCCCTAAACAATGCTCACAAGCAGAAACGGTTGCAGTGGGCTCAGAAATACATGAAGACTAATTTTCAAACCGTGTTTACTAATGAGTGCCGTGCAACCCTGGATGGTCCAGATGGATGGAGTAGTGGATGGTTGGTGAATGGCCACCATGTCCCAACAAGGCTGCGACGTCAGCAAGGAGGTGGCGGAGTCATGTTTTGGGCTGGAATCATGGGGAGAGAGCTGATAGGCCCCTTTAGGGTCCCTGATGGTGTGAAAATGACCTCTGCAAAGTACGTAGAGTTTATGACTGACCACTTTCTTCCGTGGTACAAAAAGAAGAACCGTGCCTTCCGTAGCAAAATTATCTTCATGCATGACAATGCACCATCTCATGCTGCAAAGAATACCTCTGTGTCTCTGGCTGCTATGGGCATAAAAGGTGAGAAACTCATGGTGTGGCCCCCATGTTCCCCTGACCTCAACCCTGTTGAGAACCTTTGGAGCATCCCCAAGCAAAATATCTATGAGGGTGGGAGGCAGTTTACATCAAAACAGAAGCTCTGGGAGGCTATTCTGACATCCTGCAAAGATATTCAAGCAGAAACTGTCCAAATACTCACAAATTCAATGGATGCAAGAATTGTGAAGGTGATATCAAAGAAGGGGTCCTATGTTAACATGTAACTTGGCCTGTTAAGTTTTTTTTTGATTGAAAGTGCTTTTGATTTCTGTAAATATGACCTTCTGATGCTGCAAATTCAACAAATTACCATTTTAGTTCTCTTTACAACCTTTAAAATGTTTTGATCTCTGTTGTGCATAATAATTAGAAACAGTGCATTTTGAGTTTTTTACTTCTAATAAAAAATCTGTTATCATTAGGAGATTTGTTCTATAAAATTCGCTTTATACTCCAACGGTTGATGGCTTGAAGATTATACGGACTGTCATTTGCATCGACTATTTAGGAAAATCAGCGAAAAATAACATTTGCATAATAATTTGGAATGCGGTGTATATGAAGCATGGGAGGTATAAGCCCTTAGGCTATGTCCACGCGCTTAGCAAAAAACGTCTGAATATATGGAGCTGTTTTCAAGGGAAAACATCTCCTGATTTTCAGAAGTTGTTTTAGCAACTCGCGTTTTTTGCGGTGTTTTTGGAGCTGTTTTTCTATAGAGTCAGTAAAAAAACGGCCCCAAAAACGGCTCAAGAAGTGACATGCACTTCTTTTTCGCAGGCGTCGAAAATAAACAGCCGAAAATAGCTTGTGTGAACATACCCTTAATTCCATACATCATAAATTTAACAGAGAGAAAAAATTAGATTATACTTCCCAATGCAACAGCACCCGATCCTAGCCAGTCTCCCACGCTGCAGACACCACCTTCCCTTTCGTAGAAAGGACAGAATAAAAACACAAGATGCCTACTGTGATGCTAGCTATTATAGGGCTGTTAATTGACTTAAGTAATTGATACCACCTCTCCTATCTTTTTAGGAGGATAGAATATCGCCATGAGTCCTGCTGCAAAGGACGTCAAGGAAACAGCAATTCTGGCATTGTTTTTTTTATATACAGCATTGACAATGCGTTCTAAACGACATGTTAACTTTAGGCCTTATTCACACGAACGTGTCCGTTTTTCGCGCGTAAAAAATTCATTTTTTTCTGCGTTGCAGTTCCGTGTGTGTGACATCAGTGTATGGTGCTTATCAGAGTTTTTTACGCGAGTATGTCATCCGTATGTCATGAGTTATTTACTTCAGCAAAATAAAATGAAGGAGGTGGTTTTCTTTTTCTCGTAATTTCTTTAGCAACTGTTGCGTGAATCACGCACAGAACACGGATGTGCGTCCGTGTGCTGTCCGTGATTTTTACGCACCCATTGACTTCAAAAAATGCACAAGTATAGGACATGCAGTAAGTTTCACGCAGCAGACACATGCTGCGTGAAAAACACTGAATGTCCCCATTGACTTGCATAGGTCCGCGTGACGTGTTATTTTCACGCGCGTAACACGGACATGAAATACGCTTGTGTGAATTAGGCCTTATTCTGCGGGTCACTACGATTCCGGCGATAACAAATTTGTAACACTTTATGTTTTACAACTTTTTGCACAATAAAATTACTTTGGTAAAAATAATGTATTTTTTCTCGTCGCCATGGTTACAGAACCATAACTTTTTCGTTTTTTGTCGACGGAGCTTTGTTTCTTGCAAGACGAGCTATAGTTCTTATAGGTACCATTTTTTGATACATGTGACTTTTTCATCACTTTTTATTCCAAATTTTTGGAAGGCAAGGTGACCAAATAACAGCAATTCTGGAATTGTTTTAATTTTTTTTACACCGTTCACTACGCGGAATAAATAACAATGTTTTTATAGCTCAGGCAGTTATGGACGTGGCAATACCAATTCTGTATGGTTTATTTATTTTTAATAATAAAGGACTTGATAAGGTAAAAATAGAGATTGTTTTATTTTACTGAAGGGATTGTCGCCAGATAGGTCATTAGTATATGATCTGTAGGGTTTCCGACACCCAGACCCCCACACGGATCAGCTACTCCGGTGGCCTCCAGGCCCCGGACGTCCATGCCTGAAGCAGTTGGCTCTAGTCACAGAATAGCGGCCAATCTGCAGTACAGCTCCCGTTTAAGTGAATAGGAGCAGAGCTGCAGTTCTGTAGCACGGTCACTATTCAATGTACAGATCCAACTGTTCCCTGCTCCGTACATTGCATACTGTGCAATGACATCCAGTTCCCGCAGGCCACCGGAGCAGCTAATCAGTGCAGGGTCCAGGTGTCTGCCCCCCACAGATCATATACTGATGACCTATCCGGTATATAGGTCATCGGTTGTCATATAATGGACAATCCCTTTAAAACATTTTTTTTTTTTTTACAACTTTTTTTTTAGTCCCACTAGGAGACTTGAATGTCCAGCTATCTAATTGCTTTTCCAATAAATTTCACCATCTACGTAGTGCAATGCATTAGAACTGTCAGGGTATGTTCACACGCTTAACAAAAAACTTCTGAAAATACGGAGCTGTTTTCAAGGGAAAACAGCCACTGATTTTCAGACGTTTTTTGAGCAACTCGCGTTTTTCGATACGTTTTTTATGGCCGTTTTTGGAGCTGCTTTCATTGGAGTCTATGAGAAAACGGCTCCAAAAACGTTCCAAGAAGTGTCCTGCACTTCTTTTGACGAGGCTGTAATTTTACGCGCCGTCTTTTGACACCGATGCGTAAAATGAAAGGTCGTCGGCACAGTACATCGGGGCAGATGTTTGCCGACGTATTGGAGCCGTTTTTTCAGACGTAATTCTAGGCGTTAAATGCCTCCATTACGTCTGAAAATAGGTCGTGTGAACCCAGCCTCAGTCGTTCACTGACAACAGATTATGCTCTGCCTCCAGGCAGGGCCTGATTGGCTTCTGTAATTGGCAGACCAGGAGGCTGTCGTCACCCCCAAGATTGTGTCGCAGGGGTGCTGATTGGCTCCAACCCACTT